>NC_137805.1:4906368-5558868 GCF_963383645.1 Muscardinus avellanarius | reverse complement strand
ATCTGAGACAAGAGAGACATTCTCCATAAAAATTAAGGCTTTCTGTGTTGGGGTGGCAGCTGTTAGCAGCAAGTTTAGGCAGCCTTCCCAATGTTTGTTCCCAAGATCCTGATGACCTAATATGCAAAGATAACCCCCCATATTCTTTATCATCTTATATCACAGTCATTAAAGGTCTATGTAGAGCTAGAAAAAGAGCTTTTTTCCACATAGAGTCAATTTAGACATCAAAGAACATGAGTAACACTTATAGCTGCCCTAAGCATATTTTTAAAAATTTTGTTTAAATAACTTTATTGAGCTATAATTTAAATATCTATAGTGAATACATTTAAAACATGAATTTAATATGTTTTACATGTGTGAAGCCTTTATAAATTCTCCTTTTTTTTACCACAGTCCTAAACAAATACTGATCTGCTTTTTTTTCCTATAGACTCATCAATAGAACTTTTTACAAATGCATCATACAGGATGCTAGCATACTGTATAATTAGAGTGTATCCATGTTGTTCTGTTGAACCATAGTTTATTTTTTATTATTCAATAATATCCTATTGATAAGTATGCCAATATCAGACAGACAGACAGACAGACACACACACACACACACACACACACACACACACACATCTAGGAGTAGGAGTAAGGTCAAGGTGAGACTTAGGAGTAAGGTTAAGGTCAAGGTGGATGGGACAGAGATTTGGGAACTCCAAACACATGAGACCAGTGTCCACACTCAAGCTGACCCTGCTATTTCAGTGTCACTAGGATGGAATAACAATGGCAACCAAGTACACCCATGTTAATGCCATCACAAAGGTTAGGAAGAGCAGCATGAAATGGCCATCATTAGAAGAGCAGAAAAAAGTCCCTGAATGGAAGAAGAAATCCCCAAACTGCCTTAGACATAGCTATATGATTAAATTTACATTAAACAGGGTTAATGGCTCTCTAGCAAGAAATTAAGTTTACTTATATAAAAGATCATTTAGCTTCTTAAAATCACACCTATTACATAATCTCATGGATGTATCTCAGTGATTATAATCTGTTTTTCTGGTTTTTGATTTCTAATAATAAAGCTCATGAGATACTAATAGAAAATATTTAAAACGAAAATAATTTTTTTAAAAAACTGATATTTTCTTGCTGTGCCATGTATCATTTTTGTTTTGCCTAAGTCTCCTCCCTGCATATGGATCCTCTGCCTCTGCACAGGAGCCAGACAGGTCCTGCTAAACCCTTAGATTGTGACCTTCCTGGACTCAAATTCCTCAAATCAAAGCCAGTCTTTTTGCAGGGAGTTCTGGCCCTACCTCATCAGCTTGTCTGTCCTCTGAGCTCTCCCCACCTTTACCTGCTCCAGCGTCCTCTTCCTTCTTGCTGTGCCTGCAGCACACCTGGCTGCCTCTGCCTTTTGCTGGAGCATACCTGGTTTCCTCTGCCGCCTTGCTATACCTGGAGCATACCTAGCCACAGGGCTTGGGCACTGTTCATTCCTTCTATTTGGAATTTTTTCCACGCCTCTCCTTCTTCTTGCCCTCTGACCTGTTACAAACTTTTTGTCTCTATCTAAAACATCAGTTTTTGGTATTGCCCTTCCTCCTAAATAATCAGTGTGTGTGTGTGTGTGTGTGTGTGTGTGTGTGTGTGTGTGTGTGTGTTCACAGAGGAAATATATAAATATATATAATCTTCTCTGCTAAAACAAATGGCCTGAGAGGCCATGGCTTTGTGGGGTTTTTTGTTTCTTTGGTTTTTGTTTTGTTTTGTTTTTTAGTCACTTTTTTGTCTCCTGCAAGTAGAATTGTTCAGAATGAATTTTTCAGAATATAAACTGGGCACTCATTAAAGATCTGTCAAAAGTTATCATGGAGAATATCTTCCAAAAAATGGCACCACAGCCACCAGACACTGCTGCCCCTTAGTAGAAAGAAGTTTTTGGTGAGCCCATGGTCATAATCAAGGGTAGACTGGCAAGAAGGCCCTGAAAGCCCCAAAGCATCTGTTCCTAACATGGGATTTCACCTGCCTCCTCTGGTCACATCCCTACATGGGAGCCTCCTGTCCAGGAAAGTCCTGAGCAGGGGGCATCCACACTTCTCTCTATGTCCCACCCAACCAGAAGGAACAACCTCCAGAGAAGCAAACAGACTCATCATGCTTCCAACAACCAGGAGCCTGTGCCTGGTACATTTTACTGAATTAAACTTTACTTGTAATGGTTAGATATAGAATGTCCCTGAAGAGCTTACGATTGATGTTCAGAGTTGATCTAATCAAGTCCTGAGGGTTGTAATCTCATCAGTGGTAAAGCCATTGCGATGGCTTTTCCATGGCCTGAGTTGCTAGAAAAGTGGGTCCCTGGATGTGTGGCCCTAGGGACTATGCTTTCTAATCCCATCGCTTGTTTGTTCCCTTGTTCCTGGTCTCCTTGATGTGAGAGCAGAGCCCTTGCTCCCACCTCTCTGTGCTTTCTATGGCCTTTCTCTGAGCTCTACAGATGTGACCTGGCCTGACCTGGACTGAAACTACCTCACAATGCTTCCAAGCTAGGCCAGCTCCCTCCTAGGAGATAAAGTCTTTCTGTGGATACATCACTCTTATTAATCGAGTCTGGGTCAGATTTGGGGGTTCTGGATACCATTATAATGCCTGCCTGTCTTTAGTTCACTATAATAAAATTGGGATTTAATTCTATAGAGAATTTATTAACTTTAAGCCTATGAGGGAATAACATCATAGCTTCCTAAGGACATATTCTTTCATAAAACACTTACTTGCAAATAAAGAGGCATGTACAGGGATTGAAGAAAATAATGCAAATATAATTCATTCCAGACCTATTTTATACTTTATTTGGAAACAGGGTCTCACTAAGTTGCTGAGAGCCTCACTATGTAGCTGAGGCTGGTTTCGAACCTGTGCGATCCTCCTGTCTCAGCCTCCCAAGCGCTGGGATTACAAGCGTGCGCCACCACGCCCAGCAAGTTTTATAAATTAAAGTCTCAAAAATTAAGTTTTTTACTAGGAATTGAAAACAAATGCATTCTATGTCTGAGATACACCCTCACCCCTTTTTAGTTTGAAATTCTTTTATTTTTATGTGGATCAAATTGAAAATGGCATACATCCAGACTGTGCACGATGCCCTCCCCCTCCCCCACTTCCTCTTCCTCCTCCCCAGCAAGGAGTGTCCAGGTTAACCATGCTACATTCAAACTTTCACACATATTCAGATGTAGCTCCTCCATTAATCAACCTCAGCCTCCTTCCTCTCCTACCCTTCCATTTCAGCTCCGCTGAGGTTTTCTTGCTCAGTTGCTGAGATTCCCGCTAAGTTACTGGGATGGCCTCGAACCTGCGATCCTTCTGCCTCAGCCTTCCAGGTACTGAGATTACAGGCACCACTGTGCTTGGCTAAAAATTAAAAATGTTATAAAAATTACTTTTATAATCCAGGTGTATAATCCCAGTACTTGGGATGCTGAGACAGGGGAATCACAGGTTCACCACCAGCCTCAGCTACTTAGCAAGGCCCTTCACAACTTAGTGAGACCCTGTTTCAAAGTAAAGAATAAAAAATAAGGCTGGGGGTGTAGCTTGGAGGTAGAATGTCTCTGGGTTTCATTCCCAATACAAAAAAAAATTGCTTTTATAGAGCTATTTAGTTGGTTATAAAATATAATTTGTTTTTTTAAATTTTCAGTTGATATATATTTAATTTAATTTATATATTTAATTATATATACCTTACATACTTATATGTAAATTATATTTTTTTTATTTTAATTTATATATTTCTGGTATATAGTGTCATAGTTTGATATATGCTTTCAATATGTAATGAGCAAATTAGGATAATTACTCTCCTCAAATATTATCATTTCTATGAGGAACTGTCAAATTCTTTTCTTTTAGTTATTTTGAAATGCAAAAATAATTGCCATAGACTGCAGTTGTTCTGTCATGCCATACAACTCAAGAACTATTCCTCCCACTGACTATGGTTTATGACTTGTCTACCCTGTTCTTACTACACCCCTCCCCGCCTCCCCTTCCTGGCATCTAGTGACCTGTAAGAAAAATGAATGGTCTGCCTTTAACACTAAATCCTTTCCACAGACCCACATTTTCCTCTTCTATTCTAATCTAATTTGCTACTACCATCTGAATGATGATTTAACTTCAGCTTACAGTAATACTGTGTGCAGTTTTTTCTTTGTACTCCATTACTGATTCATTTTTAAATATTTGAATGGATGTCTACTATGTGCCAGGCATGCTCTGGTCATGTAGATATAAAAGTGAACACAGCAGACTTGAATTCTGCTCACAGTACCAATGAGATGAGAGCATTAGCAGCAAAAAATAAAATATGAGCTAAGTGTGGTGGTGCACTATAATCCCAGTATGTGGGAGGCTGAGACAGAGCATCACAGGTGTAAGAGGGGCCTCAGTAGCAGAGCGAGACTTTCAGTAACCTAGAGAGAATCTATTTCAAAACAAACAAAAAAAAAAGAAAAGAAAAAAGGGCTAGGAGTATAGCTCAGAGGTAAAATGCTCCTGAGTTCAATTCCCATTTTCTTCACATAGGGACCCCAGATGCAAGCAAAATAATGATGGTTAAGGATTTGGGGAAGGAGACAGACCCAGACTCACATTTGCTTTTTGGAGGTTCAAAAAGCAAATGGAGACCCTGGTGAGCTTCCAGACACCGAGCAAGTCCACCTGGTTTGTGCTTAAGACCAAAATAAAACAAACCACTGGGGAAAGTGGATTTGAAGAGAGCAATCTATGCCAAACACATGTGGTTTTTCAATCTTTATAGGATTAAAAAGTAATAAAATACACTCAACACTGACACTCAACTGGAAATGAGGTAATCCCTAATAATTCAGAGATGATGAACAAGAGAAATTCTTATCCACAGAGTTTTCCATGAAGGTTTAATGTGGATTCATAGCAACAGCGCCCCCCCTCAGCTTTCCACTTATAATCAAAAAGCAATCTAAAGGAAAACATGGATGCCATTTTAACTTATTTTTACCTTATCATTTGTAAGGACATGATTATTACTCCCCTATGGCCCTGAAGCTCCCTAACCAGCAAGTTCTCACCTGCAACCTGTGTCTCCTCCCAGGACAGGTGAGCCTGCACTGCATACTCTCATGGGCAATAGTCTATGAGTTTTGTCCATGAACCAAATTACTATGAAACTTGCCACACGTTTCTGGTTCTGTGTACCTTACCTTAAGTATCTTTATTTTCAATTCAGAGACTTAGCCAGTTGTCACATTTCCTCCTTTAAGATTGGTGGATGCTCTGATAAGGGGTTTCAGAAGACCTCGAGCTCATGATACCTGAATTATTACACATCAGGCTTCAAATCAGGGAGAGCTAACCCAGTGAAGCAGAAATAATGTGCCTTTACTATGCAGCTGGCAGATAAAATATTGTGCTTGTTTCATAATAAATGTCATACTTAAAGCCAGAGGCGTTTACAGCTGTGAGGGGCAGTAAGTTCTAGTCGTTTACTTAAGCATGGGTGCTCATCTCACTCACACCTCTATCAAGTGAAACACTGTCTGTTTAAATCAACTACAACTGTAATGTATAGTAAACAAAACACAGTTTTATGTTTTTTTTTTTATTTTATCACTCATTCCTACTTTTACATTACAAATTTTAGAAGAGATAAACTCAGTGTACATATGAGTCATCACTGAGGACACTCCTGGCTTTTTTTTTTTTTACTAGACTTTCTAACAAAAGTGACCTTAAACCTGTGATGACCAAAAGTAGTTGCCAAGGGGAAAAAAGCAGAGTCCTGGAGGCAGACGTGGTTACATATTTGTGGGCCCTGGGCAAAGAGAAAGAGTGCAGAAGTTCTGTTAAAAAATGATTAAGAATTAAGCCGGGCGTGGTGGGGCACGCTTGTAGTCCCCGCGCTTGGGAGGCGGAGACAGGAGGATCTAGCAGGTTCGAAGTCAGCCGCGCTGTCTTAGGAGACCCTGTTCCCAAATAAAAATATTAAAAGTAGGTCTGGGAGTGTAGCCCAAAGGTAGAAGGGCTTCCAGGAACCCCAGTACCACCAAAAAAAAAAAAAATTAAGAATTAGCCAGGTGTGATGGCGCACGCTTGGAGTCCCCGCGCTTGGGAGGTAGAGACAAGAGGATTGCTCTGGTTCGGAGCCAGCCTAGCTGGCTTAGGAGACCCTGTTTCCAAATAAAAAATATAAAATAGGTCTGGGAGTGTAGCCCGGAGGTAGAAGGGCTTCCAAGAACCCCAGTACCATCAAAAAATAAAAATAATTAAGAATTAGAAGAGGTCAAGGACAGAGCATCAGGTCCTTTTAAATATGAGGCCCTGCCAGGTGTGTTGACACACACTTATAATCCCAGAATTTGGGAGGCAGAGACAGGGGGATCGTGGTTCGTGGACAACCTCAGCTACTTAGGCCTTTTGCAAGGCAGTGAGACCCTTTCTAAAAATAAAAAGATTAAAAAATAGGGCTGGAGGTGTAGCTCAGAGATACAATGCCCCTGGGTTCCATCCCCAGTACCACAAAAGAAAGAAAGAAAGATAGAAAGAAAGAAAGAAAGAAAGAGGAGGAGGAGGAGGAGGAGGAGGAGGAGGAGGAGGAGGAGGAGGAGAGGGAGGGAGGGAGGGAGGGAGGGAGGGAGGGAGGGAGGGAGGGAGGGAAAAAGAAATATGAGGTCCTGTAGGACAAGGCAGGCCTGCCTGAAAGTGCAGGTGCAAGCCAAGGACAGCATTGTGCAAGTTGGCTCTGTACAATATTTGAATGCAGGAGGTTGAGACTTGTCCACTGTGAAGGAAAATTTACTTGGGGCTTCTTTAAACTACCTGGTCAGGCTCAAAGCCTTTATTTCTTTTCTCATTCCTCTTTATGAGCAGGCAAGGCAGAGATTAGGAATACATTAAAATATAAAGAGAGTTATGTTCCAAAGTGATTTATTTCTTATAAAAACCAGAGAAGGTTCAGCCAAATAGCTAAAACTAACCCATCTAGGGAGAGGGAAAAGAAGAGGCTGCATACTGAAGATTTTCTATGGAAACTAGGAAGGGGAATAGGCCTCTGCAGAAACAGCTGGTTGCCATGGTAAAATGGTAAAGAGAGCAAAACTGAGACTAAATCTAAAGAGGGAACTTCAAGTGAAATGATTGATCTGGGACCTTGCACAAAGCACCGAAAATGACCTCAGAGGAAGAGCTAGCTGAGACGTCAGGCTGGTGGAGGCAGCAGGCAGGAATGCAAAGCTCTAGGAGCTTCCACATTTGGGATCGTGTTAACTCCGAGGAGCTTCCTATATTTGGAATAGTTTTAGAATCATTGGTTACTTAGCATTGGACCTGTGCCCAGAGCTGTGACCGTCACCTTCTGTATATGATTTTGTTTCAGTGTATGTCATCACAGCAAGCCAGTGGCACAACTGATCACCCTCATTTTGAAAAGGAAGAAACTGAGGTCAGGAAGGTCATATAATTTAGCTGGAGCCATATTGCTATAAAGTGGCAGACTCCAGCTCTCAATGCTGATAATATGTGGCCTGGGAAAAAAATGAGAAAGTGAAACAAAATGAGAAATGTGTTGTGGAAATAGTGGACATTGTACAGCAACAATAAAAGTAAAGAGTATAATAAACTAGGAGGAGAATAAAAGTCTAATTAGAGAATACAAGATGGTATTAGTCATTATGTATTAAATATTTTTGGATTGGTATTTATGTTTTCTTTTCCATTAGAAAGAGATTTTACTAGGTATTTATTAAAGGCTCATATCTCCGTTTTTTACCAGAGAAGAAATTATCCATTTTGGGCAAGATAGGAACAGAGATACTTTCTCTAATGGTAACTTTAATAAATGCTAAAGGCATGTCCTACTTTTAATTCACCATAGGCAAAGTAGGGAGGTGTCCAAGTGGGCAAAGCAGAAGAAAGTAAATATTTGATTTTTAAGAAACTGAAAATCTACAAAATGTGAGGAGGAATGAGCATAACAAAGGCATATGATTAAAAGATAACTTTTTTGTTTCCATAAAATGTGTTAGTATGAAACCTTAGTAAAGTCAACATGGACATCAAATAAAGGCTTTCTGCATGCTAAATAAATGTTGAAACCTTCAAACAAGGATATTTCCTTCTTGACCATGTATCTATATATGGATACACACATATTCACATATATAGGATTTATCTATACACCAATCGACCATTGTCACATAGCTTGTATCATAGAGTAAAAAGAAATTGGAAAACCTTGATAATCTCTGATACTTCTTCACATCTGTGAAGCACTTCTATGCATATTGGTAATTTTATATGACAACACAACAATTTGTATCTTGCCATATTGTGGATTTCTCTCTCAACCCAAAAACAGTCAGAGTAACCATCCATTATCTCTCACTGGAATCCCATAAGGAGCCTCAGAAACACCCACTACAATCGCTGATGGGCTCTCCTATGAAGGGAAAGACAGTGTCTGAAATAAGGCACTTCTCAGGAATGGCAAACATCCTCCTTCAACAATGGGCAGTACAGTGGCCCTTCTCCCCACTATCTTCCCACCCTAAACTAAAAATATGTATTTTATTATCTAGGGCCTGTATTCCCAGCCAGCTCACAAAGTTTAAAGAAAAAATCTGTGAAACTAATCCCATCACTGACAAGGGCAAACTGTGTGACATGCTCAGGGATGTTTGCATTTTGTGAAGGTCTTAGAAAAGCCAAATCTTAGCTGGCACACAGCCCAGTGATGGTTTCATTGATGGTATTTCACAAAAGACTTGAATCAAAACCTCACCAAAGGAATCAATCTCTATTAGCAAGAATTCAGGCGCTAATAGAAGCTAAAGGTGAAAGATATTCTTGGATAAGGAAATGGTTTTAGTGTAAATCAAACCCTCATAGAGCTAACTGACTCTATTTGTCATAAAATCTTGTAAATACAAATACACCAATATTAAAGAATAAAGAGTCCTGAAATAAGCCCACACATGTACAATAAACTCATCTTTGATAAGGTTGCCAAAAATATATAATGGAGAAAGATTACTCTCATCAACAAATGGCATTAAAAAACTATATCTACTTTAAAAAATAAAATTAGATCCTATGGTATATTATGCCATATACAAAGAATAACTCAAAATGGATTAAAAAATTAAATTATAACTGGAAACTACAAAAATCCTAGAAGAAAACACAGGGTGAAACTCCTTAACACTAATCTTGGCAATGACCTTTTGGATGTGACATATAAAGTATAGGCAACAAAAAATAATAATCAAATCAAACTAAAAAGGGTCTGTACAAAAAAAAAAAAAAATGAACAGAGCCGGGCGTGGTGGTGCATGCTTGCAATCCCCACGATTGGGAGGTGGAGACAGGAGGATTGTGAAGGTTCAAAGCCAGGCTACTGGCTTAAGAGACCCCGTTTCCAAATAAAAATATAAAATAGGTTTGGGAGTGTAGCCCAGAGGTAGAAGGGTTTCCAGGAACCCCAGTATGACCAAAAAAAAAAAAAAAAATGAACAAAACAAAAAGAAATTTCCAGATTGGCAGAAAATATATATCTAATGAGCTAATCTCCAAAATATATAAGGGATCCCTACATCTCAATAATAACAAACAAACAAAAGCCTAATAACCCAATTAAAAACTGAGCAAAGACCATGTAAATATTTCTCCAAAGAAGACGTAAAAATGGTGAAACAAGTACATTAAAAGGCATAAAGGCATTCAACATCGATAATCATTGGGAAAATGCAAATCAAAACCACAAGGTAATAGCACCTCACACTTGTTAGGCTGTCTGTCATAAAGAAGACAAAAGACAGTACTTGTTAGTAAGGATGTGGAGAAAGGGGAACCTCTGCATACTAGTAATGTGAAGGAAAACTGGTAGAGCCACTATGAAAAATAATGTAAAGGTTCTTCAAAAATTTTAAATAGAATTAATATATGATTCACTATCCTATCCTATTTCTCTCTATATCATATATAATATATAATACATATCATATATAATGTATAATACATTATATATATATATATATATATATAGAGAGAGAGAGAGAGAGAGAGAGAGAGAGAGAGAGAGAAGGAAATAAAATCAGCATTTTTAAGAGACATGCATCTCAGTTTCATTCCACCATTGTTCAGAATAGTAAAGATATGGAAATAACCTAAGTATTTATGGAATAATAGATAGAGAAAATTTATGGATTGAATGGATTTGAATGGGAGTTAGTTTGGAATGGATTACAAAATTATATTATATATGCACAGTGGAATTCCACTATACAATACAGAAGAAAATTACATCATTTTCAGGAAAATGGAGGGACCTGGAGATTAATTTGCTAAATGAGATTAGCCAGTAATAGAAAGTCAAAGATGGTATGTTTTCTCTCATATGTGGAAGCTAGACAGTAATCAGGATACAGGGGCTTTATTTATTTATTTATTTATTTATTTATTTATTTATACTGGAGATAGAATCCAGGGACCTTGTACTTCTGGGCTATATCTCCACACTTATTTTATTTTATTTTATTTTATTTATTGGTACTGGGATTGAATCAAGGGCATTCTACCTCTGAGCTACACCTCCAGCCTTCTTTTTTATTCTTTATTTTGAAACAGGGTCTCACTGAGTTACAGAGGACCTTGTTAAGTATCTGAGGCTGGCGGTGAGCCTGTGATCCTTCTGTCTTAGCATCCCAAGTACTGGTATAAGCATGGGCCACCCTGCCTGAATTTTACCTATTTTGTTTTTTATTTTGAAACAGGATCTAAGTTTCTGAATCTAGCTTCAAACCTGCTATCCTCTATCTCAATCTCCTGGACACTGGGATTATAAGCATGTGCCACCATGCCTGGCTACAAGAGAGATTCTAGATAAAAAAGGAGATACCCCAGTAGAGTGATTGAGGAGGTCAAAGGAAGGGTGGTCATGGGGAGACAGGGAAAATTAATGAAGAAAGCACTTCCATTGACATTGTTTGCATATATGAAATTATTAATGTCAATCTCAATACCATGTACAGATAAGGGGAGGAAGTGGGAAGGGATCATGGTAACCCTCACCAGTGCTATTTGCATGTATGCGCCTATCACTCTGAATTTAATTATGATGGGAGACTACAATAAATGTATTTTTAATAAAATAAAATGTGGTATAAATCAGCCATAAAATGATGGGGTGAGTGGCAGTATAGGACAGTGCTAGAGAGCTTGCCTAGACAACACATATGAACTTACAGGACATTATGCTAAGTGAAATAAGTAAGAGAAAGACAAATACTGCATGGTCTCACTTATCTGTGGAGTCTCAAAAAGTTAAAGTAATAGAAACAGAAAATAAGTCTAGGGTTTGAGGAAATGGAAAACTGTTAGTCAAAAGGTACACATTTTATTTACCAGATGAACATGTTTTAGGAATTTAATATACAGTTTATGACTATAGGTAATAAGAATATAATATTTACTTATAATTTGCTAAAATGTTAGATCTTAAATGCTCCCCACACATAATGGTAATCATGTGATTTGGTGGATGTATTAACTCATTTCATCATGTGTATATATACCAAATTATGATATTATGTGCCTTAAATATAGACAATTTCTTTTTGTCATTTATTATTCAATAAAATTGGAAATTAACAAAAAAATTCTGCCTTACATGGAAATGGAATTACTTCCAGAAAAATGTGATATTTTTCTCCACTGCTCCATGACAAACCTGAAAAGTCTAGTAAATACTCAAAATCTTTCATACATTTGAGATTATAGTACTGAAGTGATGGAGATTGATTTATTATCCAAGTAAAATATTTCCATACAAGACCTTCTGCGATGAAGTGTACAGAGCAATCAAAATACATAAAGCTAATATTATTTCAAATTAACTTCTACCTTTTATTTAATTGCTTGTGCCTTTCCACTAATTAGTTGGTAGTAATTACATTAAAACTTCCCATCTTTATTATAGAATATGTTTCAAGAAAAGATGAACACATGAATTCAGGGTTGTTTTTAAGTTTTAAACAGTTTCTTTAATTAAATTAAATGTAAAAAAAAAATTACTGCTCTTCAGTTCCAAGGAGCTGCTTTCAAATTGTGGAGTGTCTTATCTGTGTGACCTTGATTAGGTAATTCAGCCTCCCTGAGCTTCAGTTTCTTGTTTTCAAGATGGGGCACTTAATTCTTTAACATGATGGAGCACTTACTCTGGTCCAGGTACTGGTTGGACTGCTTAGCCAATGTGAACTCGAGCCTGTGAGTTCTACAGGGGACAAGACTTATTAGGCTTGTTTTTCAGACAAAGAAACTTGGGAGCAGAAAGATTAAGTAACATGTTTGAGATCATACACGTGGCAGGCAATAGATGGAACTCAAGCTCAGAAAGAATCGCATGGGAGTGGGCTAGGAATGAGATCAGAGGGACAGGCCTGGGCCAGGCCCTCAACTCCACAAAGCATTACAAGGACAGAGAAAAGGGGAGCAAGTTGGGAGGAATCTAGAAGGACTTTAAGGATCCCTCAGTGTCTACTGGGTGGAAAACTTTAAGGAACAGAAGCGAATAGACCTGTGTGACAACCAACTGAGGGATGGGGAAGAGAGACCAGGCAGTACCATGAAAGTGCTGAACCTAACTTGTATTTTGATTATAGACAAGATTTCCCCAAAACTAAATAAGAATGCAAGGGAGCTGTAACATGTCATGGAATGTAGAGCCTTAGGACAAGTACTCTAGTCAAAACTCTCATATTATGGTTGAGAAGTTTAAACTCATAAATTTAGAAGTTAGAATTACTTTCTTGAATACACAGTCAAGCTGGGGTAGATGTCAGGATTCTTAGTTTTAGTGGCTCTTGATATCAACTAATGACTTCCAGTGATGGTGGCAAAGACTTCAGGCCAGCTAATTGTCCCGAAACTGAATAAGGCCTGGCCAGGTAAATACTGAGATCTAAGTAAAGACTCAGAAGATGTATACATCTCCATTGGACCCCATTCCTGCTACAATGGACCCTTCTCCTGAGAAGTGACATTTTACTTTGTAGCAGCACCCAATCCACCCAATAGCCATGTTCTCATGGAAGATGTGGATGGTAGCTTTCCCTTTAAATAACTTATAAGTAATAAACTCTCAGGAAAAACTCTGCAGTCTTCCTGAAATTGTGGTAAACATACTGATAGTATGTCTCTGTTATGTAAGTACTGCATTCTCTTTCCTTCTCTCTGGTTATCACTTTGATACTTCTCACTATTGTACCTCCACTCCTCAAATGATGTCTATAGAGCTATTTGGTTGATAGCAGCAAAAGCCCCTTTGGTAATATAAAACTCTAAAAAAATGAAACCTTGGTTTACCAAGAAAAATTAGCTTCTTACAGTCTATTAATCCCCACCTGTGCCCTTTGCCAACAAAATCTCTATTTTGTATTATAAAAATAAACCTTATAATAAATACCTTAATACTGAAAAGATTATTTTCTACTCCTATAGGGCTGAATTTAGGGTGCTGATTCTGGAATGAAGCTCCGATAATTTGGAGGAAAGGCCATTTTCTCTCCTCTACTTCTTGGCACAACTGTGAATCCCTTCTTCCTTATTTTGTATATTTAGTTGATGGGAGAGCCAGCAAAACAAACATAAAGTTAAAATTTGTGTACAAGATACAATGTGTGCACTTTTTATAAAATGTCTGTGTTATTGGTTGAATTTTTCTTAATCTAGTAAAAAAATGTGTTTGCATTCCCTGAGCTAGCAGGAGAAGCTTCCAGAAACCTGCTGGGATACAAGAACAAGTCTGTCTTGACTTAAATCCAGCTTTGTTCATTCCATAAAGCTGCTTATCCCACTTTCACAGTTACTTTAATATAGGGCTCTTCCATGTCAAATATTATTTTGAATATCATATTTTATTCCAAGAACTAAGTTCAGGCTTTCTCTATTTCCTTCCAAATATTGCTAACAGAAAAACAAACTTGAGTGTAACAGATTCTTCTCATTATCCTTTCTTGTTGTTGCTGCTAGGTCTGATACCCTTGTCATCACATTTATTTCCAGAAGCTCTATAGTAACCAAATGGTGTCTTCCCTTTGTTATGGGACACTGAACCCAATGTTTCTGAAACCTGAAATCACATTTGCTTTTTAAAACACAAATAACAAGCTTTTTTCCTTATTTTTCACCCTTCACTTACTTGAGACCCTAGAGAAAGGGTTAGAGGAGGATTAGGTGCCTTACATTCATCTCTGCTGATAAAAGACACTCTTGGGACCAAGTAATACTGCCTCTGCTTGGCTAACTCTTGATTAGGAGACAGAAAACCAGAGATACTCAGAAAAGGATTCACTGGATCCTTTCTGGATTCATGCCCAGTCTCAACGAGAAAAGCGACTTTCATGAGAAGAGTTTATGAATATGTTGAGACAGAATCTAGATTTGAAAGGGATGTGTTTATGGAGAGACAAGATGTTCATGCCTACTTAAATACTTATGCATGGTCATTAATAATTCCCAAACATAACAAACTCACAAGGCATATGTTTCTGTTTCAGGAAAACCAGCTCCCTGAATCCACAGGCAGGTTAACAGGCAAAGTTCATCCATAGCAGCAGGCATTGTCAGCATGCACCCAGCTTTAGATGAGAGAGCAATGTCACTGCTTCAGCTGCCAGTGCCAGTCTGCAGGAACCTGGCACTGAGGGAAGGAAATAAATTAGATCTCAGACCAGGTGGGTAAGTCATTCTGTTGTGCAGCAGGCTGGGTCCCTGAAGGAAGCATGTGCCATGATTTTGCTCAGTCCCAGCAGAGATGGACTATGTAGCACTAAATGCTTCCAATAAGGTCAGTATGTGCTCTAAGGTAGAGGAAGAGAAGATGGTCCTGTGCATCTGGAGCTTGCTAACCAAGTCATTCCACTTGATCTTTCTCTGATTTCACACATTGTTCACTCACCCCTCCCTTTGTGGTACTGCTTTTGGCTCACCTTTTTCTTCAGAAAGTCAACTTATAAGTAAGATGTTATCTGGGAAAAAAAAAAGAATGATATATTTAGCCACCACTTCTTTAAGGAAACAGTGACAAACTAAAATAAATTTCTTCTAGGCAGAAAGGTCTCCTCACTAAGAATGCCCTTTGACATTGAGGTGCCCAAATTCCTGGTGTGTAAAATGGAACCATTGTTGAGCTTCAACTCTTCCCTGGGCAGCCTATTAGAAATGCTGGATCTCAGGTCCACCAGAGACATGCTGAGTCAGAATCTATGTTGTAGCAAGATTCCCGAGGAATTCCTGTGTGTATTCAGGTTTAAGAGGAAAAGAACAATTTAAAAAAGGAAAAGAAAACTGGTTCAAGAAAAATAGGAATATTGTGGGCCATAGGACAAAATGTGTTCTATCATTCATTTATAACTTGTATAGGAGTTCATAATCATGTTTGGATCTCCCTTTCTCTTGCCTTTTTCTTCTACATGAGTAGAAAAGCAAAACCTCTCAAATGGTAGTTGTAAATCTTGCCATTAATAAGTCTGGGCATGGATCCTACAGTTTTATTATCATATCAATGGACAAATTTGTTTTTAGTCATTTAAGTAAAAATTCAATTAGACCAAGTAGCCAGCACTGAGCAGCCACTATGAATTTGATGGGCCATGTGAGATCACATGTACATGTCTTGACCAATAGGATAACATCAGTCCCCCTGACCTCTCAGTTAGAGCTGTGAGTTCACACATTCTAAAAAATCCAGATGTTTTTAACTGAATAACCAGGAATAGATGCTAGGCAGGCAACCACAACTGAGGAGCACTCTGGTATTTTTAAGGTAATATTTCCAGCATTATTTATTGAGATTCCACTTTGTGTCAGACAAATTGTTAGAAAGTTGGGATTACTCCATGAGGAAGAGTGCCAGTCCTCCCTATTGTCCTCAAGATAGATAAATCTCTAATGATTGTACAAAGCTAAATGAATGCACCAGGCAAGTGCTATGGGTTTCAGAACAAGGATCAATGATACTGCCTCTGAACATTGGAATAATTGGTGGGCTTCCATACAGAAAAGTCAAATAAAAGCAAAAGATAAGAATACAGGTGAACAAATCACAGAATTTAAGAACTAAACCAGAAGGGGATTGACACTAGATTCTGAAGGGCATCTGTCAATGTGAACTTTCTAAAAAAGGGATGACATCTCAGAGTAGTTTATTTCTTATGTGTATATGTGAGGAAGGTACTGATGATTGAACCCAGGGATGTTCTATCCCTAAGATATACCTCCAGATGTATTTAATTTTTTTTATCAGGATCTTACTAAATTGCCAAGGCTGGCCTTGAGCCTGGGGTCCTCCAGTTTCAGTCTCCCAAGCACTGAGGTTACAGGCATTCACCACCATGCAAGGCTGCATTCTGTAGAATTTTAATATAGCCTAAATTCTTGCATCTAGTGATCATAGGTCTCCAATAAGAAATATATTTATACTATCTAATGATTAATAATAGTTCTCTATTGAGAAATAACTAGGAGTTTTTGTTGAAATTCAGTACTCAAGCTGGGTGTAGTAGCATACACCTGTAATCCCAGTACTTGGGAAGCCAAGAGAGGAAGATCACAGGTTCAAGACCAGCCTCAGTAACTTAGTAACTTATCAGGACTCTCAGCAACCTAGTAAGACCCTGTTGTTTGTGTGTGTGTGAGTGTGTGTGTGTGTGTTGTACTGGGGTGGAACCCAGGGCTTTTCTACCTCCAGGCTATACTCCCAGACCTATTTTATACTTTATTTGGAAACATGGTCTCAGTAAGTTGCTGAAAGCCTCACTAAGTAGCTGAGGCTGGCTTCGTACCTGTGTGATCCTCCTGTCTCAGCCTCCTAAGAGCTGGGATTATAAGCATGAACCACCATGCCTGGCTGTGAGACCCTGTTTTTTTCTGTTTTGTTTTTGTTTTTGTTTTTTGTGGGTCTAGGGATAAAACCTAGGGTCATTTGACCTCCAAGCTGTAGCCCTTGCCCTATTTTTTATTCTTTATTTTGAAACAGGGTCTCACTAAGTTGTGGAGAGCCTCACTAAATAGCTGAGGCTGTCTGCGAACAATGATCCTCTGGTCTCAGCCTCCCAAATTCTGGGATTACAGGCCACCACGCCTGGCTCTGAGACCCTGTTTTTTAAACAAAATAATTTTTTTAAAAGGGACTAAGAGTATAGCTTAGAGGTACAATGTCTCTGAATTTAATCCCCAATACCATCAAAAAATGCCAATGATTGTTAGTAGGTCAAATATTATAACAAATTTTGAAACACAACCTTGTACTAAACAACTAGATATCTAGCTATGGCAGATTCTATCTAAGTAGAAAGCTGTCTGCTATTTTCTTCCCAGAAAAAAAAAATATTTACTTTCTTTGGTCTTAATTTTGAAAATAAAACTTGGCTAAAGACCTTAGAGGGGTAAAAACGTTTCAGGAAATAAGGAAGGAAGGGAGAGAGAGAGGGATAAGAGGAAGAAGACAGGGGTGACGGTGAATGGTAAAGTGATTTTAAGTTCACAGAACTCATGTGAATTGACTTCCCATCAAAGCCAACTTCAGCCGGCAATGATATGTGTGAAGTTTAGTTTTACTCAAATACCTGGCCTCCTCCACTCTTGCCCTTCACACTCACAGTCCTGACAGTTGTCCACAGTGGGTCTCAAGAGACCTCTTCTTAAGGTGACACTGGGAAAGGACAGTTTTGTAACAGTACATGAGAATATGTGCTGTGGATCCAGAGGGGATGCCTGACCTCTCAATACAACTGACACTTATTCCAGCTTTCCTGGGCACTGAGCTGCCCTCCGTCTTCCCAAGGGAACTGCTAGCCACTTCAGGGGCCAAAGCTCTCACCTCCTAATGAGCAGCACTAGGAGCACATCAGGAGGCTAGAAATACAGGGCACAGGACAAAGGAGCTCAGGCAGAATAGGTCCATCTTTTCTAGGAAGTACCTCAAAGACTTCATTGTCCTCACCTGTGATGGGACCACATCCTCAGACAAAGCTCAGTCTACATCATTTACAGGGAAATAGATGGAAATGGAGGACAGTATGCTAAGTGAGATTCGTCAGTCACAAAAAATAAGAAATTGAATACTTTCCCTAATATGTAAGAGCTAGGGAGAAATGGGTAACAGAAGGAACTCAAGATGAAAAAGGAGATTCTATAGATGAGCAAATAAGATGACCTAACTGAGGGGATGGGAGCTGGGAAGAGGGAAATTCTCTATAGCATATGATGTACTTTAACAAACATATCAAAGTCAATCACTAAGCCAAGCATGAGAAGGAGGGAGGGGGAGGGAATGGGTCAGGAATTGGGTAAGGGCTAATTGGGTGATGTGTGCATGTATGTCTCCACCATCTTGTATCCCATTAAGATGTATGACTACAATGCACCAATAAAAAAGAAAAAAGAAAAAGCTCAGTCTTATGAGAACAATTAATATTCTCTCAGTGATTTCTCTAATGCATACTGCCTTCCTCCTTTACTCCATTGATTATGCTGTGATTATGTATGCATATTTGATGTATGTGTATATAGTACATATCTATTTATGTCTCTGTGGTATATATATACATTAAATATATATGTATATGTTTGTGTGTGTATGTATAAGCTGTGTGTTTGTGTTGGCCATAAGATGTATGCAATCTAGAATATGAGTGTCTTAATCATCATCCTTACTGCTACAATCCAAAGAACTGATCACACAACTAAGAAATAGAATCATTTGTCATGGTTTCCTTGGGGACTTAGGGATTCAGTCCACATGAGGCTGAGTCCACAGATCTCAGAATATGGGAGTAGTGGGAAGTGTAAAGAGCGAAAGCACAAGGCTTCACTCTCACATCATGGAAGCCAAAAGGAAGGAATCAAGCAAGGGGAGTCAGAGACTCAAGCACAGTCCATAAGGCCAACCCCCCCTCCCCCCCAGGGACCATCTTGTCCAGCCACACTCCACCTGCCCAGGCCAACATCCAAATAAATCCATTCCAATGTATTTATCCACTGCTAAGATTATAATCAAGCCCCACTTTCAACATCGCTGCCTTATTTCCTGAGCGCTAAAAGTGCTTCTGTTTCCAAACCAGTAAAATGAATAAGTAAGTGTGGCATATGTGGGGTTGTCTATGTTCACATTTTGTGTATGTATACAATGTTTTGTGAAGAGTGGTTGGTTGTGTGTAAATTGAATATATAGGCACATAAAGATGAACACGCTAAATTGCTTCATCATGTTTTGATCTAATAGACATATTAAGATATTGTCCATTTCTGTATTTTAAAAAATCTATTGGAAGTAGGCTTTGAATATTTGTTTTCATACATAAGGCAATTATTCTAGCTTGTAGCCAAAGGCAGCCATCTTGAACTTTTGGGAAAATGTCCAAAATAATACTTCCTAGAAGCTATTTAAAATTGGAAAGGACATGCCAGTTTTAGGTGTCCAAGGGGATGACAGAAGATGGTTGATGGCATGTTATTTTAGAGGGAGAAAAGAACTATTAAAATGTTTTTGACTGTAACAACAATAAAATACTAATGAACCAAAGGAACAGATGGAAATTGAAAAGCATGTGCAATGTCAAAACCCAAAATACAGTGATTTGTTAAATTACAGAGTTTTTCCCCCGAGAGAGGAGCTGCAGTTTGCTGATAACTCAACGACAACCAGATTATTACAGTAACACAGCAACACCATTTTCCACTTGAAACCTGCAAGAACTAATTAATTATATAGCTTGGGTAACTAGCTTAGAACCAAGCTTTGCTGTCTGATTTCCAAAGACTGAGCTTCATAAATTGTCAGAAGAACAGCCATTTTCCTAATTGTCTGCTGACTATTGTCCACAGTTACAAAGACTACTCTCAGTTGCCAGAAGGGAAAATGTCTCAGGCTAAATTCTGTTTGCTGATTTGGCCATTTGGAAAGAATCTTTCCCCACAGCTTTTTAAATTCAGGAGTCACCCAGACTTCCTTAGTGAACAGAAATAAGTCATGTTGCATTTAAGCTCTAAACATAATGCACGCATCAGGAGGGTGAGTGGCTCCTATGAAGGGTCTCATAATGGTGCTGGCTGGCTAACGGGGATAGACAGGTGATGGAAAAAATTTATTGTTCTGTCTACACAAAAGTCTCCAGTCTGCTTCTTAATAAGGATGTGAGATTTTAGAAACCTCCTGAGTACAGGCAAATGGAAAATGATGTTTTGCCTGTTATAAAATAAAAGAATCATTTTTGTTTTGTTCACCCCCCCTACCCCCAGAAGCAGCTGGGAATAGAAACCAGACTGAATCCAGGAGGCCCAAGGGAAATAGTGAAGAAGCAAATGCCAGCCTGGACTGTCCTGTGGTTTGCAAGGCCTTTCATCTCCCACCACATTACCATCCATTTCCCCTCCAGCACCTGCTGTTTTTCTGCTGCCCAAGAAGCAAACCTCTCTCCTTGCCGGTGGGAGTTAACTCCTACAGCTGTCCTGGAGAGCTGCTTGTCAGATCCTCCTAAAATTTTAAATCATGCACACTCTATGACGCAGAAAATGAACTTCAGAGAGATACACACCCATCTATACCAGAGAGAGGGACTAGATAGCCAATACCACATTGTTAGTGATAGCAAAGAACTGAACAGGACTTGCTTAGTTACTAACCATGGCAAGGCTGAATAATGTACAAGTATATTTAGGTTACCGAATTAGTTGCAACACTTTTTAAGGTGTATTTATATTAGCAACACCAGAAGACTTCCAAACCATAGTGTGGAATAAAACTGAGTAGCAGAACAACACATGAATAAAATACATCATTTTAAAAAGAGAACCTGTATAGAGATATAAACAGTATGTTTTTATAAATATGAATATGAATTCACAGAGAATAGTCTGAAATTAGTTCCACTGGGAAATAAAAGCATTTATTCTCTGAGATGGAGGTATTTGGAGAAATGTTGGTCAGGATGGATTTAGACTTACCTCATTAGGTATGTAATTATATTATATGAAGATAATAAAAAATGCCTACTTGGTGTGATGTTCTGAGGATTAAATGAGCTAATAATAAAACAAATAAAACATCTGAACTACTTACTCAGAGACAAGAAATGCTCTAAGTGCCATCTTACCTAATTTAGTCTGAAGCAGGTTAAATTATTATATCCATTTTGCAGGTCAAGAAGTGGGTCAGGTACAGTGAAGTTAAGATAATTTGCCAATACCTTTGTAGTTCACAATGGTAAATTCAGAGGCCTTGGGACAAGACAATCTTCACAGAGAAGCTGTTAAATTAAAACAAAACAAAACAAAACTGGGTGTGGTAGAACATGCCTATAATCCTAGTACATGGGAGAATGAGACAGGATGATTTGAGGCTCAAGGCCAGCCTCAGCAACTTAAATAAACCCTCAGCAACTTAATGATACCCTGTTTCAAAATAATACACCTGTCGGCTCTGGGTTTAAACTCCAGTACCAAAAAAAAATGTGAAATTTTGAAATTCTGAAGATATTTCCTGAAGTCCATGCAACTTCAAAGGGAACTGAGTTTGGATCCATGCTTCAGCAGGATCAGGACTCAGAGAACTCACCTTTGGTAATGTATTGCCCTGGTAAATACTTAAAAAGAAAAATTGGGAGAGAGTTTGACTCTTCCTTTTCCCAAACCGGCCTTAAAGTGTGTGCCACCACGCCCGGCCTTAAAGCACTTTTTTTTAAAGTATGGTTGCATCAAATAAAAAACAAATAGAATTTTAATTTAATTTTTTAATTTTTATTGGTGCACTGTATTCATACATCATAATGGGATAAAAAACTTGTGTAGACATATATGTACATATCGCCCAGTTAACCCCTACCCAATCCCCACACCATTCCCTCCCATCCCTCCTTCCCATGCTTGGCTTAGTGGTTGACATCTAATATTATAGCAATTTATCCAAAATTAACAATGATAATCTCACATAACAGCTTCATTTGTCTGATATCAAACTTTTGATCACTTAGAGATAACATTTCAATATTTCTTTTTGCTTTCTTTCTTACCAGAGTATATTTTTTCTTTTTTTTTTAAGGTGAAACTATCATACATTTATTTTATTTTTTGGAAAAAATCTATCCTAACATAAAATATGAACTCTAAATACCCAAAACAATCTCGAAAAAGAACAAAGCTAGAAGATGTATATTTTCTGATTTCAACCCTTATAAAGTTACAATAATTGAAACAGTGTAGTACTGCTATAAAGACAGATATATAAACCAGTGGAGTAAAATAAAAATCCTAGAAATAGATTACCACAAAATCAGCGCCTTTCATAGCCAGAAAACACCATCACCAGAGAAACAAAAAAATCACCAGGCTCCAGAGAGAAAGCGGACTGAGAACAGAGCTCAGAGCCACAGAGGAGATCCGAGGACGCGGCAGCAGCGCCATACTGCCGGCGGCAGCGGCAAATTCACTGGACGGCTACAGCAAGCCGAGGTGAGCCGCTGCGAAACAGCCAGGCAGGATTTCTTGCCGCTGGTAAAATCTAAAGCTCCCAGTGGCTGAGCTCAGCACACGCTGCAGGGATTCAGAGTGGAAATCAAAATCAAGAAGTAATACGCCAGCCTCACGGCCGAGGGCGTAGCAGCGGCGCCATATTGCCACCGGCGGCAGCAGCAGAGAATTCACCGAATCCAGTACAGCTACATCTGCGTACTCAAGAACAGTGAGTCAAATTGCGGGCCACAGAGGAGAAATCCCAGTACTGTACTCCCTGGGACTCGACCCAGTGAGGGAGGGGCGGTGGCAGAGATATCACATCATAGGAGAACATGCAACCTGGCACCCCCCTCAGTCTAAAGCAGCCTCTATTGACTCTCTGGGTCAGAGAATCTGTGATACAACCCAGTAAAGGAGTAGTGGGGTCTGAGATACTACTGAATCGAGATCCAGGACACCTTAAGTGAAGTCATAGTGACCCAAGGGAAGAACCCAGAGAAGGCACAAACTTCCGAAATCATGGGAAAGAGGAATAATACTGGAGCAATGAATGCCCACAACCCCACAACATCAGAACCCGATAAAACAGAAAATCAGAGATTTCTAGAAGATCAAATCAGGAAAATAACTGTAGAAATAATAGAGGTGCTTCGAAAAGAACTCAGAGAGAGCCAAAAAGAGATAAAGGATGCAATTAATGAAGTAAAGGCCTCAATTCAAAGCACAAACAACCGATTAGAACACATGGAGAACAGAATCTCGCTCTTAGAAGATGAGCAATCCAAAAATGAACTCATAGTTTCTAATCTAGAAAAAAATATCCGACAGCAGGAATCTGATATTGAAGAAATATGGGCCCATTCTAAGAGAGCTAACCTAAGAATAATTGGAATAGAGGAGGTAAAAGAAAGTGAAACCAAAGGGATCAACAATCTCTTCAAGGAAGTAATAGCAGAAAATTTTCCAAACATAGAGCAAGAGGTTGATACAAAGGTCCAGGAAACTTATAGAACTCCCTTTAGACAGGATCGGAGAAGAGAATCCCCACACCACATAATTGTCAAAATGACCAATGTGGAAGCCAAACAGAGAATCTCAAAGGCAACAAAAGCAAAGGGCCAAGTGACATTCAGAGGCAAACCAATTAGAATCACTCCAGACTTCCCAAACCAAGTCATGAGAGCCAGAAGGGCTTGGAGTAACATATTCCAAACTCTGAAAGAAAACAACTTCCATCCAAAAATTTCCTACCCAGCAAAACTTTCTATCAAATTAGATGGAGAAATAAGAAGCTTCCATGACAAACAGAAACTGAAGGATTTTATGTCTTCAAAACCAGCACTAGAGAAAATACTCAAAGAGATTAACTACAAAGAAGAAATAGGTAACACACTCCAGAACTAGAGAAACATTTTCCATCCAACAGACAACTAAGATTGGTTATCTGTGGAGATTAATTATTTATGTTAGTCTTTTACCTATCTCTAAATGGTATTGTTTGCCTTTATTGTTGTTAATTTTTAGGATTTCTATTTGGAATATTAATATACCTTCAGATATAGCATTTAGAAATATTTTATCCCATTCTATTAGTAACTGTTAACTCTGTTTACATTGTCTTTGGATATACAATGTTTTTTTTTTTTTAGGGAGTTTGTATACTCCTCTGTTGCCTGTGCCATTGAAATCATAACCAAGAAATCACTGCCAATTTCAATGTTGTGAGGTTTAATGACCCAGATTTTCTCCTAAAAGTTTATAGTCTTAAGATTTATATTTAGGTCTTTTATCTATTTTGAGTTAATATTTGTATATGGGATTAGGTAAGGGTCCAACTTTATTCTTTTCCATGTAATTATTATTTTTAACAATATTTAGTTAAAATATTATTATTTCTACCACCAAATGTTTGTGGAAACCTTTTCAAAAATAACTTGACAATATAGGGAAGAATTTAACTCTAGGCTTTTATTTAACTCCAATGGTTTATATATCTGCCTTTAGAACAGTACTACACTGTTTCAATTATTGTAGCTTTATATGGTTTGAAATCAGAAAATATATATCTTCTAGCTTTGTTCTTTTTCAAGATTGTTTTGGGTACCTAGAGTCCATATTCCATATTAGGATAGATATTTTTCTGAAAAATAAATATATAAATATATGATAGTTTCACCTAAAAAATAGAAAAAAAATTATCTGGTAAGAAAGAAAGCAAAAAGAAATATTGAAATGTTATCTTTAAGTCATCAAAAGCTTGGTATCAGACAAATGAAACTGTTATGTGAGATTATTATTTTTAATTTTAGATAAATTGCCATAATACTAGATGTCAACTACTAAGCCAAGCATGGGAGGGAGGGATAGGGAGAGAATGGGGTGGGGATTGGGTGGGGGCTGACTGGGAAAATGTGCATGTATGTCTACAAAAGTATGTATCCTACTATGATGTATGAATACAGTGCACCAATAAAAAAATAAAAATTAAAAAAAACCCTTCTTGACATCAGACCTCAAATATACCCAAATACAATAATTCTGGGAGACTAACATGCCTCTCACACCACTGGATCAATCTTCAAGGCAAAAGATGAGTAAAAATTATTTAGAAATAAAGAAAACTATAAACCAAATAGACCTAATAGACAATAACAGAACATTTCAGCCAGGAACTACAGAATACACATTCTTCTCAGTAGCCCATGGAACTTTCTCCAAAACAGACCACAGCATGGAACACAAAAAAAGCACCAACAAATTCAAAATATGTTAATATAATTCCTTGCATCTTTTCAGACCATAATGGAATGAAAGTAGAAATAAAAAATAGGAAACTCAAAAGAAACTATTAAAATACATGGAGATCAAAAGAAACATTATTAAATGATAAATGGGTAAGAGCAGAAATTAGGGAAGAAATAAAGAAATGTATGGAAATAAATGAAAACAGAGACAACTTACCAAAATCTATGGGACACTATGAAGGTGGTATTAAGAGGAAAGTTTATTCCATTGAGTGCCCACATAAGAAGGACAGAGAATCACCAAGTAAAGAACCTAATGACACAACTCAAGGACCTAGAAAGACTGCAACAGTATAATCTCAAAGCCATCAGAAGGCAGGAAATTATTAAAATCAGAGCAGAAATAAATGAAATAGAGAACAAGAAAACAATTCAAAGAATCAACAAAACAAAAAGCTGGTTCTTTGAAAAGATTAATAGAATTGATAAACCCCTGGACAACCTAACCAAAAGAAAAATGGAATCAACTCAAATTATTAAAATTAGAAATGAAAATGTAGGCAACAACACAGATAGTGGAAAAATTTAAAGGATTATCAGAAACTACTTTAAAATTTATACTCCAATAGACTAAAAAACGTGGAAGAAACTGATAGATTCCTAAGCACAGTTAACCTACACAAACTGAACCAAGAGGACATAGCAAGCCTAAACCAACCAATAGTAACCAAAGAAATAGAAATGGCAATAAAAATTCTTCCATCAAAGAAAAACCCAGGCCCAGATGGGTTTCCAGCTGAATTCTACAAAACCTTCAGTGAAAAACTAATACCAATACTTCATAACTTGTTCCAGGAAATTGAAAGAAATGGAACTCCCCCAAATTCCTTCTATGAGGCAAGTATCACATTAATCCCTAAACCAAATAAAGATACCTCAAAAAAGGAAAATTGCAGACTAATATCATTAGTGAACATAGATGCAAAAAATTATAAACAAAATACTAGCTATACGGATTCAAAACCATATCAAGAGAACTGTACACCAATTCAAAGTTGGTTTCATCCTAGAAAAGCAAGGCTGGTTCAACATACACAAATCAATACATGTTATTACCACATAAATAGAACCAAGAACAAAAACCACATCATCATAGCAAAAGATGCTGAAAAAGCATTTGACAAAATCCAATACCTATTTATGTTAAGAAATAAAAAAACACTGCAGAAAATTGGAATAGAAGAAATGCACTTCAAAATCATTAAGGCAATATACTATAAACCCAAAGCCAACATTATATTGAATGGGGAAAACCAGCAAGAATTTCCTCTAAAATCAGGAACAAGACACGGATACCCGTTGTCACCACTCCTTTTCAATATAGTCCTTAAGACTCTTGCTGCAGTGATAAAGAGAAGGAAATCAAAGGAATTCAAATAGGAAGAGAGGAGCTAAAGCTATCCTTATTTGCAGATGACATGAACCTTTATCTAGAAGACTGAAAGAACTCAACCAAAATACTTCTGAAGCTGATTAACCAGTTCAGCAAAGTTGCAGGATACAAAATCAACCTAAAGAAATCATTGGATCTCGAGTCTGTGGTATCTCAGTCCCCACTACTCCTTTACTGGGTTGTATCGCAAAGTCTCAGACCCAGGGAGTCAATAGAGGCTGCTTTAGACTATGGGGGGTACCAGGTTGCGCGTTCTCGTATGGTGTGATATCTCTGCCACCGCCACTCCCCCACTGGGTCAAGTCCCTGGGATTCAGTACTGGGATTTCTCCTCTGGGGCCTGCAATTTGACTCACTGTTGTTGAATATGCAGATGGAGCTGTAGTGGACTCAGTGAATTTGCTGCTGCTGCCGCTGCCACTGGTGGCAATATGGCGCCACTGCCACGCCCTCAGCCTTGAGGCTGGCATATTTCTTCTCTGTTTTTGAACTTCGCTCTGAGTCCCTGCAGCGTGTGCTGAGCCCAGCCACTGGGAACTTTAGATTCTCCCTGCACTGAAAAATCTGCCGAATCCTGCCGGGCTCTTCTGCAGTGGCTCACCTCGGCTCGCTGTCCGCTGCTCCTCTCTGGAGCCTGGTGGGCTGTTGAGTGTGTCGGTCTGTAGCCATAGCCGTCCGGTTACTGATGGTTTAAGGAAACCATCAGTAACCTAAAGAGGAAGCCTACAGAATGGAAGAAGACCTTTACCAGCCACCACTCTGTTAGGGGGCTAATATCCAGAATATACAAAGAGCTCAAAAGACTACACTAGCAAAGCAAACAAACCAATCAAGAAATGGGCAATTGAAATTAATAGACATTTTACAAAAGAAGAAATACAAATGGCCAATAGATACATGAAAAGATGTTCTACATCATTAGCCATTAGGGAGATGCAAATCAAAACTAAGCTGAGATTCCATCTAACCCCAGTCAGATTGGCGAGCATAAAGAAATCAAATAACAAATGCTGGAGAGGATGTGGGGAAGGAGGAACTCTTTTACACTGTTGGTGGGAGTGAAAACTAGTTCAGCCACTATGGAGAGCAGTGTGGAGGTTCCTTAGAAAATGGGCAATAGATCCACCATATGATCCAGCTCTACCACTCCTAGGTATTTTTCCAAAGGGGTTGAAATCAGAGAACTACATTAACATATGCATACCTATGTTCATAGTAGCACAATTCGTAATAGGCAAAATATAGAACCAACCCAGGTCCCCATCAACAGAAGAATGGATTGCAAAATTATGGGAAACACACACAGTGGAATTCTATTCAGCTATAAAGAAGAACAAAATCATGTCATTTGCAAGAAGATTGAAAGTCCTGGAGAGCATTATGTTAAGTGAGATCAGCCAAGCACAGAAAGATAAGGGACATATGTTTCCTCTAATATGTCCAAACTAGGGAGCATTGGGGATACCAAAGGAACTCCAGATAATGTAGGGGAAATCTCAGCAAAGTTTCGATGGAAAGATAGGAGAGGAAGAAGGCTGAACTTGATTAATGAGGGTCTACATCTGAATATGTGTAAAAATATTAATATAGCATGGAAAATCATTTTTGGGAGGGGGAGAGGGAAAGTGGGGGTGGGAGGAAGAGGGCACCAAATACAGTTTAAATGTATACCATTTATTTTCAATAAAAATATATATTCAAGATAAATAAATAAATATAAGAAAAATAAAATAAAAGATGCAAAAAAAATGGCCCCAAACATAGAGTAGAAGGATTGTCTAGTGCTCCTAAGGCTAAGAAGAATGGATGTATCTTATGGATAAAATACATATGTTAGATAAGTTTAATTCAAGCATGAGTTAACAGGGCTATTGACTGAGTTTGATGTTAATAAACTAATGATAAGATATATTTAGGTAAAATAGGAGAAAATTTTCTATTCTTTAAATGAAACTGTTCCAGAAAGTGCTAAAGTAACTGCTACAGAGTGTGATTTAGTTATATAAAAGATAAGAAATAAGTTAAATTTGTGCCTTCATAAGATAACAACTGATTTTAAAAAATCAGGTACACAACATTGTTGGAAGGTTGAAATCCAAACAAATTTATGATGATGTTATCCAGGGCCAAGAAAATGTCAAAATTTTCTCATCTACTGCCAGTTGGCTTGAATATTTCAAAAAGTGATATGGCATTTAAAAATAATTTAGGAGGACTTCTGGAAAGATGGCGACCGAGAAAAGCAGCATTTACCAGCCCTGCTAAAACTCAGTCTCTATTGCCACAAAATCAGCGCTTTTCATAGCCAGAAAACACCATCAGCAGAGAAATAAAAAAATGTAAACAAAAGAGACAGAGAAAAAGACTAGAAGAACAACCAGAGACCAGAAATCAAGCCCACAATGCAGCAGTGGGGTCGCGCCGGCACCATCTTCCCTCCCAGCACCAGGATCCAGAGAGGAAAGGTAAACAAGGAGCTGAAGTGAGCATCTGAGGATCATTCGGGAGCAATTCAGCAGTTCTTTCAGTGCAAAGAACGTCTAAAACTCCCAGTGGTCAAGCTCATCACGCCTTCCAGGGACTCAGAACAGAGCTCAAAACCAGAAAAGAAATATGCCAGCCTCACAGCTGAGGGTGTGGCAGTGGCGCCACATTGCCAGCAGCTCCAGCCTCATGGCCGAGGGCATGGCAGCTGCACCATATTGCCAGCAGCTCCAGCCTCATGGCCAATGGCGTGGCAGCGGCACCATATTGCCAGCAGCGACAGCGAGTTCACCGTGTTCTCCACAGCTCCTGATCAACATGCACGTTAACCGTGAGTGAAATTGTGGCCCCTAAAGGAGAAATCCCTGTGCTGCATGCCCAGGGACTTTGATAATCTCCCTGGGTCTGAGATTTTGCAGTCCAGCCCAGTGAAGTAGTAGCAGTGGCAGAGATTACCACAGACTCGAGATACAGAGCACCCTAAGTGAAGTCGTAGTGATCCAGGGAAGGCACAAACTTCTGAAATCATCGGAAAGAGGAACAAAAATAAAGCAATGAATGCCCAAAACCCCATTTATCAAAACCTAATAACAAAAAAATTCAGAGATCTCCAGAAGATCAAATCAGGAATATAACTGTAGAAATAATACAGGACCTTCTAAAAGAATTTAGAGAGAGTCTAAAAAACATAAAGGATGCAATCATTGAGGTAAAGGCCTCACTTCAAAGTATAAAAAAATCTATTAGACCACATGGAGAATAGAATCTCGCTCCTAGAAGAGGATCATTCAAAAAACGAACGCATAATTTATAACTTAGAAAAAAAATCAGGCAGAAGGAATCTGACAATGAAGAAATATGGGCCCATTTTAAGAGAGCTAACCTAAGAATAATCAGAATAGAGGAGGAAAAAGAAGATGAAACCAAAGGAATCAATAATATCTTCAAAGAAATAATAGCAGAAAATTTTCCAAACATAGAGCAAGAGATTGATACACAGGTCCAGGAAACGTATAGAACTCCCTTTAGACAGGATCAGAGAAGAGGTTCACCATGCCACATAATTGTCAAAATGACCAATGTGGAAGCCAAACAGAGAATCTCAAAGGCAACAAAAACAAAGGGCCAAGTGACATTCAGAGGCAATCAAATTAGAATCACTCCAGACTTCCCAAACCGAGTTATGAAAGCCAGAAGGGCTTGGAGTAACATATTCCAAACTCTGAAAGAAAACAACTTCTAGCTAAAAATCTTTTACCCAACACAACTATCTATCAAATTAGATGGGGAAATAAAAAGCTTCCATGACAAACAGAAACTGAAAGAATTTATGTCTTCAAAATCAGCACTAGAGAAAATACTCAAAGAGATTAACTACAAAGAAGAAATAGGTAATACACACCAGAACCAGAGAAACAAGATTTTCCATCCAGCAGACAACTAAGCAAAGAAGAATATATTCATGTGTTTATTGATTAAAATCTTTGGAGATTATTTATTTTAGTTTTTTACCTATTTCTAAATTGTATTGTTTGCTTTTATTGTTGCTAATTTTTAGGATTTCTATTTGGAATATTAATATACCTTCAGATATAGCATTTAGAAATATTTTACCCCATTCTATCAGTAACTTTTAACTCTGTTTACATTGTCTTTAGATGTACATTTTTTTTTATTTTTTAGGAAGTTTGTTTGTTTATTCTGTTGTTGCCTGTACCTTTTAAATCATATCCAAGACATCACTGCCAATTTCAATGTTGTGAAGTGTTATGATCCAAGTTTTCTTCTAAAAGTTTATAGTCTTAAGATTTACATCTAGGTCTTTTATCTATTTTGAGTTAACATTTGTATATGGTGTTAGATAAGGGTCCAACTTTTTTCTTTTTCATGTAATTATTATTTTCAACAATATTTAGTGAAAGGATCATTATTTCCTTCACCAAATGTTCTTGGAAACCTTGTCAAAAATAACTTGACCATACATATATGGAAGAATTTATTTCTAGGCTTTTTATTTTACTCCACTGGTTTATATATCTGCCTTTATAGCAGTACTACACTGTTTCAATTAATGTAGCTTCATAAGATTTGAAATCAGAAAATGTACATCTTCTAACTTTGTTCTTTTTTGAGATTGTTTTGGGTATTTAGAGTTCATATTTCATGTTAGGATCGATTTTTTTCTGGGAAAAAATGTATGATAGTTTCACCTTAAAAAAAGGAAAAAAATTATCTGGTAACAAAGAAAGCAAAAAAAATATTGAAATGTTATCTCTAAGTGATCAAAAGTTTGATATCAGACAAATGAATCTGTTATGTGAGATTATTATTGTTAATTTTGGATAAATTACTATAATTTAGACATCAACCACTAAGCCAAGCATGGGAAGGAGGGAGGGGGAGGGAATGGTGTGGGGTAGGGGCTAACTGGCCGATGTGTGCACATTTATCTACTCAAGTTTTTATCCCATCATGATATATGAATACAGTCCACCAATAAAATATAAAAATAAAATAAAAATAATTTAGGTTCTACAGATAAAGAGGCTAAAATTATTTTTAAATATTTAGTAAGTATTATTACAGGAAACAGCTTACATGGAAGAACTGACTTTCATTGATGATGAGAGTGGTTTGTTTAACAAGGATGTTATCAAGTAAATCAGTATTATACAAATGGCATTTTGTTTGGCCAAAATGGTGTGACTGGATACTCATAGAAACATAACCTGTACTTTTACTTGGAGCAATGGTTCAATAATACCTAATTCTATATTAGTGGTCACTTTATAAAGCATGCAAATTCTTTTAATAATGAGAACCAACTGTGTGTGTGTACACATGTGCATATGCACATGAGTGTGTATGAACACTTTCCCTGGTTTCTCCAGGTAGGAATATAATATTTCCAGGTCAGAGCCTCACATTGCACATGTTGTTCATATAGTATTTTCACAAAGTGCTTTTAAATCTTTCAATCCCTGATCATGTTCAAATAAGATTTTTTAAATCAGCTAATGTTCTTCTTTAAATTACATGTTCCTTTTTAGATGATGGCTTCTTTAATAAAAATGAAAAAGAGTTTTGCACTGATTGTATCCCTATATGAATTATGATTAGAGAATATGCATGGAAAGTCAGGGAGTGCTAAAATGTGTTATTCCTTAAATAAGAAACTGTGTTTTTCTATCTTCTGTAAAAATCCCACAGGGCTCTTTTTCAATGATATCATTTACAATCATATGACCTCTGCTTTGATATTGCACTGTATGTGCATTAGTAACAAAAAATTTGATAAAAATAAATAGTTCTCTGACTTATACACATCCTATTCTCTCCGAAGAATCTAGAAATTATTTTTTAAATTACCATGGAATATAAACTAAAAATTGAAGAACAATAAAAATAAAAATAGTTTCTACTTCACCTCCATACACATTTTCCATCTGCAGCAGTTTAAAGTCTGCAATTTAAAGTCTGGACAATAATCTAATTGGTCTACTCGATAGCAAATAATAGGACATTCAAGAAAATGAATCAATCTTGGAAAACATAATATAAAATATGCTTTTAAATATGCTTTAGAAAAAAGAGACAAATGTTATGTACATGGATGATAAGAAAGAGAGGAGAGAGAGCACTTTCGTGCAGAGGTGCTAAATAGCTGGATAGTAATTGAGATAAGACTGCCATAAATGTGTTGTCCTCTTGATATCCTTAGTGGTGGAGGAGGATGAATGTACGTGAATGTACGTTCTGAAAAGAGAATCAAAATTTCATATGCATGAATATAACACAAGCACACTTCCTGCTATTTGCAGAGACGCTAAAAAAAAAACAGGACTCTAAAATCTTCAGCCCTCAGAATATATGTATATAACTACATAGCAATCACTATCCGGGCTTCATTCGTCTTCCTCCATCACGTGGCCAGGGCTTGCCCTCCAACTGCAAGGATTTGCCTTTTTTTCTGAGAAATTCTCCGATGTCCAGAGCAAACTTTACATGCAAGTGTACCTTGCTGGAAGTCTTAGGGAATGAAGAATGCCCTCTCCCATGGATCCTCAACCAATGAATGGTGCCTCCCATATGGTTTTTCAAGTGGGCAACCTCTGAGGTATGTTCCATGCTGGCTTTAGCATTTCCCACTGGGACTTAGCAGTGGATGCTCCATATAATGTCACACACTTGATGGGTCCCTTTATTCTCCTGTCATTCTTCTCCATTCCACAACTTGTGTTTCCTAGGATCACCTGCAAAATAAGATGCTTGTATTCAAATCATTATGTCTCTAACAAAACACAAGTCACAAAAATGATTATTTTAAATGAATGGCAATTATATGAATAACTAGTATTTCATTCATCACAAATGAAGGAAAAGAAAATCCACAGAGGTCAGAAAGATATCATCAATAAAGGAAGCAACAGATACAAAACAATGCAAAACTTTTGAAAAAAATCATTGAATAATGGGTACTAAAACAGAGGATGTATATACCCTACAACCAAGCAATCCCATCCTGGGTAGACGGTCAAGAGAAATATGTTCTTAGAGCATCACAAAACATGTACTAGAATGGTCATAGAAGCACTGCTTAAATTATTTCAGAACTGGAAAGAAACCAAATGCTCGTAAACAGTAGAATGGATACAAATGCCATGAGTATCCACAATAGAATATTGTATATAAAGGAGAATAAGGAACCATTACTATGCACAATGACATGATGTTTTCATATATCCGGTTGAACAAAAAAGCTAGAATCAACTACACCCCTTGTATGACTCCATTCACATAAACTACACAAATAAAAATTAATTAACAACACAAGTAAAAGAAATTAGCTTACATTTGTTGGAAGTCAGAATAGTATTTCTTTTTTGTACTGTTATTAGTGATTGTAATTATAAATCACAATGAGAGTCAGAGTGACACATAAACACATACATACATCACTTGGAGTATTTCCCTCTGTATTCCACCCTGCTTCCTCTTCCTTCTTCCCCACACGTTAATGAGTTTGGTGGTGATGCCTTCATGTAAGGACATAGCGTTATTTGAACCATTCTCTTCCTCAAGCCTCATTTTGTTCCTTACCACTTCCATCCTCAACCCCCTTTCCATGATTTTATTGATGTATCTCCTCATTTGACTGAAGTTTCCTTTGTTTCCTATTTTCATTATAGCTTCCCCACATAAGAAAAAACATACCACCCTTGACTTTCTGAGACTGGCTAATCTCACATCCATCCATTCTCCACTTCCATGCTTTTCCCTGCAAATTACATAATTCTGATTTTTATGGATGAATAAACTCCATTGTGTGTATATGCCACATTTTCTTTATCCACCATCTATTAATGAACACCTATTTTGGTTCCATAATTTGGCTGTTGTGAATTGTGCTCCTGTAACATGGACGTGCATGTGTTGCTCTAGTATTCTATCTCCAAAATGGTTATACTAATTTGCAATCCCACCAATAGTGTATAAGAGTTTCTATTTTCCCACATCCTCACCAGCATTTATTATTGTTTTCTTAATGATTGCCATTTTCTCCTTATTTATTTATTTATTTATTTATTTATTTACTTTTTTTGGCAGTACTGGGGATGGAACCCAGGGGCATTCTGTATCTGAGCCATAACCTTGGCCCTATTTTTAACTTTTTGTTTTGAAACCAAGTCTCACTGAATTCAAAAAGGCCTCACTAAATAGCAGAGGCTGTCCACAAACCACAAACCTCCTGTCTCAGCCTTCCAAGTACTGGGATTACAAGCATCAGTTACCATGCCCGGCTGATAATTGCCATTCTAACTTGATGATTGCTATTCTAACTGGAGTTAGAATGTATTTCTTAATATAGATCAGCTCCTCTACTCATGGGCCACCCCTGCTAGGAGTCAATGTGTACTGTAATCCAATAGTTTCTGTCTCTTTTTTATGCCATTTTTTTTTCTTTTGGAAACACAATCGCACAAAGTTATCGAGAGCCTTGCCAAGTTGCTGAGGCTGGCTTTGAAACTGCAGTCCTCCTCAGTACTCAGATCTTAGCCTCCCAAATACTGGAATTACAAGCATACACCACCATGCCGAGCTCATTTCTGCTTCTTTCAAGGTTAATTCTTTTTGGGAGGGGTTTAATATGGTTTTTATAAATCATTATTACTTTAACATGAATTAGGTCCCAAAACAAACAGAGAACCTATTCTCTTAAGTCCTTACTCTGCTAGAAACCACAGACATGTAAATACTCTCAGTGAACTGGGGAAACATCAGAATCCTTGTTCTGATACTTGAATTAAATGTGCCCCTCCTCTTTATGAAACTAAAATTCCATCCCACCCTTGTAGATTTCCCAGAGTTCAATAGGCTATTTGTCTTCTTACAGAATTTCATCTTTCTTAGATAGAGGGTACTTGCTTTCATGAAAAGAGCAAGTATTTTTAGTCAGACACTTGTATGTTCAAAGATGGACACTGTCCTAAACTACTAATGAGATGATGGCTTGGTGCTTGAACTCTGAATCTAAAGCCCCAGGTATAAATGAGAATAACCCTGACCACCTCACAGGTTGCTATGAGGATTAAATGTTAATATCTATGAATGATCCCAGAATGTTATGAGTATGCAAAGTCACTTTTCTCTTCTTGCTAAAAATACAAGCCTTCACTTTAATTCTGGCAAAGAAAAAAAAAAGAAATCCACTTTCTTTCTCTCTCTCTCTCTCTCTCTCTCTCTCTCTCTCTCTCTCTCTCTCTCTCTCTCCCCTCTCTCCCTTTCTTTGTCTTTCTCTCCTTTTCTCTCATATTTTTCAAAAGTAATGTATGATACAAGATTAGAAATAGCTAGTGAGAGCAGTGTGCTTATTAGGGCAGAAAGCTCCCTAGTTCCCTAGCCATGTCCCTTGTCCTTCACATTGTTTAATTTTATGTTGTATCTGCCAATTCACAATCTTCCAGACTAAATTCACCTTCAGTCCTACCAAAAATTATCATTTTTTTCTTTCCTTGCTCCACTTTCAACTCACCTATTCACTCCTGATGTCAATTAAAAACTTATCTTTTCCTCCCCAGCCTATGTGTCTCAAGTTCAATCTGCTACTGCTATGATTTTTCTTAGCATCTGGTTTGTTTAACTTACTGCATGCCATGGGGAATACAGATGTGCAGCAGATGTTGGGCTAAGTGGGAGGAATGTTGTGTCAAATGGAAAATATATTAAAGTTATCATAAGCATGATAGATTATTATTTTGCTCCACACAACTTTTCCTGTAACTTGATGAAAGCTTTTTGAGTATTTTATTGAAGTATAATATACAATCAAAAAAGATATAGACATCACAAATGCATGGCCTAATAATTTTTCAAAAACTGAACACAACTGTGTATTCAGTTTCCAGAGAACCAATAAGAGCTCCACTTACACATCATTCCCACCTCCCCAAAGATAACCACTATTCTGACATTTAAAAGAATAAGTTTATTTTTGAATTTTGTATGAATGAAATTATATATGGTATACTCTGTTCTGTCTGGCTCCATTCACTAGTATTTTTGAGATGTATTCATACTGCTGCTTGATGTAGTTTTTTAATGTTTTCTCATTCCTGAATCATGTTCCACTTTATAAATATGCCACAATTTATTTATCTCTTGTTGTTAATGAACATCTGGGATGTTTATGGGGTGAGGCTCTTAGGAAAGGTTCTGTTATAAAGATTCTTGTACATGTTTTTTGTTACAAATGTGTGTTCTCAAGTACATACCTAGAAGTAGAATTGGTAGGTCGCAGGGTATCATGCAATCAACTTGAGTCGACTATAAGTTTCCAAATTGATTGAGGCATTTTATATTCTCCCTATCATATAATCAGAGTTCCATTAGTTCATATCTTCAAAAGTACTTAATATTATCCATCAGGTTTGTTTTTTGTCTTATTTTCTGTTTGTTTTTGGCACCATAATGAGTGCATAGTTGTATTTCATTATGATTTTGGTTTTCACTTTTAGAATAAGTGTATAGAACCTAGGTTTGGTTATTTTACTAAGCTCTGTGATATGAGCAGGCACTTTCCTCTTCTTTGGTCTTGTTATCTCCTTCAGGAAAATGAAAAGATTGAACCTGAGATTGTCCAATTCTACAATTCTCTTAAATACTGATAGACATGTCATTTGAAGAGGTAAGGAACAGGATAAAAGGAATATTATGAAACTTAACTCCTACAAACTTGGTGACCCTGGGCTTAAAAGAAGAAGAATACTCTAACTTTAGTTTCACAATTTTTCCATGTTCTTGCATGTGGTAAATTTTACCTCCACTGTGAGTTTCCCATGTTTAAGGAAGAGAGATTTTGTATCAATAGGTTCTATTTATCCTTCTCCTAAAAAACTTTCATTTTATGACTAACAGTCCCTGGATTAGAACTCACCAAAAATAAACAAACACAATCACAAGAACTACATTTTTCATGTTTGTGTGTGTATGTGTCTGTGTGTGTGTGTGTGTTTAAAGGCACTTATTATAAGAAACTTTTAGTAGAGCTTAAAGACACTTAGCTTGTATGGCCCAACCATAGACCCTCTTCCAAGACCAGTCTATTGTGAATCTACCTTTCTTTATATATACTTTTGCATTTATAAGTACAACCTTTTAAGTTATCAAAGGTAAAGGAAATTTCTTTCTACATTTCTACATTTCATTTCTTCCTCCCTTACTAGTAACTTAGAATAAGCTCCCTGATAGTAAATTTTGGCGTGGCTTCTCTTTAATGGGAAACCCTTAAAAAATAATTTTTAAAAGTCTTCACAACTTCAGTGAAAAGAAAGGCTTCATATAACAAAATGCAAAACACTCTAAGCAGAGAGGAAATGATTAATCAATTAAATAACATTAAAATGAAGGGTTTATATTCATCTAAAGACATCACAAAAGAATTAAAGGCACACTTTAGAGTGGCAAAAGATATTTGGAACCTGTATAGCAAAGGTTTGTATCCAGATTATTTTTATAGGCCCTATAAATCAATGAGAAAAACAAGATAACTCACAAAAAATGGGCAGTATCTATGATAAAACACTAAAAGGAAATAGGATATATAAGTATATAAATGGATTCAAATGTTTTAGTAATCAGGGAAATGTTTATTATCACTTCAATAAGATAACACTTTGTGAACATGAAACTTATTTAAGTATGTAATAGTATTGAATGTTGACAAAAGACATGGAACAATGTAAACTCTCATATGTTGCTAGTCAGAATATGAGAATATTTATTTAAAAATGGTTTAGCCATATCTAATGCAGTTAAAAATACATGTCTGTATGTGCATACATATGCACACATACATATGATATATATGTGTACATATATGTCATGTGTGTACATATATGTGTCATATGACTCCATAATTATACTGTTAAGTACATAATCTTCAGAATTGCATGCATATGTGAGTCAAGGTACATGTATTTGTTTATAGGTACAACAATCTTAAGAGCAAAAAGCTAAAAACAACTTAAATGTCCATCAATGATATAGATATGGGAAAATTACTATAGAATCCTACAGAAGGATATCATATGTAATGGCAATAAATGACTACAGTCATACAGAACAAGATAGATAAATATTCAAAATATATGCTGAGTAAAGAAATCAAATGCAAAAGAATGGATATTATTTGATTCTACTTACTAAAAGTTCAAAGATAGACCAAGGCAATTTGTATTATTTAGTGATTGTTAAAATATAAAGAAAATATATAAATGGCTTACCAAGTATTAGAATAGTGAGAACCCCTATGTAAAGAAAAAAGATAAAGAACGATGTATAGAGTTTCTAAGTTGCTCACAACATTCTGATTCTTGACATGATAGTACCTCATAGGTATAACCTTCACAAGAAATTCTTACACTATGTAAAAAGACTTAGGAACTTTTATGTATGTTTTATTTTATAATTTTTTGCAGGTCTGGGGATGGAACCCAGGGGTATTTGACCTCTGAGCTACATCCTCCTGCCCTATTTTTTATTCTTTATTTTGAAACAGGGTCTCACTAAGTTATGGAGGGCCTAAGTAGCTGAGGCTGTCTGCAAACTGGGATCCTACGGTCACAGCCTCCCGAATGCTGGGATTACAAGTGTGCACCACCAATATTTTTAAAGATCTTCATCACACTTGACACATGGTATGTATTGCATACATATCAATTATTACCATAAAATATAAGGACACATTTATATTTATTGTACTTTACACTTTATATTGTTTTTACAAGAAAATTACCTTATACCAACCCCAAATTGTTATCATTTTTATTTTACAGGTGAGAAAAAGAACACATAAAAGCACAATGTAACTGCAGCTTTGGTCATCTACTTTAAAATTTCATCCCCCTTTTCTATGATCCCATCTGCTAAGTTGTCCAAGGGAAGAAGAATGAGCCAAGAGCTTGATGACCCAAATTATACCTGGTGTTGTTTAGCTGTGAGATTTGAGTCAAGTGTCTTGATATATGGGCGTGCTTTAGTTTCCCCATGTCTTATATGGGAATAAAGGCTTCCCACCTGCCATAGAACTAGAAATGAAAGAAATGAATGAATGCTGAAATGCATAAAATGCCAAACATACTCAGTGAGTTTTATTTTTTGTGCTTTGACATATACTACAAGCCTGAGATGATTTTAACAGTCACTGGTAAATAGGCATTAATTTTAATGGTCTCTCACTCTCTGCAGTGCTCCCACCCACCTACATACTAAAAGAAATAAATAATAAAGATATTATTAGATCTCATTGGAGACTTGGATATTGAATCCAATTATAACCAAGCCCTACAGGGCCAACAAGCCAAGTGTAACAAGAAGTAGAAGAGAACATATCTTTTCCTCACAGAAAGTTAATACGAAACAATTTTTTCATTGCCCTCAGTCTGAGAAAGGTTAAAGTGCACAGACTGGGAAATTAAGCTTATTCTCAGCCAGCTTTAGCCAAAAACAATTTCAGGACTATCTCATATGTCTTCTGACAGAGGGCATGTATTGGGAAGATTATCAAGGAAAGCAATGAACTTTCCATTTACATTGGACATTTAAAATCAGATGAGAGAAAAGGTACATTTATCTAGTCTTTTACAAAGGAAAAGGAAACCCTACAAATCTGTCCATTATACCTGCTGAGAATCTAAAGTGAGGTCAAGACAAAAGCAGATTACTTTTGATAGTGTTAATAAGAGTTTATTGCAAGCCCTGAAAGCCAGATCTCCCTCCGTGGATTTCTGAATGGCTTTGGGAGCTTGGCTGTTCTTAGAGTAATGAGAAAGGGCTTTATCTTACACCACAGGAAATTCTAAGATCCCTACGGCTTCAAAAGTCTTATTGATGCACTTTAGTAGGACTAAAAGCCAGGGTGGTTATCATCACAAATTCCTGTCCAATGCAGGGATATAGAAGGAACCCACAGAGGTACAGACACACAGCTCCCGATGTGGTATATTAACAGCACCCCAAAGTACCCTTGTATAAATATATCTGTTTGTATAACTTAATTACTATCTAAGGCCTATTAGGAGTATTGCAATTAGTGAGAATTATTGATTGCAAGCCTCAGAAACTGATTCTAATTTAAATAATTGGAAATATATTAGAAAATATTGGGGCCAGGCATGGTGGCTCATGCTTGTAATCCCCACGCTTGGGAGGCTGAGACAGGAGGATCATGCAGGTTTGAAGCCAGCCTCAGCTACTTAGTGAGGCTCTCAGCAACTTACTGAGACCCTGTTTTAAAAAAAAAATTATAAAATAAGTCTTAGAGTATAGCCCAGAGGTAGAAATCCCCTGGGTTCCACCCCCAGTACCACCAAACACACACACACACACACACACACACACACACACACACACACACACACGAAAACAGAAAAATATTGGGGCTTAGAGAACTAATAGGAGCTCGGATTTTAGAGGATATATAAAGTCTAAGAGTGATAGGGAATGGGAAGAAGGGGCACAGGAAGACTCTCCTGCCTGTGAAACCCTAGTCAGTGCATTACGCTTATCATGTGTGACCTACAGTTACTGTGTTCTTGGTTCCTAGAAAAAAAGCATCTAATTTGCTAAGCATCTGGATCATAGGTAAACAGAGAGATGGAATATTCTCCCATTCAGCTTCAACAGTGGACACTAGATACCTGAAATTGTCTTCTACTAAGACTACATATGACATTTTACTGAATATATCCACAAGCCTCTTTTTGGTGTCTGATTAAAATCCTCAGGTAAAAATTCATTAATGTGACATAATTTTGTTTGTTTTTTTCTTTCTTTCACACTACTGGGGATTGAACACAGGGGAATTCTACCTCCGAGCTACACCCCAGCCCTATCTTTTTATTCTTTTTATTTTGAAACAGGATCTCACTAAGTTGCAAAGGGCCTCACTAGGTAGCTGAGGCTGGCCTCAAACCCAGATCTTCCTGTCTCAGCCCCCCAAGTATTGGGATTACAAGCATGCACCATCATGACCAGCTTGTTTTTCTTTATGACTGAGTGAAATTTCACTGTGTGTATAGGCCACATTCTCAGCATCCATTCATCTATTGAGGAACACATAGATTAGCTCACACAATAATTTGACTATTGTGAATTATGCCGCTATAAACACAAATATGCAGGTATTCTCATAGTATTCTGACTTTAATTCTTTGAAAGGATACAAGGAGTGATATAGCTGGGCCACATGGTGGTTCCATTACTACTCTTTTAAGGAACCCCTATACTGATCTTTATAGTGGTTGTACTAGTTTGAGACCCCACCAATAGTAAATAAATGGTAACTAAAGAATATTGGGCTAAGTAGGATTAGCCAGTCTCAGAATGTCAAGGTTTTTATGCTTTTTATTATGTTTGAATGCTAAAGAAACATGGGAAATAAAAGGACTCCAGATTAAAAAAAAAAGAAAGAAACCAGTAAAATAACAGAAGAGGATTGGAGAAGGGAAGTAGAGGGGGGAAGGAAAGCTGTTGAAGGAAATAGTTCAAATAATGCCATGTCCATCTATGAAGGTAGCACTGCCAGTCTCATTAATATGCAAGGGAAGTGTGGGTTGTGGTGTGGGTTCTAGGGGGAAAAACACCAAGTGCTCTGTGCATGTATGTTTGTATTTCTTTGAACCTTACTATGGTGTGTAATTGCATGTACCAATAAAAGTATAAAAGTCATTATAAAGACCTTGATCACTATTACTAGTGGATACACTCATTCCTACACTTTTATTCCCAGGCCCATATTTATTCTTCACTAATTATAAAGCTGCTTCATTTTCACTCTTAGATATTGAAAGCCTTGAGCGCAGAGCATGGATATTCAAAAGGAGCCCAACAGCTGGGAGGCCTGTAGATATTGCCCTTGCATTGCTGGTGAATGAAACCCTGGCTCCTCCAGGACTCCTTCTGGGCACAGATCTGATGGGGCTCACTACACTGAGAAGAGCCAAGGCATGGGATCAACACCAATTTACATGGAATGAGAATGGTTGGGCCATGCTTAAGGAGTTGTTTCAAGGCTCATCTTCTTTGTACTTCTGACTCTTCATCATCATTATCACTCAATGGTTTTGTCCCTCTTAAAGGCACATATCAAGTTCTTTATTTCTTTATTTACTTACTTTTTTGTGGTACTGGGGATGGAACCCAGGGACATTTTACCTCTGAGCTATACCCCCAGCCCTATTATTTATTCTCTATTTTGAAATAAGGTCTCACTAAGTTGCAGAGGGCCTCACTAAGTAGCTGAGGCTGTTCATGAAATGTGATCCTGCTGTCTCAGCCTCCCAAGTACTAGGATTACAAGCAAGTGCCACCATGCCCAGCTTCAAGCTCAATATTAATATCAATTATTATATTAATTAATATTCACTGTGAGCTACATTCTATCCCAGGTACTAAGCTAAGCATTTTAATATGAATAATAATGCTCAGTCCTCACAATTACCCCTTTTGGTGAGAACTATTACTATTTTGAGATTGTTTGGTATCTCACCCCAATCTTTTTTCTATTTGCCTTATAATAGAAGCTAGGCAGGCTGAAGGTGGAGATTTCAAATTCAGGATCAAAAGAGTTTGGGTTCAAATTTCCCTTCCAATGTCTGTGAGGTACTGAACAAATTACTATTCTGTGCTTAAGTTCCTCCTTCTAGTTTCTTGCCTTATGACTCAGTCTCCCCATCATAAAGAGACTTCCCAGCCTGTGACTGAGATACAATTCTGACCAATGGGGAAAAGGTCCGTGAAGTGACCCATCCCCTTGGAAGGCTCATATTCAGTGTCACCTGGATAAGAGAACATGGGAACCCCTAAGGGTCTCCTGGGTATATCCCCTCACTTTCTAGTATTTTTGTTCATTCTTCCTCATCAGCATCTGTCTAGATAATAGCTAGCTTCCATTTTGGATTTGAAGGCTTAAAGAAGTTTGTTTTTATTATGAATTTTACTGCTTAGAATTTTTGTTCTTAATTTTGGACATTTACATCTTAATTTTCTTATGAGAAAATCAGGGAATTATATTTTAATGTCATAGTAAGTAATATTAAAATAAATGGCAAGCCATGAACTGGTGAATTAAAACACCTAATAATTGGATTGGAGAAATATAAAAACTCTGGATTCAGTGAACCAGCACCAGTCTAATTTAAATGTCTAATTAAAAGTTATTTGGAGGCAAGGCATACACAAACTGTATTGCAGTCATCTATGGCTGAGGAGGAAGCTTGGTAATAGAAGAAAAATTGGAATTGCATGAAGAAATGGAGATGAACAGTAATCTTTAATCAGAGTACTCCATTTTAATCAAGGCATGTGGGCCTCTCCATTCCATTACCACTTCATTAAAATACTCTGTCCCTGGTGCTGAAACTGCTGTTAGTCATTTAACAGCAGAGCAACCAAGCATCAAGCCAGGAAAGGAGATAGCCAGCACCCAAATAGAGGCAGCAGCTTTTGTTAGCTGAAGTACTATTTACCCAAACTTGCCAGAGATCTACAGAAGAAAAAAAAATAAAGGTTTGTGATTAGCCGAGTCTAGATTAGAAATGATTTGGCAAGAACAAGCCTGCCACTCTGGAAACTGATTCATTCAGATGACTATTCATAGCAGAAGGCTATTTAGCACATTGTCAAATATGACATTCTGAAAAAGCAGCATGATAGTACAAGTAGCTAATGAATAGTGACGTATTTAGATTGCCTGCGTAGGGGTGGCAGGGTATGTGCAGTTAGGCACAAAAAACTCTATCATTGTATGGGAAAAACAAAAAAAAAATGATGTTTAAAGTAAAACTCTACAATTAGACTTGTTTTCAATTATTTGACAATTCTGGCACTGCCAACTTGTCACTCTAACTTTCCCTCTCTGTTTTTTCTTCTGTAATGGAGGATAACAGTTGGACCTCATTTTCAGACTTGTGTTGAAAACCAAATTGAGAGTTAAGATACATGATACAATTGGGTCAATAGCCAGGAAAGGAGCAAAAAATTTATTATTTTTTTTTTGGTACTAAGGAGTAGCACAGGGATTTTCCACTTCTGGCATACACAAAGCCCCCAAACCTTTCTAATTTTTGTTTTTAAACAAGATCTTACTAGGTTGCTAAAACATATTGCTAAGTTGCTGAGGCTAGCCTTAAACCTGTGATCCTTCTGTCTCAGTCTCTCAAGTACTAGGATTATACACATCTGCCACCAAGCCTACCTAGAACCAAACTCTTAAAAAACATTTGCTGTTACCATGAATAGTAATAAAATCATTGGAAATATTTTTCTAAGAAAGTATAAAGTATGATAATTTGTATAAGTGAGGAGATGGAAAGGAAATAGGAAGATAGGAAAGAGGCCTCGATAGAAAAAAAACCTAATTTCCCAAGGGGCGAGGGGCCAAGGTTCAGAGATAAAAAGAACCAAAGCTTCACAAAGCCATCGGTTTACTAATCAACAAACCCTAGAACCAGTCTGACACTCCTGAAAAGAAACCCTTCAAAGGATTAGCAAATACCCTATGCAAATTCTGAATTCCCAGAATTCCCAGGACCCCAAACTCACCACAACCAAACAGAGAACACACACACATCTGGCAAAACCCTTAGCGCAACCACCAAATTGGGTTTTTTCCTCTTGGGGACCCCCTTCCCTTTTGGGGAGCTTTTCTCTCTCTTGTAGGTCATGTTAGCCTTGAGAGAAGGTGGAGTGCAATGAAGGCATTTGGCCCAGGATGCTCTCGGGTAGTGACCTGAAGGCCTCTGCAGATCGCGTGGACCCTGGGAGAAAGTAGTTTGCAACTGACGGCACTTGGCTCAGGTGACACTCGGGTAGTGACCTAAAAGCAACTACTGGACACCAGAGCCCAGACAGCCCTAGAGGTGTTCTGCCACTTTCCCTATTTCTTTCTGGCAGATTGTGTGGACTCTGGAAGAAAGCAGCCTGTAATTTAAGTCATTCAACTTGGGCTACTCCAAAGTATTGTCCTGAAGACAGCTGCTGGACCCCAGAGTTCCGACAGCCCCTTTGGGGTGTTCAGCCATCTTTCCTTATTCCCTGCTGCTTCCAATAAACCATTTACTCCATTTCCTGTGGTCTGTGGGTGTCATTCTTTGCTCACCATAGACAAGAATCTGGTAAGGAAATGTCGAGTTTCTTCTCAAGAAACTCCGTTTCATCTTTGATGAAACACCAGGTTTCATCTTGGGGGCTCAGAAGAAACCCCCGTTTCATAAGTATTACCAAAGAAAATCTAAACGTCAAGCTGAACTTCATTTACACTGTTAATTAGTATTTATTTTATTTCTGAAGAATAGAAAAAAGACTCTCTAATTTTTTTTTCTGTTTAAATTCATGAGCATTTTTTCAGCTACAGTCTAAAATTTTATTTTCTTACAGTTTCAGCTTCAGTCCATGTGAGGCCAGGGACCACAGATCTCAAGACATGGCAACAGAAAATGGAGAAAGGGAGAGCATATGGAATATGCTCGCATCATGGAGGTCAGGAGCAATAAATAAGCAAAGAGGAAACATATATACAATCTCCAAGGCTGCAACCCTAGGGACGACCTCCTCCAGCCATACCCAACTGCTCTATCAGGGACAACCCAGGCAAATTCATTACAATGTAATAAGTGAGCTCTTGAGGGGACTTTTTTATATATAACTATAAAAATGTTTACAAGGTAAAAGTCTTTTAAGTTATTTTAAAACCTCTTACTTTTCTTTTCCCTCTCATTTCTCTAGTTCAGTTGGCTTATGTTATTTATTCACATATATTTGGCTCCTTAACATATCAAGCTCTTTTCACAAACCAGTCACCAGGCTAGATTCAGTTGTCACTTCAATCAAGATGCTAAGGAAGAACTTTAAAGATCTGCTGTCATGAATAAAAAGGGTTCATATACCATAAATACCACATCCAAAATGTATGTACATTAACAAACACACACAGACTTAGAGGCTTTGTTATTATCCCCGTGTTACAACTGGAGAAACTGAGGCAAAGAGAGTGAAGGATCTGCCTTGAGCACTGTGCCTTAAGTGCTCATTGTAAATTCTGCAGTATCTGCTTTGGATCCACACATCGGTGCTGTAGCCCAAGTTCAAGGAAATACTGTCCTTCTCTTTCTACCTCTCCTTTGTCAGGATTGTGTGAGGAAAACAGTTCAGGAAAAAAATGTTAATCTTAGGAGATAAAAACTTCTAAGGAAGGACAAAAATCCTAACTTCTCCCCTTTCCTTGCAGACACTCTGTCAATAGAGTGTGAACTAAGAAAAATCTCTGCAGTCAAAATGAGGTGAGCAGAGTAGATGAATTACCTCTTATCTCTAGTTCTGCTTCCCTTCCTAATGAATAAATGAGTAAATCAATAGATCCCTAGGTCATATGCTCTGCCTTTTGTTCCAATCAAGTGTGTTTTTGTTTTGTTTTGTCTTTAAAAATCTAAGCAACCTAAACAACCAGAGGCCATTTTCACAGTTTACCATCTAACAAAACACAGCAGTGGTAATTAAAACAATCTGGGCTAGGAAAAGATGGAAGGGAAATCTGTCACCACAGAGACTATCAAGAAGAGGGGGAAAAAGGTGTCCCAGGGGAAGAAACAGAATACTGACAATTTGATAGATCTAACCCCAGAGTGATGTGCAGTGGAAGAATGAGGTAGAGGTTGTTGCTGGGGGAAATGTCATCTTTATGTAAGAACTCATGGAAAAACACTGAAGAGGGCTCATAGCTCTTATTTTTTGCCCAAACCAGAAATGGACTAGATTTTCCTTTTACAAATAGAAATAGTTTCTCTAGTCATTTCCATAGTTTAGCTTTGGAAAAACCAACTATTCCAGAGTATTTACTCACTGTCACCATAAAACAAGTTCACCAAGTACCCTGTGCATGTATGCCACTATCCCTATAAACTAATTTTGACGTGGAATTATAATGCACCAAAAATGTATTAAAGTAAAATAAAAGCCAACTCATAACCTGACTTTAAAGTATCTTAAGTTTTGGTATAAGTTAATATTAAGAATGCTATAACTCTTTCGATCTCCTTTTGCTGGTTTGTAAGTAGTTTACTAACCTCTTTCCCCAGCCCACTGGTTGAACCCTTTCAACCTTCTGACTGGCACAAAATTGCTCAGCAGCTTCCACCTTCCAATCTGTGCCTCCTAAAGTGAAATCAGCAAGAACAACTATGCAAAACATCTGCTTCTTCTGCTGTTTTTGATACATTTTGCGGAAAAGATTTTCTCAGTCAACCATAAACTCCAGAATTTAGTCAAGATTTGGTGCTCTGTATCTCATATTATTATTACCTTATGGGAACAAATTTGCCAGACATTTGTGAATCTGCACACAACTGGAAAAACAATCATTGATTTTTGAACAATTTTGCTAACCCATTTCTCTTGTCACTCTCATTGGTTAAAACACATAAGTTGAATAAAATAAATAACAAAGAACTGCTAAACCTTGTAAGTTATAGTAAATGTTAAAATAAATGTTATAGTTAATATTAACCAATGTTAATCTATAGAGAAACTCTGTGAAGCAATGACAATTGTTACTCCAATTCTACATACAAGGAAACACTCATATTAGTTTGAAAGAGTTTATGGCATTCGATGTTGAAAATAATTAAAACTGTTTTATTTCTATCTTCCCAAAATTTGACTCATTTAGTCTGTCATAACAAAAATATAAATTTTTGGTATTTCAAGCAGGGATCATTCAATATAGGCATTCACAGGATTTTATCCAGTCTAACAAGAAAGTAAGGAACAATCGATAGTGACTTTCTATTAGTTTTAAATTTTAATTTTCTTGAGAAAATAACAATGATTTCTCCCCCCCCAAATCCCAGTGACAATAGCATTAGATGCAAAAAATGGGAGAATACAAAATATTAAGGAAGTATTTGATGCAAAAATTGGAGAATAGAAAATATTATGGGATGAAGGTGAAAGAATATGCACCCAAGAATAAAACAACAAAGTCCTAGGGAGGGGAAGGCAGGATTATATTGATGTTTTCCCCAGTACATTTTATGAACTTCTTGTAAAAAAAAAACTAAAGGAAAATGTAAGATGGTATTATTTTTTTCCCAAGAGACATATCTAATTCTGAAACAAGGGGATTCTACTTTTTAGATCTAGAGTCCAGATTAAATGACTGCAGTAGTTTGCTACACCTTTTAGGTTCCTGCTTGTCTTTAAATTTTCTCACTGGTGATTTAGAAATGAACTGTTATTACTACCAATCTTCAACAATTCATGCTGCTGTTAAATAAATAATACATCCAGAGGACTTCCGGGAAGATGGCGATGGAGAAAAGTGGCGCTTATGAGCCCCGCTAACAACCAGTCTTTATTACCACAAGATCAGTGCCTTTCATAGCCAGAAAACACCATCAGCAGAGAAACAAAAAATGTAAATACAAGGGACAGAGAAAAAGAGGGTTGGAAAAATGAGACACGAGAAAGAAACCAGACTGCAGTGCTGCAGCCAGAGCCACAGCCCGGAGCAGCATGGGCGCCATCTTTCCTTGCAGCACCAGGCCCCAGAGAGGAGGGTAACTCAGAACGGAGCTCAGAACCAGACAGGAGGTATGCCGGCCTCACGGACAAGGATGTGGCAGCAGTACCATACTGCTGACGGCAGCATCGAGACCAATGTACTCAACAGCCCACCAGGCTCCAGAGAGGAGGGGCAGACAGCGACCTGAGGTGAGCGGCTGTGGATCAGCCGGGCAGAATTCAGCAGATTTTTTGGTGCAGAAAGCATCTAAAGCTCCCAGGGGCTGGGCTCAGCACACCCTGCAGGGACTCAGAGCGGAGCTCAGAAACAGAGAAGAAATACACCAGCCTCATGGCTGAGGGCATAGCAGCGGTGCCATATTGCCACCGGCGGCAGCAGCAGCGAGTTCACCGATTCCATTACAGCTCCATCAGTGCACTTAACAACAGTGAGTTAAATTGCAGCCCCTAGAGGAGAAATTCCAGTACTGCACTCCCAGGGACTTAACCCAGTGGGGGATTGGCAGTGGCAGAGATATCACACCATAGTCACAACTCCCCGGAGGAGAATGACCAACCTGGCACCCCCCCCCCATGGTCTAAAGCAGCCTCGATTGACTCCCTGGGTCTGAGATTTTGCAATACACCCAGTAAAGGAGTAGTGGGGACTGAGATACCACAGACTCGAGATCCAGAGCACCTTAAGTGAAGTCATAGTGACCCAGGGAAGAACCCAGAGAAGACACAAACTTCCGAAATCATGGGAAAGAGGAATAACAATGGAGCGATAAATGCCCACAACCCCACAACATCAGAACCTGATAAAACAGAAATTCAGAGATTTCTAGAAGATCAAATCAGGAAAATAACTGTAGAAATAATAGAGGTATTTCAAAAAGAATTCAAAGAGAGCCAAAAAGAGATAAAGGATGCAATTAATGAAGTAAAGGCCTCATATTCAAAGTATAAGCAACCAATTAGACCACATGGAGAATAGAATCTGGCTCCTAGAAGATGATCACTTCAAAAATGAACGCATAGTTTCTAATTTAGAAAAAAAAATCCAACAGCAGGAATCTGACATTGAAGAAAGATGGGCCCATTTTAAGAGAGCTAACCTAAGGATCATTGGAATAGAGGAGGGAAAAGAAGGTGAAATAAAAGAGATCAACAATCTCTTCAAGGAAGTAATAGCAGAAAATTTTCCAAACATAGAGCAAGAGGTCAATACACAGGTCCAGGAAACTTATAGAACTCCCTTTAGACAGGATCGGAGAAGAGGATCCCCATGCCACATAATTGTCAAAATGACCAATGTGGAAGCCAAACAGAGAATATTAAAGGCAACAAAAACAAAGGGCCAAGTGACATTCAGAGGCAAACCAATTAGAATCACTCCAGACTTCCCAAACCAAGTCATGAAAGCCAGAAGGGCTTGGAGTAACATATTCCAAACTCTGAAAGAAAACAACTTCCAGCCAAAAATTTCCTACCCAGCAAAACTTTCTATAAAATTAGATGGGGAAATAAGAAGCTTCCATGACAAACAGAAACTGAAGGAATTTATGTCTTCAAAACCAGCGCTAGAGAAAATACTCAAAGAGATTAACTACAAAGAAGAAATAGGTAACACACACCAGAACCAGAGAAACAAGATTTTCCATCCAACAGACAACTAAGATTGGTTATCTTTCAGGATTCATTATTTATGTTAGTCTTTTACCTATTTCTAAATCCTATTGTTTGCTTTTATTGTTGCTAATTTTTAGGATTTCTATTTGGAATATTAATATACCTTCAGATATAGCATTTTGAAATATTTTATCCCATTCAATCAGTAACTTTTAACTCTGTTTACATTGTCTTTGGATATACAATTTTTTTTAGGGAGATTGTTTACCCTTTTGTTGCCTGTGCCATTGAAATCATATCCAAGAAATCACTGCCAATTTCAATGTTGTGAGGTTTTATGACCCAGATTTTCTTCTAAAAGTTTATAGTCTTAAGATTTATATTTAGGTCTATCTATTTTGAGTTAATATTTGTATATGGTGTTAGGTAAGGGTCCAGTTTTATTCTTTTTCATGTAATTATTATTTTTCAACAATATTTAGTTAAAAAATTATTATTCCCTTCACCAAATGTTTGTGGAAACCTTGTCAAAAATAACTTGACAATATATGGAAGAATTTATCTCTAGTCTTTTATTTAACTCCAATGGTTTATATATCTGCCTTTAGAACAGTACTACACTGTTTCAATTATTGTAGCTTTATAAGGCTTGAAATAAAAAAAAATATGCATCTTCTAGCTTTGTTCTTTTTCGAGATTGTTTTGGGTATCTAGAGTCCATATTCCATATTAGGATAGATTTTTTCTGAAAAATTAATTAATAAATGTATGATAGTTTCACCTAAAAAAAAGAAAAAACATTATCTGTTAAGAAAGAAAGCAAAAAGAAATATTGAAATGTTATCTTTAAGTCATCAAAAGCTTGGTATAAGACAAATGAAACTGTTATGTGAGATTATCATTGTTAATTTTGGATAAATTGCTAAAAATACTAGATGTCAACCACTAAGCCAAGCATGGGAAGGAGGGATGGGGAGGGAATGGGGTGAGGATCAGGTAGGGGCTAACTGGGCAATGTGTGCATGTATGTCTACAGAAGTTTTTTTTATCCCATTATGATGTATGAATACAGTGCCCCAATTTAAATTTTTTTAATAAATAAATAATAAATATATAAATAATACATCCAGAGGTATCAGACACTTATGTGTAAGACAATTTTGAAGTCCATTTCAGAAAGAAAGAACTCAGCAAAAGAGAGAGAGAGAGAGAGAGAGAGAGAGAGAGAGAGAGAGAGATATTTAGAATGATTCAAGGAGGAAGAGACAAACCATGACAAAGAGAAAATAAAGGTTGGTGAAAATGGGGCTTGAAGCAGAAAAGAGGGGAACACAGTTGTAAAATAAAAGCAGTTTGGAAAACAAGCCTTGCAAGTATGTCAGTGCAATCGCTGAGCTTCAGTATGCTTTAGTCAACTTGAATATGGTCTTTGCCTAAAGAGAAAAGAGATCCTAATATCTTAACATCACTCTAATTTCCTAAAGGAGGTCATCTGGATCTCGCCATTGATTGCTATTCTATTAAACCCTGTTCCAAGCTGAAAGTCACTGAAGACAATGTAATGAGAACACTAAAATTACAGTATTAGTAAGTATTAGCAAAGGTCATAACAATGGCAATAGTAGTAGTCGTAGTAGTAGTAGTAGTAGTAGTAGTAGTAATAGTAGTAGTAGTAGTAGTAGTAGTAGTAGTAATCATATTTCATGAGTGTGCACTATGTGCTTTCAATGTGCTACATGTTTACTGATTTATTAAGTCCTTATAACTGTTTTACCCATATTTTAGAAAAGTAAACTGAGAGGCAAACCTGTTATTGTCTAAAGACATATAATTAGCAAAGTTTGGTGCCAATATTAGAATCAAAACCTATCTAAACATGGATCCTAAATTGACCCTTTAAAATTTTAAAGGGATTTTCCACTTCAAGAAAGCTGGATTAGTCATACTGTTCTCCATTTCTTCTGTAGGTACAATTAAAACCCCTGGATGTTATATGCAAAGAAATGTAAGCAGACTCTGAAAGGTTAAGACAAGGCAGATAAGCTAAAGTACTCAGGCACCAAGGAACAAGTAAGTTTATGTTGTGTTCACTAAGTTTTCTTGTTCACTTATATATCCCAGGCTTAGAGGTAAAAGAATTGATGGCAACATGAGAAAGTCAATGGACATAGATCAAACAAACAACCTCATTCTTGCTATTGAATGAATGAGAACATGAAAGGGGAAGCTTAATAAGACTGAAAATTTTTAGACAATAACAAGATTACTATTTTCAACCCAAAATTTTGTTAACTCCTGTGGCAGTAAGCACATTAAATATAAATGATCCAAATATACCAACTAAATGACAGTGATTGTCAGAGTGGATTTAAAACTTATTAAACTGCATGCTGCTTACAAAAAAATCACTTCAGACGTAAAAATATAAATGGGTTCAAATTAAAAGGATGTAAAGATAAATCATTTAAATACTAATTAAAAGAGCACAGGAGTGGCTTAATTAAGATCAGATGAAATAGGCTTCAGGACAAAATAATAATTTGCTAGAAATAAAAGAGTCATTATATAGTAATACGTGACTCAATCTCCTAAGAAGATATGTCAATCTTAAATATGTATGCACTAAGCTGGTACCACACACACAAAAAAAATGTATGCACCAAAAAACAAAACTAAAAACTATGCAAAGAAACAAATGAGATAAGTGAAGGGAAAATATACTATTTTATCTAGAAAAATGATGCTATTTTACTTAGAAAATAAATAACTAGTGGTTATCATAGGACATCATAACTTCCCTCTCTCTACCATTGGTTTAACCAGTAGACATAAATCCAGTAAAGATATAGAATACTTAACACTAATAAATATCAGAATTTAGCTGACATTTATAGAATACTTCATCCAATATAGATCCTATTCTGGACCATAAAGCAATTTTAAACACATTTACAAGAGTTGAAAGCATAAAGAATACATTCTCCCACCTAAATAGAATAAAAATAATATTAATTTCAGAGAGAGAATAATAACATCTTCAAATATTTTAAAACTAAGCATCACACTTCCAAATAATTTAATGATTAGAGAAAGTTTTAAAGAAAATTTAAAAATACACTTAACTGAATAAAAAGAAAAATACAACATCAAAATGCATGGGATATTGCTAAGTTGATTAGGAAAGAGAAAATGTCTCAAATTAATAGATTATATCACACTTCCAGATTCTAGAAAAATGAGCAGAAAATAAGCCTAAAGCAAGCAGAAGGACTGAAACAATAAATCTTAAGGCAAAAAATAGTAGAATTGAAAGCAAAATAAAACAATATTAAAGAAAGTTAGTGAAATAATTTGTTCTGTTAAAGGATTTATAAGATAGATGAACCACTAGCAAGACTAACAAAGAAAATAGAACAAATTATCAGTGTCAGAAATAGCACAAGAAATATGAATACAATCCAATTATTTGACAATCAAACCCTCACAAAAGACTAAATATTAAGCAGATCATTTAATTTTCAGTAACTAACAAATTAATTAAATTTGCCATTTAAAAAACTCACAAAAATAAATTTCCAACCCCTGACATTTTTACTTTAGTATTCTATGAAATGGTTAAAAAATTAACATCAATTCTACATAATTTCTTCCCAAAAAATTTATGAATGAATTCAATAATCTTATTTTATTTTATTTTAGTTTATTTTTTCAACAAATTCCAATGGAGTAAATGGACATTTATAGAAAAAAATAGACAAAACCTTGGATGTAAGCTTCATACTTTACACACACACAAAATATATATATCTCAAAATGTGCCCTGGGTTTAAGTATAAAACATAAAATTAAAACATTTAGAAAAACAGGGGTAAAATCCTTTGACTCTCGGACCATACAAAAATTTCTTAAATTTGATATCAAAAGTAAAAGAAAAAAGAAAACTTAGCTGGGTGGGTGTGGTGGTGCATGCTTGTATTCCCAGCATTTGGGAGGTTGAGACCAGAGGATCATGGTTTGTGGACACCCTCAGCTACTTAATGAGGCCCTCTTCAACTCAGAGAGACCCTGTTTCAAAATAAAGAATAAAAAATAGAGCAGGGGGTGTAGCTTGGAGGGTTCCATCTCCAGACCCACAAAAAAGAGAAAAACTTGATAAATTGGACATAATAATTTTTTAAAATTCTTTGTAAGAAGTTCTGTTAAGAAAAAAACACCAATCTATATACTAGAAAAATATTTAAATTTGTATATCTGACAAAGAACTTTAAAGTATATAAAAAACTCATAATACTAAACAGAGAAAACAATTCAATTAGGTAATGGGCAAAAGATTTAAAAATTTCACTGAAGAAAGTATTTTATATGACAAGCAAGCACATAAAAATGTTCAATACATTAGGTATTGAAAAAATGCAAATTAAAGCCAATTAAGTTATTGCTATATACCTTTCAGAATGATTTTTTGAGTGATACACCATTTGCTGAAGAGATGTAGGGAAATTGGTTACGCATATGATGCTGGTAGGAATGTAAATAGTAAAGCCATACTGCAAAATAGTCATTAATTTTTTTTAAAAACTAAACTTGCAGCTACCACACAATCCAACAATTATATTTCTGGGCATTTGTCCCAAAGAAATAAATATTTACACAAAAACCTGCAAATGAATGTTTATAGTGGCTTTACCCATAGTAGCCAAAACATGAAATTTAAATGTCTACAGTGAGTAAATGGTTAAACACACCATGATTAACTATCTAGAATAAAAGGGAGCAAACTATTGATGCGCACAATAATCCTAATGAATCTCCAGACAATTATGCTGATTGTAAAAAAGGCCAATTCTAAAAGCTTTCATACTGTATAATTCCACTTATATGACATTCTTGATATAATAAAATTAAAGAAATAAGTAACAGAATAATTGCCAAGTATTAATGGAGAGATAGAGGCAGATGAAAAGTGGTTGTGGCTATAAAAGGGCAAGATGAGGGATTCTTTGATGTTGGAAATTTTTTTTGTGATATTTTATTAGAGTTTTGTAAAACATTGCCATTGGGGGAAAACTGTATAAAAGATATTCTGTATATGTGCTATTTCTTACAAGCATTCATGAGTCTACCCTTATCTCAAGGAAAACAGGACAATTTTATTTAAAAAGTCAACATCATCTTGTTAATTATAATTCTGTAGCTAATCCTAGAAAGATACCAGTTAAATACTACTATGTGCTGTCAGGAGAATCCATCCCCCTTTAAGCTAAAATGGCACATGAAGCAAATACTCCACCATCTGTACAGAAACCATCCTTCAGATTACCCACACTTTGGTCTTCCTTCCAGACCCATAAGTTCCTGACTAACCACTTTATTTTGATCTTTTGCTCACTGTAGGTAAAAATATAAATGCTAAGTCATTTATACCTATGTACAAATGCTTAGTTACCACAACTCCTATTTTCCACCCAAACTTTTAAATCATAATTTTGACACTGCAAGGGTCTAAGTAGCACCATAACTATGGAGCACATATGTCACAACAGATGGTCTACATGTCATGATTTTTATCTCCAGAGTTTTTCTGCCTAGGAAACCCATCAATAAACATGTCATAAGCAAGCATTGTAGAACAGGTAGAAAAATACAAAATATGTTAGATAATGGGATCTCAGGAAGTGGAGAAATAGCATACCAGATAGTTCTACCTGAGGCCAATTTTATAACATCCACAGCCAAGAATTTAAGATTTGTAGTGTTTTTTAATTGGTGGCATTTTCTTTTATTATTGTCTTAATTTGTATTGTCTTGTTTGAAGTCCCTTAAACACTTTTGAAAATCAAAAAGAAGTCTTATAAACATTTGTTAATTGGTCAAAAAATGAACACTTCTAAAACCATATTTTCCTAACCTGACCACCTTAAGAAAATATTTATTCAAAATACAATAACGTCAAAATAGCAAATGTCAAATACATCTCTGAAGTCCTTGACCCTAAGATATCCAGATTCAATTCCAGAATCTTTAGGGACAGTTTTTAACTTTATTCTATTGTTTTATTTCCATATTCAAACTGTTGAACTTTTTATCAGTTTAGGTCCGCTGTATATGCAGTAGACTTCATAAATGATGTCTTCTCAATGGACCAAGTATTTGCCAGTTATTGCCACAATAATAGTATATAACTAGGCATCTCAAAACTGAGTGTTTAAAACATTTATTCTCCTATTCACAGGCCTGCAGGTCTGAATCTATGCAAATCTTGACTGGGCTTGGCTAGACAGTTCTTTCTTCAGTCTGCACATCAGATGAGCTTGGATTCGCTTGAATTGGAGTAGGAATTATCTAAGTATTTCTTGTATCCTTGAACCAAAGGATACTTAGGGAAGGTCCTAAATATAAATAGCAGAAAAACTAAAGACAAGTTAAATCATACAATACTTGTTAAAGATTCTACTAGCTTCACATCTGCTAATAATCTATTGACTAAAACATGTTAATTCATAACTGAGCTTAGTATCAATAAAATTTTTATCAGTAGGTAAAAATGCCCATAGTCAGAGGGAAGAAGAGTATTTTCTAAGTATTAATCTGATATTTCCCATAGTACAAACTTCTTTTTAGTATTTCCTAAAACAATAAAGAGACTCTGGTGTTGTTTCACCATATCCAAGTGACTAAACCAAGGAACGCAAGACTGGCTCAACATTTAAAAATCAATACATGACATTCACCACAGGAACAGAACTAAGGACAAAAAAATTATATCATCATATCAATAGATAAGAAAAAAGCATTTGACAAAATCCAACATTTATGTTAAAAACACTAAAAAATCAGAATGGAGACAATTACTTCAACATTATTAAGGCAATATACAATAAATCCAAAGTTAACATCATACTGAATGGGGAAAAACTTCAAGAATAACCTTTAAAATCAAGAACAAGTCAAGGATGCCCACTATCACCACTCCTTATTAATATAGTATTCAAGACTCTACAGAGACCAATAGGCAATAGAAAGAAATCAAATAAATACAATAGGAAAAGAACTGAAATTATCTCTATTTGCAGATGACATAATCCTATACTTAGAAGACCCCAAAAACCCAACCAAAAGATTTATACAGCTGTTCAATAAATTCAGCAAGGTAGCAGGATACAAAATAAATTTAAGAATCAGCAGCTTTTTTAAATGCCAATCATGAATCCATTGAAAAATATATACAGAAAACAATCCTATTTACAATAATCTCAAAAAATAAAATATCTTGGAATAAATCTAACCAAGGAAGTCAAAGACCTCTATAATAAACATTAGAAAACCCTAAAGAAAGAAATTGAAAAGATCTTGGAAGATAAAAAGATCTCTCTTGCTCTTGGATGGACAGAATAAATATTATCAAAAGGGCCTTTCTACCAGAAGTGACCTATAGAATCAATGCAATCCCAATCAAAATACTAATTTTACTCTTTTCAGAGCTAGAAAAATCAGTTCTAAATATCATATGAAAGAATAACCAAAGTAACTTTTAGCAATAAGAACCATGCAGGAGGTATCACAATTTCTGACATTAAATTATATTACAGAACTCTAATGATAAAAAAAACAGAATAATATTGGCACAAAAACAGATACAGACACATATATGAAAGGCAAAGAACAGAAGATACAGAAACAAATTCACACACTTAGAGCCAATTGATTTTTAACAAATGTGCCAAAAGCATATGTTGGAAAAAAGATAGCCTTTTCAACAAATGCTGTTGAGAACATTGGTTATCCATTTGTAGAAAAATGGATTAAATACCTACCTCTCCCTGCACAAAAGTCACCTCAAAATGGACCAACAACCTAGAAAATAAGAGACTGAAATTCCTAGAGGAGGGAATAGGTTCAACTAACATAAAGGAACAGGTAGAAACTTCTTCAAGAAGACTCTCAAAGCTCAGGAAATTAAAATGTGAATTAAGCCAGGCTTGGTGGCACATGCTTGTAATCCCCGCGCTTGGGAGGCAGAGACAGGAGGATCATGCAGGTTCAAAGCCAGCCCCGCTGGCTTAAGAGACACTGTTTCCAAATAAAAATATAAAAAAACATGTCTGGGAGTGTATCCCAGAAGTAGAAGGGCTTCCAGAAACCCCAGTACCACCTAAATAAATAAATAAATAAATAAATAAATAAATATGAATTAATAAATGAGATGGCATTAAATTAAAAAGCTTCTGCTCATCAAAAAACCATCAAGATTCTACTTAGAAAGTCGATAGAATTGGAGAAGATCTTTGCCAGGTATTCCTCTAAAAAAGAACTAATAACTAGAATATGTGCTTAAAGATTTAACCCTAAAAAAAACTAATAACCCAATCAAAGAAATGGACAATTGAACTAGACACCTCATAAAAGAATAAATACAAATGGCGAATACATATATAAAAAATGCTCATCATTAGGAATCAGTGAGATGCAAATTAAAACTACACTGAGATTCCATCTAACATGAATTAGAATAAATGCAGGTGAGAATGTTGGAACATAGGAACTCTTCTACACTATTGGTGGGACTGCAAATTAGTGCCCCCACTATGGAGATCAGTGTGGAGATTTCTCAGAAAACTGAGAATAGACCTACCATATGATCCAATTATACTACTCCTAGGCATCTTTCCAAAGTAACTGAAATCAGAATATTATAGATGCCTATAAACATATGCATATCTATCCATGTTTATTGCAGCACAGTTTATAATAGCCAAATTACAGAAAATCCAGGTGTCCATTAACAGATGAATGTATCACAGAATTATGGGATATACATACAAAAATTATGGGATATACATACAATGGGATCTACTCAGTAATAAAAAGAACAAAAGTATGCCATTTACAGAAAAATAGATGGACCTGGAGAACATTATGTTAATATCACTAAAAGTGAAAGGTCATATGTTTCTCTGAGATATAGAAGCTAGAATCTAGAGAATAGTTAGGATAGAAGAGAGACTTTAGATAATTGAATAAAAACTCCAATGGAGGCAGTGAGTTGGTTTTGGGAAAGGTGAGAGAGAGAAAGTGAATGAAGAAAACACTTCTGCTGACATTCTGTACACATCTGTGAGAATACTGTCAATCTCTATACCTTGAATGAGGAAGCAGAAGAGTGGGGAGGGAGCTGGGGAAAGCTTACCAAGTGCTGTGTGCATCTATGCTACTATCACTGTGAACTGCATCATAATATGAAACTCCAATAAGAGTATAAAATTAAATAAAAGGAAAAACTTTAAAAATGACTAAGCCAAATGATCAGAACTACAGATGTAGCTGAAACTATTTTGTATGACTCAACTGTGTTTTAGAACAATGTTTCTCAATCTGAGGCTATTGACAGTTTGGATGGATAATTGTTGGGGGCAGGAGGACTTTCCTATGTATTGAAAGATGATTAGTCACATTCCTGGCCTCTACACACTAGATGCCAGTAATACTCCCAAGTCATAACAATGGAAATTGATTCAAGACACCACCAAAATCTCTCCAGCTGTCAAAATTGCCAATTAAGAACCATTACTTTATAGAAATAACCAGAATTACCCAAATAGAAAAGTAAGTGCCCAAGTAGAAAAGGCCGGTATCAAATTTCTTACAGCAATATAAATAAATGTGCACTCAAACTTGACTGAGTCCTTTCCTATGATAGGCACTGAATTACCCTCAAATCTTTGTAACTACTCTCTACTCTGTAGAGTTGGTATCACTACCTCATGCTACTGATGTTAAAATTTAGCTACAAAGATTGATATCAAGTAAATTATTCAAAGAACCAAAGATAAAATAAGACAAAACTCAGATTTGAACTGTTTCTCCAAATTAATTTTTTTAAAAAATAAAACACATTATTATAGCATCTATAAAGATTTCTAATTACCATTATTACTTCTATAATATTGTATTTATTTTAATACACAAAGCAGATAATCAAGGAATTGATAGAAAATAAGCCAACCACTTTTATAATACTTTAATTTAGCACTTCATTATTCACATCACAAACATTAAATAATAAATCTGGCTAAATCTTCAACCACATTACATCACATGTATATATGTGTTATACCATAAAAAGTTTTTGTGTTCTTAAAAACTTATACCCACAATCATCATCACCAAAAACCTTAATTTCCTAGTGAAAATGGAACCAATTTACATTTTCTTACCTGACTTACAGAAATGGTCTCAAAGTCCACATTCCCACCCACAGAATTCTCATTCTCATTTTTTGGAATATGGAGCCCAAGAGCTACAACCAGAGGAACCCTTAATTTCTTTGTTTTCCCCACAGCTCACTTTGAATTCATACAGCTTACATTGAATACAACAGTGGACTTTGGGATAACTCTTCATAATAGCTTCAGTCAAACAACTTCTCACTGTTGCAAAAACCTGGCCCTTAGCTCTTCTCTCATAGACAATTACAGTAGACTTAATTGATCACATTGGTTCACCTTTGAATGCTGCAGACTACACTCTCTGTAGAAGCTATAGTGAGTACTTAAAAGTCTAAATCAGGAAATGTTCATTACACTCCTACTTAGAGTTCCCAAGGGGTCCCCCCACAATTGGAATGCAACACAAAGTACTTTTCTAAGTTTTTACAGACCCTTGGTTGGCTACAGCACATCTCTGCTCTCACCCAAAGCCTTCCCCCTGTTCATTCAGTGCAACTCACTGAGTGCAAACCACACTGAGCACTTGTTTTTCCAAAGGCACATTCAGGGAACTCACAAGTGGAGGCCTTTGCCCTCGCTATTCCACGGGCCCTTCCCCTTCCATGCTCTTCCACAGATTCATTTCAGATTTGCTCAATACCCCCTCCTTTGAGAAGCCCTTGTAGACTGCTTTCTGTGAAAATGTATCTTTTGAACTGAGGGTGTAACTCAGTGGTAGAGAACTATGTGAGGTCCTGGGTGCAGTGCCCAGCACTAAAACAAATGAATTTTCAAAAAAAATCACCCACATTCTCTTCCCTTGTTCGTTCAGAGCACATTTTTTTTTTATTTTTGGGGTACTGGGGTTCCTGGAAGCCCTTCTACCTCTGGGCTACACTCCCAGACCTATTTTTTACATTTTTATTTGGAAACAGGGTCTCCTAAGCCAGCACGCGCGGCTGGCTTCGAACCTGCACGATCCTCCTTTCTCTGCCTCCCAAGCGCGGGGATTACAAGCATGCGCCACCACGCCCGGCTCAGAGCACATCTTAATAATAAAAATATCACATGTGTTTTTTTTTTCTTTTGTACATTAACTATCTTCATACTCATATGTAAATTCTGCACAGGCAGAGACAATAGGGTTTTTTTTTAATTACTCTTTCTCCAAGACCTAAAACAGTACCTGGTATGTTTCAGTTCTTCAATAAGTGCTTACTGAGTAAATTAATAGAAGAAACCTAATATTTGTTAAGGACTTACAGTGTTTTGAGATTTAGCGAAAACTTTCTAACATGTCCCCATAACTCTCACTCCCACACACCCTATAAGTTACAGAAACCTTCCCAAGTTTTCTGAGATTTTCCTAATTTTATGTTTTCAACATTTTGCATCTAGTTCTGATGGCCTGCCTTTTCAGTTAATGAATCATCATTCTGTCTTACATATGCCATCTTAGCCCCACATAAGGCAACTAGAATGTTGGGTAAACTTTCCTTAAGATTTATGGGCAAGGAAAGAAAGTGCTTATACATAGACACTGCAAAGAAAAACTTCAAAGTAAACAAGGGGTGTGTGTGTGTGTGTGTGTGTGTGTGTGTGTGTGTGTGTGTTGCTAGGAATCAAACCCAAGGGCATTCTACCTTTGAGCTACCTCCCCAGCCTCTTTTTTAAAATTATTTTTAAACAGGATTTTGCTAATTTTCTGAGTCTGGCCTCCAACCTGTGAACTTCCTGTCTCAGCCTCCCAAATACTGGCATTAGAGGCATGGACCACCATTCCCAGCAACAATTCTTATTCTTAAACAGCCTTCAATCTCCACCACACAAGGGCAATTTATGAACAAATCTCCCTATGGTTCACCTGACTCTACATCAATCTCTTAGCCCTTCTCATGTCCTTCTCACACCACCCTCACCAGAGGGAAGACAATTCTCTCCATTTCACTCAGAACAATTCAGTCTTTTCCTTTATTTGTATTAATTTTTCTGACATTATGGTTTGGAGTCCCTCCTTCAGTCCCAAGAAATTCTTCAAGACACTTTTCTATATAAGATTCTTCTCTTTAAAGGAATGTCTGATTGCTAATAATGTTGAGCATTTTTCATGTATGTATTGGCCAATGAATTTTTTCTTTTGTGAAGTTCACTTGCCCATTTATGAATGGGTTATTTGTTTGCTTAAAGCTGACTTTCTTTAACTCTTTGTGTGTTCTAGATAGTAGTCTTCTATCAGAGGAGTAGGTAGCAAATATCTTCTCCCATTCTCTTGGCTCTTGGTTGTGGCTCTTGATAGTTACCTTTGCTGTACAGCAGCTCTTTAGTTTAATGCAATCCCACATATTGATTCAACTTTTAGTTTCTTGTGCCTTTGGGGGTCTTGTTGAGAAAGTTTTTATCTGTTCCTATGTGTTGCAGTGTTAGACCTATGTCCTAATCAAGTAGCCTCAAGTTCTCTGGTCTAATTTTTTATCATTCTTGAATTTTTTATTAATCTTGTGCAGGGTGAGAAAGAGATTTATTTCCATTTTTTCTACATATGGTTAACCAGTTTTGCCAACACTATTTGTTGAAGAGGCTATCTTTTTCCAGTGTATGTTTTTGGCCCTTTTGTTAAAAAATCAACTGGCTGTAAGTGTGCACATTTGTTTCTGAGTCTTCTATTCTGTTCCATTGGTCTATATATCTTTTTTGTGCCAGTATTATGTTGCTTTTATTACTATGGCTTTATAGTATAGTTTAAAGTCATGTATTATGATTCCTTCTGCATGGTTTATATTGCTGAGAACTACTTTGTCTATTTTGATTTTTTTGTTGTTCCAAATGAATTTAGGTACTTATTTTTCTATGTCTGTACAAAATAACCTTGGTAATTTAATGGATATTGCATAGAATCTGTAGATCACTTTTGGAAGAATGGTCATTTTGATATTTATTCTGCCTATCCATGAATGATCTTTCCATCTTCTAAGGTCTTCTCAATTTCTTTTCTAATGCTTCATATTTTCTTTGTAGAGGTCTTTTACCTCCTTGGTTAAGTTTATTTCTAAGTATTTTTTTTTGTCAGTATCCTGCATGGAAGTGTTTTCTGGATTTCTTTTATAGTGGATCTATAATTGGTTTACAGAAAAGCTTCCAACATCATTAGCAATCAGAGAGATGCAAATCAAAACTCCTGAGATTTCTCCTAACTCCAACTATAGAATGGCAACCATTCAAAACACAAACAACAACAAATGCTGGTGAGGATGTAGAGAAGTGAAAACTCTAATACATTGTTGGTGGGATTGCAAATTAGTGCAACCACTTTGGAAAACAGTATGAAGGATCCTCAGAAGAATGGAAATGAACTTACCATATGATCCAACAATAACACTTCTGGGTATATACCCAAAAGAATGGAAACCAAACTACCAAACGAATGCATGTGTACCTATGTTCATAGCTGCACAATTCACCATTACTAAACTATGAAACCAGCCAAGATGTCCATCAACAGATAAATGGCTTACAAAATTATGGAATATATACACAATGGAATTTTATTCAGCCATAAATAAAAACACAAATACATCATTTACAGAGAAATAGATCTAACTGGAGGATATTATGCTAAGTGAGATTAGTCAGTCACGAAAAATAAGAAATCAGATGTTCTTCCTAATATGTGGAAGCTAGGGAGAAAATGAGTCATAGGAGATGAAGTCATTCATAGTCTAGATGAAGAAGGCAATACTACATATGAGCAAATTAGGTGACCAAAATGAGGGGATGAGAGAGGAAGAGGGAAATTTGCTAATGCACATGATGTACTTTAACTAACATATCAGTGTCAAACACTAAGCCAAGCATGACAAGAAGGAAGGGGGAGGGAATGGGGCAGAAATTGGGTAAGGGCTAATTGGATGATGTGTGCATGTATGTCTCCACCACCTTGTACTCCATTAAGATGTATGGCTGCTATGCACCAATAAAATAAATAAATAAATAAATAAACACACACATACACACACACCACATATACACCATAAACACAAAATATGCTTTTTAAGTCTCTTTCAGGTGTTTATTTGAAAGCTGGACGTTTAAACTGACTGAACTGATTAACAGAAGTATGACAAAATAATATATACCACTTATAACAACTATATACTCGATTAACATTTATTGACTGATTTTAAAAAAATAAAATAATGTCTGATGCCAACCACCAAAGGAATACATAAGTTGCTCCCATAACTGTGGTGGGGCTCTAGTATTTCATATGGACCAAAATATTATAATATAAATATGTGTTTCATCCTGTTATGTGTCAATACTTTTCCATATATCTACATCTATATGGATATACACACATGCCCACACATGTACACAAGCATATGTCCTATTCATAAAATAAAAACTACCAAAAAGCACTACTAAACTTATAGTAACTTTTAATCATTGGATATTTTGTTAGTTCGTCAGTTCCAAAAGAGCAGTTTGAGTCTGGGTGTGGTGGTGTGTGCCAGTAATCCCAGCTATTCCAGAGCTTGAGGCAGGAGGTCTGAAAGTTTGAGGATGGTCTAGGAAACTTTATGAAGCCCTGTTTCAAAATAAAAAATAAAAAATAAAAATGGCCTGGGATATAGCTCAAGAGTAGAACTCTTGCCTAATATCTGTGAGGCCTTGAGTTTAATCATTAGTCACACACACACACACACACACACACACACACACACACACACAAAACAGCTTGAATTGGGCAGGTATCTGTAAACCTTTCTGATGATAAAATGATTTTCTTATACTTACATAGACTAAAAATTTATTCTCTACAAAATATCAGTTTTCTCAAATGAAAACAAAAATTAAAAATGAAAAAGAACAAAGGCAACCCTCCTTGCAGATTTTCATGCTTGTCAAGTGTTTTCATCTTGGAAATTGCCAGAGGGATAGAAGAAAGACAGGAACTGTTTGTATATCTAAATGACATGGACATATTTCTAAATGAATAAAGTTACATCATCTAAATATAAGACTGTTTACATTATCATTTGTTTGTGAAACATAATGTCTCACTTACCTGAAATAAATAAAGAAAAAAATTAGCTAGCAAGATGAAAATATTCAAAACCTCAGGGAGTGGTAGTTGTGATAGTAATAGAGATGTGGTTACCTGCACATATGTTGTATCTGGATTGCATGACTTGTAGAAAAATTGAAGTAATTCCTTACCTCTCACCCTGCACAGAAACCAACTTGAGATAAATCAAAGACCTGGAAGTTAGACCAGAGTCTATGAAGCTGGTAAAGGAGGGCATAGGTTCAACACTGCAACATAGGCACAGGTAGAAACTCCCTCAACAATATCGCCAAAGCTTAAAAAATTAAAACAAGAATTAATAAGTGGTATGGCATTAAACTAAGAAGTTTCTGCTCACCAAAAGAAAACACCAACTCTAAAGAGAAAGCCTATAGAGTGGGAGATCTTTACCAGCTATCCCTTTGATAGAGGTTTAATATCTAGACTACACAAAAACTTAAAAATCTTTATACTTTTACAAAAACTAATCAATGGGCAACTGAATTGAACAGACACTTCACAAAAGAAGAAATGCAAATGGCCAATAGATACGTGAAAAAATGTTCAACATTATTAGCAATCAAGGAGATGCGAATCAAAATTATACTGAGATTCCATCTAACCCCAATCAGAATGGCAATTATAAAGAAGTCAAAAAACAATACATTTTGGTGAGGCTGTGGGGACATAGGCACTCTTCTACATTGTTGGTGGAATTGAAAACTAGTCCAGCCACTATGGAAATCAGTGGGGAGTGTGCTTAAAAAACTGAGAATAGTTCCACCTTCTGAGCTGGCCATATTACTACTGGGTATGAGAGAACTACAGTAATAATATGCAAACTCATGTTCATAGCAGCAAATTTCACAATAGACAAACTATGGCACTAACCTAAGTGTCCATAAATGGATAAATAGTTTAAACAATTATGTGAAATACACACAATGGAATTCTACTCAGCAATAAAAATAAAATTACATCATTTTCAAGAAAATGAAAGGACCTGGATAATAATATGTTGTGAGATTAGCCAATCACAGAGTGTGGAGGGTCATCTGTTTTCTTTAATATATGCATGATAGAGATTAATTTGGATACAAGAAGGACTCTAGATGACGAGAATAAATCTCAGGGGAGCCAGGAAAGAGATATAAGAGTATGGGTAGAGGAATACCTAGGTTCATTGATAGAAATACTACCATAGACTATGTCTATATATGTGACTACATATCAATATCAATCCGGGTACTCTGTATTGAGAGGGAGGAAATGGGGGGCACTAAGAGTGTGTGCATGTGTGTCACTGTCAACATGATTTACATTATGATGTGAGACTATAGTGTACCAATAAAAGCACAAAATTAAATTAAACACTGCTTCTATCATTCCCACTATTCTTACATATTTCAAAGAGTTACAGCACCCCTTATTTGCCAAAAATACAATGGTCTAACAGAAAATCTTAGGTCTAAAGACAACACAAGGCATGTCAGTACAATCTTCTTAGAAGAACAGCCTAATATCAACTCTGCAAACCTTTATTACATAGTCTTAACCTCTGAACTGTAGCTGTCAACTTTGGCCAATACCAAACACTGTTTATGTCCATCAGTTGGAGGAAATGTTCTATTTGACTCCTATGAATTTGCACACACTTTCCAGGCTGGCCAATGTGGATCTCCTGAGCTATTAATCCCATGTGCATCAGCAGCCTTCCTATTAATGTATCAGTTAATCAAAATATGAGGCTATTTATTCCAAATTTTCCTGGACCTTCTTTTAGCACCCTACCTATCCATTCTGGCCCAAGTATGAAGGAACAATCTTTTTGTATGTTTGTCAATTTGTGTCTTCCAAGAATCAGACAATAAGACAGAGCTAGAAATATAACTGGTGGTAGGAGAGGGGCATGGAAACTTGGCTACATCTCACTCTGGTCCCTTTCTTTCTCTCCCTCTGCTTCTTAACTTCCTTGAGTTAAGCAGTATCCCTTAACGCTTTCCTACTGCCATGAGGTTTCTGCTTTTAAGCAGTAGATCATAGATTGAATTTTTGAAATCATAAATCAAGATACATGTTTGCTCCTCCAAGTTGTTCTTGCCAGATATCTTGGTCACAGTGATAAAAAGATGATTAACACACCGGGCTTCTTGAGCATCTATGTTAGGGGAGGGCCTCAGGTGTTGCCCAAGGCTTTCATCTTTCTATTCACTTCTTAACCATCATCCAGTGCCTCCTGCAATTCTAGAAACTTGCTTCATCGTCTTACAGATTACAGTGGTATGGTTTCTTGAATTAAAAAGTAATGAAACAGCATCCAACCCTTGGGTTGAGATGAAAGGTTTATCTTTATGATTCTCTGTTGAGTGACACCTCTCAAAAGGTTAAGGCCTTCTAAAAGGCTCCATAAAATCTCTCTTTGAGGAAAATAATCCTTAAAATAACTGGGGTACAGCATTTAGTCCTGGAATAAACAATGAATTGTCATAACAAAGCTTTGGCCACAAAATTTGGACCCAAGACCTCTGATCATGCCAGGGAAGGTGAGTCATACAAACTACCACCCAAGTCCTGGACATTAGCCCCTCAAATCTGACAACTTGCCTTTTATTATTTTTTGAAATAGTCTGAAAGAGTTCCCCCAAAGTTCATGCATTGCCAACTTAATTCTTAGTCTAACAGTGTTAAGAGGCAAAACCTTTGAGACATGATTATATAATAGATTTATGTCATTACCATGGAAGTGGCTTAGTTATTGTAGAAGTGCATTCCTGATAAAAAGATGAATTCAGCTCCTTTTACCACCCTTTATTGCCCTCTTTCCTTTAATCATAAGATGGCATAGCAATAATTCCCTCCCCTGATGTCAGCACCTTGAAATTGTACTTCTTGTCTCCAGAACTGTAAGCAAATTTCTTCCCATTTAAAATTATCTAACATCTACTATTCTGTTCTAAATCCCTGTCTGATATCTCAAAGAGCAATGGGTAATGAAGACAAGATACCTTCTAACTTCTTATGTCTCTGAGTTTCTTTCCAAACAAATGCTTTTCCAGGAATTCTACTATATGCACTATTTGGTAATTTACCCTTGCTGGTTATGCAGCTTCCTTCTGTATATAACAAAGGATACATATAAAATCAATAAAAGTAGTAAACCCAAGTGGAATATGGGAGTGGGTTGTTGTGGACAGGGCTTCTCCAGTTTTATGTTTCATGCTTAAACAATAAGAATAGCTTATGTATTTTTTTGGTACTGAGAATTGAACCCAAGTGCTTTCTACCTCCAAACTATGCCATCAGCCCTTTCTATTTTTTTTGTTGTTTTGACATGCAGTCACACTAAATTACTCCATGCTGGCCTCAAATCTGTGATATTTGTCTCAGTCTCCTAATCACTGTGATTACAGGTGTATGTCACCATGACCAGCTTATATTATCTAATTTTTTTAAGTATAATTGAAAGGAAAAAAATTGAAACTAAGAACTTCTGGGAAAGAAATAGAGAAATAAGTAATTTAAATAACAGTTACCACCTCTGCTCCACATTCCTTAGCATGGACTTGAAAATGCTATTGACAACTGCAAAATGAAAGCACACCAGGTGCAGCAGAGAAGACATCCCACATTAAAACAGTTTCACAATGACAAAAGACTGAGTGGTGTATAGGTTTTCTTCAACAAAACATTAGGATGCAATTTTCAATGAATCTAAAGTTTTTTTAAACCAAGAGAGGACAATTAACTAAAAGTAAGAAAATTTTCTAGTACTTAAGAGTGGTAGACATCTAAACATCACACAGATAGTTCCCCTATTGCAGATTAGGAAAGTGCAATTTACTTTTCCCTCCTAGCTCTTCAAAGCCTAGTTGAGGAGACAGACAAATAAAAGGATAATTAAAATACAGTGTGATATTTTACATTAAACACCCAGTTTCAGACAGATAGTTGACCTAATATGAAAGAGAAAACAAGAAAACCCTCTATGAGAAGATATATAAAACTATTGTGTCTACTTCAAGGTAGCAAAAGTGTTTTTAAGCACCACAAAGTAAATAATTACCACAGAAAGCAACAAACTAGTAGGATAGCATTAAAAATAAGACTTTATGGTCATTCCGACACAATTAAAAGAAAAAGAAGGTAAGCAGTTACCCTGTAAAACATTCTTAGCACACTTGGCATACTAGGTGAATAAATTAATAAAAGCAAGAAAGACACTCTAAAAAATAAATGAGCAAGAGACTTCAATTGGCATTCAGGAAAGAAAATGCTTATTTTTATTTATTTGTTTGTTTATTTATTTATTTATTTATTTATTTATTTATTTATTTATCTATTGTGGGTTTGGGGATGAAACCCAGGGGCATTTGACCTCCAAGCTGCACCCCCTACCCTATTTTTTTCTTCTTTATTTTGAAACAGGGTCTCACTAAGTTGCAGAGGGCCTCACTAAGTAGCTGATGTTATCCGGAAACTTCAATCCTCCAGTCTCAGCCTCCTGAATGCTGGGATTACAAGCATGCACCACCACACCCGGCTGAAAATGCCAAACACATCTTCGAAGCAAAAAAAGATAATTATAATCACAATGAGACACCATCATGGAGACACCCAAAAGGCTAATCACTAATAATGCCCATGGCTAAGGAGAATGAAAGAATATTGGATTCTACAAACACGGAAGGAGAAAGGAAATTGGTAAGACCATCTTGAAAGTTTTTTTTCTTATCATTGTCTATCAAAACCATACATATACCTGTGCTATAAATCCTAAATATTTACATAAAAGGAACAAATGCTTACTTTGACCAAAAGACAGGAACAAAAATGTTCATAGCACTATCATTTAGTTTAAAAGAACAAAATCTGATAATAGCACAAATGTCCATTAATAGAATGGATATTTAATAGCAGCCCATTCATACATTGGCTACTACACAGTAATGAAAATAAAAGAAGTACACAAAACAACATATAAAAATATCACAGCATATTATATTATTATAAATAATATAAGCAAAAGAAATTGGACATAAAATTATATATATTTCAGGATTCCACTTACACAAAGTTCTAGAACAAGTGAAGCTACCCATAATATTGAAATTTAAAACTCAAGACACTGATTACCTTGAGGAGGAGTTATATTGATTGGAAAGAAGCACTAAGAAGTTTCTGGGGTACGAGTTTTTCTCAAATTCTTGGTCTGAGTACTGGTTGCATGAGTATATTCACTTCAGGATAAGTAAGCTGTATGTTCTGAGTTGTGCAGTTTTATGGATGAATATTATACTTAAATGAGAGAACTTTACAAAATAAAATGTAATTAATATTCTAATAGAGTTCATTGAGGGAGCACAGAGGAGGAAACCCCAACACTAATTTTTAGGTGCAGAGGAAAAATTTTCTGGACACTGAATTCTGGAAGATAAATAGCCATGAGCTTATCAATGGCAGTAAGAGAATATTCAATAATAAGTTGAGAGTGAGAGATATCCCTGCCTTCTAGAAACTACAGCTATTTTATAAATCCAAAAGATGGGACTTGAGTTATGGGAGAGGGGAGAAATAACATAGAATATCTAAGAGAAAATGGGTTCTAAAGAACCTCTTAAGCCTTGTGAAGGAATTTAGACTCTAGCAATAAACAAGAGTTCAAAATAGGAAAAATTTTTGGTGTTTACATAAAACCTCCATTGTGGCTACAATAGAATCTTTAGAATAGACAATGAAAGCTAACGAATAAATCTGGGCAGGAGAGCCAGAGTCAGGCGGACAAAGAGAATTAGAGGGTTATGAGGGGGTATAATGGTTTGGAATTAAAATGTCCTACTATCCCTCATGGAAACAAGATAGAAACATTGGAAACAGGCCTTGGTTGCTAAGGAGGGGTCCTGGGTTGCCTTGGGGTTATATAAGATCCTCTTCTCCCCTTGCTTATTTTCTCTCTTTCTTTCTCTTACTTCTAGCCTCGGTAATTAAGAGGGGAGCCTTGAACTCTTCCTCTCTCTGCTTTTAGCCATCCTTCCCTGAGCTCTGCACAATTGCCTGACATGGACTAAACCTCTAAATTTCCAAAATCTGTGAGAAAATAAATCTTCTTTATTCTAAGTTATGTGGCCCATTGCTTTGAGTGATAGTCCTAAGAATGTGGACAAAGACAGGAGGCAGATGTTACGTAGGTTTTGGCAATGATTGACTATGTGCAGGAAAGATTAAGGGGTTTCAGTTGAATCATCGATTTTAGGCTGTGCCATTTTCTGAGAAAATAACACAGGGCAAATAGTTTGGGTGGAGAAGATGGGATTAATAGATGAGCCATAATTGATACCTCTGTATGTTAACAACACTGTGAGATCCTAAACATCCCAAAAAGGTTCTTACATTTCTAATGGTACTTTTCTGGATCTTTTCCATTTCATTTTAGTCCTTTTATAGGCTCTAGTATAGTCAACCAACCATTATCATTCCACACAGCTCTCAGACCTGTATAGCCATTTAGAGTTGGTAAAGCACATGGTGTAGGATGTGTGGAAATAGGGTTGACATTCCACCCTGACTCTTTAGGAGTCTACTGAGGAATATCAGGAGCATTCACAATTCATAATGTATATCTTATTTATTCAAAAGCAAATTTACCCATGTAACTGGTACATAAGCCAAGATACTGAACATAACCACTCTTCAACCCCATGCCTCTCACTCTATGACTCTGATCTAGGCCACCAGGAAGAACAATCGGGCCAACTCAACATGCCCTTATCATATGAAAAAGTACAGAAATATTTTATTATTATTATTACACCTAAGAAAAATAAAGAAACTAAAGAAACCCCAAAGTCACCATGAGCAATCTTCCCAGACCATTACAGCCCCTGTCTCTTCCTTCTCTTAATCATCTAATCCCTGGCTTAGGCTTGGTTCTGGCTCATGGACTTGTGCCAGTTTTTATGATTTCTGAGACCCTTTTTATTGATTTTCTATAGGAGGCAGCCATGCTCAGACACATAGGTGTGGCATTAACACAAGTTTCATGACAGCTTCATCTCTTTGCTGTGGACACCCAGATGTGAGGTCTTGTCAAACACTGGGGACAGTGTGGTATCCCATGCTTGATGCTTCCCTTTAAACCACAGATGCACATCAAGGTGATGAATTCAATGTCAACTCATTTTATTTATTGCCTTGAAGATGGGCTGTTAAAGAACCACAATTGTCAAGTTTCTCATATAAATGTCACCAGCCAAATAGTCAAGAAAAGTCCACAAAGAGCTGACATTTGAAATTTTTTTCAGGGACAAGAAATAACTGAACATTGTCACTTCTCTACATTTAATACAAGATTAAATCCATAAAAAATGTTTTCTACTATCAAGCAGAAAAGAGTATATTAAGCAGAAAATGTTAACATCATTAGACTTCCTGTTCACAGGATGATTACGTGAAATGGGAGAAAAAGTATTAAACACAAATAATTTTATCTAAAATATTTTAAATAGAAGATCCAAAAATCTGGGATAGAGGACTTAACTGTCTAAGCACTGAGCCAGGAACACTGGCACATACCTGTATTTCCAGCTACTTGGGAGGCTGAGGCGTGAGGATTACTTGACCCCAGGAGATTAAGGCTAGCCTGGGAAAATACAGTAAGACCTCATAAAAAAATATATAAAGATAAAAAAGAAGAAAGAGAAGGGGAGGGAAGAAGAGAGGGAGAAAGGAAGGGAGAAAGAAAATAAGGAAGAAAGAAGGCTAAGCACGAGAAAGTCTAAGAATAAATGTCAAAATCTTAGAAGCCTTAATATTCATAAACAGGTACTTTAAAACAAACACTTATGTCTATGCATTGTTTAAATAGACATGTGGTATATGAGATAACCTAAGGTAATTAGTTTTTGTCATGCATAAACATATAGCATATAGTTTTTGTCATGCATAAACATATAGTTTTTGTCATGCATAAACATATAGCAGAAGAAAAATTGGAAGCAGAGAAATGGTTTCTTCTGAAACTCAGCACTTGGCAAGTGTCAAGTATGGTGGCTTGTTGTGGGACACTCAGGGCAGAACATGAGAAGAGATTATCTTATGACCAAATAGCTTTTAAACAGAAGGTAGATGTACCCAAAGGAGAAGTGTGATATTTTCCAAGGAATAACTGAAGCTTTAACTTTCATTTGAATATAGCATGATACATAGTCCTATATGAAGCTGAAAAGAACCCTAAATGCTATCTAGCCTTCTTTCTTTATTTTATAGTGGAAGAAACTATGCTATAAATAGAATTCAGGGTACCCTGACTCCCTTGATGACAAGTCTACTATCTGCTCCTTATACATTATAGTATTGAGCCCATAAATCTTTATTGAACATTATATGTGATTAAGGTATCATGCTAGCTGCCATAAGATTTAACACTATTTATCCTTATTTGGATCAAATAAATCAACAAGTCTTTGCCAACCAATGTATGATCCACCAGGAATTTAACACCACTGAGATTCATCTATATCATTCCTTTCCAAAGATAATACTTTTCTAAACACATAAGTGTGTCTGAGTTCATATCTACTTGTTGATGTACACCTGTACCTTCTGGGATATCTGCAGCTGGCAAACTTTATTTCCATTAGCACCTCCTTTTCTCAAAAAGACAACAAGCCAGCTTCCTTCTTTTCTGGAAAAAGATACTTGCCAGAAGGCTTTATGAGGCCATGATATATTAGATGGTGTATTTCCAAAAAAATATTTCTGTCCTCAGTGCTCATGGTGGCCCATATTTATTGAATGATGTCTCAGCTCTTGGACTATACCACTTTGTCCTACCTCTAAGGCAACATAAAGGAGGATACGTGGAGTAAGCTGTAGTCATAGGCTAAGAACTGAGAGGCCATGGTAAGCCTGATCATCCCAATATAGCACAGCCATGGGATTTTTTTATTGCATTATCAAATATCTAGGACATCATGGGATTATATTGTTAAATATGCTTTCATTTTTGTTAAGTACTATTGTCTCTTTTTAAATGCAAATAATTCTTAAGAATTCATATACTGAATTCCTAATTTAGATGATCAGATTTTGTTCCTCCTTATAGAAAGAAGAAGAAATTAAGGACCCTACACATCCCTGGCAGGGTTGGGATAACCATGTGATAACCTTATACAAGTCTGTGAAAGGGGGATTTAGACCTGAAAAAGAAGAAATTCTGTGCTGGTACATTGGCTCTGCACAGCCTTCTCTGGGGTGATAATTACCATAACCATCACCATTATCATTAAAGTAGCTGATATTTATTGGGAGATTATTATGTTCCAGACACTTAGCTGAGAGCACAGTACTGTTGAGGCCATAGATAGGCCCCTTTGAGAATCTTAAATCTTCACTATGACCCCTGCTAAGCTGCAAAAGGATTATGAGTAGATCTTTGTGTACACCTCTTGCTTTTACCTAGACACAAAGTGAAGTGATTTTCCCTTTCATGGAATTGCCAAGAAAAGATATAGTAATTGAAAATGTGGTATGCAAGCTGATGGGAGTACATACTGAAAATTCAGATATTCATGTAAGAAATATCACTTTTTTGCTTACCACCATGCAGGCATGGATCTTAGTGTTAAACTGCCGATGTTTGTGTTCTGGTTGTGTGACTTCAGTTTCCTCACCTATGAAATTGGATATCACGTGCCAGCTCAAAGGATTTACATGACAACTAAATGAGTTTAAGTGTATAAAGTGCTCTCATAAGAATTTCATGACGATTAAACATGTTAACATTTGTAAAATGCCTTGCATATGGGACCTGCATCCTAAAAGCTAGCCTTTATCATGTCATTATTCCAAAATATTAGTAAAAATACATCCATGTTGAGTTCTGGGTTGTGAGGGGTGGGAAAGAGAATAGGCAAAAGGTCCTTGCTCTCAGGATCTGCAGAAAAGCTCTTCCCTTTGGCCAACAAGGCTCGTTAAGTCAAAAGGCCTCAATTGTCTATGAGCCACCTGGGCACTCTAGAAACCTTTAGATTGCATAGGGCCCAGTCTCCTAGTACATAACAAGGCCGCTTTCTCTCCAGGCCTCTGCCTCCTTTCAGAAGCATTCCTAGAAAGGCAACTATAGACCTTCCTCTCCCACTAATTTTCCCTCTCTCAGTCCTAGACCAAGTAGAATGCTCTTCTAGTGTAAAGATGAGAACAAATCTCTGGTTCTCTTCCTATTTTGTATCTACAAATGTTCAATTTCCCCCTCATAGTGTGGAGTTTTAGAACAAAAAGTCTGGCTGATCTGCAGGCTCTTTCCAGTTTCCTAATCCTGCTTTTGACATCCCTCCTCTAAAGCAACTGCCACCTGCATAACTAGGGGGAAATGGGAAAATCCAGTGAAAGATGAAAAACAAAGGTAAATATCACCATGTATTATTCTTCCCTACTTCAACAAGAGAATGTTTCTTAAATGCATGACTTGGAAGTCCTTTAAACCCTTCTTTCCTGCCATTGTTGTACTGCATCCACCAGTGACCCCTTACACATGCCCAGGAAGAGAAGGAAGGGGTAGTATGATAAGCATGCTGAGGAGACACATGCATTTACTTTCTGTTCCTAGTTGATGTCAATGCTGTGTTTCTGCAGAACTCAGTTCTTACCTCTCATAGTGGCCCCTGCTGTTCAGCCACACCTCACTCCTACCTCCACCACTAGTAGAGAAGAAGAGGGCAATGACTCAAACTGACAGCATGTGCATGCATGTGTGTGTTGTAGACTTGATGCTGGACATTGAAGCTACCAGGACATCAAGAAGCTGGGGAGGGAAGATGGTGGTAAGATTGGGAGAAAGAAGAATGAACTAGAACCCACAAGTGTGACCTGTAGACCACAGAAATAGCTGACACCTACATCAGTTCCCATTGCCTCTGAATTTAGAATTTTTCCAGAAAAAGCTCATGTATTGGCAATACAAAAATATTCAGAGGTGAAATAATTGAACCAGGGCTCTAGTCTCATCACTGGATAAATCCATTGATGAATTAATAATTTGAATGAACTTACATTAATATGAACAAATCATTTAGGGTAACATGGGCAGGAAGAGTGTGGCTGGAGAAGATAGATCACTGGGGTGCGGCCCTGGGAACTATATTTGTCCCTTGTCTCTTCCTTTTTGCTCTGCTTCCCACAGCAATGAGATGAGTAGCCATCTTCCACCATTTCCTGCTACCATGATGTTTCTGCCTTGGAGCCAGTTATTCATGGACTGAACCTTGGAAACCATGAGCCCAAATAAATGTTTCCTTCTCTAAGTTGTTCTCGTCAGGTATTTTGGTCACAGCTCTGGAAAAGTTGACTAAAACAGCCTCTAAACTTGGTAGTGAGGTATCCTTTAGAATCTGAGTCCCCTTATCATGGAACTATATATACCTGGCCTTTTAATCAGAGGTGCTGCAACAGGATCAAAGGGAGGTAGGGTGGGTTGCAGGTCTGGCAGTTTCTTTATTAGCAATAAAAACTAAACTATAGAATGGTTGCACAGAATATTTCTTGTGGCACAACTTTACCATGTAGAAAAGAAAATTCTGGGAGTTGTAGTTCAGCTCAGCCAAGTTGACCCCTTGACAAATGGCCACAGTACTCCATCAGTTTACACTCCTTGGTAAAAGAGTTCTCTGATCAAGGCTAAAGCCAAGGTAGAGTCAAAAAGAAAACACCAAGTGTTTGTGCACATGTATGCAGTAAGGTATATGTGTGAATGGCTAGCACTATGCAGGGAAGATTGCTTTGAAATAGGTATTCCTGGCTCTGTAGTGTTTACAGTCATCACCTGTGCTCTTTACAAGAATTCTACATAAATTAATGATTGAATGGATTACCCCCATTCTTCTGATAATAATTACCTCAAAGAGGGTAAATACCTGCTTATGAAATCATGATTTAAATCATACCTCTCTGATTGATCCCACATTCAAAATCATAGCAATCCTGCTGCATAATACTTGATCTTCTCTTATTGCATAAATCCCAACACAACTCACCAATGAATGATTATTTTATATACATACACACACATATATATCACATGTATATCACATACTTGACTGTAGTAGCCCTAGCTCATGACTCTATGGAAAAGTCATGAGCTAGGGTTCTGTTTTATAAATCTTCCATCTGTAACAGAGTTTGATGTCACCTGGAAGTCACAACTTAGCTAATTTCCTGGGTAGTACAATGGCTGCATCGCTCAGGATCCTGGCAGGATAGAGATGGATGCTCACAATAGTCATAGAGAATACTTAATAAAAGTACTATTTCCATAGGTGAGGCCATGCTTAAATGAGCCAGCCTGGATCAGTGAGGCACCCATGGATTAGCAGCAGCAAGAAGTCAGGACACCTGGAAGTTGAAGGCAAATGGAGCATTACAGAATGCCCACCATAGGAGCCCTGCAGCCGCAGGAGTAGAGCCACCCTACTTGGTCTAAAGCTGTAGCCCAACCCAATTCTTCCAAGCCAATGATCTCTTACCAGGCCCTCCCTACATCCTTCCTTCCTACAGAAAATCAGAAAACAAGGATGCCATCTGTTAAGAGTAACTTCCTAGAGAAGAGACAGGGCAGAGTATGGTTCTGGAAAGACAAAGGTAACTCACTGGCCATCTCACACTGGTTAAATATCTTTAGGAATTTCCAGACTTAGGTGGCTGGCAGGTACATGGTAACCTGAGCAGTAGAGATGCATAGATACATGAGTCTGTCACAGTAGCAAAGATCAGGATGTAAAGACAGAGTGTTGTCTGACATAAACCATGCCCTCTAGCAGCAATTCAGAATCCCTTAGAATGCTGAAAACAGAAGCTGAGGCCATCTCTACATTTTAAATAGCAGTTCAGAATAAATGCTCCCTAAACACTGATAAAACTTTATTCCACTTTTGCAGAATCCCTCAGGAAATTGCAGAGTAAGAAAAGTTTTAGGCTGTTGAGTCACCTGCCAATCTCCTGATAGATACATTTACATCTCAGCGTCACCCAAGTTGTAGCATTATGTTTATGCATGGGCATTTATAGGCACAAAAATAACACAAACATAAAAATAGTACGGTGTCCTCTTAGCAATGTGGCTCATCTGCAGGTTACTATATTCATACTTTTCATCAACATTAGCCGGTGAGGGAGAGAGAGAGGGAGAGGGAGAGGGAGAGGGAGAGAGAGAGAGAGAGAGAGAGAGAGAGAGAGAGAGAGAGAGAGAGAGAGGAGAGCATGCCCACAAGGAAGCTCACTAACATCTCTAGATCTAACACAATGATGGGGACCTACAAGGGGATAAGCAATTTCCCCCAAGAAAATTTAGCTCTATAAAAAAGAGATAAAATAACCCTTCTAGACCCAGGAAAGATGACAAAAAGATTTTTTAAAAGACAGAAAAGCACAGCAAGTGCTAATAAAGAAAAAACAGAGAGATAGAATTAAAATATAGTATGATAAATGCTAAAAAGAGAAAGAAAATAGAGTCCTCTAATGCACATTGTAAAAACTGTTAATTCTGCCTCAGAATATATATCTGTATGTATAATATCTATATTATATTTATATTCATTTTATATGTTCTATATTATAAAATACTTATTTTCCTTATAATTTATATTTTGTACTACATATATAGATATATACAGATATATAGATATACCTGAAGCATAACAGATTGGAACATATATTTAAGCCTAGAACATAACAGGTTCTCAATAAATAGTTGCTGCCTCGTCTATTTTGCTTATTTGTTTGTTACATATACAATGTAAAAATAAAGTGTTAACCTAAATGTTCTCAGATGTCAAACTCACAGATTGGGAAAAGTCTGCTAACTGCACTCCCTCTGGGCAGAATCCCAGTGGAAATGCCTGGAAAGGTATGCCTAGCACTTCCACAGAGACAAGTGTCAGAAGCAAATTGGAGCATTTCCCCAGTAACATCACCATGTAGGATGACTAGAAATTTGCCAGGTCCCTGCCATAGATGAGGGCCCATCCAGGCCAGAGCCCTGTCCTGCCATAAAGAAAGCCCTTGGTTCCTCAACTTGGTTCCTTTGCATCCCATGAGGCTGGTTTTGTCAGGAGTACATGTTGCTCTCCTTATTTATTTTCTTTTCTCTCCTGAGCAAACATCTTTCCTCTCTGCAAATAGAACCTGAACCTTAACTCAGAGAATAAAATGACTAAATGACTGACTTTTCATGCTCTATATACACTGATTAAGGGGTTTTTTTTGTTTTGTTTTTTCCTAGTGTTGTATGACCTATTCAATTTTTTAAGGTGAATTTAAAAGACCATAAATCTACATTCTTCCTACCATTATTAACAGTGGCTTCTACCATTCTTCCTACCATTATTAACAGTAGCTGAACTCAAGCACGGCAGGCAGCTGGCAGGAAAGATGTGCTTTGATTCCAGCCTCTGACTCAATCTCATTTCTGCTACAAAGTAGGGCAGCCAGATCTAGCAGCAGCAGGATTGGCCTCCTTTACTCTGTTGTTGCCAATGCTGCAGAACTGTGAACTATTTTAACTCCAAATGGGGCAGTGCACAGCACGTGGTTCTGTGTGGCCTCCCTGTTGAGTTACTCTGAGCCCTGGTCAGAGGTTGGAGGGAGGAATAGACATGACAGGGTTAAACTTCATTTTGGCCCATGCTACTAGCACCTGTGCAGAAATTCTTTCTATGCGTTGAGTAATAAAATGATACCAGCTTGTCAGTTATACTGTGGTGATCCATTCTTTCATCAGATCCAGAAGTTTCACATCTCCTATCACTTGCAGGACTTCCCATCCCTCCATAACTTCCTCCCGCGTGTTGGCTCAGTCATTGCGCAGGCTGCTACGCCCCCTCAGTACTTCCTGAGCATTTTCCCTCTGCTGGCTCACACTTGACCTTTCTGCTCATTCCACCCTCTCCCTCTCCCAAATCAGTTCTGACCCATCTCTTTGAGAGCTTAGATATAGCTCCTGCATTTCGAACAATCATGTTACCCAGAGGCAACAGGGTGGACAACTGGGAATTGACCACAAGAAACCAAAGGGGGAAAGTAGAAGAAAATGAAAGCAGAGGGGAGAGAAGTAAACACCCTCTCCAGCTGGCAAAAATATTTAGGAAAATGGGCTGTAATTTAGACTCTGGGAAAGCAGATCTTGCCTTTTGCTACACAAACTAGGCCATTTTCCTGCAATCAAAGTTGGTCCCTCTTCAAATAAAGACCTTGTGAAGACTCATTTTTATACAAATATTTTAATTAATAGACGCCTTTGTCAAACATTAGGAGAGTCTTAAGCACTAATACTCACCAGAGACCCTGAAATTAGATTGATTATCTGCATCTTAATTTGCTTTATCGGCACCACTAATTTATTTTTAATAGGTCTGTAATTTGGCTTTATCTATTTATTATTCTGTTTGGAAGGCTCAAATGCCTGCCGCTCACTAGTGAGCCTCCGTAACCTTTAGGCAATGCTCTCTGCACAGTATATTAATTTTTAAATGATCTAGCTTAGTGTGAGAAAGAACATCAATTAATTTTTGCATTTAAGCCAGGTTAACACCTATTTCTCCCCCAAGTAACAGAGAAATTTAAATGAAGGTGAAGGCCAGTCAAAGAGAATGTGGTGTGTTAACCTTGAAACACATTTCATTTGAATTAGTGGCTTTGACATCATTTTTGTAATGAAAATGAATGTCCCTCTGCTAGTACCTGGTATCCACAGAGACATTCCCGGGATAACAGTGAATGGAGAGCAGGAATCTTTAACTACTGTGGTCTCTGATGTATCTCAAGCACCTAATATGTTACCTAGATGTGATGGATACTCAATACCTAGATGTGATAGATACTCAATAAACATTTCTTGATTTAATTCATTATAATCACTAGATTATGTATAAGGAAAACAATAATGATGTTCCCTAAAACTGAGACAGTCTTTATCTAAAACATGAAAAATACAAACAGTAGACCATAGATAGTTTTCAAAAAATAAAAGATAAGTCAGACATTTAAAAACAAATACCAAAGTGGTCATGACAAATTAATGAAAAGCAGAGAATTCTTTTTTTTTATTTATTTTAAATTTTTTTCTTTCTTTTAACAATTTTTTATTGAACATAAATAGTATACATTTAAACTATATTTGGTGCCCTCTCCCCCCTGCCCCCATTTCCCCTTCCCCCCTCCCACCAATGGTTGTCCAGGTTAACCATGTCATTTTCATAATTTTACACATGTTCAGATGTAGACCCTCATTAATCAAGATCAGCCTTCCTCCTCTCCTATCTTTCCATTCAAACTTAGCTGATATTTCCCCTCCATTATCTGGAGTCCCACTGGTATCCTCTGTGTTTCCTAGTTTGGGCATATTACAGGAAACATATGTACCTTCTCCTTCTGTGCTTGGCTGATCTCACTTAACATAATGTTCTCCAGGGCTTTCCATCTTCTTTCAAATGATATAATTTTGTTCTTCTTTATGGCTGAATAGAATTCCATTGTGTGTATTTCCCAAAGTTTTGCTATCCATTCATCTGTTGATGGAGATCTGGGTTGGTTTCATATTTTGGCTGTTACAAATTGTGCTGCTATGAACATAGGTATGCATATGTTGTTGTATTTCTCTGAATTCAACCCCTTTGGAAAGATACCCAGGAGTGGTATAGCTGGATCATATGGTGGATCTATTCCCACCTTTCTTAGGAATCTCCACACAGATCTCCATAGTGGCTGAACTAGTTTGCATTCCCACCAACAGTGTAAAAAGAGTTCCTCTTTCCCCACATCCTCGCCAGCATTTGTTGTTGTTTGATTTCTTTATGCTTGCCACTCTGACTGGGGTTAGATGGAATCTCAGTGTAGTTTTGATTTGCATCTCCCTGATGTCCAGTGATGAAGAACATCTTTTCATGTATCTATTGGCCCTTTGTATCTCTTCTTTTGTGAAGTGTCTATTTAGTTCATTTCCCTATTTCTTGATTGGGTTGTTTGTTTTGCTAGTGTAGTCTTTTGAGCTCTTTGTATATTCTGGATATTAGCTCCCTATCAGAATTGTGGCTGGTAAAGATCCTTTCCCATTCTGTAGACTTCCTCTTTAGGTTATTGATAGTATCCTTTGATGAGAAGAAACTTTTTAGTTTGATGCTATCCCACTTGTTTATTTTTGTTTAATTTTCTGAGCTTTGGAGGTTTTGTTGAGAAAGTTACTGCCTGTACCAATATGTTGTAGTGTTGAACCTATGCTCTCCTCTACTAACTTCACAGTCTGAGGTCTAATTTCTAAGTCTTTGATCCATCTTGAGTTGATTCCTGTGTTTGGTGAGATATAGGGGTTTAGATTCATCTTTTTACAAATGGTTAGCCAGTTCTCCCTTATTGAAAAGGCTGTCTTTTCTCGAGCGTATGTGTTTGGCCCCTTTGTTAAAGATTAATTGACTAAAGATGTGTGGGTTTGTTTCTGTATCTTCTATTCTAATCCACTTGTCAGTATATCTGTTTTTGTGCCAGTACCATGCTGTTTTTACTACTATTGCTCTATAGTATAGTTTGAAGTCTGGGATTGTAATGCTTCCTGCATGTTTCTTATTGTTGAGAATTGCTTTGGCTATTCTAGGTCTTTTCTTTCTCCATATAAAGTTCATGATTGATTTTTCTAGGTCTCTGAAGAATGTCGCTGGTATTTTAATGGGAATTGCATTGAACCTATAGATCAGTTTTGGCAGAATGGCCATTTTGATGATATTTATTCTGCCTATCCATGACCATGGGAGATCTTTCCATCTTCCAAGGTCATCTTCAATTTCTTTCTTTAATGTTTTATAGTTTTTGTTGTAGAGGTCTTTTACATCTTGTGTTAGGTTTATTCCTAGGTATTTTATTGGTTTTTAGGTTATAGTGAATGGAATTGTTTTCTTTGTTTCTTTCATTGTGGATTCATTGTTGGCATAAAGAAAAGCCACTGGTTTCTTTAGGTTGATTTTGTAACCTGCGACTTTACTGAATTTGTCAATCAGCTCCAGAAATCTTTTAGTTGAGTCTTTGGGTCTTCCAGGATCATGTCATCTGCGAATAAGGATAATTTTAATTCCTCTCTTCCTATGTGAATTCCTTTGATTTCCTTCTCTTGTCTTATTGCTGCAGCAATAGTCTCAAGGACTATATTGAAAAGGAGTGGTGATAGTGGGCATCCTTGTCTTGTTCCTGACTTTAGAGGAAATTCTTGCAGTTTTTCCCCATTCAATATAATGTTGACTTTGGGTTTACAGTATATTGCCTTAATGATGTTGAAGTACTTTCCTTCTATCCCAATTTTTTGCAGTGTTTTTAACATAAATGGGTTTTGTATTTTGTCGAATGCTTTTTCAGCATCTATTGCTATGATGATGTGGTTTTTGTTCTTGGTTCTATTTATGTGGTGAATAACATGTATTGATTTAAATATGTTGAACCAGCCTTGTTTTTCTGGGATGAACCCAACTTGGTCATGGTGTATTATTCTCTTGATATAGTTTTGAATGTGTAAAGCTAGTATTTTGTTTAGAATTTTTGCATCTATGTTCATTAAGGATATTGGTCTGTATTCTTCACTATCTGTGGTGATACCTACTGTTTCATTTCTAATTTTGATAATCTGAATTGATTCTCTTTTTCTTTTAGTTAGGTTGGCCAGGGGTTTATCAATTCTATTAATCTTACCAAAGAACCAACTTTTTGTTTTATTGATTTTTTGAATTGTTTTTTTGTTCTCTATTTCATTTATTTCTGCTCTAATTTTAATGATTTCTTGCCTTCTGCTGGCTTTGGGAATAGACTGTTGCAGAATTTCTAGGTCCTTGAGTCATTACGTTCTTTACTTGGTGGTTCTCTGTCCTTCTTATGTGGGCACTCAATGCAATAAACGTTCCTCTTAATACTGCCTTCATGGTGTCCCATAGATTTTGGTAGGTTGTATCTCTGTTTTCATTTGTTTCCATAAATTTCTTTATTTCTTCCCTAATTTCTGCTTTTACCCATTCATCATTCAATAGTGTATCATTCATTCTCCATGAATTTGAATACTTTCTTTTGAGTTTCCTGTTGTTGATTTCTATTTTTATTCCATTGTGGCCTAAAAAGATGCAAGAAATTATATTACATCTTTTGAATTTGATGGTATTTTCTTTGTGTCCCAGGATGTGGTCTATTTTGGTGAAGGTTCCATGGACTGCTGAGAGGAATGTGTATTCTGTTGTTCCTGGTTGAAATAATCTGAAAATGTCTATTAGGTCCATTTGGTTTATGGTTTCCTTTAGTTCTAAAGTGTCTTTACTCATCTTTTGCCTTGAAGATCAATCCAGTTGTGTGAGAAGCGTATCAAAGTCTCCCAGGATTATTGGGTCTACTTGGGATCTTATGTCCAGAAGGGTTTGTTTTACAAATGTGGTTGCACCCACATTTGAGGCATAAATATTTACTATCATTATATCTTCTTGGTGTATTGTTCCTTTTAATAAAAGGAAGTGCCCTGATTTGTCTCTTTTGATGTGTTTTAGTTTAAAGTCTGTTTTGTTGGATATCAGGGTTGCTACCCCTGCTCATTTTTGGTCACAGTTGGCATGGTATATCTTTTTCCATCCTTTCACTTTCAGTCTGTGAATGTCTTTGGCTGTAAGGTGAATTTCTTGCAGACAGCATATATTTGGATTATGTTTTCTAATCCACATTGCCAGTCTATGTCTTTTGATTGGTGAGTTAAGTATTTTGACATTAAGAGATATTATTGAAATATGATTTTTGTTTTCTGCCATTTTGTGTTCTGTCTACTCTTGGGTGGTTTGATCTTTCTTCTTTACTTAAATGGCCCACTTATTAACTTCCTCTCTTCTATGATTCTGAAGTCTGTTTCTTTTTTCTTCCTTATGGTTTATTTCTTTAAGAATTTTCTCTAGTGTTGGCTTTGAATTCATGAATTTTTTGAGATTCTGTTTAGTCTGAAAGACTTTGGTTTCACCATTGATCTTGAATAGTAGTTTTGCTGGATAAATGAGCTTTGGTTGGAAGTTATTTTCTTCCAGGGTCTGAATCACGTTGTACCAGTCTCTCCTAGCATTCATGACCTGGGTTGTATAGTCTGGAGTGATTGTTATTGTTTTGCCTCTATATGTCACCCGTCCTTTTGTTCTCACTGCTTTTAAGATTTCTACCTTGGCCACTATGTTGGTCATTTTGGTTATTATGTGGTGTGGAGTGGTCTTTCTTTGGTCCTGTCTCAGTGGAGTTCTGTATGCCTCCTGGACATGCAGGTCCAAGTCTCTTTCCATATTTGGAAAATTATTTGAGATTATTTCCTTGAAGAGATTACAGATGCCCTTGGTTTGTACCTCTATCCCTTCTTCAAATGCCTATTATCCGTAAGTTAGGATGCTTCATATTATCCCATATTTGCTAGATGTTTAGGTTTTGTTGCTGTAAAGATTTCTGTATATCGCTGACTGTGTTTTCAGTTTGGAATGTACTTTCTTCTAATATTGATATTCTGTTTTCCATTTCATCTAATCTTCCAAAATTTCTTTCTATTGCTGTCTTCATTTCACTTATTGCCTCTTTCATTTCATTCCAGACCTCTTTCTGATTCTTTTTTAGTGTTTCTAACTCACCTTTCACCTCCTCTAGACTTGTTTTAAATCCTTTCATCATATTGTACATCAAGATTCTGAACTCCCCTTCTTGCATTTCTAGTAGGTCAGTATTCGTGATTTCTGCTGTCTCTTTATAATTCCTGGTTCTCATATTTATAGCATTCTCTGTCCTGTTTTTCTGATTTCTACCCATCGTTTGTGAGTATTATGCTTAGTCCAATTTTAATATTAGGAGTTTAGGGGTATCGGCAAGTCAGCAGAGCTTTTCCAGTGTTGAGGGTGGGTGATGTGGGAGGAGCTGGGGTAACAGATAAAGGAGTCGGATTAGGTAGAGGATATGTTTAGGTTGAGAAAGACTTTAAGTATGATAAGGTAATATCTTGATGAAAATGAGAGAGAGTTAACTAGTAGGACTCTTGTTGTTAGTAGAGTAAGTATGGAGATATGAAATACTTTGAGTATTAAACAAGGAGGTATATTATGGGGAAAAGTTTTGGGGGAGAGGAGTATATAGGTTAGTGTGGGGAAGTTTGTAAGAGGGGTGATGGAAGGAGCAGACAAACATAAAAAAAACCCACACAAGGTACCAAGACTATTATGTAATCCAAGATAAACAAAGGAAAAACTAATCAAAGGAGGAGAATGAAAAAAGGAAGGAAAGAGGAAGAAAGAGGAAAAAAGGAGAAGAATAAAATAAAAGGAACTAGCAGCTGTGTGAAATCAGAAAATAAGGCAAACTATCATATATATATTTTTTTTTTCAAGTTAAAGTAAGGATGGGGAAAGAAAAATATATAAAACAGCAATAACCATACCAAAACAAAAGCACTGTAAAAGCAAAACAAAACAAAACATCCACAATAAAAGTAAAAAAAAAAAAAAAAAAAAAGTCCTACTTATTTACAAATATGGGGTCAGGTCCATATAATATTTGCATATCTGATTGCTTTGGTAGCTTTCAGAATATAATCCAATGTCTCTTAGTTTTCTTTGTACTCTATTTTTATCTTCTTAGGTCACTCTGGGTGTTTGGACACCTTTCTTTCCTTTAACTGCTTTGGGTTTATGTGTCAGGATGTCTGGTATCACTGTTATTAGATTCTGTATAAGTCCCAGGTTCTGCGTAATTCCAACCTATAGTCAGCACCTCTGCACTCACCACCCTAGACTCTGGCCTATGCTTCCCTACAGCAGGAGTGGAGGATGTCCAAAGTAGACTTGGAACCTCCCCCTGAGGTCCTGTGCAGATACTGTGTCTCGATGGATTTTCCTGTGTCTCTGGAAATTCTAACTGGGCTAGCCAGTGTGATCCCAAAATGTACCCTGGGCAAAGGGATGCTGGTTCCTGGATGCCCACACTTACTGCCAGAGCTCTGCCTATTCCGAGAGTGCAGGCTGGGTGTGCTGCTATTACTGGACCCAGGTGTGAGTGGGTGTAGCTACCTACTGCCTACTGCTATGCTCCTCCAAGGTACATTGAGCTGTGCTCTAGACTAGAACGTCAGGCTACTGGGTGGGTGGAAACTCCCAGCAGTGGGCCAGGGGCACGGGATAGGTGCACAAGGGTCTGGAGGCACAGGCACTGCATGGTGTCCAGCAATGATCTCTGCCTCCCACGGGGCGTAGAAGCTGGGGGCCTGAGGAGATTTCATGGGCACACAGAGCTTTCACTGCCTGGAAAGCAGGCCTCCAGCAAGGTGGGTATCTGGGCTCCAGTGGGATCAGGGGCTAGGCACACAAGGTAAGCTCCAATTTTGGGGGTTGCACTGACTACTAGCAGGGGTCCGGGGCACAGACAGGGTGCACGAGGATGGTGCTGGGTTCTGAGGCATGGAACAGATGCCTCGGGCCAGTGCTGGGCCTGAGACGCAGGCTAGGACCTGCACTTTCCCTGGACGCACTCAGGTACCTGGCTTCCTTGGTCCAGGCATCCGTGGGAGTCCCTGTGCTGTTGTGATCCAGTTGCTAGTGAGCTCACAGAATTCGGACGTGGGTGCTGCTCGCTGCTTAAGATGAGGCCCTATGTCCGTTTTCAGTCTCGGATTATCTTGCCGCGGTGATTTCAGTCAGGGCTCAGGAGTGCAGTTTGGGCAGGCAGGCAGCTCGTGCCAGCGGACGTCCCCATTGTATCTGCAGCAGGTCTGGTGTCTGATCTTTGTTCTTCTTTGAGTTCAGGGTTTCCGCCAAGGTGCCTGGATCTGTTTTGGTTCCTGGGATGTATTTATTTTGTTAAGACACTGCTAAGTAGTTGAATTTTATTTGTTTCAGCTACTGAGAAGTGCTGTGTCCCTCAGTTGCCATTTTGAATCCCCACCTATTTTATAGCAGAAAATTCTTAATTCCTTGCTAGGGACAGTTTAGAAACACTTATTTATCAACAATGTTGCTTCTGTATATAGTCACATCATATAGCAGATAAAGTGAACAGATATATGGCATGATTTATTTGGGGAGTCTATGTTCAGCAGATAAGAGGTAATGAACGGGTTCAATTCCAGGCTCTGCAATTTCAAAGAATGTTGACGAACAGGTGGCCTCCAGAAGAGAAGATGAAAATGGGAGGGATGTGTAAAGGAAAGACGTGAGATCAGGGAGGCAATTACATGAAGGGCCAGTGGCACCTGTACTTTTTTAGTGGACGAACTGGATCAGTGCAGAGATATTTGGTTCAGTTAAAAAATATTTAAAGCAAGTGAAAGTGACTTAGTGGTTGTAAAAGCTAAAAGCTAAGCTTACAATGTCAGTAGTTCTCACCTTTATTAATTTTTTAATAAATTAGCTCCTTTATTGGCTTCACTAACTTCTAGCATCCCCGTGCCAATTTGTCTCAATCTATGCATGTTATAAGAGCTACTCTGGTATATATATATATATATATATTTGGTGGTGGTACTGGGGTTCCTGGAAGCCCTTCTACCTCCAGGCTACATGCTACACTCCCAGACCTATTTTATGCTTTTTTAATATTTGGAAACAGGGTCTCTTAAGCCAGTGCGACTGGCTTCGAACATACGTGATCCCAACCACGGGGATTACAAGCGTGCACCACCATCCCCGGCTAGTCTGGCATTTTTAAAGCATGATATTAACTATCACATAAAAACTCAGAATCTCATCAGCAGCTTCCAATTTCTTATGTTGAGTCAGATAAAAAATTTTCATTTGTGCATTAAAGGGTGTGTGCAAGAAGTCATCAGTTTACTTTTACAGATATCTTCCATGTGTCCCATGTGAATAATATTTCACCAGCTAAGTCAAAGCAACTCACTCTTTCTCAAACCAAGATTACACTAGTAAACACAGTCCTGGCTGATCTCTCTTTGTGACATGCTCCTGGAGCATCTCAGATTGTCAACAATCTTCCCATCTTTAAAAAGACCTTTCAGGTTCTTCCTATTTTCTGATAAGATAAACACCTTACCGCTCTTTTAGAATCTCTAAATTTTGACTCAGAAATGATGCAATCTTTGTTTTGGAAAACTCCTTGGTAATGAACCCTATGGAATAGAAATCACAGAAAAAATGCAGAATTCTAAATAACAAAGAAAAATTCTTAAGTGCATTTGTATGAAAGAGGGAAAAAACACAAATGTGTTTTTGCTGTTGTTGTTTGTTTAGTTTCTTGGGTATTTTGTATTTGTGTGTTTGTTTGTACTTGTATAGAGGATTAGATATCAGGAAAAAAGTGTCATTAAGGGAATATATTCAGAATGAAATAGAACTATACCATGATAGAATCACTACTGTTGCCTGGAGCTTAGATTCACCTAAAAGCAGAAGATAGCTGCATGAATCCAGATGTAGCTTATGATGGCCACAGTCAAAGGTATGCTAACAGAAGTGGTAAGAAACAGCCCGATTCAAAGCATTTACTACACAGATCCACCAGGATCACTGATGAGCATATGTGAGGAGGGGATGAGCTGTGGCTAACGACCTAGACTTCCTGATTCAGCAGCAACTGGGCAGTTGTTTGTTAGATTAAATATTGGGAACAGCAAGAATGGTAGTAGGGCACATGAAGAGATAACATTTGGATGATTATATCTCCAAACTCTGTAAGAAATTTGAATGGAAATACCAAATAGGCAATTGCATTGGAAAGACTAGCGCTCAAAAGAAAAATTTAACTTAGGGAAAATATGAGCTATCATTATAAAATGGTATTTGAAATTATGAAATTGGATTTTTGAAAAGTGGTGACTATGGGATGCAGCACATCTCAGTAGCTGAAACCAATAAAGTTCAACTACTGAGAAGGCAGCATCTTGATAAAATAAATAAAGCTCACAAACCAAAAGAGAACCAGGACCACAGCAGAAGGAATCTAGTACTCGGAACTGCAAGATCCACTGCAAAAATCCTGGGAGCAAAATGGACTGCTGCAGATGCAGCCTGGCTCTGGCTGACACCAGTACAGCAGCCCCAAGAAAACCAGAAAAACAATCCAAGAGCTTGAAAACAGCCACAGAACTCCAACATCTTAAGCAACCAGCTGCACCCAGCATCACACTTCAGAGATGCAGAAGAAGATACAAAAGCCCATATGCTCACCAGAGGTGGCACCCACATCGGCTCAGTGAACACTCCAGAGATGCAGAGCAGGGCAGCCAGGTAACCACTTGCATTACACGGTACTTGGCATAAGACTGCCCAGAGAAGCCACGGGACCCTGCTGGCTAGTAGAGCTAGAACCTACACAGAGTCACAGGGGATCACTCAAAGACTGCACTGGATGCCTGAGCCCAGGGCAGAGAGCGCAGTGGATAGAGGGCACAAGAGCCCTCCAGAGACCCATCAGCAGGACTAGGTAACCACTTGCATTACTCGGTACATGGCAGAAGACCACCCAGTGAAGCTGCGGGACCCAGCAGGCCAGTCCGGTTAGAACCTCCAGAGACACAGGAAAAGTGTTCAAAGCACAGTACCTGCATAGGGTCACAGGAGTCACTCCAAGACTACACTGCCCAGTGGGTAGGGAAGCACAGGTGCAGTGCAGGTAGGGAAGCACAGGCCTGAGCCCAGGGTGGGGAGTGCAGAGGCCCGAGGGCATGGACCACAGGCTAAAAAAACACAGACCTCTGGACTTAACACAGAACTCATTAACAGTGACACCCGGTTCCCTGACACCTAAACACAAAGAGGTGAGAGAGAGGTGCATACATCCAGAAAGTGGTTTCAAAAGCTGAAAATAGAGTACAGAGCAAATAAGAGACATTGGAATACACTCCAAAATCTACCACAGTGATCAGACATACAGATATTATACGGGTCCAGCCCTATATTTATAAATTAGTAGGACTGTTGCTTTCTTTCTTGCTTTTATTGGTTTTTGTTTATTTGTATGTTTGTTTTGCTTTGCTGTCTCATACTGTCACTAGGTTTTTTAATTTTATTTTATTTTTGTCCTTTACTTTTTCTCTCTTTCTTATTTATTTATTTTTTTTAGTTGTTGTTTTTTTTTGTCTTTTTTTTTTTTTTGGTGGTACTGGGGTTCCTGGAAGCCCTTCTACCTCCGGGTTACACTCCCAGACCTATTTTTATACTTTTTGATTTAGAAACAGGGTCTCTTAAGCCAGCATGGCTGGCTTTGAACCTGCGCAATCCTTCTGTCTTCTTTTCCCAAGCGCAGGGATTACAAGTATGCACCACCATGCCCAGCTTTTTTTGTCTTTGATGCATAATTGTTAGCTTTTGTGTCTTGTTTTATTACTTTATTCATGTTTCTTTGCTCTTTCCCCCCACTCTTTTTACAAACTTCCTCACTCTACCTTTCTACTCTCGTCTCTCAAAAAAAATTTTCCTTACTGTATCTTCTAGTTTAATATTCAAGGTATTTCTATAAAGCAATAGTAGTAAAAACAGCATGGTACTGGCACAACAACAGGCGTACTAACCACTGGAACAGAATACAAGATACAGAAACAAACCCACACACCTAAAGTCAATTCATCTTTGACAAAGGGGCCAAATTCATATGCTGGAGAAAAGACAGCCTTTTCAACAAATGGTGCTGGGAGAACTGGCTATTCATTTGTATAAAGATAAAACTAAATTCTTACCTCTCACTGTGGACAGGAATTCATCAACTCAATGTGTACCAAAGACTTATAAATTAGACCAGAGACTGTGAAGACTCTACACTAGCAAAATGAATAACCCAATCAAGAAATGGGCAACTGAACTGAATAGGTGCTTCACAAAAGAAGAACTACAAATGGCCAATAGATACATACATAAAAGATATTCAACATTATTAGTCATCATTGAGATGCAAATCAAAACTATTCTGAGATTCCATCTAACCCTAATCACAGTGACAAGCATATATAAATCAATAACAACAAATGCTGACAAAGATGTGGGGAAAGAGAAACTCTTTTACATTGTTCTGGTGGGGGTGCAAACTAGTTCAGCTGCTGTGGAGATCACTGAGGAGATTTCTAGAAAATTGGGAATAGATCCACCATATGATCCAGCTGTACCACTCCTGAGTATTTGTCCAAAGGGGTTTAAATCAGAGAGCTACAGTAACAGCTGGATACCCATGTTCATAGCAGCACAATTTCTAACAGCCAAAATATGGAACCAACCTAGGTCTCCATCAACAGATGAATGGATTGCAAATTTATGAAAAATACACACAATGGAATTCTACTAAACTATTTAGAAGAAGAAAACCATGTAATTTGCAAGAATATGGAAAGACCTGAAGAACATTGTTAAATGAAATCAGCCAAGCACAAAAAGAGAAAGGACATATGTTTTCTCTAATATGCCCAAACTAGGGAGTACTAGGAATACCAGAGGAACTCCAGATAATGTAGTAGAAACCTCAGCAAAGCTAGAATGAAAGGATAGGAGAGGAAGAAGGCTGAGGTTGATTAATGGAGGAGTTACATCCAAATATGTGTAAAAGTATGAAATAGCATGGTTAACCTGGACACTCATTTTAGGATGGGGAAAAGGGGAATCATGGGGAGGGGAGAGGGCACCAAACACAGCCTGAATTTATGCCAGTTTCAATATGTTCCACATAAAATTAAGTAAATTAATTAAAATAAAATAAAACAAAAAGAAATTATGAAAATGGGTTAGATTATCTAAAAAAAAAAAAGCCATAAAGATGCCAGCCCAGTTCTTATTCTTTAGGGTCCCAGAACTGAGGTTGAGTAAAAGAAAAGAAATCTTAAGCCAGGCTTGAGATGGTGGTCCAGGTCTGTAAATACTAAAATAGGTGAACTACAGCTCCAGGTCTGTAATTACGAAGTAAAGTGGATTACAGGTTCAAGACCATCTTCGGGAACTTATTGAGATCCTCAGCAATTTAACAAAACTCTATTTCAAAATAAAAAATATAAATGGATGAGGATGTAGTCTGGACGTAGAATACTCCTGAGTTCCGCCCCCAGTACCAAAGGAGGAGAAAGAGAAAGAAAAAAAAGAGAAAAAGAGAGAGATGATTGAAGAAAAAAAGAAAGGAAGAAAGAAAAAGAGGGAAGGAGAAAGGGAGAGAGGGAGGGAGGAGGAAGGAAAAGAAAGAAAGAAAGAAAGAAAGAAAGAAAGAAAGAAAGAAAGAAAGAAAGAAAAAAGAGTGTAGAGGAAAGGCATCCCAAAGGGATGACTTATAGGAAGAGGTGATGTCTGTAAACAAGTCTACCCCAAGGAGGCTACCCCAAGGAGGATAGAGTGTAAACCATGCCAAGTGTCACTAAGAAACTGCATAGCTTGGAAATAAGAAGTTAATCTTTCCTCTATAAAGCTGTTAATTTCTGAAATCCATTTGAAGTCAGGAGAATATTGTATACTGAAGCCTAAGGAAAGATACAGCCTTTGATAGAAGTTTGACTTCTTCCTTCACAGTAATAAAAGCAGGAAGAAGATGAATACATTTATATATCCCAAGTCTTGACAGAACATAGTGCCCCCACAGGCAGCAATGCTCTGAGGTAGGAAGCAGATGATGATCTCAATTTCACACACCTAAACACTTACAGACCCCTTAACTCTGAACTCCAGAAACACAACATCAGCATGCTTCCCAGTGAAGAAATTTGCAGATTTTTATACAAGAATGTAAGTCCTTGAGGGGATAAAGAGCATTTTACTCAATTCTACATTCTATTCATTGACCAACATGGTATCTAGTTTGAAAAAAGTCTTCACTTTGTGTTTTCAATCGAAACCATAGACTTTTTGCAACATTGCCAAAAATTACCTAGCACCACCATTATACTATAAAATATAAAATAACCTCACCCAGAAGTTAGTAGGATCACAAAATCTATAAATATATTACTTTTCAGCTGGTCATGGTGGTGCATGCTTGTAATCCCAGCATTTGGGAGGCTGAGACAGGAGGATCACAGTTCGCAGACAGCTTCAGCTACTTAGTGAGGCCCTTTGCAACACAGTGAGACCCTGTCTCAAGAAGAAGAAGAAAAAGAAGAAGAAGGAGAAGAAGAAGAAGAAGAAGGAGGAGAAGGAGAAGAAGAAGAGGAAAATAGGTGTAGCTCAAAGGTAAAAAGCCACTGGGTTCCATCCCCAGTACTGTAAAAAAAAAAAAAAGTATAAATATATTAATTTTCTAACTAAAGAGAAAATCATCATACAAGCTAAAAAGAAAAAATAAAAAATTAGTTATGCAAGGGACAGGCTACTTAATAATGTATTAATGATCAGTTAAGAAAAAAGCTAAAACTGAGCTCACTATTCTAAAGATTTTAAGTAGAGCATGTCAAAAACCAAAGCTATACACCAAAAAAAAACAAAGTTATTTAAAAGAGCTTACTCTGGGGCTCCAAATGGCAATGCTTGCTCACAAATATCTGGAGTTCCAAGAGTGGGTTATGTCAAATGATGTTACTTTTATGTTTCACGCAACATAACTCATCACAGTTTTCCACACAGAGAACATCTCCCAGTTTATAGTCTTAAAAATGGCAGCGTTATCTTGGGATTTATAGGAGAGATTGTTGAGAAAATAAACAAGACTAGATTTAGGGAGAAGACTAAAAGAACTAGATAAAGGCATAAATCAAGCAAAGGAAGCAAAGAAATTTAACAAAGTCTTAGGGTAGATGGGTCAGGCAACTTGTTCAAGTAGGAAATGAAACCAGGAACATCTGAGAAGTGGCCTGGATATTATTTCAGTTGTTGAATTTTCTATCTTGTGTTTTCCATTCAAAGTAAATTGCAAATTCTGAATTTATCACGCCTGAATTTATCAGCTGGGAATCCAAGCCCTCACTTTCTACAGGTAGAACAGGGCAACCTTCCTTTGCTAATGATTTCCAGTATCTTAGCAGAGGAGGCTCCAGATGGCACTTTCAGTCCCCCATGTGCTGGGGACTACTTGGATCTCATTTTGCCCGAAGAGTTTATGGGCTCTGTGGAGCATAGAGAGCCCTCTCACCTAACCTTCTTGGAAGAGATCACAGAATATACAGAAAAGGGTTGGGACATTAGAATTCAGAACATTACTTCCAGATAACACAAGAGCCTTAATCCAACTCACTCATTTTAAATAAGAGAAACATGAGGCTAACAATGCTATGTAAGTTGAAAAAGGTAACACAATTAAGTAGGTACAGAACTAAGACAAAAACAGTGAATCCAGCATGATATCATGGGTAAGTTTCTCACTCTTGAAAAGTATTTTATATCTAAGTAACAATAATCACTTTTTCATGTAAAGAACAAAGTAGTATATACCTGGCACAGTAATTTGCTTGATTGACACATAGCAAATGTTCAACAAATTGTTCCTTTTGCCATTTATTATTCCCACAACTGTATGTTTTACCTAATGCTTTCAGAAACAATAGATTAGAGAAAACCCAAATCTTTTTTCAGTTTCAAAGATACCTAAAGAATGGAATTTTCAGACTCCATTTCATGTGCCAAATGAAACATTCAGTAGCTTGGAAGCTCTTCTATTTTGATTCTTTTGTGTGTTGGGAAGGTAGTTGGGATGGAACCCAGGGATATTTTACCTCTGAGCTACACCCTCAGCCCTATTTTGTTTTTATTTGGAAACTGGGTCACTAGGTTGTTGAGGGCCTAAGTTGCTGAGGCTGGCCAGGAATGTGTGATCCTCCTGTCTTATCCTCCTAAGTTCTGGGATTACAAGCATGTGCCACCATGCCAAGTTCATATCTATACATTTTGGTTGAAGCAAAGAGAGGTTAGAGTGAGCAAGAATGAGGAAAAATCAGGGTCTCAAAATCTATGGAAGGTATAAAAAGTCAAGCTTTATCTCTCTCCACTTGTTATTCCTCTCCTACCTTGAGTATATAGCTCCTAAACAGTAGTTTGCTTCCCTTGGAATCCTGCTCTTCACCATCTTGATTTTCTTTTTAACCCTGGGAGATATAAAGTATAATTAATAGACCAAAATATAAAATATATAACTACTTGTATGGCTTAATTCAGCTTATGCTTGTTTTCTAATAGGAATCTCAAAAGCTGCATTGCAGGGACTCAAGCACAGAAAATCCCCTAAAGATAAAAGTTAAAACAACTCATTCATAGATACACACATATATGTATATATGTATTTTGTGTATATATGTACACACATGAAAGAAAAAAAGAGGATGAAGGTCTTTTTAAGGTTGTTTTATAAAAAAAATATTGGTTAAATTTTATCTTACTTGTAAAAGACTTAAATTCCAAAAAAGTAGCTATCCAAACGATTAGTCAGTCATTTTTGTGTAAATGCTTTAGCTCTAGATGTTATCATGGAAAATAAAATAGCTTTAGTACAGCCCCAGTAAGTTTAATCCATGAATAGACATTAAATTCTGAATTACATACTCTACCAAACCTTTCCTAATGAGCCGTCCAAATCTCTGATGTATATAATATACCTTTTTTAAAAATACATGGATACATATTCCACTGAGAGGTTTAGATGACTCATGTGGGTTATTTAAGTTTCAAAGGAGTCCATCAGTCTCCCAGGTATGACATTCAATGAATGCCTAAAGAAAAAATTCAGAAATTAGAAACTCACAAATATCTTAAAGGGGAATGATATATCAGCAAAAAATAATAAATAAATAAAAAGGCAAGGTTGATGAAGCATCTGCCTCCTGAATCTCCTGTCTTTTGTCAGTTTAGGTCATCCTTAAAATAGCTGTAACTCTGTTCCTTTCTATTTAATTATATAACTCTGGCTTGTTTTATTTATAATTAGAAACCAGTAACCTCCTTTGACTCTTTCCTGGGCTGCTGTTACACTGCTGCTTTTGGATGCTGCATGAAACTGCATAGACTGAGCAGGGAGAGACAAATTTTTCAAAACAGCAGAATGGAGTCCCTGTGGTCTACACTGCAAAGCACATGAGGCATCCCAACCCAAAGAAGTTGGTAAATTAGGAAAGGAAGTACTTGTGTGTTGGGAAGAAAGAACAGGCCATAAAAGGAGCTTACAGACAAGAAGCAGGTAGTGCCCTTTTTTTCTAGAGAAACACAAGAAATAAACAGTACATAACTTAGCAAGCAAGATGTGGAAGAAAAAGAAGATGGCGTAGTAGGAAGGAGCAAATGAGGGGAAAGTAACATTAGTTGATAACTCTTGTGGTACCCATTAATTTGTTAAGCCCCATTGCAACTCTGCCAGTAGGATTGAATTAGCCTCATTCTACAGAGAAGACTGACATGTGAAGAGGTGAAGAAATGCACCTAAAGTCACAGAGTTAAGAAGTAGTCAGAATTCAACACCCAGGGCTAGGTAACTCCATAGCCAATGATGGATGTCATTTAATTCATCCCAAAGACTGAAAAGATGAGGGCAACTCAGAAGTACTATCCCCAAATCCATCCTAGTTAGTATGACTAGAATAGTAAAACCTACTTCATAATGTAAGTTTGAGGATTAAAGAGTTAATAATCTATAAAACACATGGCACATGTTCGAGGCACATTGAAAGCATCATGAGCGGAAGCTATGCACTGTTAAGTTGCTTGCCTCATGATTTGTTTCAACACATCTGTTTATGGATGTTTATATTATGAGCCCAGAGCTGTGTTTACATGAGATCAAGAAAATTATGGTATTTCAAGTTTTTATAGACCTTATATATTTTTTTTCAGGTTTTTTTTTTATTTTTAATTGGTGCACTGTATTCATACATCATAGTGGGATACATACTTTTGTAGACATACATGCACACATTGCCCAGTCAGCCCCCACCCGATCCCCACCCCATTCTCTCCCCATCCCTCCCTCCCATGCTTGGCTTAGTAGTTGACATCTAGTATTATAGCAATTTATCAAAAATTAAAAATGATAATCTCACATAACAGTTTCATTTGTCTGATACCAAGCTTTTGATGACTTAAAGATAACATTTCAATATTTCTTTTTGCTTTCTTACCAGAGAATCTATTTTTTCTATTTTTTAGGTGAAACTATCATATATTTATATATTTATTTTTCAGAAAAAAAAATCTATCCTAATATGGAATATGGACTCTAGGTACCCACAATGATCTTGAAAAAGAACAAAACTAGAAGATGTATATTTTCTGATTTCAAACCATATAAAGCTACAATAATTGAAACAGTGTAGTACTATTCTAAAGGCAGATATATAAACCATTGGAGTTAAATAAAAGCCTAGAGCTAAATTCTTCCCTATATTATCAAGTTATTTTTGACAAGGTTTCCACAAACATTTGGTGGTGGGAATAATAATCTTTTAACTAAATATTGTTGAAACATAATAATTACATGGAAAAGAATAAAGCTGGACCCTTACCTAATCCCATATACAAATATTAACTCAAAATAGATAAAAGACCTAAATATAAATCTTAAGACTATAAACTTTTAGGAGAAAATCTGGGTCATAAAACCTCACAACATTGAAATTGGCAGTGATTTCTTGGTTATGATTTCAATGGCACAGGCAACAGAAGAGTATACAAACTCCCTAAAAAATAAAAAACATATTGTATATCCAAAGACAATGTAAACAGAGTTAACAGTTACTAATAGAATGGGATAAAATATTTCCAAATGCTATATCTGAAGGTATATTAATATTCCAACTAGAAATCCTAAAAATTAACAACAATAAAGGCAAACAATACCCTTTACAGATAGGTAAAAGACTAACATAAGTAATGAATCTCCACAGATAACCAATCTTAGTTGTCTGTTGGATGGAAAATCTTGTTTCTCTAGTTCTGATGTGTGTTACCTATTCCTTCTTTATAGTTAATCTCTTTGAGTATTTTCTCTAGTGCTGGTTTTGAAGACATAAATTCCTTCAGTTTCTGTTTGTCATGGAAGCTTCTTATTTCTCCATCTAATTTGATAGAAAGTTTTGCTGGGTAGGAAATTTTTGGCTGGAAGTTGTTTTCTTTCAAAATTGGGAATATGTTACTCCAAGCCCTTCTGGCTCTCATAACTTGGTTTGGGAAGTCTGGAGTGATTCTAATTGGTTTGCCTCTCAATGTCACTTGGCCCTTTGCTTTTGTTGCCTTTAAGATTCTCTGCTTGGCTTCCACATTGGTCATTTTGACAATTATGTGGCATGGGGATCCTCTTCTCCGATCCTGTCTAAAGGGAGTTCTATACGTTTCCTGGACCTGCGTATCGACCTCTTGCTCTATGTCTGGAAAATTTTCTGCTATTACTTCCTTGAAGAGATTGTTGATCCCTTTGGTTTCACTTTCTTTTCCCTCCTCTATTCCAATTATTCTTAGGTTAGCTCTCTTAAAATGGGCCCATATTTCTTCAATATCAGATACCTGCTGTCGGATAATTTTTCCTAGATTAGAAACTATGCGTTCATTTTTGGAATGATCATCTTCTAAGAGCGAGATTCTATTCTCCATGTGTTCTAATCGGTTGTTTGTGCTTTGAATTGAGGCCTTTACTTCATTAATTGCATCCTTTATCTCTTTTTGGCTCTCTCTGAGTTCTTTTCGAAGCACCTCTATTATTTCTACAGTTATTTTCCTGATTTGATCTTCTAGAAATCTCTGATTTTCTGTTTTATCGGGTTCTGATGTTGTGGGGTTGTGAGCATTCATTGCTCCAGTATTATTCCTCTTTCCCATGATTTCGGAAGTTTGTGCCTTCTCTGGGTTCTTCACTTGGGTCACTATGACTTCACTTATGCTCTGGATCTCGAGTCAGTAGTATCTCAGACCCCACTACTCCTTTACTGGGTTGTATCACAGAGTCTCCGACCCAGAGAGTCGATAGAGGCTGCTTTAGACTGTGGGGGGTGCCAGGTTGCACGTTCTCCTATGGTGTGATATCACTGCCACCGCCCCTCTCCCACTGGGTCAAGTCCCAGTGAGTACAGTACTGGGATTTCTCCTCTGTGGCCCACAATTTGACTCACTGTTCTTGAGTACGCAGATGTAGCTGTACTGAATTCGGTGAATTCGGTGCTGTTGCCGCCGGTGGCAATATGGCGCCACTGCTATGCCCTCAGCTATGGGGCTGGCGGTTTTTTTTTCTTGGTTTTGATTTCCACTCTGAATCCCTGCAGTGTGTGCTGAGCTCAGCCACTGGGAGCTTTAGATGCCCTCTGCGCCGAGAAATCCCACCTGGTTGTTCCGCAGCGGCTCCCCTCGGCTTGCTGTGGCCATCCCGTGAATTCGCCGGTGCCGCCAGCAGTATGGCGCTGCTGCCGCGTCCTCGGGCGTGAAGCCGCGTCCTCGGGCGTGAGGATCTCCTCTGTGGCTCTGTTCTCAGTCCGCTTTCTCTCTGGAGCCTGGTGATTTTTTTTTGTTTCTCTGGTGATGTTGTTTTCTGGCTTTGAAAGGTGCTGATTTTGTGGTAATGGAGATTTGTTGTTAGCGGGGCTCTTAAGCCCCGCTTTTCTCAGTTGCCATCTTCCCGGAAGTCCTATTTTTTCTAATAGAAGAGAAATAATAAATAAAGATAGGTTAGATTTGACCTGAGCAAATCAAGCTGGTGAGAAAATTGCAGATTGTGACTTAAGTTTGATAAAGTAAGACCCATAAAGCTATTTAATTCTAAAGGTTGAAGTCTAACATGGAAATACATTTGTCATTCCTGTGTAATTTAGATCTACAAAGAACTGATATAAAGTAAATTTCAGCTATGATAGAGGAGCAAGGGGAGAGTGAGCTCATCTAATCTGACGATGCCTGTCTGGCACAAAGTAGAATTGGTGGCTCAGAAGAGTAAAGTCTAAACTCCCAGCCTCTGGGTTCTGGATATAATATTCATTCCACTGACCCAGTGTCTTAATAGTGATGATTGTCATGTTAAAATACTTTTAGGCATGACACAGTCTTCTTGTTTTCACTAGTGAGACAGTATAGATTTTTTTATGGCATCAGTTGGCGAACCAGATGATTAGTCAAAAAAAGATATCCCTGGCTTCCAGGATTCCTCTAAGTTTACTCAAAAACAGATTGGCAAAGGGACAAGAAACTTCTATCACAGCCCCACAGAGCTCAAGTATACCAGGGAAGTTGAGAAGTGAGCAGCTCTCTCTCTAGAAGTTGAGAAGCGGCTTCCTGCCAGAGCATCCAGTATAGATGTACTGTAGGGAGAACGGAAAGAGTGGACATCCTTAGTCCTACTGTGCTGCTATTGGAGACTACCTGAGACTGGGACATTTATAAGCAATAGAGATTTGTCTTGTGGTTCTGGATAATGAGAAGTCCAGGTCCAAGAATTTGATTTAAGCATTTGCTAAGGATCTTATTGCTGAGTTGCTCCACAGCCAAAGGGTCCAGGGCAACAGGGGAAAGAGAGAACAAAAGAGAAAGAGGGGTTCAAACTCAGTTCTAAAACAGACCCACTCTTGGAATAACTAACCCACCATTGTGATAATAACAATCAATTCATGAAAGCTCTACCTTTATTAGGATCAGCTCCCAGCCCTGTTGCATTAGAGATTAAATTCTCAACACATAAACTTTGGTAGATATATGCATACCATCCAGCTGCCTGTCTTCTCTCAGTGGCTTTGCTAGGATGCAGAGCCCTGCAGAGCTCCCACCAAACCCCTGCAAAGTGAATCACTGTTAATCTCACTGGTACTTTTCTATTTTTTCTTTACTATGTGTCCCCACAACACCTTATTCTCTATTTTCTTTAATATTTGCTATAATTCTTTTTATCTCTTTAAAGAAAATTCTGAATTAAAGTTAAGATTTAAAGCTGGAAAAGGAAGCCGTATTTTTCTCTATTTTTTAAATAAATTCTAAGTCCTAAATACAAAGTAGGTTTCATTTCTCCAAAATACACTCAGTATCCCAAATATAGCCTTGTCCAAACAAGAAGCCAGGTGCCTTTCCATGCATTTTAAGGCTATACATTAATCAAACTACCATGCATCTTGTCCATTGGCATTAAACTGGATATTAGGGATGATCAAAGAATGCAAGATGTAATCGCAGCTAGGTTGGGAGATGAAGGCAGCCATAAATGTTTTTCTTGAGAGGTTGATTTAATGTAATTATAAAATTTGGACATAAAGAAAAACCAGGAGGTAATGTTTTTCTTAAAATGAATTCCCTAATATTCATTGTATCCATTGAAATTCATAATAACTGCAGTCATCTGTCTGCCTCCCTGGGGCTGTGCTCTCTTCACTTGGGCTTACATCACTGCTGGCCTGCCCTTGCCCTTCTGAGATGTAAGGTCCTTTATAACAGTCCACCTGGAATGGTATCCTGGGTTCTGATAAATTCACTGATGCCAAGTCTACAGTCTTCCTCAACTGTCCCCTGAAGCAGGAAATCATATCAGAGACTATAGAGGAAAGTTGCATGTAAATTCCACCAGGAGCAACAGTCAAATGACTTTAATTCATAGGGTAGAAATAACAGAGAAAAGAAACCTGGCAGACAGAGTTTTAAGGGAAATCAGAGAAGGTAAGAAAATGAGAAAACAAATGCAGGAGGAAAAGGGAGCCAGTCAGAGAAGCATTATCTAATAGCTGATGTGACCTTTTCTTTTATCGTGTGTGTGTGTGTGTGTGTGTGTGTGTGTGTGTGTGTGTGTTGCTGGGAATGGAACCCAGAGGCTTTCTACATTCAGATTACACTCCCAGACCTATTTTATATTTTATTTGGACACAGGATCTCACTAAATTGCTAAGAGCCTCACTAATTAGCTGAGGCTGGCTTTGAACCTGTGCGATCCTCCTGTCTCAACCTCCCAGGTACCGGGATTACAAACTTGCGCCACCACGCCTGGCTCTGATATGACCTTCAACTTTCCCAGAGCGTACTGACTAGTTCTACTGCCTGACCAATTTTGACTAGCAATCATTTCTCTGTTATATTGATCTCAGCAGCACTTCCAGCACTGGCTTGCACTTCAGTAGTGGGTAGGTCTTGAGAAAAAAAAAAAAAGAAATATGCAGGCATGGTAGTGCACAGCTGTAATCCCAAAATTTGGGAGACTAAAACAGAAGGATCACAAGTTCAAACCTAACCTCAGCAACTTAGCAGTACCCTCAGCAACTTAATGAGACCCTGTTTCAATAAAGAATAAAAATAGAGCTGGGGGTATGTATAGCTTGGAGGTAGAATGTCTCTATGTTCAATCCCCAGTACCACAAAAAAAATTAAATAGAATATTCCTGGTTTCAATATCTATTACCAAGAGCAAGAACGAGAAAAATGTGAGTGAGTTGTTTTTCAGTCTTCTTGGCTTTGTTGTTAGTTCTCAGCTTAGTTGAGGTTGAATTTTCTTTCTGTCTTTTTGGGGTATAAGGCTTTTTTGGCCCAAAACAAAGTGTTTTGAAGCACACCCCACCCTGTTCTGAATTATAAAAGATTTAGTCAATTAACCTTTCACCAGCTGATTACTTTCAACCTTTTTGTTGGCATTTTGGAGAAATGAACTAGTGGTTACTAATTAAAGGTATTAGATATACCTTTACACTCTTTTAAATTCTTGGACTCCTGGACTAAGGTGATTTTAAAATAAAAGAGGCGGGGGCCAGGCGTGGTGGCACACACTTGTAATCCCCGCGCTTGGGAAGCTGAGACAGGAGGATTCCACGGGTTCGAAGTCAGCCTCAGCTACTTAGTGAGGCTTTCAGCAATTTAGTGAGACCCTGTTTCCAAATAAAATATAAAAAAGGTCTGGGAGTATATCCCGGAGGTAGAAAGCCTCTGGGTTCCATCCCCAGTACCACCAAATATATATATATATATATATATATGGTGGGGGGTTGAATTTATCCTTGAAAATGGCTAGGACAGCCTACAGATAAACCTGAAAATTGAAAGTTGTAACCTTATTTTATAAACTTTGTACTGAAAAATTTGGAATCATTTTGTAAAAATAACAATAGATAGTATTTATTGACTGGTTATTGTATATAAGAATCATAAAACAAGATTTACATGTATCATCCCATTTGACATTCTTAATTTTCTTATATAGATATGAATTCTAATCTCATATTATAGAAGAGAAAATTAAAATTTAGAAGTAAAATGCTCTACGTCACAAAGTAGTATATGTCAGAGATAACACTTAATCTGGGTGGTTTGTCTTCATGGATAATGAGTTTAATCTAAAAAACATTGAGTTCAGTGATGATGACATCATAATTTTGAAGTTGTAAGGACCTGAAGTACCCACTTGTAGTAGCAAATGCATCATGTTTTCTCACAGTTTCTGTCTACATTAGTTACTTATTAGTTATCTCACTTAACTTTCAGGGAACAGAATCTCAGAAGCAGCTTGAGCACATGAGTCTGATTCAAGGTCCCTTAGAAGGTTGAAGTGAAGCTGGTGTCCAGGACAATAGAAATTTTAAGGTTCAACTAGGGCTAGGAACCTGCTTCTTTTTTTTTTTTTTTTTTTTTTTGTGGATCTGGGGGTGGAACCCAGGGGCATTAGAACTCTGAGCTACAACCCCTTCCCTATTTTTTATTCTTTATTTTGAGACAGGGTTTCACTAAGTTGTGGAGGGCCTAACTAAGTAGCTGAGGCTGTCTGCGGACCGCGATCCTCCAGTCTCAGCCTCCTGAATGCTGGAATTACAAACCTGCTTCTAAACTCAGCCGCGTGGTTCTTGACAGACCTAAGCTCTCCTTGCCACATAAACATTATCACATGCAGCTGAGCATCCTCTTCATGTGACAGTTGCATTCCCCTAGAACAAGTGACCCAGAAGGAGCAGAACCCATGATGGAAGCCCACGTCTTTGATAGCTCAATTTCAGAAGAAACAAGCCATCAGTTCTGTCATATTCTGTCCACTGAACAGATCAATCCTTAAAAGATGTGGGAAGAGGAGAGGACTAAATGAAGTATGATAGTGAGATAGAAATTTCAGGATTAAAAAAGGGATATACTGAGTCTCAATAAATCATTATAATACAGAAAATGCCAGACTCATTGAAATGCAAAACAAACAACTAGTGCGCATTGACTCTATGTCCTTATCCCTTGTCCTTGGCCTTTATTATTGGCCCATGAAAATATAGCATGAAGTATGCGATACAGAAGCAAATGCAGGAAAAACTAGTGCAAAATTAAACAACTCCACCCTGACTCTTCCTCTAGTCCAGACAGAGTTAAGATCTGTCAAGAACCATTATTATTATTATTTTTAATTTTGGGTGGTACTGGGGGTGGAACCAAGGGGCTTTCTATTTCCAGGCTATACTCCCAGACTTATTTTATATTTCATTTGGAAACAGGGTCTCACTAAGTTGCTGAGAGCCTCACTAAGTAGCTGAGGCTGGCTTCGAACCTGTGCAATCTTTCTTTCTCAGCCTCCCAAGCACGGGGATTACAAGCCATTATTAATAACACTCTAGATCAAGGATTGCTGCTTTTCACTCTCAAGATGGATACATTCTCCCTTGAATGTGTATCTTCTATCCTAAATAAATCTATGTCTCTGACTAGTGCCTAAAATTGTTTTCCATCACTAATTCCAAGGACCCCATTTGTTCTGAGTCAAGGTCCTCTCTCTGGAAACTCTTCCAGTGACAGACTCTAAGGGCTAAGGTTCCTTGGTGGCCATCTTGGAGTATGGCTACTCTCTTTGCTTTTCTACACTGTCTTCTCCACATAGAACATCTTGATCCATCTCGTCCATCTGCCCTACATCTACTCATTCTTAAAGACTAGTTCAAATGTAACTTTTCTATAAAGGATTATTCAGCTCTCCTTCCCTTTCAATGGTCCTATAACATTAATAACTTATTTATAAATTATCTTCACTTGGAATTTTCCAAAAAGGAGATTCAAGACTTACATCAAGGAAATTTATTTTAGGAATTGATCTCAGGGAATAGTAGTAAGGAACTAGAAAGAATAAAACAGAAAAAAAGCAATCCATGGGGTAATTATTGATCCAGTAGTCATGGTAGGCAACTGGGTTTCACCTGCTGAGGATGGAATTTTCTGAAATATTATGCAATGTTATAATTATCCGCCTGAAAGAAAGAGGAGTATCACCCACCATGTCTTGTCTCCCAGTAATCAAGGCTGGGGTCAGGAAGCAAATACAATGATACATAAAGCAAAAGACACAGTGTGTAGTCAGTTCACTTGTGACACAATTTAAAGAAGTATTTGTCTACAGCAATGGCCAGAGCAAAAAGAAGGGTGGGAGGATGTGACTGCTCAGTATACATTTATTGACCCCATTTGAGGGAAGAGAGAATACTTCATTTACATTTTCAACTCATTGAATACAACAGAGCATAACAGCTGGAAAATCTGTGCCATCTCTTGAAACCATTCTAGAAAACTTTAATTTACTCAACAAATATGCATGAAGGCTTATTACAAAGTAGACACCATATAATATACTTATAATCCTGTTGGGAAGATTTACAATATATATATGTACAATAAAATATGTATGTGTATACACACACACACACACACACACACACACACATATATATATATATATATATATATATATATATATATATATTTTTTTTTTTTTTTGGTGGTACTGGGGATGAAACCCAGGGGCCTTCTACCTCTGGGTTACACTCCCAGATTTATTTTATATTTTATTTGGAAACAGGGTCTCTTAAGGCAGCACGGCTGGTTTCGAACCTGTGCGATCCTCCTTTCTCAGCCTCCCAAGCGTGGGGATTACAAGCATGCGCCACCACGCCTGGCTGATTTACAAAATATTTAATAACCGACGTGGCACAGATACTCATCAATCAAAATGAACATCTGCCTTTCATAAGTAGTAGAGTTATGTAGAATGTACTTCTTAATTTGAACCCAGAAACAAAGAGGCATAAATCTCAATTTTGCTGTGTGTCTGAGAAATGGATCCATTTGGGTTTTCGAATGGTAGGTGATGGAGAAAGGCAAACTTCTTTCAAGAGAGAGGAGGGAGGATGACCAGTGAATAAAAAAGAAAAAAATCATTTCCTTTTTTAAGATGATAGGGAGGATGGAGAGAAAATATGGACATGAAAATGTAGATCAATCATGTAAGAATTCATGGTTCATCCCTTTATGCAGGTGAGAATTAAGCAGGCAAAGAACCAGCAAATAAAAGTATCAAAAAGCATCAAGATAGAAAAGTAAAATGTAAAAAAAAAGTAAAAGTGGGATATCTGGGACCATATTAAAATTTATAAGAAGTCGTTAAGAGAAATTCTTAATGCTTTTCTGTAGTTTGTATGCTGAGCTTATGAAAGGGTTTCTCAGAAATGTTTATTTGTTGAATAAATGAATGTAATCTAAACAGCTCACCATAAGAGAGAAAATTGAGTTCTTTTTTAGATGAAGTAATTTACCAACTTGTTACTCCCACCCTAAAGAAAAAAGCAAATAGAAAAATATCTAAAATCACATTTTAAAACCGCCAGAGAGCTAAGGACACTAAGAAACCTAAATGAAATAAAAGCTAGAAAGAGATAAGCTTTATCTAGGAGTGAAAAGAGTCAAGGTTGTTTCACCCCCTGCAACTTGGTGGGAAAAGGACTCCCTTTTAGATAGGAACCTGAGCTTCAAGAAATGCTAAAGCATACTTTACAGGCTGAAGGAAAATATCAAACAGAGCTCAGATAAGTAATAATAAATAAATAATACCAGAAAGGATAAGCATAATATACTTTAAATTTAAGTTTTTAATTCTGTAAATATTTCAATAAAATCAGCACATATCCATTAAAATAGGATGTAAATCATGATCTGCAGGTAATGTACATATATAATTTTATATTGTGATAAAATTGTTTCTACAATATACCATATATATATATTATGTGTTATATTTTGTTAATTATATGGTATATATTATGTTGCTTAATTATTTATGTTGCTTAATTAATTATGTGTCATAACATTATATGATGATATTACATATATAATTTTACTATATATTATATAGTATATTTAGGAGACAAAATGGGTTAATATCAGACTAAATACATTTCAAGACAGAAAGTATTTTTTCTTTTTGCAGTACTAGGGATGGAACCCAGAGGCATTCTACCTCGGAGCCAACCCTATTTTTTATTTTTTATTTAGATACCTGGTCTCACTGAGTTGCAAAGTAGCTGAGGCTGTCCTTGTACTGTGATCCTCAGGCCTCAGCCTCCCAAATGCTAGGATTACAAGTGTGCACCACCATGCCCAGCTAAGACAAAATATTTTAAGAGATAAAACAGGACATTTCATATTAGAGAAGAAATTTATCTAGAAGGCATAAACAATCCTAATTAAGAGACAAGGATGTGAACTCAAACTCTACTACTTTGTGATCAAAGGTAATATGGTATCATCAATTTGAAAAATTATTTTTTCAGTAATTCCGTTTTCAAGTATTTACTAAGGAGAAATGAAAACAAATGTTTCACAGAGCATTCTAACTGTTGTGACCCAATAAGCCTAACCACACAATTTAGAAAAAGGTTTATTTGCTGACAGTTTGGGGAGATTTGAGAGTTCTGCCCATGTCAGGCCAGGTCTGAGGAACTTGGCATGGTGGCCGGGAGAAGAAAGAGGAAAAAAGCAAGGCTCGATTTTCACATCCTTGAGGCTGCAAATAGGAGAGAATGAACAGGGGGAGGAGGGAGCATATTCATTCCCAAAAGCCACATCTGCAGGAACTCCTCCTCCTCAGCAACCACATCCCATCTCCAATATGGCTACCTTGTTCTCTGAGAAGTTTGGATTCTAAATCCAAGCCATTACAACAAGCAACCTTCTTTACAGTAGCCAAAATTTTAGATACAATCTAGGTAAATAAATAGGAAATTTGTGATATATCATACAATGATAACCATAGAAAGCTAGTTGATAATAAAAAGCACAGACTACTAATAAATACAGCATGCATGAACCTCAGAAAACATTGTTGAACAAGTACGGGGATGCACTTAGATAGAAGAAACACATTCTACTATTCTAATGACATGGTAGAATTACCAAGATTGACAACTGATTGAATACTTTAAAATAACTACTAGGATTTTTAATGCTTCCGACATAAATGTCTGGGATGACAGATATATAAATTATCCTGATCTGAGAATTATACTCCATATACATATATTGAAATATCTCATATACATATAATTACTGTATGAATTAAAAATAAAAATAGTGCCGGGTGTGGTGGCGCATGATTAAAATCCCTGCGCTTGGGAGGCAGAGACAAGAGGATTGAAGCCAGCCGCACTGGCTTAAGAGAACCTGTTTCCAAAAATAAATATAAAGTAGCTCTGTGAGTGTAGCCCAGAGGTAGAAGGGCTTCCAGGAACCCCAGTACAACCAAAATAAAAAATAAAAATAAAAATAGTTTCAAAAAAGGAATTAGAAAAAAATCTCGATCAATAGAAGCTAGACACAAAAAGACTTTCCTGTCTTATCCCATTTTTATGAGACCTCAAAATAAGCAAACTAAATACATGCTAGAAAGCAATAAGTTGGTTGTCTCTGCAGTGTGGGAGAGAGAATTACTGGAAAAGGGCACAGGAGAACTTACTGGAGTGATGGAAAATGATTAGTAGCTTTGAAAATGAGCCTATAATATCATCATGACTCATCAATCACTGTAAGAACAGTAAGATCTATTCATTTTATTATATGCCAATAATATCACAAACACATACAAAATGTCCAAAAAAATTAAGAAACTTCAAAGTATTTTCATTAGTCTGATATTGCTACAATGATGCCCAGCACCAAACAATCCCCAAACTCAGTGACTTACGATAGCAAACATTCCTTCTTTCTCACAAGTGTGTGGATCAACCAGCAGTCCTGTGTGAATTATCTAGAGCTAGCGTGGGCAACCCAGGCATGTTCTTCCTACGGGTTTGGCAAAAGCCAAAGAGAATGAATGAACTGTGACACCCTTACAGCCTCAGCTTGTAACTAGCTTCACACTTTGTCTACCTTCCAGTGGCTATACAGCCTAAAGCCAATGGAGCAGGAAGGATGTTTCACTCCTAGTGAACCAGGACAAGGGCAGGGAAGGAAGAACTGTCTACACACGGTGCACCTTCGCTTTTTCTCATTAGTGTAGTAGGTGGGACAGAAGCTAGATCTCCTGACAACTCGAACCCTGCTTCTGCACCAGACCCTGCTGCCTTCATATATCCTGGAAGCCCACAAGAGCTCAGACCTAGCTGTGTTCCAAAGGAAGATTCCAGCACATTTTCAAGCCTCCTGAAAGAGAAGTGTGATGAATCCAGAACAGCACCGTGCTCCATACAGATTGAATATAGAGAGCCCTACTCTGCTCTTCCTGCCTCTTGTTTCCCACATATTCGAGAGGTTGACCAGGGAACAGCAAAGCTTGTGACTTGCACTGGGGGAAGAAACATCTGTTAATAGAAAGAAATACAATAGAGCCATCTAATGGATCTGGGGTGTCATAGGCCTACTCTCTACTTCCCTGGAAACAATGGAAATAGATCATAATACAAAGGGGATATTGTGTCCCTAATTCAGAGGTTAAAGTTTGAGAGTAGGAGAAGCATCTACAAGAGTAGGAGACAGCATATGTATGGGACCCATCATTAGATGTGGTTAAGAGTTTATAGCAAGGGCTTCAGATCAGATAGCAACAGTCCTTTACTTGAGTCTACCCTAGCTCAAACAATGTAAGTAGGAGATTAGATGTAATTTTGTTCCAAGAAACTAAGATCCATGTTCACCTACCTAAATATGGTGGAGACAAGAATAAAAAACATGTAGTGACCATTTCTGTTGCGGTGTGAGATGATATGGTTTTGGGGAAACTGTCCCCAGGGACCCCTGTTAGTGTCCCGGACACAATTTCCCTCAAACCACAACAAAACACAAAAACAGAAAAACCGTGGGTTCTTGTCCTAAGCTAAGGGTGAATACACATTAGCCCAGACTCTTTCTGGAGAGTTAAAGAAGTTTATTAAAAAGATAGAAATACAGAAGACAGTTAAAGCCCCATACCATCCAGAATGGCGGGGTGGGGGCGATTCCAGCGAATTCACCAAAGACCCCTGCATGCTGAGTGTTCTTATCCAGACCAAGTCTCAGGCAGGTCCTTTGATATGTAGATATGCTGCCCTATCTCTAGCCCAGGTACCCACCGTCTCCATCCCAGCCAGACCTGCCCCTCTGAAGCAGGTGGGGGGGGGGCTCTGTCTTCAGCACAGACCCCCACACCTTTTGCTACACTCCCAAGATGTGTTAAGTTGCTTATCCAGGATCTGGGATTTCCTCACATCCTTGAGGAACTCTGCCTCTCTTTATAAATGTAAAAATACCCTAGGCTTCTTCTATTCTTTTGCTAATTATCCATGGAGAAATCTGCTGGCCCTCTCCCAACAGCCCCTGGATTTCTTCACTACAAACGATATATTTTTAAAATTGGAAATCTTTCCCAATACTGGTACATTAATACATATTGAAACTTCTTCCCAATACTGGTACAATTTCTACTGCATGTTCTTACATAAACTAACTAGAAATTCTAGTTTTATGTTCCTTTCCAGCACATTAAACCATTTTCTCCCTGAACATGGACACAAAGAAAGTATAGCAATTGCCTCTAGGTTCAAAGTCCCTTCCCACAAAGTTATGCTCTGATGCAAGGAAGTGATCTGAGTATCATCAAATCTTCCTGACTCTAAGCATTTGTCTACTATTTCAGATAACTGAATAATTTATTCAATCCCACTCATTCTTTCAAAATGATTGTTTAAATCAAGCATGGTGGTGCACACTTATAATCCAGTGCTTGGGAGGCTGAGACAGGAGGATTGCGCAGGTTCAAAGCCAGCCTCAGCTACTTAGTGAGGCTCTCAGCAGTTTAGTGAGACCCTGTTTCCAAATAAAATATAAAATAGGCCTGGGATTGTAGCCTGGAAGTAGAAAACCCCTGGGTTCTACCCCAGGTAACACACACAAAAAATGATTGTTTACCAATTATACATCAAGAATTTCACTAAACCCTTGGGATAAAGGTATAAATAAAAACAATGGACCCTTCTTCAAAGCTTATACACAAGTAGATGAGACAGATCTTGACTAAATTATTTCAGTGTGGGAAGAGTTAAAAAACAGACTTGCACAGGGAATCTTTTGAGTTTCATAAGCCACAGTAAAGACTCAGATACTACCCATGGGCCAACCAGACCCTGAAAGACATAGTACCAAATACCATAATCCCAAATACTGAAATCCTTAAAGATCAAAATCCCTAATGCCTAAAAATCTCTGAAGTCTAAAAGACCAAAATATCAAAATCATGGAAATTGCAATCCTGAATGATTATAATTCTGAATGATTACAATCCTGAATGTTGAAATTCTGAAAGTCAAAATCCTCAAAACCACAATCCCATTGGAGAAAAAAAGATTTCATAAAAGAGATAGAAAGCCAGATTCTGGGTAAGAGATGAATGACTTTTCTGTTGTACATAGGATAGTTGCCAAATTATCACGTACTGCTTCTGCCCCTTCACACACAGCACCATACTTACCTTCGAAAAATGCCCTTTATCAGAGAATAAAAAAATTTGACAAGCTCAGTAAACTTCTGAACCAAAATCACTGGCTAATGTAGAGGTTCCCTCAGTGTTAAAAAGACACATTAAGTGCTGAACTCTTCTTGGTTAGAGATTTGACTATTGAAGAAGATAGACTTGTTACATTTAGTACTTCTTACATTTAGCATTAAATGTTTTTTTGCACAGAAGAAGAAATGTCTGCCTTGCTTTTGCAAGGACTCGCACTTTCCCAGGGACAGTGGGAAGCCATTAGAGGACTAGCATTGTGCAGCCCCCTGCATGGCTGTGATGTTTTTCCTGAGAACTGCCACATAACAGGGAAATGTTCCAGCCTCTGAATCCTTCAGGGAGCTTCATCCCACTCTGTGGGGTTTCATGCTGGAAAGCATTCCCATGCACTTACGTTTCAACAAACGCAGTAAGAGGTAGTGGTCAGTAAGAGGTAAAGTGGACAGTAAGATGAAATTGTTGGCCACACCCCATGGAAATTTTAAACTGCTTTCAAGGACTTTAAGATCATGTGACTGAGGGAGGCAGACCCCAAAGACCAAACACAGGCCCTTCTTACACTCACACATCTTCACCTGTGCTCTCCTGAGTTTGAGCAGAAAAATATCCTTGCATTGTGATGCACCATTTCCCTGCCAGGCCACTTTGTCTTGTTCGTTTATTTGTTTGTTTAACAGAACATTTTTGAAAATCGCCAGAGGAGACAGAATGAAAATTCTCAGTTAACACACGGGTTCTCTATGGAGCCTACTGTATGGAGTTAGGAGATGACTTAAATCCTTCTTTCCTTTTTAGTTTTCTGTTTATCAAACAGGTAGAACAACCAGCAAGTTCTAAATAAAGCCTAGCTGACATTCATAAAGTATCATGGGAACCCTACAAAAACAACAAAAAATAAATAATTGTAATTCCCACAAGAAATACAACTGGAAAGTGTTCTTCTAGTGTCACTTGGTTATTTTTCAGAAGCCTTTCTCATGCAGTAACATAGATCCAGGGCCACAGAAACAGTCAGTGTTGGTGGTATTTTTGAAACCAAATTATTTCTTCACTAGCTTCCTTCCCTTGTTGTCCAATCTGGGGTGCCAAAATGATACTGGGTGTTACCTCTTATTGCATTCTTCTCCAGTAGCTTTCAATGAATGAAGTGCAGAGACTAATGAAGGGTACAGAAGTTAGTACAGCAAAGAGAGTAACCATTAAACCTTTTGGAAAGTAAACTTTTATTTATTTATTATTTATCTATTTATTTATTTTGCAGTATTGGGAATGGAACCCAGGGACATTTTACCTCCAAGGTACACACCCAGCCCTATGTTCTATTCTTTATTTTGAAACAGGGTCTAGGTGCAAAGGGCCTCACTAAGTAGCTGTGGCTGTCTGCAAACCGCAATCCTCCTGTCTCAGCCTCCAGAATGCTGGGATTACAATCGTGCGGCACCATGCCTGGCTTGGGAGTGAACTTTTATAAGAAGGTATCTTCTTGTAGACCTCCCCCCACCTGCTCCTTCTTGGTTGGCCATAATTGAGTCTTGAGGACCAATGTCTTTTGCCCAGTTTCAATCTTTAATTTGAATTGTTATCTTGTGGGTTGGTGGTGGGCTCTAATCTCCTGGAACCACTTGTCTGCTTACCTCCCCCTCCCCTTGTTTATACATGTTGTCCTCAGAATGTAGCTCACAAAGGCCCTATATTTGTTTTGATTTCCATACTCAATGTCTGGTCATTGTTACCTTCATATTGTATTAACCTTTCCTGTTTTTGTTCCTTATACAGATGGCTTTATTTTAATGCTGTCTATTCTCAGGTCCTCGTTCCTGATTATTTTGGTTTTGTTGTTTGTTGGCTTGCTTGCTTAATTGATTTTTTTGGTACTAAGGGGTCTTCTTCCTCTGTGCTACACCCTCAGTTCTTTTTTATTTTTTCAAACAGGGTTTCCATAAGTTGCTGAGGGTCTCGACAAGTTGCTGAGGCTGGTCTAAAACCTGAGATCCTCCCATCTTAACCTCCCAAACACTGGAATTACAGCCATGTGTTCCCACATCTGGCTCTCATTTGTATTTTTGTGAAAGGGAAGAGAGGGTATTTTCTCTCACCCAGGATGTTATTTATTAGAAACTATTATTAGTCAAAATTTGGTGTGAAGATAGTACAGTTGTTTATAAACACTCATACATCACCTAGGCATGCTTCCTTTAACTCCCTAGGTAGGAGTGGGATTGCCAAGATTGAATTTGAATAAGGGTTTATGGAGATGTGTGTGGAAAACTGGGGAGGGGTAGAAATGGTGTGGCAACCTAAGAAGGGCTTAAGAGCTGGACTTCAGACCAAATTAAATTGTCAGAAGGAGATTTTATTGCTTCTGGCTGTGTGGACATTATTATAAAAAGGGCATTGAGAAAAATTATTCTAATATGTTCTCAGAGTAACCCAGAATATCAACTTTGCCTTTCAGTAGAAACTTGACCACTCAGGAAACACTGGCACTTTGGAGACAAGCCCATCCACCACCAATATAGTGTCAGCACTTTCATCCAAGCTGGCTCTGCTCCTACCTTTGACTGAGAGCTGGGTCTGCACAAAAGTTCAGGACAGGTCAGGAGCTGGGGCTCTTTGGCTCCCCCTTTCTGTTCTCAGTCCTCTGCACATCAGCAAAATTGGAGAAGCACCAGAGATAATTCCATACCTTAGCTGAGAGCTGACCCAAAATAAATTACAATGCCTAATAACTCTTGCTTAAAGACGTCAGGCAGTCCCATCTCTTGATTTATGCACAAAATTTACTCTAATGTAAGAGGAGCTGAATGAACACACCTATGCACACACATACACACACGTTCTCACACCAAGGCTCCTCCTTGATTAAGAAGAGGATATGACCCAGTAGAACCGCCCTTAGCCAAGTGGAAATCAGCCAGAGAATTCTGGAAGATCTTTGTTGGGACTCTCACAGGTACTTGGGACTGGGTCTCACATCATTTCAAGAGCTGAGATTTTAAAAATGAAGAGCCTTTTATCTTTCTGAATCTGATTTTGTTTTTCAACCCTGGATAGAGGTTGCGGACAGCTTATTCCATGAAAAATGGGAATTTTTCTGTAGAAGATATAAATTACTTCTTAGCTAGTCAGTGGCTATATTCCTTTGTAATAATGCCCTCCTTCTCACTACTAAAAAGACTGGCTAGCCTCGAGTCTTATCATGTGTAAAAGACAGAATGAAGTCCCTCAAAGATTTCTGTATCCTAATCCATGGAACCTGTGAATACATTCCCCTACAAAAGTATATAGGGACTTTGCAGATATGATGTCATTAAGGATCCCGAAATGGGGAAATTCCCCCTAGGTTACCGAGGTGGGCCCAGTGTCATCACAGGGTCTTTATAAGTGGGGAGCAGGAGATCAGATTCAGAAGAGAGAAGGCGATGTGATGATTTAAAAAGAGGGAAGCAGAGTCAGAGAAGATGCTATTCTGGCTGGCTTTGAGGATTGCAGAAGGAGCCATGAGCCAAGGAACAGAGGAAGACTCTAGAAGGTGGAATAAGCAGGGAAATGGATTCTCCCCTAGAGCCTCTGAAAAGAATACAGCCCTTCATCACCTTGATTTTAGAATTCCAACCTCCAGACTGTAAATGAATTTTTGTGTTAATCCACTAAGTGTGTGCTAATTAGGAAATTAATAATATAAAAATAATAGTCATTCCTATGAAGCTAATATACCATGTTATGGTAAGAGTGTTGGAATTCCAGCTGCCTGCCTCTGTGTACTAGTTGAGGTTTTCTAGAATAAGTGAACTTACAGGATATGTATATTATAAAAGGGCCGGGTGTGGTGGCACACGCTTGTAATCCCCACGCTTGGGAGGTGAAGACAGGAGGATCGCACAGGTTCAAAGCCAGCCGCGCTGGCTTTAAGAGACACTGTTTCCAAATAAAAATATAAAATAGGTCTGGGAGTGTAGCCCTAAGGTAGAAGGGCTTCCAGGAACTCCAGTTCCACTAATAAATAAATAAATAAATAAATAAATAAATAAATAAATAGGGATTTGTTAAATCAACTTATACTCAGCAGCAGTGTAGTCCCAAGTGGCTGCCTTTACCCAGAGAGCTGGAGAAACCAGCAGCTGGTTCAGGGGTCCAAACAGGAGTGATATTATGCATCCCCAATCCAAGATGAAAGGCTCTGAAAACTGCCAAGAGAATCCTGGGTGAAAGAATCTAACGGAAAAAGTGAAGGAACTGAAGTCCGATAACCCACCACAAGAGTAGACCATGTCCACCCAGGAAGAACCAAGCTTGCTTTCACTAGGCTTCCTCCTTCTTCTAACCTTTGTTCCATCTGGACCCAAGCCTTTTGGGCAATGCCATCCATAATTAGGGCAGAACTTCCCCCTCAGTCTGCAGCTCCACATGCCAATTATCTCATATACACACCCGAAGTCACATAATCCTAGGTGTTTCTCAGGCCAGTCAAATTGATCCAGATTAATATCACACTTGGCTTATCTTCCTGAGACCACTCCTACCTGAGGCACACAGGTGAGTTGGCTGTTCCCACCTCCCCCAGCAGCTTTTGAGCTAAGCTAAGAACCAGTGGATATAGATCCCAGCTCCCTTGCCTTGGGTGGACTAACAATGTAAGGTAGGCCAGGTTCCCAGTGTGACAGCTGGCTTTGTTAGACACCCATTACCAGCTGCCTTCCCTCCTGTGTCTCATTTTCCCAGTATGAGAAAAAAAAGCAGATACCCGGAAAAACTTCCCTTCCTGTTACACAATGCATGCAAATGATAAGAAGCCCCTTCTCTGTTCTGATTGGATTGATGATGGGCTGAGCTCAGGATATGTAAATCTTGATACTTGGTATCAGAAAAAAAACAGTAAGTGAGAGAAACACAATCATTATCAAGAAGTCTGTAGGAAATTCACTCAAAGTTTTAAAAACAACAGTGGAATGTGATGAAACACTAAGAATGAGTCTTAGATTCTAGAAAACTGGTTTCTAGCTCTACTATGTAAACTAAGGCAAGAAACTTCACCTCCCTGGGTCTCCAGTTCCTTTAGTTGTGAAGTTACTGAGCACTGTGATCACTCATTGGCTGAAGAACATCATTTGGGACGACTTGTCATGGTAATGAGATTGAGCGAATCTAGGCCCCCACCCCTCATCATTCCTGGCCTCCAGTAAGCTGGGAGTTTAAAATTGGTGATCCAAATACATTTACTTAAACATGAAGCACAAGAAGGGAAACACGGATGCAGCTTTAAGTTTAATTTCATTCCAGATAACTAGTAGGCCAATCTTATATGTGAGTCCATTGGCTTTGAATGCGGAAAAGAAGTTAAAAGAACATGTTATTTCTCATTAGGTATAAAATGAAAGTGTCTGTGTTCCCTCTAGAATACAAGAGCATTTGGTTTCTTAATGCTGCTTTAAAAGAAAAAAAAATGTTCATTTGGGGGCTACTTAAGCTTTGTGTTTTTCATAAAACTACTACTGCTTGAGATGTAGGCAAAACCCCTGATCTACTGAACCAATTCATTTAGCAAATGTTTGGAGCACTTGCTGTACACCAAACACATATAAGATGGGAATACAAAATGACATATAGTGTGATCCCTTTTATTTAAAAACTCACATTTATTTATTTAGTTCACAGCTACATTCTGGGATCTTATTATTCCCAGAAACATAACTAGTCACTGGAGAAACAAGTGTGAACAAGTCCCATTCAGAAAGAAGCATTCACCCTCACCACCGATGGTAATAGAGAGAACCATTTACAAACTGCCAGAAAAGTAGCTTTTTGGTGTATGCATGGCACTGGGGATTGAACCCAGGGGTATTTACCTCTGAACTATACTCCCAGCTCTTTTTTTTTTTTAAACAGGATTACTCATTGGCTGGGTTGATGAGAGTCTTACTATACACTGAGGCTGTCCTCAAACCTGTGATTCTCCTTTCTCAGCCTCCCAGACACTGGGATTACAGGTGTGCACCATCATGCCTGGATGTTGCTCATTTTTTATACAAATATCTTTCCAAGGCTCAGATGATGAGCCTGACATTCTGCGCAAAGAAATCTAACTAGGGCTGGCCTGGTGGCTACAGAGAACCCTTTTTCATTTTAGAGTACCAGAGCAAAAGGAAAGCAACAGGATCACAGAATGCTTGGCCCAGTCTTGATTGCAGTATTTGGTCTCTCAATTCACACAGGAGAATGCTGAAGGCCAATTTTCAGGCTGCTGCTTGGGGTTCGGTGTAGGGCATTTCTGCCAGGAGCAGCACTCAAATAAATTAAGGTCTCACTTTATTCTGTGTCCAATCTGCCTTCCTACCTACCAAGACATCAACCCCACTCAGAGGGACTCGAGGGGAGTTACTGCTGAAGATCTCATCTCCATTCCAGGGGCTTTGACTTCTCCACTGCACTGTCACATGGTGACTTTGGGTGTCTTAGAAGAGCCTGTCTACAGCACTATAAAAAGGAGCCAGGGAAATGGACCATTGTTTTCTGTGTATGTCATTCTCACTATGATTTACATTGTGTTGTGAGACCATAACACACCAATGAAATACATATAAAAATAAAATATATGTTGGGAGCTAGAGGTATAGCTCAGTGCTACAGCACTAGCCTAACATGTGCAAGGTGCTAGGTTCAATCCCCAGTACTGCAAAAAGAAAAAAAGGCAACCTAAAGCATATGCAAGGAAAGCTGTCTTGCACAGGGCTTAGAACATATCAGAAGCTCAAAAACTGTAACAAATAGTATCATTACAAATAATAAAAATAACTTCTTTTCCCTGTACCAGCAATAGGAAGAATGACAACTAAGAGTAAAGAAGAGACAAGACCAAGAAAGACCAAGTGAAACCGGGCAGCAAACTAAGATCCTTCATCACAGCTGTCTCCTTCTCCAAACCATGCTTTGGTACAGACTACAACATGACTATATGACTTCAGGAGACAGATGGCAAGTATGTAGCTTCCCAACAGGTTTTGAGAAGCCTTTCTGTTTAGAGAATATTCCACATTATAAGTCAGCTTCCCTCAAGTAGAAGCCAAAATGCACTTATTAAGTTTTTGAGAGATGTCTCTGTAACTAAGACAAGGACATGTGACCTTAATTCTACAAATTACATATGCACAGCTTGGATTTGGAAGAACAGGTAGCTGCCATATGGAATCCATTCTCTGCTAGGATAACTGTGGCAGAGAAAACACCTATCTCAAGTGCAGCAGTCTCTGCGGTTGTAGAGACAACACCTACAGAGTATTTGGGGTGAAATCTTATGGAGTTGCTGCCACACAGTGGCAGCACACTGTTGCTATTTAGGCATCATTCCTGTCCACGTGGTCCCATGACCAATTCTCCTATCCTCCATAACGCTATGAATGATCTAATCCCTTAGAATACATTTATTTTGTTATTTAGCTAATAAAATATATTTGAAGGTTTGCTCTCAAGAATACTGGCAATTATCTATACTCAAGTTTATCACTGTATCATAGCCCAGAAATCTGCATTCAATAAACACTTGTGAGGTAAATGAATACTCATAAAAATTATCACTAAAAGGGAAAAAAAGAGTTTACTATGTTCAGAAAATTGTGGTTTAAAGTTATGATGCATTATTAACAGTTTTTTTATTGTGAAAATGGTTAATGGGGAAATATGTGAAGGTAAAGAATAAATAGTCTTCAAGACAAATTTTTGCTTCACATTTGCCATGCATTATCCCATCAAATTGACTAGCTATATTGAATTTGATCAATCAAGTATGACATACTTGTTAATCTTAGTCACAACATAAGTATTAAATGCCACCATCATGAACTGGAGGAAATTAGCAGCCATCTATAGTCTATACTCTCAGTCAGGAAATAAAGATAACAATAGTGTGTGGTGGAAAAGAGATTCGTACTGCTCATAAATGAAGAAAAATAAAATCACTGACTTCTACCCATTCATTATTATTTAAATTATTCATTATTAATAAATAATGAGTAAATATGATTATTAATTCATGTAATCATTAACCCGTATTTATTATTTGTATTCAACAAATTTTTAATTATTCAAGGACTACCATGTACCTAATACTATACTAGGTACTAGAAATAATAGTTAATAATGCATCACCATCTACTGGTTTGAGAAATTTCAATTCTCAGGCTTTCTCTGAGAATCTGCCCCATGGATATGCAATCTGAGTGTCAACTAAAGTGATCCAACTCCATTTTCCACTATGCACAGTGACAGTAGTTTCCGAGGAGGTGGGGACGCTTGGAATGTACTCAGGAGCCTACTAATAAGTGGACCTTAAACAGCTGAAAACATCCACACAGACCCAAGAGGGCTAAGTATGAGAATATTTGTTGTTGTTATTATTTGCATGGTCTTTTTTTTTTTGGTATGTTCTAGTTGTTTTGTTTGTTTCTATGATTTTTACCACTGCTATGTATTTGTCAGTTGGTATTTTTTTTCTTTTCTTTTTCCATTTGTGTTACTTCTCTTTCTTCCCTCCTTTCACTTTTTATTCTCTCCCATTTTTGTGGTGCTGAGATTGGGTCTAAGACCCTTATGATCCCTGGGTGAGCACCCTGGGCCACACCCCTAACCCCTAGCCTAGAAGATTCTTCTTCTAGAAGCCAACAGTTTGGGCCAGCCCTGCTTCTTTTTATTCCACTCTGCAAAAAATCCATCAAAGGAAAACTGAAAGCCAGAATCTAAGTCAGTTCTTCTCCAACGAGTAAATTTTACTCCCTTTCAGTTAAACAATTGTTAAGGCTCCCCCCCCGCCCGCGGCTTTCTCTTTTTCTTTCCTCTTATATGTCTATGTGTGAGAGGCTATGTTTTAGTTTGTTTGTTTGACTTGCAGTGAACTTATTTGCTTATACCTTATATTTTATCTATTTTTATCTTATGTGTTCATCTATTATAAAATAGTTAAGAAATCAGGCTTTAGAGCCAATATATGGGGTATGGATTGCAGTTCACTCCTTTCAATCAATGTGACTTAATTGCACATCTGTGGACCACATTTTACTCCTCTGTAAAATGGAAAGCACCATAGTTCACAGTGTTTTTGTTAAGAGTTAAATGAGTTTATGCACATATGCAGCCCCTAACACATCCTGCGTACATGCAAGCATTAGGAACTTTGCTGCCATTAACAAAAAACAGTTCAGTTACCCTATTTGTGCCATTATAGGAACTAACCCAACTGACATTCTGATCTGAAAAATGTTTGTACCACTTTTTCTCCATGAGAGGAATTCTATTTCTATTTTTGAGATAATATTTGCTATTAGCCTGATTGTAAGTGCTCACTTAGCAGTAGAACACAGTGGCCAAGTATTTGAATTTGAAGACAAATGGCCTGAGTTGAAGCCTAATACCACTGTTTATGATCCCTATCTCCTCCCCAAGGCAGCCTATTACTCTGATGGCTCAGTTTCTTGGAACTTGAAAACTACCTACTCCATAGAACTGTTGTGAGAATTAAATATTAATACTTTGAAAAAGTGAAAATTATCTTGACTGAGAAAGCAAAAATTTTTGTGGTTATTCATCATGTTTGGACAACAGACAAAAGATAAACCAGCTGCAAATTTAACAGCACACAACATTCCTCCCAAGGACACACTGCAGTTAGAAAATGTCACAAAACCCTCTTTGTTGGGTGACAACTGCTTTCTGTGTTACTGAAAAACTTTGCTCTCTATAATCATAGACTATCACTATCGGAAATGTTGACTAGAATCACATTAGTATAAATGAAACATTCTTGTTACTTATATGCTTCTTTGGTGGGGTTGTTCTGTTTCCTTTTTAACACACATTTATTATTTCAAAGTTTCTACAGGTCAGAACACTGGGCAGGATCATGTGGTTCCCATGCTAAGGGTATCAAATTGCTAAAATCATCATACTGTAATTTTTTCCTGAAAGCTCTAGAGAGTTTTCAAGATCATTTTGGTTGTTGACTGAATTAAGTTCTTGACATTTATAGGGCTCAGGTCCCTATTTCTAGGGTGACTGTGAGCCAGCCAGTCTCTGCTCCAAGAGGCTATCTGCAAATGCCTCCCAATCTTAACTAGAGGGTTGAAGTCCTGTGGCACAGGGAAGCAACCTGGACCTGCAACTCATGTGTAAATCAAAAGATCTGTGATGTGATATTTCACATCTGCTTACTTTAGTATTTGGGGCAATGGGATTGACCTTAGGTCCACTTGTGCCCAGACCTAACATTAACCTCTAACAAAGAGTCCTATCTCACTTTGAGCCCATCAGAATACTGCTTTAGTTTAATTTTACCTGAATTCCACCTTTCTCCAAAATCCTTTGCTTCCTTTTTTGAGTTAGACACCCTGTTCTTCTCTAGTGTGGGTTTTCCCCATTGCCATGAGTAAATAACCTAACTAGTAAGACAAGAAACTTGTCCTGATAGTCTTAGACTGCCTGAGTTAAAAGTATTTAAAGTGTCAAAAAATGGGCAAGTGAACTACATAGACACTTCACAAAAGAAAAAATTCAAGTGGCCAATAAATGTTTGAAAAAATGTTCAACATCATTAGCAATCAGAGAGATGCAAACCAAAACTACTCTGAGATTTCACCTAAGTCCAACTATAAGAGTCATCATCAAGAATACAAACAACAACAAATGCTGTCAAAAATGTGGAAAAATGGGGACTCTAATGCATTGTTGGTAGAATTGCAAATTAGTAGACCCACTTTGAAAAATAATATGGAGGATCCTCAGAAAAATGGGAATGAGATTACGTTCACTAAGTTGCAGAGGGCCTCACTAAGTTTTGGAGGCTGGCTTTGAACCTTAAATTCTTCTGTCTCAGCCTCCCAAGTACTGGTATTACAAGCATGCACAACCACACTAAATTATTATTTATATTTTTTTATTCTCTACTTCACTGATTTCTGCTCTGATTTTAATAATTTTCTGTTTTCTACTGGCTTTGGGGTAAGACTGTTCCTGTTTTTCAAGGGCTTTGAGGTGTGTCACTAAGTTATCTATTTGGTGATTTTTTGTTCTTCTTATATGGGCACTCAGTACTGTGAATTTTCCTCTTAATACTGCCCTCATGTTGTCTCAAAGGTTTTGATATGTTGTGTCTCTAATTTCACTTGTTTCTACAAATTTCCTCAAAATTTTTAATCAATGATATATTTTTAGCATTATCTGTAGTGGTACCTCCTCTATGGTATTTCACCACATGAATATTTCACAGGATTTTCTTAATCTTTTCAATGAACAAAATACTTCAATATTTTTCTTTATAGCTATTTTAAAGAATAATATAAGCATTATTATTTATGTGTTCTCAGGAACATGTGTGATTTTTCTATGATACATTGTTAATAATAATAATAAAGATCCTGTCTTAGTGCATTTTGTGTTGCTAAAATAGAATACCTGAGATTTGGTAATTTATTTAAAAATGGGTTTATTTTGGCTTATAGTTCTAGAAGTTCAAAATTAAGCTGCTGTGCATCTGTTTGACCTCTGGTGAGAGCCTTGGGGTGAAGGGCAAGTGAGTAAATGTGCAGAGACAGAGGGGGTTATCAATAGTAAACCATTCCCACAATAAAACACTAATCTATTCACAAAGATGAGTCCATTCCTCATGACTCCAAAACCTCTTGCCACTTATCAACACAGTCATTTTGGGGACCACACTCATGAGTTCTGTTGGTTACAAATCATATTCAAATTATAACAGGTATGATTCCCATTACTGAAACTATTACTGTCAATAAGAGCTAAATTTCATGAGTATTTGCTTTACAGTTATTAACTCATGTTAATAATACAGTTACTAACTCATGTATACAGCTATTCACACATTGCTTCCACAATGTAGATGCATTATTAGATCCATTTTACAAATAAGGAGAACACTGAAGAAGAATTATTGAGTTATAAAATTTTCTACCTCATGAAATACTACCAAATTATTCTCTAAGGTGCAGCCCCAGCTACTACTTAGTGAAGCCCTTTGCAACTCAGTGAGACCTTGTTTCAAGATAAAAAAAAAATAAAAAATAAGGCTGGAGGTATATCTCGGAGGTAGAATGCCCTTGAGTTCCACCCCAAGTACTGAAAAAAAAAAGACTAAGAGAAAGAAAGATTAATTATTGTTGACAGAGAGAGGAATCAAGTAAAGGCAAGTGTATTTTAGAAAGGAAAGAAGGTAATCAAAGAAATTGAGAGTTAAAAACTAAACAAAACACCCCAACTAAAGTTTTAAGCCTAATTGATAGTCTTGTACACACTCATCCAAGCAATAAAGCTGTACATATGCTAATTACTCCTTTTCTCAATGCTTATTTGGCTGTCAAAGACTACAGGAGGATATCTGAATTAAAAATCAGAAAATGAAAAATTCTTTATCTCTGACTCTCAATTCTTTTCTACTTTTAACATTATGACTTTTCAATAAACGTACTGTCCCTAAGCACTTCTGCTCTCTTCTTTTTGTTATGAATAATTCAAATAGCACAGAGAAAATCAATAACATTCTTTTTAACCTAAAGTTATCACTTTTTGCCAGCATTCATTTGTTTTCTTTTGTCTCCTCTAGAAAAAAGAGATGTTTATTATGTATGCTTGATCGATGGCAAAACACACCCAAACTATGAATGCAAGGAGATTAAAAAGCCTTGAGTACAAATTATACACACACACACACACACACACACACACACACACACGAACATACTTATTGGGCCATGAGAGACATGTATATATATTTTCCTTGTTTGTTAATATTAACACTCTAAGTCCACAAGTTCTCCAAAGCAGGACTAACCTGGACGTCCCAATGTATGAGACCAAAGCTCTGATCATAGGTACTATAGACACTGTTCTCTGAAGAGGCTTCTATATCCATCCATTTTTTTAAATCTTGAGGTTTTTGTAAATCAGCTATAAGAACATACTCTACTGGATAATGTAATAGGGATTATTTGATTACAAATTAAAGTTAGGCCACAAAAAGTAATGATAATTTCTAATGACAAAATAAAGTGTATTTTAGTTGTCCAATCTCAGTTTTATGTCAAACTCCACTGAAAAAGTTAAGGTACTAAAACACTTACTTCAGAGCTTGATATTACTCTGTTTCAGAACACTCACTTTCACTTTGTTGGAGTCCATACCAACATTCATTTTAGAATTTTTACTAGCCATGAATTTTTACTACTTGGAGCCTACAACCCCAGAATAAACAACATCAACAATAAATGAAATAAATCTCCATTTTGTTTCTCAGTTCCACTCATTTTTAAATCATCTGAGTTTTTAAAATACCAACTGAGATTATCCCATGGGAAATAGAAAAATCAACCTTTTTTTCTGGTATTCTAGTTTCAAAGAGAAGCCTTGCTACTGACACAACCACTTAGTCTCAGTGATAGAAGAATATCTTGCTCCTTTTTCATTCCTGAAACCAAGTAAACATGTTCCATGACAGAGTCTTGGGTAGTGAAAAAGTTTACAAACTATTTAGTTATTATAAACCAATCCCTATCATTGCAGAAAATCACTTCAAGACGGATGGGGTCTGCTGTTATTTTCCAACAACAATAAACAGCAACGACAAAAGATTACCTGCACAATTTAAAAGATATTTCTCTCCATTTGAGTCTTGAATAGGCCAGATCATGTCCATTCTACATTAGGAAATTAAGTCTAAAACTTAAGCTAGCCAAGGCTTACAGTTATACCTCATAACTCTAATAATAGCAACAACTTTTAAATAATATCTCAGTTAGAAGTACTTGAGCTTCTTCCTCAGAGACAGTGCCATTTAAAATAACTTAGTAGTCAGGCATGGTAGTCCATACCTGTAATTTCAGTACTTGGGAGGCTGAGACAGGAGAATTCCAGGTTCTAGACCAGCCTTAGCAATTCAGCAAGACCCTCAGTAACTTGGAAAGACTCTGTGTCAAAAACAAAATAAAAAGGGTTGAGGGTGTAACTCAAAGAATGTCCCTGTATCCAAGTACTACAAAAATTAAATTAAATAATTCATTATGAGGTTCAGATATCAGGAGGTAAGTTGTTATTCAAAACTGTGTTTTCCCTGGAACACTTGTCTAGAAAAGTCATCTAGAATTTATTTTTTTAATGTGTGTGTGAGGGGTAAGAAAGGTCCAGAAGGACCAAGGATCTGAAAGGGATCTGCAGGGACAAAAAAGGGAGGAGTAAAGAGGTAAAGAAACAGTGGAAGAGTATAATAAACATATAAGTAGAACACATTTCATCTCCTACAAAATCATAGCTCTCCTCGATAGATGCATATGCTAAGAAGTCTGTTATTCTCAATAATGAAACAGACCCCCTTTAAATTAAAGCAACTTCCTGATAACTGATTTTCTGCATCCCACTTCCTCATACTAAAGACAGATGCTGGAGATTTAGGTGCAATGGCATACACCTGTAAACCCAGTATTTGGGAGTCGAAGGAGCACAGGTTCATGACCATCCTCAGAAATTTAGGCAAAACACTATTTCGAACATTTAAAAAAGTGAAAGGTCATGCTTTCCCTCAAATCTGGAAACTAGAGAGAAATTGGGTACAAATAGGACTCAACACAAAGGAGGAGAAACCCTAGTAGAATGATGGAGGGGGCCTCAGGGAGGGAGAATGGTGGGATGAGGGAGACTTCATGAAGATAACACGTCAATGGTCATGACAGACATACACAAGATTATCAATGCCAATCTCAGCATCATGTATAAGGAGGGTTTTGGTTCAGGATGGAGCCATGAGGGTTTCATCGTGTGCTGTGTGCATGTATGTCTCTATTGCTTTGAACTTCATCATGATGTATGATTACAATACACCATTAAAATATATAAATAAAAATAAAGAGGGTTGGTGGTACAGCTCAGAGGCAGAATGTCCCTGGGTTTATTCCCCAATATAAAAAGAAGAGAAAGGGAGGGAAGGAAGAAAATGTCACTGAGGATAACTGGGGGACAAGAGGGACTGAAAGTGTACACACAATGTCCTTTAAGACCTTGGTTACGGGCATCTGGGATGAAGGGAGTGGGCCATCAGTTCCTCTAGAGGCAAAACATGGTTTGGTGGTGACAGAAAGCTCTGGGGTAGAGAGATGCAGGTGCCAGCAAGTGAACACAGCCCTATGACCTAGCTGGCAACAAAGGCAAGCGGGTATTGGCAAGACATTGATGCGATCTGCTTTCAGTTAACAGAAACCAAGCACTGTGGAGCATAAAAGAAGGTTTCTCTCACCCTCATGTTCTGCAGAGCTTCTGACAGAGACATTGTATGGATCACCTCTTTCAAGTAAAGGTTATTAAGCTCCAGTAGCTTGAGGACAACTGAATTTTTTTTAGCTAGCTCTTCTTGCTTTTTAGTGCTTTAGCAAGATGTCCAAAAGTACATGAGAACATTCCATTAGAGTTACAGAGCTCATCTTTTCATTTCCCAAGATGGACCTACAATCATGAAAAGGTGTGTTATGCTTTGTAATTCCTCATCTCAACACTAGCTCATAAACAGTCTGTTATATGACAAGTAAAATTTGGCTGTTCATTGACCCTGGTTTCAGGAAAGAATTCTTCAAAACCTTGAAATTTTTCAAAGGAGCATCTTTGTAATTCATGCTGGGCCCCTTCGTCACACTTAAGTGTATGCTAAAGAGATGACTCACAATATAGAAGGGTAGACCCCTTTTATAGTGTCGGGAAGGTGATCCCTGGTTCAAAGATGAAACAGGTCATCATAGGGTTGGGGATTTGAGCCACATATTAGTTCAACTTTAGGAAAGAGGAGAGCAACTAGAGATTGAGATCAATCATGTGACTCTACTTCTAATAGTCAAGTCTACATAGCCAAGTGTGGTAGTGTACATCTGTAATCCCAGTACTTGGGAAGCCAACACAGGAAGTTCACAGGTTCAAGGCCAGCTTCAACAACTTAATGAGACCCTCAGAAACTTAATGAGATCCTGTTTCAAAATTAAAGATAAAATAGGGCCGGGAATGAAGCTCAGAGGTAGAATGTCCCCTGGGTTCACTCCCTAGTACCAAAAAAAAAAAAAACCCATGCTTGCATTATGAAGCCTCAATTTATAAAATTATCAAAATATTAATTAAATTAACCAATTTATTTAATAATTAATAAATAAAATTAATGTGCTTAATAAATAAAACATGAGCACTTAAAGTGGAGTAAGCTTCCCTGGATGATAATCAGTCATTTATGGATGTGTTGGAAGGATGATGTGTTCTAAGGATTTGTGTTTCCCTTTGGGAACCTGCCCAAACATAGCCCTGAACATCCCTGTCTGTTTCTCCTGTGTATCCTTTATAATAAAACTAAAATAGTAAGTATGATGATTTTCTGAGTCCCATCACACATTCCAACAAATTACCAAATATTAAGGGAATAGTGGAAACCCCAGAATTTGAAGCCAGTTGGTCAAAAATTCAAGTTGCCTTCTCCAGGGTTTTCAGATAGTGTCTGAACTGAGTTCAGTCTTATATAGGACTTTGCATTTAACCTGTGACATTTGACCAAATGTTGGATAAAGTCAGAATAACATTACAAACTCAAGTAAATTATGAAAATCATCTAAGTCCTCAGAATGCTAAGAGGGGATAGTCTCTAACCTGAGTCCTCCCTGCTCTGATTACAAGTGCTCTCCACTACACTTTGCTGAAATTGAGACTATTTCAAGAAAGATTTGGTTTGGGATCAAGGAAAACTCTAGCAAAAGTTTCTTTAAGACCTGAAGTAATATTATAAAGTGTACCAGTATTGGGAATGGCCTAGAAAGATTTGGGAAAGCTCTGATTATTAATATATTTCAAAAATTGGGTGAGGGGCAAATCTGTGCAAGGACTTGATTTCTGCCTAAAACAGGCAGCTATTCCAATGTAAATTAACCTAGCTCAAGGTGATTAACAAGTCAGTAGGAAAGGAGAAGTAGGCCTTTATCTAAAGACAGATCTACATGATGATCTAGGGAGGATGGAGCAGGGTTTGACCTTGCCCTTCATGAAAGGAGACACCTCACCACACCTTATTGGGGGAGGTGCCTTACAGGGTAAGGGGCTGTACCTAACAGGGACATTCACTACATTGGAGTCATGCAAACAAGATGGAGGTCATGGGTATAAAAGGCCAAGTCCACATGTAAGCCCTTGGGTGTATTCATTTTGAGTCACCCCCCCCATGCAATTTTGGCATGGGGCTGTATTTCTATTTTCTGTATTTCTGTCTTTTAATAAACTTCTTTATATCTTCAGCAACTGTCCAAGCTATGCATATTTATTCTTAGCTTAAGACAAGAACCCATGGTTTATTTCTGTTTTTGGTCATTTTTGGTTTATGTTATGGGTTGGGGGAAAGTGTGTCCGGGACCCTAGCAGGGGGTCCCCAGGGAACAATTTCCCATAAACCATACTCCCTCAATCCGTAACATAAAGTATGTGGGATGCTTCAAACAAAAAAAAAAACAATAAAAATGAGCAAAATTTCTTTCAAGAAATTGTTCATATACAGAGGCAGCATGCACATACAATGATTTCCAAACCCATGCTTGGCTCCTGTAGCCTGATTTTTAATCTAGAGAATTTTGGCTGATACTGTTCTAAAATTAAATATTGAACTTGAGAGGAAGGAAGATGGCGGCAGCCGTGGTGGCAGTGGTCGCATTTCTTGGGGAAGCCCTGGACACCAGGTTTTGGTGTAATATTGGAATTGGTCAGCTTAAGGAGACACTCCCAATTCATATCTAGAACACAGGAGAGGGAGTGGATACTGGTGGAAATAGAAGCAAGGAGACAAGGAATCGCCCGACATGCAAGAAAAGAGGTCTTCGAAGAAACTTCCCAGAATGGCTCAGAGAAGGGACCACTCCACCTGTGCACGATGGGGACTCTTATCAACATATCTCTTAAGACAAATGTGCTTGGGATGGTAGAGGGAACCTTATAGCGTCGGGAAGGGGGCCGAGCTGTGGTACCAAGACTTTAGTGCACACAGCACAGTGCTTGCTGACACTGCTCAGGTGTGGCAGCAGAGTGGCACAGGCGGGGCAGCAGAAAGGCACAGGTGCGGCAGCAGAGTGGCACAGGCGGGGCAGCAGAAAGGCACAGGTGCGGCAGCAGAGTGGCACAGGCGGGGCAGCAGAAAGGCACAGGTGCAGCAGCAGAGTGGCACAGGTGGGGCGACAGAAAGGCACAGGTGGGGCAGAGGGTGGAACAGCAGTAGGCTGTGCCAGCAGAGCAGAGCAGTGGTGGGGAAGCGCAGAGGCATGGGCACTAGTGCCAGCAGCAGAGGTGAAGGCTATTATTTTGGAGAGACAGAGACCAGATTCAACCTACCTAGATCTTCTGAAAAAATTTCCCCAAAGGTAGAAATTTGTGGGGCAAACAGATCCAGTTCAGCACACCTTGAGCTTTTGAGGGAATCCCCCCAAAGTAGACCAACTGTACCTGCCACACATGATCGAGAAGCCTGGAGAATACGCTAAGTGGCAAAATGGTATGGGAGGTATCAGAGGGAGCCCTGCATAGCCAGATGGGACTTCATGTTGTATGTTCTGGGAATCATCAGCCCTCACGACCACCACGTTCCTCTGCACAGAATGGGATGCTAGGGTCCACGTGGAATGGCAGAGCCTACTTCCTGAAGAGAAGCTATGGACCTCTTCCTCTGTAGGAAAGACAAAACATATTGACACTAGGTATTTGGGGTCCCAGCTTTTGCAAAAAGACATGTACCGCTTTTCCCTGCTTTTCTGGGGCATGCCATGAGGCAAGGCTGGTGCTGGGGCCTCCAAGGCCAGGATCAGAGCCTGCCAAGGGGTTAGGCCATTGCTGCGGCCAGCAAGTTCGGGACTGGAGCCTGTCATGAGGCAAGGCCAGTGCTGTGGGCTCCAAGGCCAGGATTGGAGCCTGCCGATGGATGAGGCCGATGCCGGGGCCAGGAAGGCTGAGATCAGAGCCTGCCATGAGGCAAGGCCAGTGCTGGGGCCTCCAAGGCTGGGATTGGAGTCTGCCAAGGGATTAGGCCATAGCCAGGGCCAGCAACACCGGGACTGGAGCCTGTCATGAGGCAAGGCCTGTGCTAGGGCCTCCGAAGCCGGGATTGGAGCCTGCTGAGGGGTGAGTCTGGAGCCAGGGCTAGCGTGGCCGGAATTGGAGCCTGCCATGAGGCAAGGCTGGTGCTAGGGCCTCCGAGGCCAGGATTGGAGCCTGCCTAAGGGTGAGGCCGGTGCCACGGCCAGCTAGTCTGGGATCAGAGCCTGCTGTGAGGCAAGGCCAGTGCTAGGGCCTCCGTGGCCAGGATCGGAGCCTGTCGAGGGGTTAGGCTGGTGCTGGGGCCAGCAAGACCGGGACTGTAGCCTGCCATGAGGCAAGATCAGTGCTAGGGCCTCTGAAGCCAGGATTGGAGCCTACTGAGGTGTTAGGTCAGTCCCAGGGCTAGCGAGGTCAGAATAGAAGCCTGCCAAGAGGCAAGCCCAGTGCTTGAAACAGTGAGGTTGGGATCAGAGTCTGCTGGGTGGCCAGGCTAGCGCCGGGGCCTTCAGGAGCAGGATCGAAACTTGCAATGCAGCATACATAGAGAAACATACAGAAAATAGAAATTCAGATGTTTTCCCTAATATGCAAAAACTAGGTAGAAATGGGTAATAGGAGATCTAGTTGAAGAAAGGGCCCCATGGATGAGCAATTAAAGTGACCAATCAGAGGAGATGGGATGGGGGAAGATGGAATCTCTTAAAAACACAGGATATATGTAAACAAATGAATCAATGTTAATCACCAAATCAAGCATGGGATCAAAGGAGGGGGAGGGATGGGACAGGAAGGGGATAAGGGCTATTTGGATGAAGTGTGCTTGTAGACCCTCACAAGTCATGTATTTTATTGTGATGTTTGACTACAATGCACTAATAAAAATATATTTAAAAAATACTGAACTTGAGTTTTTCCATTTGGCATTAATGCCATAACATATTTGGAGTATTTTGTGGCTGATCTTTGTTCTCCTTTATTTTTCAAAAGTCATAGGAAATAAAGTTATACTTTTACTCATACTAATCTTAAATGGACAGAGAAAATGATGTAGCTTCATTTTTCTATAATGGACTCTAGGTTTCTCACAACTTCCCACTTGCTGATTTGTGTGCTATATTTCATTCTGTGCAGTTGAGATTGTTTATATAGATTCTTAAGTTACTGTTTTTTGGAGTATAATATAAATACAGTGTAGAGCTGGGTAATTTTTTATGAGGTAAGCACACGGGTATAAGCAACAACCAGACAAAGAAACAGAATGTGACTAGCACCCCTAAAGGTTCCCCTGGTACCCCTTCTTGGTCAAGATGGTGGTGGTGGGAAGGGATGGTGATATACACACATTTACAGTAATCCAGGTTGGAACTCCTTTGCCTCAGTATAGCAACACCCTCTGGAAGGACCTTCCACCATTCTGTTAACTATTTCACCTCTTTGGGGAGGGAAGTTAGAAGGGCAGAAAGAATTGAGACCTACTCTACCATACCTAAACTCCATATTTTCCTTCTTCTGATTCACAGCATGGTGCCATAAAAATTGCTTAAATGGAACCTGCTCAAATTGTACCCAAGGCATTCTGAGAAGCAGGTACTGACTTATAAGAGTAGACATACACCTGTCTAACTCTCTCTGCTTTTCTGCCCCAGCAGCAGTGCTATTGCCTGATGCCACATTAGCAATGGCCACATGCTGAAATTCAGATTTCTAGACTTCATGCAGAGTGCTCTCCCAGCCTTCCCAGTGCCAATGTCCTTGAGATGCTGTATACCCAGCTGATAAACATGTGAAAAGCTAACCCTAAGCACTAGGTCCAACCTCTGATCAGGAACAGATCAGTCAGTCCTTCTTCATTTCTCCTCCTTCTTTTTACCACAATCTTGTGGGTCTCCAAACAGGAATCTTCCAACATATCTTTCTCCCACATCATTTCCTTCTACTCCAGGGCATTATCTCTCCTAGCTGAGCTCTTCTTTTCTTCCATTAGATTCTCTCTCTCCTATCCTAGTAGACAAAAACAAAATGAATGTTTTCATTACCTTAGAAGAAAATTAATGATAAGCATCCTTAAAGCCAGGTGTGGTGGCGCATTCTTGTAATCCCAGCAATCTGGAGGCTGAGACTGGACGACCGTGGTTTGCGGACAGCCTCAGCTACTTAGTGAAGCCCTCTGCAACTTAGTGAGACCCTGCCTCAAAATAGAGAATAAAAAATAGAGCCAGGGGTGTAGCTTGGAGGTCAAATGCCCCTGAGTTCCATCCCCAGACCCGCAAAAAATAAATAATAATAATAATAATAATAATAATAATAATAAATAAAATAAATTTTTAAAAAATTTCTTCAAATTTAGAAAAAACCTTCTAGCCCAACAAGTCTAATTTCTAAGATTGCTTTGTAGGAGGGTTGAAGGGGATCCTATATTTCATACCAAGAGCTGAAAATTGTTTTCATTTAATCTTCAATAATAAGCCTAATTCTCATCTTTGTTCCTTCCTCTATCATTCCATCTTTCTCTTCTCTGAAACAAACTCCCTCAGAAAGAAAAGAGAAAGATCATATACACTAAAATATTAACAAATCATAACCATATATTTTTGAAAAATGAAACCCAACAAATAAAAAATACTTTAATGTGACATATGCAAGCAGTGGTTTTAACATGCATTTTCCCAGTATACTTTCATGTAAACAGAACCATGCTCGGCAACTAATGAACTCCACTATTCAACTTCAGATACATTGACTTAAAGAACTCAAAAAATATTGAAATATAGTGCCCTGCATTAACAGAAAATTTATGGTTTGCAATTTTTTTTAATGTTTGTCTTAATCTCATAATATCCTTATGGGATATGTTTTACTGTCTTCTTTTTTTAGAGAAATTCAACTACTTGTCAACATAGAACTATAATGTATTATATTTTGTTTTCAAAATATAATGTATTATAAACAAGTCTTTCTTGTGATTCTAAAGGTAGAAATGGGGATAGGACTCAGAAGGAAGTATTCTAAGAGTTATGCACAAATGTGCTTTCATCACTCTATATCTTTATATGATATATGATTACAAGGCACCAAATAAAAAATAAAAGTAGAAATGTGTACTTGGGCAAACTTATGTGCTTTTTTAAGGAGAAATTTTTAATAATCATTTTCAGTTTTTCAGATAATAAGCATAAATTCACTCCCAGTGCCCTTGAGAAACACTGTCAGCTAAATGCAGTGTACATATTTGAAGGAAGTGCCAAGAAAGAAAGAAAAGAAAAAGAAAGGAAGAAGGAAGAAAGGAAGAAGGAAAGAAAGAAAGAAAGAAAGAAAGAAAGAAAGAAAGAAAGAAAGAAAGAAAGAGGAAGAAAAGGACAAACCACCTGATTTACAACCTCAAGAGTCCCTTGAGGTTAGTATGAATTGAAGTTTTGTTTACTGTACAGGGATCAGAGGTGTAGGTTGTGAATCTTCTATTCAGAGGACATGAAAAACTTAGGAATTTCCCAGAAAAGGAGCAAGCTGTTGAATTCTAGAAAAAGAACATCCTGGTATTTTAAGTTTTCTTTTTCTACATTTTGCCTCTAAGCATCAGTGAGGTCTGTAGCATTCAAAAGCCAAGTGTTAGTTGTTATTTGCAGAATCCTCTTTGTTCATGTTCTTTGCTAAAATGGACCAGAGGAAATGACTATAGCAGAATAATAGAGCCAGAATCCTTCAGGAGAGGAGGGAAGGAGTGAGCCTTTGTCTCATAAAAACTACAGGCACAAGGGGACCTACAAAACATTCGAGCACTTTCCAAGGTTCTCAGAAACCTGCTGACACCCAAAGAATGCTCAGACCTGAGACCCAGACCATTGGAGAATAAAATAAAAGGGCCCTCCATGATGTGGAGAGTCTGGGCTGCAACTGCAGCTAGCAAGACTAACTGGAGCATGTATCTGCATCCGTCCTGCTTACCCACCCATCACGGAGGAAGGACAGCAATTCTGAAAATAAGCTCAGAATCAATATTTTATTTTACCACAGATATTGAGATTACTGCTAAGAATATAGACAAATTAAGAGCTTTGAGCACAGAACCTAACCCACATCGATCCAGCCTTTGTAACCTTGGAGAGACAAATCTCTCATCTGTAAAATGGAGATATCAACACTATGTTATATGTGGCTTTGAGAGACATAGTTTAGAAAAAGTACTTTGTTGTATGCAGGTTTAGTGAGAAATAAGAGACTCAAGAGTCCAAGGGAATGTGCCAATTCCCTCTTTTTTAAACATTTTTTTAATCAAAAAACTTTACATTTACATACTTTTCACATTTGTCTCTAATTTCTATATACAGGCTAACCCAAAACAATGCCATTTCACAATGTTGTCTTTACATCATCAATTTAGAAAATCAATCTAATAGACTCAAGTGTTACTTTAGAACTTATGAGGTTAAGAGCATTTTAAAGCATTACTCACATTTTACATTTATCTGACTTGATAATTGAATTATATATTACCATAGAAAACACAGGAAATTATCTTAATAGAACCTCACTGTAAATCTTTTGAATAATCTTAAATATAACCATTTTGTCACATGTAATATTTCTTAGAGAACAGATAAACAACATAAGAGTATTCTGACACAAAGTATATTGGCCAAAAAAATAAAATTTTTATCCCACCAAGATGTTAATCAATCATTTTTGCCAAAGGGTCACATCCATCAAGGTAATTCGGATGAACAAGAAGTGGATACTAGTGCACAAATTTAACAAGCACTTTTTTTTATGCAGATCTGAGGATGGAACCCAGGGACATCTGACCTCTAACCTACACCCCCTGTCCTATTTTTTATTCTTTACTTTGAAACAGGGTCTCACTAAGTTGCAGAGGGCCTCACTGAGTAGCTGTTGTTGTCTGTGAACTGCAATCCTCTGGTCTCAGCCTACCGAATGCTGGGATTACAAGCATGCACCACCACACCTGGCTTTCAACAAGCACTTTTAAACTTATCCTGATTCTGTGTTCTTGGTTCTTTTGAATAATACTCTTAAATCCTTTAAAGGCTCACAGGGATAGTGTTCACAGGGCTTGTCAGCTTCTGAAGGCTTACTACTGAATTTAGGGCCTTATTCCTGCACTTGTCTCCAAAAGGGACAAGTTTAATTCTAGATATATGAATCCAGGAATTGTGTCCCTGTAGTTAAGAAGCTGCAGGAATGCTAAGACCATGGAAAGGACTCTTCCACTTTGGGAGAAACTGATCCAGGGAAGAATCCCATTTTAGGTTTTCAGTAAGACAATCGTTTGGTTGTACTTTTGCCATGTAGGTTGATGGGGAGTACACTTAACAGCATCCCCCAAATGTTTGGAGGAGGCAGTCTTTCCTTTTTTATTTATTATTACCTCATGAAGTCTCATTACTGCATAGCCTGATTTTTTAAGTTTCCTCAATTATGAAACTGCTCTTATCAGCAACCCATTTTACATCACGGTTAGTTAAAGGCTGATCATCAGGGTCAGGCCTGCTAGCATACAAATGTAGGCTAAACTACCTTCTTACAGGTTTAAAACATTATAAATTTATTTGGCCTTGGGGTGCTATCAACCCCAGGTACAATATAAGCCTCTATGGAAAAGAATTCTAGGAGATACCAAGCGAGCAGAGAACTAAGCCCTGTATCTGAAAAAGTCAATATCTTGCCTGTCACCTTAAGAGCCACCAAAACTTATTTATTACAATACATAGCTGGTTAGAGGGCTGATCAGAGGGAGGCTTGCTGAGCCTCGGGAACCCCTCATGTTTCCCCTGTACTCCTATCTTTTTAATAAACTTCTTTAAATCTTCAGCAAGAGTGCAGACTATTGCATATTTATCCTTAGAACAAGAACCTGTGGTTTTTGTGGGGGTTTTTTGTGTTTTGAGGGAAATTGTGTCCGGGAGCCTAACAGAAATCCCCGGGGACAGTTCCCCAAACTGTAACATTTTCTCTTAAAACCATAACAATATAGATTTTTATGATAGTTTAGGCCAAAGTTAAAAGATAAACCCCGAAGGGGTTCAACTCTCCCACTCCAAATTATCATCCACGGTCTGAATGGGACCTGTTCTCACTGGGCTTTCTGAACAAAGGATAGACTAAGTTTACAAAGCTTTAACACAAAGTATTACAAAACCTGAAAGGAGGCTTGAATGAGTGGATTTGGGTGGTATTGGAGAGTGAGCTTTCAGGAGCTCCCCTCTTTCCCTTCAGACACACACACACACACACACACACACACACACACACACACACGGCAACACAAAAGCATACTACAAAACAAAAACACAGAACAGAAAAGCTGACAGGAGGCCCGAACGATGTCTTGTGACATCTTGTCTGGACCCTGGAGTCAGAGTGTGCGGCTGCTTCCAGGCTGTTCAAACTCCCCAGATGGCCAACCTACCAGAAACCCAGGTGGCTTCACTAGAGAGCTTCTGCTCATGGATTCGGGTGACATCAGAGAATGAGGCTGAGGAACGTCATCTCAGGAGCTCCCCTTTGCCCCATTGGCCAGTTCAAAGGACCATGAGAGGAGGCAAAATTTGGTTCCCGCTAAGAATCTGAACTTCTCTCAAAAATCTTGCTTAGGCCTCCAAATGTTTATGCAGGTTTAGCGAGAAATGAGAGACTCCAGAGTCCAGGGAACTTGCCAATTGGAGCCTTTATTTGCTGGTCAGCATCGGTACCCTCAGTCTAGAAATCTGACTAGATGGGTGCCCCAATTGGCTGGGGATAGGGGTTTATAAGGGAGAAAATAACAAGGGGGTGAGCCAATTATTAAGCAAGTGGATTTACAGAAGTGGAAATTTGTGGTTAGCTTATTTGGTATACAAGGTATGCAAGGTGGTCCTGCTATTCTGGTCAGGTGGTGGGTGAGGCCTGGGCTCCACCCAAGGTCAGACTTTTGGGATTAGTTTACCACAAATCACAAGAAATTTCAGGTGGGGAGATAGGCCATTGTGATTACATTTGTGGCCTACTAAGGGCTTTTATCTAAGAAAGAAGAGACCTTGAAGGGGATAATGCAGTTTCTAATTTTTAAAACTATATTTTTTCTCCTTTCTTTCCAGTTTGCCTCCTTCTTACTTTTGCCATTACACTTAGTATGGCATTTCCTTGCCTGGCCCTTAATAATTGTTCTGTGAACATTATTCTGTACTGGGGACAAAGTATTATACAGCAGCTAATTGGCTGTTCTGTTAAATTTATTAAGTAAATTTAATAAAAGAAATTTATGTTAGGGGAAATAAAAACTTCAAGCTTATGGAAATTAAAATATCCTGTCCTCTTTTGGATTTATGAGATATTGCTTACAAAATAATAGGAGCAGGAAACAAAAAAAATCCAACCTTAGTCTTGGGGTGAACTCCTAGCTCTTCTCAGGTGGCATTTGCATTGGTCTGGTGACAAATCCATCTAGGCTATTGAGCAAATAACTGCTTGCCGTAGTTGGATTTTCAATGACACCACATATGCACTCTGATGCCTGAGTGCCCTAGGCTGCCAAGGACAGCTCTGCCTTTGTTAGGTTATTTCAAGGAAATCCGTGTTTACCTTCCCCCAAAAAATCCTTCCTCCCAAGTATTTCTTGCAGTCCAGTGTGCTTCCTTGAAATCCCAAAGGCTCTCTGTTCCTAAGCACCTTATCTGCTATAATGCAAATGTCCCTGAGAGAAAAGGGATAACTCTGTATCTGCTCACATTTTAAAGAGAACCATAGCAAGGACGCTGACAAGGTTTTCTTGGCAGCCAGACATAGGCAAAAGGCAAGGAGGTCAGGTGGAAAGGAGCAAAAGAAGGCTCAAGTCCCAGTGGGTTATCTCTGCCAGTGAAGCTATACAAAGAGGGGGCTTTCAATTGTCCAGGGATTAAACTACATTCTCTTTCAGAGGTAGAGGTTTAATTTTATAGAAGGCAGTATATTAAAAAGGTGGTAACAAGCAGAAGATTAAACAACCTTTTCAAAATAGTAAATTTCTTTACTGCCACAACAAAAGTATATAACCAAGTCACAAATACGTTGGATTATATTAGATGTTAAGTACATTGATTTTGTATTTAGTTATCAATTTTTAGCCTAAGACACATACATATAAAAACTAATAAATCATACTGAAAAATCTATTTTTTAAAAAAGGATGGATGGGTTTTAGGATAGAGAGACCATGTTTAAATTTGAAGGGAGCCAAATTCTGGGACCCTCCTTTTTTCCTCATCCATAAACACACCCTTGCTAGGGCAGATTTATACATTCAGTGAGGTTGAGGACCTGGCAGGAGGTCCTTTGTATTGGGAAGGGGCTACATTCAAGTCACAGCTGCTAGGCTCACAGTGTGATGCCCAGGCAGGGCTTGGCCTTGACCTATGTAAAATATAAAACAGAGACATTTCCACTGCCCTACTTATTAAGAAAATAATGTTTGAGGCATGCCTTGTTAATTTTTAGTTAAAGCTACACAAAACACTCAAGTCAGCTGCATTACCTCAATCATTTAAAGAAAGGGTCACCCACCTATATGAAGTAAATGGCTTATTAACATGAATCCAAAGCAAAATTAGTCATAATCATAGCATATTATTGGTGATTATGGGTTACTATTAGTCATTATGGTTAAGTAGTATTTTGTAGATATTCTGAAAAGACTGTTGGAGAAGCTTGACATACAATAAGAAAAGAAAATGAAGAAAAAGAGAGGAAGAAACTGAAAAGGCTCCCATCCCATCCCTGCTGCCTTAACTGCCTTTGATTCTTAGCCAAGTGCCTTGCTCAGGTTCAGCCACAAGATGTCAGCCCAAGCTTAGCCATTTCTGCATTCAAGGCCCACGGGTTTCTTCCTTCTCTTCCTTTCTGCTTTGTTTTCCTCTTTGGCTCTATGAACAGATGAGTCTTCTTGTGGATTGTGGGTACTAAATACAAGAAAATGGGTTAAGGTGAGCTCTAGTAACTTCCAGGGGGTGTCTTTTGAGAACAGTCTCCAACTGCAGGAAAAGCCTCCCTTCCTGGTTTTGGTCCTCAAGCCTGGAGGGCATTGTCCTCTCTCTGGACAGGTACTTCCCACCCAAGGGCAAACACACACACACACACACACACACACACACACACACACACACACACACACCAAAAAAAAAAAAAAAAAAAAAACAGTGTTTGTGATCCTTGCAGAGAAACTGTCCTTGACCTGCATGAGCAAGGGGGACAAAGGGAATCCGGGCCAGCTCCCAAAGCATCTGTGGGGCCTTCCTTCCTGGGGATGAGATGCCTGCAGCAGCTCCAGCAATTCTGTTTTGTAAAGATGGGCACAAAATTTTCCCGGCAGAAATATGCTTACAACTCAGCAGCCCAAAATCAGTGCCCTGCTGGTCCCTAAACAGGTCACCAGCCAAAGGAGCAGGGGGGTTCCATGACTGGGTTAGACTGGTCAGATCTACTCTTTGCACCTGTGAAGGGAAGGGTCTACCTTCCCTGACCACATGGCTCTTACCAGAAACCAGTAATTCTTAGAGCTAAGTTCTAGGGCCTGGGGAGTGAAAGAACTAGGACAGCCCCAGGGACACCCAGCTACACTGGGCTAGAGCTTCCCTGAAACACAGGTCAGGAAACCACCAATTAAACTGCCTGCCATTTGCTAGATAGAGGAAGAAGAAAAAGAATGAAATGCTGTGTGACCCACACTGGCCTGACCTCAAGAGGTTTCTGACCTGGCTCCTGGTGCCTGCTCTACCCAGCCCACAACTTTAGAAAATGACTCTGCCCTCTGGGCCTTCTGCCTTCAAAGGAATGCAGCCTGTTCTAACAGGAGCCCCTGCACAGAGCAGCCTGGGCTGTGGCCCTTCTGTGGGAGCAGACAGCTCAGGCCCCAACTCAAACATCAAATATCTTGCTGTGCTCTCAGGCCACCTTTCATGGGGGCCAGTGCTTTCCAACCTAAGGAGCTTCTGTGTCCCACTTTCTATGACCTTTCTGGAGCCAACCTGTGGGGATAAAACACCAAAACACAGAAGAAGGACATCCTGAGGACATGGGCCTGGAAAGGGCATGAACAGTGAGGCCACTGGTGTGAACACATACAAAATGGGGGATGAGTTCACTGGACAGAAATGTGCAGAAACAGAACTTAAATATGCAGGACAGTGGTATCTGTTAACTCTAGGGAAAAGAGCAAAGGAGTGTGGAATTAGGCCTCTTTATTAAAAGGACATGTTGTTCCCAGTTGAAGTCTGGAGACTGATATTACAAGCAGTTTGCAGAGTCCCATGGCAGAGAGGAAGTAAGAGTATTTATAGCTGGGGTCGGGGGTCTTGAGGTGGAGCTAGCACCATGGGAATGCCGATCCTCTCACGACATCTGGAGTCTCGCGATCTCTGGCATCTGCCCCGCAATGTCAGGAGTCTCAGGGCATCTCCACTCTGGCTTCCAGGGTTCCACCTCCTGTCCCCGCACTGGGGTCCTGTGGGGGAAGGGAGGGACCTGACCTATCATCCCGGCCTTTTAGTGATATTGGGCAATGACCGAGTCAATAACTTCTTCCTGCTGTCCGGGGGTGTCTTAAGGGGCCCCTTGGCCAACAGGGGTCAGATCATTTGGAAGTGGGCAGGTGGGAGTATGGTTGCAGCCAGAGTTGGTCAGAGGTTAGTTACCCTGGACAGCTGGGTAATGCATGTTTGAATGAACTTTAGCAGACACCGGGCTATTAAACAAAAAGGCAAATCATGAAAAGGCCAATCATGGGTCTCAGGAAAGGGAGGGAGCCCAACAGCTACTGGCCCTTGGAACCCTTCCAGATGTGAGGTAGATCGTCAATATCGTTGTTTTTAGATTCTCACTTAACCTGATCAGAGTTTAGATGTTTTCCTCCATTAGACCATATTTATTAATAGCACCATTTTTTCCTGAAAAAGAGACATACACAAAGACTCTTTTCAGCAGATTTCTTCATTAGACCAGATTCATTAATGTAATAGCAGCTTTTTTTCCTGAGAAAGACACACACCACCCTTTTTAGCAATAAGTATGGGTCAGTCTGGTCAAATGGAAAGCATGCTATTGGGAAGGAGAGCACTGTACTAATCCCATCTTGTGGTCAGTCCAGCATTTTATGGAGGGGAGGCAAATAGGTCTCTTGCACAGTGAATTTCCAGACATAAACAAAAATAAAAGCATTAAAGAAAATTATGCTGAGAAAAACAGAGCTAGTGGGCCTTGACACTGTAGGGAAGAATTTATCATGGGGCTGTTGTAATGGAGCCCTTTTTAGCCAAGTAAAGTGATGCCAGTTGGGGTTCCCCAGCAGTTTGGCTGCAGTAGGTGTGGTGAGGATCACTGTTAAAGGCCCAGTCCATGGTGGTTGGAGATATTTTGCTTGAAGCGACTTAAGGAGGACTTGGTCTCCTGGCTTAAGAGCCTTGGCTGCTGGGATTGGAACTGCTTCTTTGGTTCCAGGTTGGGGAAGATGTCAGTCAGCATGTTTCATAAGGAGGTGCCTGAGAAAAGACAAGGAAGATAGGAAGCCAAAGGAGGGGATCCAAAGGGAGAGAGAGATTAAGTAAAAAAGGGCAACCATACAGCAATTCAAAAGGGCTCATGAAGGTGGGGCTTCAAGGGGTGGCCCGTATGCAGGCCAGAGCCAGTGGTAGGAGTTCAGTCCAGGACACCCACAGCTCCAGGAAAAGTTCTATTAGATGGTTTTTAAGAATCCTGTTCATTGTTTCTACCTTTCCTGATGATTGCAGTCAATATGGGATGTGGAGCTTCCAAGAAAAGCCTAGAGCTTGTGCCACCTATTGAGTAACCTTAACAAAATCTGGTCCATTATCAGACTGTAAGGAATTAGGGAGTCCAAACCAACAGATGATGTCTGAGCATAGAACACTGGCCACCATGCTGGCTGTCTCGTCCTTTGAGGGAAAAGCCTCTACCCAACCTAGTAGGGTGTTGACCATGGTAAGAAGATATCTTAGTTTTTTGTGAGAAGGCATATGGGTGAAATCAATTTGCCAGTCCTGTCCTGGAAAATGTCCTCTCATTTGGTGGGTAGGAAAGAGGGGCAAAGGCCCCCTTGGGGAGAAACAGCAGCACAAGTAGAACAGGAGGCACTGAGTTTATTAATTAGCTGTTGCAAGAGAAAAGAATAAAACAAGGGTTTTAGGAAATGTTTAAGTGCCATAGGCGCTTAAAATGTGTAGAGAATTATGTATTAGGTTAATGACCTCTTTGGCCTGACCCTCAGGCAGGGCAATCTTATCCTATATCATGAACCATCCATCCCCTGTTTGGATGCCCCAAGTTTGGTCAGGTGTTTTGGCTCAACCAAAGTACTGGGATTATAGGTGTGTGCCACCAAGCCCAGATTTCCCCTCGAATCTTAAGGAACGAGTCTAGTTATTGATCTAACACCTTGCTTCTTTTCTAATATATGTATTTAAAACTATCCTTCCAATCCCTATTATTGCTACATCCCCTGCATTTTGACGTCATTTTCATTGAGTCTCCTCTTTGAACCATGAGATATTAAGAGATGTATTATTAATTTTGTAAATATTTGTGGAAATTTTTTTGACTTCTTTTTTTAATTTCTAATTTAGATATGTAATTGAAAACATCTGGATGATATAGATCATTTTGAATTTAGTGTGACTATGTTATGATTTAACATATTTGTATCTTGGAAGTATATATTTCATATGCACATATGCACCCAATAATTTGTACTCTGCAGCCAATTGTATAGTTCCATACATTTCAGTAAAATCAAGCTGGTTTTTAGTGTTGTCTTCTATATATTTGCTAATATTTGTTTAGGTGTTCTACCAGTTATTGAGAGTGAAGTATTTGTTTCTTCAACTTGAATTTTCTATTGCTCCTTTCAATTCCATCAGTGTTTGCTTCATGTATTATGAGGCTCTGTTATTGGAAACATATGTTTTTAAATTGTTATATCTTCCTGCAATAATAAGCTTTTATCATTGAAATATCTCTTTTATTCTTTTCTAGTTAAATAATAAAAAATATCCTTTATCTTAAATGTCATAAGTCATCAAAATAATTTATAATTGCTTACTGACTTTAAATTTTAGAAATGATGCCTTCTGAAATTAAAAGTAACATGGATTCAGCCAGTTTTAAAAAAAAATTTACTTAGAACATACTTAAGAAAACAGATCTATAAAGTCTTCTAAGAAAGGAAATTATGACAAGTTCCTGATCTGGTAAAAAGCCATTTTATCACCAAGGGGGATTAAAGAGAAGCATAAATAAATAGGAATAGAAATTGAAATGTCCATTTTCTGGGGTTTTCCCATGTGTACAAACCCCATGTGACAAGTGAAAGTACTTTCTGGTTGCCATCTATAAGTAAGACATTCCTTTACAGCGGCGCAGAAAGGATTGTGGTGTCCTGGAAGAAGTTTGGTCACCTGCGCCAGCCACCCTGGGTCTCCCTCCCCAGGACAGCTACACCCACGCAGCCTGCGCAGAGATGTTCCTTCTGCAGCACCAGGCTGACCAGGGCCTTCACTTTCCAGATGCCACTGCTGGGGGAGGAGCCATCACAGGTGGACTTAGCGATGCAGCCCTTCTGACCCAGGGTATCCGCCACTCTGAGGCACTGTCCAACTGACACCTGTTGCAAAGGATATCTCTTTCCTTTTACTTTCAATCTGTGTCTCTAATACAAAGCATGTATCTTGCATAATATATGTAGTCTGATCATGTTTTCTGTCTATCCAGTCTGGCAGTCTTTGCCATATGATTAGAATAGTTAAATCATTTATATTAATGCTATGTGATTATTTTCATATCTGTCATTTTGTCATTCATATTATACATGCTCTCTCAATTTTATTTTTATACTCATTGACTGCCTTCTTTGGTGCAAAATACATTCCACCCAATATTTTAATTGTGATTTTTTTTCTGATTTTGTCTTACTTTTAATGGCTTCCCAAAAGATTAAAACACGACTAACACTACCATCAACTATGCATATACATGTGAATATATACCCATGTCAATACAGGTACTCTGTATTGGGAAAAAAGAAAATGGGAAAGTGGGGGTGGGGGAGACCAAGTGCCATGAGCATGTATGTCATTGTCAACATGATTTACATGATGTGAGACTATAATGTACAAATAAAAGCACAAAAATATAAAAACCATGACTCATCACAGTCTATTTCAGATTAATACTATCTTAATTTTAATGAAATACAGTTTTTCCCTTCAGTTTAGCTTCACTTCCTCCCTCCTTTGTGCAACTACCGTCATTGAAATGACATTGACATGAATCGTAATCCATACTTGTTCAACTCTAGCTGTTTGCCTTAGCGTCTCTTCCTAAGAGGCACTGACAGAAATAGAGGCTCACCAAGATTCAACTAAAAACAATTGAAGCCTTTCGTTCTTGGGCACAATCCTTCACCAGTGAGAACTTCTTCTGTGTCTTCCTGATGAGGTATCAGATTACCTCTGGTAAGTTCATGGACAATTGGATGCTACTGTTTTACTGAAGCCTTCCTGCATTGGGTTTATTTTTCCAAATCATGAGATCTTCTGGAACTTTTGTTTATCTAATCAGATTGGTATTGTTTCTCATGAAATTTGTTTTCCATCCTAACATAAGCTTCCATGGTCCCTCTGCTTGTTCAGTGTCATGTGTATTATCTATTAAAAAATTATTTTCTAATATACTTTTGTTGGATCAATGTAAACATAAACCATATTGAGATTTAACATGAGAAAAATATACATGCACATAGCACCAGTGCATTTCTTTCCAGAATTTACACTACTCTCTTCCCCTATTCATTCATAATACTGAAATTGGTACTGATAGCTTCCCAGATTTTTTATAAAACAGAATTATATAGGCCTAATTTTATAAAATGAACAGAGCTTCAGAAATTTGTGGTACAACATTGAGTGAATCTAAATGGGAAAGAAAAGGAGAGGGAGGGAGGGAGGGAGGGAGGGAGAGAGAGAGAGAGAGAGGGGAGGGAGGAGGGGGAGGGAGAGAGAAGGGAAGGGAAGGGAAGGGAAGAGAAGAGAAGAGAAGAGAAGAGAAGAGAAGAGAAGAGAAGAGAAGAGAAGAGAAGAGAGGAGAGAGAGAAGAGAACCTATTGGGCAATGATTGGAAACTTTCAAAGTTTAATCAGAAACATCCTGCATTCTGCATGTGGCCATTGTCAACGTGGTGTTGGTCTGCAGTGCTGCTTCAGAGGCAGAACAACAGAGGGAGCATCCAGTCTTCCCTCCTACAACAATATGTGTTTCTCAGAATGCCTTGGAACCATTCTGAGCAGATCCCATGCAAGCAATTTTTATGATGCCATGTTGTGAGGCAGAAGGTAGGAAAGCTGGTGAGTGAATGTGGGATGGATGGATCTCATGTTTTCATTGTAAAGCAGCATTGAGGCCATAGAGCCACCCAAGGTATTAGACAAATAAGGAAAATCAGTTCTGTTATTCAATTCTATTATTCAAGTCATCAAGATTAGGTACTTATATTGTAGAAATATTGAGTTCATTCCATCATTAAAATATTCTCTACTGAACATTTCCTCTCAATAACCATATACCTCCCATTAATGTTAACATTTACTTTTTTTATCAGATCCCATATTATTAACTCCAAAAAAGAAAATAAACTTGAATCTAATTTATTTCCTTTATCAAATATATAAAGGATAACAAATTATAGAATATATAAATGATAATAGATTAGTTTTGCCATTAATAAATGTTTTTCCATTTTTCTAATACAATGTTTAGTTCAAGTAGGGTTTTCTTTTTTTCATGATAGGACTTTTCAATGAAGAAAAGATTATATTGATTTGTAATAGTCCTCCTCCTCCTCCTCCTCCTCCTCCTCCTCCTCCTCCTCCTCTCTTCTTCTTCTTCTTCTTCTTCTTCTTCTTCTTCTTCTTCTTCTTCTTCTTCTTCTATTTTTTTCTTCTTCTTGTACTAGTGATTAAATCCAAGGTCATTCTACCATGATCTATATCCCCAATTCTTTATATTTTAATATGAGATAGTCTCTTTAAATTGCTATGCTGGCCTTGAACTTGTGATCCTCCTGTCTTAGCCTTCTAACTAGCTGGGATTACACTATGACCAGCACTGACACAAACCTCTTAATCTGTATAATTGTTCTGGAACTTGGCCCTACAGTGTTTAGCGATTACATTCCACTTATGTCTCATCTTGTGAATGGGACACTTGAAACTATATCCTGTTCAAAAAGGCCAGTCTACTTAGTTAAGTTGCAATGAAAATGTCTATATACTTGATCTTAATTGCTGTACTACCTATTTTAAGCCAATAGTAAAATATTCACCAGCCAGCAATGGTTCAAAGAATTTTACTCATTCAGGTATTATATTCTCCCAACAGATGGGAATGTTTACTTTCAGAGTTCACAAAATCATACTGACATACTGCACTCTACTTAGTTTGCATTCAATAAATATTTATTGAACTTATAGATATTTAATAATATTACATGGAAAGGCCATGTCATATTCATGTTGGGTAATAATGTTAAAATAAAATTCTAAAAAGTATTTTTACACAGTGGTCTTCCTTTTAGTTCAAGTCAAGATGAAATTTTTTTTGTTGTTTGTATTATTTCATACACTATTTTTTATTTTTTGAACATGTCTTTTCTCAGTGGGGAAACTCAGAAGCAAAGGGTTGAGTTAAAAAAAAGTTTCAATCAAAGCACGGTACACACCCTGCTTTCTTAAAGCCCACTCTTTTATTTTATTTATTTATTTCAATTTCCCACTTCTTTTTCTCTTCTTATAAAATGCATAGTGTTGTAATGTGTACACATGTTTAACTACTGTGTTATATCTCATTTTATTTCTTGCTCTTTTAATCTTAATTCTTCCTGTACAGCATAGCCCTTTTTAGCATGTTAGCATTCTTTTTTATTAAAAAAAATACAGATTAATGTTCAGCAACTACTACAGACAGGTCATATCTGGCCCTGTGCTTTTTCATGAAAATTAACTTCATAGAACACAGCCAGACCCACTCACTTTTGCTCACTTTTCTGTTATAAATGCTTACACCCTACAACCTTTGAGGTTCATAGTTACCACAGAAATCATGTAACCTGCAAAGTTAAATAAATTTACTATGGGAGCCTTCACAGAAAGTTCACAATCCCTAAAACTGGATGATCCATTACAGATCTTCCAGCTGTTCAGCATCTCTCTACAGCCTGTAGGAGGAAGACAGACAGACATTTACCAGATCTGCTGAGCTTTTCCTAAGGCAACTTTCCACTTCAGAAAGCTCCTTGTGGACACATGACCGAGCCACAGCACTGACACGTGCAGGCGCTCATTGGAAATGTTCCTTCAACCAGTTCCACGTTAACTCCCCTGGATTTTTGTTGTTGTTGTTGTTGTTGTTGTTGTTGTTGTTGTTGTTGTTGTTGTTTGGTGGTACTGGGGTTCCTGGATGCCCTTCTACACTCCGGGCTACACTCCCAGACCTATTTTGATATATTTTTTTTAAATTTGGAAATAGGGTCTCTTAAGCCAGGGAGGCTGGCTACAAACCTGCCCTATCCTCTTGTCTCCACCTCCCAAGTGCAGGGATTACAACCCTGCACCACCCCGCCCAGCTACTCCCCTGGATTGTTATGAGCCTGAACAATTAAGTGATGGTGTCTGAGACTGCAAGAGTACTTTTTAAATAAGCCCATAACTAATGTTCACTGGAAAAAAAAAAAAGAAGCTGAGCTCAGTGGGAACAGATTTGCATTCTTTGTTACTAACAATGTACACTTTTGTTTTTTAATATTAATTATGGATGGTCATTGTTTCCTATATTATAGATTATTGTAAAAGAATCCAGGCTTTGGAAATAACATTTAAAAACATAGCTGGCACAATTCGAGTAGAACTGTTAAAGATCGCAGACTCTAAGCTCTCGGCACCAGGAGAAGGTCTTTCTAGGCAGCATCTCAGATTGGGATGGTTTATTAAAGACCAACTCCAGAGCAAAATCAATGTCCAGGATGGTACCCGGCATGTAGAAGGTGGTCATTAGGTGTCTGTTGGATAAATGAGTGGAATGTGATGGGTGTTTTGAATTGAATCACAGCCTTCTAGAAAATTCAAATATAATAACAACACAGAATTCTGATATGGGCATCCAGATGCTAGCTTAAGAAAAGTCCAGATATAAGTGGACAGTGACTTATACCATCCCAAGACCTGCACAAGGGCCATGTGCCGAGAAACTGCAGGAGAACATGGCAGAAATGAAGACTGTCCTCACTGGGGTCTTATTTCTAAGCTCAAATTGCAAATTAGCTTCAAGTAAACTGTCTTGCTTTATTTAACACTATGAGCAGACAGCAATAATTATTAGCTACATGAACTTTTTATTGCTTTTTATGTCACTTGTTTTCAATTCCTTAGAAAATATTTACATTGAATAAAGACATTAAACAAAACTTTTACCACATATATTACTTATATGAAAGTCAATAGTTATTAAATAGTTAATAGTTTAATAGTTATTAACTATCAAATAGTTAATAACAAATAACTATTTCCCCAATAAATGGATAAGTTAAAAGGTAATCCATGAATACGGATTTATTCTTTATTTTTGCAATTTGTTGTTTTTAAAAATTTTGTTGTGCAATATTTAATGTTCACTGAAATACATAAAGAATGTTACAGTGAAATACAGTGTGTGTGTGTGTGTGTGTGTGTGTGTGTGTGTGTGTGTGTGTACATGCACATACGTGGCACCTGGATTGAATCCAGGACCATTCAACTACTGAGTTACACCCCCAATTCTTTAATTATTTTATTTATTTATTTATTTATTTGTTTATTTATTTTGGTGGTACTGGGGTTCCTGGAAGCCCTTCTACCTCTGGGCTACACTCCCAGAACTATTGTATGCTTTTTATTTGGAAACAGCGTCTCTTAAACCAGTGTGACTGGCTTCAAACCTGCGCAATCCTCCGTTTCTGCCTCCCAAGGGAGGGGATTACAAGCATGTGCCACCACACCCGGCTTTATTATTTTATTTTGAAACAAAGTCTTTCTAAGTTACCACCTGCTGGATTTTTTTTTTTTTGAACCTCCCTAGTACTGGGTTTATAGGTATGCACGACCATGTCTGGCCACAAAGAAAGAAGCTTATTTATACATTATTCAACTTGAAAATGAGACAGTTATTCCATTTGAAGCCCAGGTTAACTCACCCCTGATTGTAGCACTCTTTCTCCATCCTAAAGATAATGACTTTCTTGATTTTGAAGATTTTTATTTCTATGTGTCTCTCCATAATGCTCTAGTTACATATTCATCCATAACAATATAAAGTATGGCTTAAAGCATACTTATAACTTATACTGTAATTTGGGTATTCTTTTGCAAATCATTTCAGTAAGTATTACATTTTTAAGTTCATCTGTATTGATTCAGGTAGTTATTGTATAGTATTTTATTGTATAAATTTTAGCATGATGTTTTTATCCATTATATTTTTATAAATATCTAGGCCCTTTCTGTAACTTTTGTTACTGTTGCAAAAGTACTTTTTGTTAAAACTAATCTATATTTCTCCTTTGGATACTGCAAGAATTTTGCTTTTATTTCTCAGGTAGAAAACTATTAACAATACCATTAATACTTCTGCTACTAATAACAAAATCTGCAACTTACTGAAAGCTGAAATCAAACAATATATTTACACATGTTAAATTCTTTTAAATTCACACAACCTATGAGATAAGTAAAATTATTGCTATCATTTATAGATATAAAAATGTGAGTAGGCAATTAATGTGTGATACATAAATTTTATTTTTATTTATTTATTTTATTTTATTTTTGCAGTACCAGGGATTAAACCCAGGGGCAGTCAACCTCTGAGCTATACCCCCAACCCTATTTTTAACTCTTTAGTTTGAAACAGGATCTCACTAAGTAGCTGAGACTGGCCAGGAACTCATAATCCTCCTCTCTCAACCTCAAAAGTATTGAAATTACAAGTGTATACCACCATGACTGGCCAATATATGAATTTTGAACTTTACCAAATATAAAAAATATTTTTCAATTATAACAATTTCCATTCCTATTAGCAAGTGGTATATATAATTTCTTGTTCCACATTTTTGTAGTACTTAATAATTTCAGCTTTCAAAATTGGGTTTCAAATATCTTTAGAAAGACAAATAATACATATTTTATATATTTGTGTAAATACTTAGGTTAAGAAAGAGAGAGATCAAAGTAAATTCTGCCTTAGGAACGGTGGAAGAGAAAAGAAATCACAGAGGCTGGAAACTGAAAACAGTGAAAAATCTCCTAAGAAAGTCAAATATTGTTGTTTATCTGGCACATGCCATCCAAAAGATAAAGCCATACAACTGAAGAGTCTACATTTCCCCAGTCCTCACAGGGCTTTGAAGACTACAGGGAAAAGTCTGAACTAAAAATCAGAGGCTAGACAATCCCATTGTCTGGAACTTTAACTTTTTTTTTTTTTTTTTGTACTAGAGATTGAACCCAGAGGCATTCTCCCTCTGAGCTACATCCCCAGACCTTCTTAATTTTTGTTTTGAAATGGGGTCTTGATAAGTTGTTGAGTATCTCTCTAAGTTGCTGAAGCTGTCCTCGAACCTAAGACTGTCTCAGCCTCCCAAGTACCAGGATTACAGGCATGCACCGCCACCCCCCATTTTAGACATTGTAACTTTCAGTGAGTAATGTGCATTAATACCTTCATTTCTTCCTTTCAGTTCTGAATATTAAAGGAGTTCTCACCTCTTTTGAAGTGTGAAATAACATGGAGAAAAACTAGAAACATTTTAAAACCCCAAATATGCCGGGCATGGTGGTGCACGCTTGTAATCCCCGCGCTTGGGAGGCGGAGACAGGAGGACCGCGCAGGTTTGAAGCCAGTCTCGCTGGCCTAAGAGACCCTGTTTCCAAATAAAATATATATATTTAAAAAATAGGTCTGGGAGTGTAGCCCGGAAGTAGAAGGGTTCCATCCCCAGTACCACCAATAAATAAATAAATAAATAAAACCCCAAATATTCACTTATGTCTAACATTGATTAATTTTTTGGACTTCCCATAAGAGGAAAGAATTTTCATTATGCATGTTGGATAGATAGGGAGATATACTCCAAATGTAAATAAAAGGAGATGAAGGGACTTCACAACTATGACCAAATCAAGTGAAAATGAAACTTTTCGACTCATGGAGGTCATAGGGAGTGACATTTTCCACTAACACGCTAATTTCAACACTTGAAGCACACAGGGATCTGAAAACCCCACCAAATGGAAAATCCCCAGCGTGGAAAGTGAGCTTTGCACACCAGGACAGCTGACTCCTTCCTTACAAAGGCCCCTGTGTGTTCAGCAGGCTTCAGAAACTCTGGCGATTTTGTGAGGGTGCTATACAAACATGCTTGACTAACTAAAAGGGTAAGAAGTGTTTTGCAAAGACATAAAAATTTAGGCCATAAAATTGTTAAATGTGCTTTTAGCAACAAAACTCTATTTTAGTCACAGATTCTTTTTTTGTGGCACATGCCTTTCCCCACAGAAAACTTAAAGGTACTATCACCTCCATAAAACACTACCCTGGAATCCTCAAAGGAAGAACTGAACTCTGAAAGCTCTGATCCCCCATTGGATTTTATAGAAGAAGCTTTATGAGGTCGTGAACCAGGCCTTCTTCTTTTTTCTTTTCTTCTTTATTTTTATTTTTATTTAGATTTAAATCAGGGGTGTTCTACCACTGAGCTATATAGCCCTTGTGTGTGTGTGTGTGGGGGGGGGTGTCTGGGGTTGGAACCCAGAGACATTCTACCTCTGAGATACATCCCCTGCCCTATTTTTTATTCTTTATTTGAAACAGGGTCTCACTAAGTTGTGGCGGGCCTCACTAAGTAGCTGAGGCTGTCTGCAAACCACGATCCTTCAGTCTCAGCCTCCCAAATGCTGGGATTACAAGCATGTGCCACCAGGCCCAGCTCCTTTCTGGTTTGTTGTTTTGTTTTGTTTTGTTTTGACATAGGGTCCTGCTAAATTGCCCAGGCAAGCTTCTGACTTGCAATTCTCTGGTCTCAGCCTTCCAAGTAGCTGGGATTGTGGGTATGTGCCACAGTGAAGCAGGGCTAAACCAGTCTTCCCCATTCAATAAATCCAGCAAAAATATTGACGGTAGAAGGGCAGCTTCCTCCTTCTGTTTCTTGGTCCCACTCATTTTAGTTTTTCTTTTAGTTTTTTGTACTTTTCTTGGTGTATTATAGTTTCACATCATAATATAAATCATAGTGATAGTGACATACATGCACATAGCACTTGATGGACTTTCCCCAGCTCTCTCCTCTTTCTCCCCATACAGAGTGTTGAGATTGACACTGGTATGCTCACACAGGCACATCATGTCATGGTAGTGATTCCTTCATTGATTGTCTTTCTTCCCTCTCCTCTTCCCCTAAACCACCTCCCTGGATCCACTGGGATTTCTTCTCCATTATATGATGTCCCTCTTGTAGCCTGATTACTCCCTAGCTTCCATATATGAGAGAAAACATACGACCCTTCACCCTCTGTGCCTGGCTAGTCTCACTTTACATAATGTTCTCCAGGCCCATCCATTTTCCTGCAAATGACATACTTTTGTTCTTCTTTATTGCTGACTGGAATTCTATTGTGTGTATATCCCATAATTTTGTAATGTATTCATTGTGAAAAGATCTCTCTTTGGTTCCTCAGTCCCACACATTTTGAAAAGATCTATAAATTTATCAAAAATCAATGTGTATTATTTAATGGATAAAAATAAGAAAAATCAATCTTCTTCCTGGAATTCCAGTTATAAAGAGACACTTAGTCAGGTGTCACTGTTGAAGAAAGATCATATCTTCCTCTCTTTTAAAATAAAAAAAATATCTTTTATGGTGGATTTGATTATGAAGGGGTCAGTTTTCAAGTGATTTTAGTGATATAAGCCAGTCTTTACTCTCCCATGAAATTATTCCAAGATGGATGTAATCTACACAAATATTCAAAAGAATATGCACATTTTGGGAAAAATTGTTCTTTATGTGTGCCTTAATTAAGCCAGAGTGTGTTTATTCTCTCAAATAATATCTATCTGTATCTAAGTTTTTCTAAAATTTTCAAGATCTCAGACTGCAACTCATGACTGAAGAAGAACCATTAAAGAATATTCTTACTAGTAGAATTTCTGTTTAAGAAATACTCCGAAGTTGATGTCTTTTAAAATGATTTAGTATCAAGTCATTTGTAGTGGTGCACGCCTGTAATTCCAGCATTTGGGAGGCTGAGACAGGAGTACCACAGTTCGCAGACAGCCTCAGCTACTTAGTGAGGCTCTTTGCAACTCAGTGAGATCCTGCTTCAAAATAAAGAATAAAAAATGGAGCTGAGGGTGTAGCTTGGAGATAGAATGCCCCTGGTTTCCATCCCCAGTACCGCCAAAAATTAAAAAATAATAATTTAGTACCCAAAAAACCATTTTGAGAAGCATGCTATGAGCCAAGAGCACAATCTTAATGTGAAAGTCTTCTGGAGGAGTCCTCTGATATTTGTCTTCTTTTAAAATGGGGAAGGAGTTTGGGGTCCAGATGAACACAAAAGAATAGGGAAGGAATGTGGAAAGAAAAAAAGGATGAGAAAAGAAAGGAAAGAGAGAGAGAGAGAGAGAGAGAGAGAGAGAGAGAGAGAGAGAGAATAATTGCTGCACAGGTGGAGTGAATCTCATTTGTTAAAATGTCTCATTAGCAATTATGGAAATCTCACAGTTTCCCTTAAGGAAACAAAGGATCTTTATTATTTATATTAATGCATTCTAAAGTTATTTCTTTGAATTATACTGAACTCCAGAGGATCAGCATTTGGAGAGAAGAAGCAACCTAGATGATAACTGGTAAACTTGCGTGCATACCTACTGAAATCAACCAATGCTCCAGTTCCAGTTTGGTCTTAAAACTTTTCATCAATAGCCTAGGGCATAGTGGGTGAGCAAAGGGCCAAGAAAAGCCCACAAGTGAAGCAACAAATCCAACATCACGAGTTCAAAGTTAGAGCCAATATTGTTGGGTTTGTCTTAGTTTTGGACCCAACAGAGATACCACAGTAGCAGGGCATGGTGGAGCAAAGCTACGTAGCTCATGGCAACCAGGAAGGAGAGGAGAGGAGAGAAGAGGAGAGGAGAGGAGAGGAGAGGAGAGGAGAGGAGAGGAGAGGAGAGGAGAGGAGAGGAGAGGAGAGGAGAGGAGATGTGAGGAAGGGACCAGAAACAGATATAGTCCCTAAAGCTGTGCTCTCAGTGACCTATCCCCCAGCCACACCCCACCTGCATACAGTTACCACCTTGCAAATTCATTCAAATTGTTAGTGTATCATTGGAGTTTCCACTGATGAGGCTAGCACCTTGATTCCATTGCTTCAACTGAACATTTCTGCATTGCCAACATGTGAACTTTCTGAGGAACATTCCATACTCAAATCATAATTAAAAACCAGCAACTTTCATTGGAGAGCTCCAGAGCCAAGGGAATTAGAAAGCTGATAAAATGCTCCTTCTAGATATTTTGATTCTCTGACACTTGCAGCACCTTCCATGAATAGGCACAGCCAGCCTCACTCACCACAGAAACCTCCCAGCAGAATGGCACAGGGTGGGGTTAGGATCTGTGCGCACGCAGTGACGTGTTTGAAGAGGGCATTGAATGAGCACCAGCTGCATAGGCTACTGCTGTGCAGGGATAAATATAAAAAAAATAGAACTATCTATTTCCACTTTGTATTATAACCACAAAAGAGTTGATTTCCACATAGCACACACTACTGCATAGCTGCATCATGCTCTATGTGACAGATTAGTGAATACCATTCATCAGAGGCCAATAAAATTTAAGCATTGCCAGTGCTTCTTCTCTGGGACCTTTTAGCAAAGCATCAAAGCACTGCAAATGCAAAGCTGACACTGGAGTTTTCCAGAGCAGGAGCATACTCTGTGACCCGTTTGTCAAGATGGATTTGCAATGATCAAGAATTGTCGTCCTGTGCCTGCAGTTTAGACAGACTTAGAAATACAGCATCTCCTTTGTTCCCACTACAAGACTCTGGGGTGAGCAGGCCTGATGATTATTTCACTGATGAGGAAGCAGCCTGAAAGGTTTAGTGGTTCACCTAACATCTTGCAACTGCTAAAAGGTATAAATTGGACCCACTTTTTTCTTTCTCTTTTCTCTTATAAGTTGATGTGGTTTAACACTACTCATAGTTTAGGGATGATTTTTATTTCAAGTTAATTTAAGGCCTCCGAGAATATTGGAAATAATAAAAATGCACTATTTCCAAAAGAATATAAAATAGCAATAAAATATAAAAAAGATGTTTTAACTGTTTATACAAAGTTATGATAGTATATAGATACAATAACTAAATCTCTTTGATTTCTGTCACATGAAATGTATTCTAGTGCACTTCCAACTGTGGAGCATATTCACCCTAGAACTAATCTGAATTTTTTCTCTTGATTGCTATTGTCATTATTTCTGAAGAGTCTTCCAGGTCTGTGGATTTTTGACAAGCTTTCTTTACCAAAAGCTCATGAAGTGAAGTGATGCATTTATTCACATTGCATTAATAGGTGTGGAGAAAAAGGCGGTATCTTCATTTCTCCAAAATTGACTTTTTCCTTTCTCGCGAATACCATCTGCTGGGTTATCTGTGCAGCCCTTGTAGATATGCATGTAGGTTTAGAAGCAGAAGAGTTTTCAGGCACACTCACTTTTTGCTGAAGAATAACATATGTAAGGAAATCTGAAATGTTTTAAGTGTACATCTGCATAGGTTTTCAAAAGGGAAGCAAAGCCAAGGAGTCAGCACTCAGAGCAAGAAATAGAACATTACCAGCATTCCAGAACCTCCCTCCCCATCCCACCTTTCTGTTCTACCCCTCAAGTGTGGTAATTGATTTAATCCAATCTAGTAACCTCAGTCTCATTCAGTAAAAGTCAAGTGTCCCCTATCCAAAATGCTTGGACTAGAAGTAGTTCAGATTTGGGATATTTTTCATATTTTAAAATATTTACATATGTATAGACATATATATATATATATATATATATATATATATATATATAGAGAGAGAGAGAGAGAGAGAGAGAGAGAGAGAGGGACCTTAGGAATAGGGCCCAAGTCTAAACACAAAATTAATTCATAGTTTGGGTGTATTCATTTCGAGTCACCCCTCCATGCCAGTCTCGTATGGAGCTGTATTTCTACTTTCTGTATTTCTATCTTTCTAATAAACTTCTTTAAATCTTCAAAAAAATTAATTCATAGTTCATATGCACCTTACACACATAGTCTGAAAGTAATTGTATACAATATTATTTCTTAAATATGGAACTGGGGATTGAATCTACCACTTTGTTTATATCCCCGGCCATTATTACTATTATTATTATTATTATTATTAATTATTGTTATACTGGGAATTGAACCCAGGGGAATTCTACCTCCTAGCTACACCTCATTTCTTGTTAATTTTTATTTTGAAACAGGTTCTTGCTAAGTTACTGAAGATCTCACTAAGCTTCGGAGGCTGGCCTCAGATCCTCCTGTTTCAGCCTCCCAAGTATTGGGATTACAGGTATGTACCACTGCCTCCAGCAGTTTTATACAGTATTTTTAACGTACCTGCATTTTAACTGCAATTTATCACATGAAGTCAGATGTCCAATTTTATGTTTGTGGAATAATGTTGGTGTTCAAATAAGTTTCACATTTGGGGGCACTTTAGATTTTGGGATTTGGAATGCTCCACTATATTTTGACTGTGCCTAAACTATACATTATTTTTTTAATGCCCAGTCTAGTATACTGTGCCTCCTTTTCTCTGCTCAGTTTTGTGCAGGAGAACATCCGGGTGTGGAGGGTATGGGCCCTCAGATCTTCATTCAGAGTCCACACTGGTTTTGGACAGGAAATGATGCAGACCCAGCTCTCATCCACTCCTGCTGACTGGGCCCTCATAGGGCATTAGCTCTGGATGGTGCATAAATCCCTCTTAGGTTGTGTTCACAATCCTGATCAGACAGCTTTTAGATCGTACTTCTCTCTCCACCACAATGATCTTTCTGCAAGATACTTGACCTGGCTCCCAATTACTTCTTCTCCACTTCAGAGGCACATGGCAATATCGGGGATCCAGCTGTGCCATACAGAAGCTGAGTGTTGCTTGAGGCCACCCAATGTCAAATCCTCCCTGTGCTTTCATCTATATGAACTTTTCTTCTTCCTGGGCCCCAAGTGGGAAATGGATCTCGAAAGGCATATCAGATACATGTGCAATCCCGTCTCCCCGCTGTATCTGTCTTCAGCCACTGCAGGAGCCTCATTGCCCATCTCTTGGTTGGAAGTGCAGAGCTCCGAGGCCTGGATGGACTATCTGGTACTTCTAGGGAAGCAGCCCACTGCCCCATTTTTCTTGGTCACTCAAAAGCTCTTTGGATGAACTTAAGAAAAGCCACCACATTCCTTAAATAAGAATTCAGTAGCTAAAATGTTCACCATCCCACCAATGTCTCCCTTCTTCCCTACTCTTACTTTGAATACTAAAAGAAATAAGCTTCGGGCTTGGCTTTGCTATTACATTGTATTATTTCCTATCCTTTCCGCTGAGCTTTGCTTTCTTCTACTGCATAGCTCTCAGACCTCCCTCCATGGTCTGAGTTCAGAGGGGCATCTTCTATGACCAGAATCTAGAGGTCATTCCTTATCTATTCAATAGGTCCTTCAGGAATCCTAGAAAATATTTACTTTCATAATAAAGCCTGGCTTTCAATATTCTTTTTTAAAAAATAACAACCATTTTACACGTCATGTTGCTGTGTTTGGGTTTCCACTCTAGCAATTCTTAAGGCTCCCTACCCTCCCACAGCCTACCTTATTTTACCCATCCACCCAAGACCACAAATGCTCAGACTAACTAAAGAGAAGTTTCTGTTTCAGAAACAGAAAGCAGAGAAACATATTAATATATTTTGAAATACTAATCTCACACAAATTTGTGTAAATTATGTAAATAGTAATTTTAACATTTCTCCCTCAGTATTCCCACATTTATTTACTCAGAATTGCACATTATAACTCAAGAACTCTAATTTGTCAGCTGCAGAAGCACTGAATTAAGAAGAGTTGGGGGGGTGAACAGCTATTTGTGTTTATTTGATCCTTTCCAGCTTAAAGATGATTTCATAAAAATTATCTCATTTGGTTGTCACCAAATAAAATTATGTACTACTGACCCATTTGAAGGCCTAAAGATGTTAACCTATTTGTCACCACCAATAGTGGTATAGTGAGATAAAAAAAAAAGAAACTTCTTTAACTCTGAGGGTAAAAGCTGAAATTCAGAGTTTGGTGTTGAGGACCACCTTTGTGAACCACCTATAAAATAAGATATAAATGAATAGGAGCTTAAATAGTTTCCCAAATAGTTTTTGAGAAAATATGAAGGTTAGCAAAATCACTTAAATTCAAGATGAGATATTAAATGTCCTGTTTTTAAAAACATGCCCAATATGGTTGTAGATGTGCCATTGCATGGGTTAATAACATGGAGTGATGGTTTGCTTCCCAAGACAGGAACCAAAGGGGGACTTGGGTCTTTTTCCTCTAGAAAACATTAAAGTCTTAGACTCTTTGGGGGTGGGGGGTTAAAGAAAGAATTCTAGGAGCTTGGCAGCATGCCAGGAGCTTCAATCAGTGGAGAAATCAGAGAAAAAGATTGCTGATGATGAATCCAAGGAAAATAAAAGCTAGAATTGTATTTTTAAGTTTCCATTTCTTGTATTAACTTTACTTTATGCTAGCTTCATGCATCAGCAAAGTCTCATTCACAACTTTTTGGAAATTATGCTTGGAGGAATCATCCGTACTCATAGTTTTTGGTAAAACAGACCAGAGAGAATAATTATAGTGGAAAGGGGGTCAGAGCTCCCCATGGAAGAGGAAGAGGACTGAACTAAGTCTGGACTGTGAGGTATTGAGGACACAGATGGCCACAAGGAACGTTCTGGAACTTCTTGTTTTTCTTAAAAATTTCTGCTGACATCTACAGAGGGCTCATATCACACACTGCTAAGCAGTAAAAGAGACATAGTCACTCATATAGAAAATCTACTTGAAGCAGAATAAATCATATTTTTGATGTATTGGCCAAAAATAAATTTATACCTATAGTTGTTATTTTTAAATATTATTTCTATCATGGATAAACTCTAAAATAAAATTACATAATACCATCCGATGTACAAAATAAATAAATTGACTTTTACTTTCTCCTTTCTGTTCATTTTGTTCTTAGGCCGCCTCTCTTCCAGTCTGAGGAATAATTTTTTAGTGATGTGTCTATTTCATACTGAGCCACAAGATGTCAGCCTAAGCTTAGTTAGCTCAGCTTCTAATTCTCTGGAACAACTACTATTTTTTTCTCTTTTTTCCCTCTCTGTCTTTTTTTTTTTTTTTTTTTTTTCATTTTCTCTTATGACCATGAGGAATTTTGAGACCCTCAGGTATCTTGAAACTGGCTACAGAGATGGCGGAAGCCACTCACTTTGGGAGCTCAAGCCTGTTCCTTTCTATCACACCACCTCAGGAAAAGGCCCCCCAAGTATGATGTGCAAACGTCACCATTGTACCTGTTCTTTCTTTTGCCCATCTGTCTTCTTTTCCCCTCTCTGACTAGGTACCAGGGCAGAGAAACCAGCCGTAAGCCTTAGGAAATATCCCTCTGAGAATGAGAGTCTGCCTTCTCTTTTTTTGTTGTTTGTTTGGTACTAGGGATTGAGTCAGGGGTGTTCTACTTCTGAAACTCACTCACAATTCTTTTTTTTTTTTTATATTTTATTATGTTCTTAGCTTATTTTTTTAAAGGTTTTTTTTTTTTTGTCTTTTTTGGAAATGGGGATGGAACCCAGAGCACCACACCTGCAAAGCAGGCACTTTGCCACTGAGCTACATCCCGGCCCCTTTTATATTTTATTGTGAAACAGGGTCTGGCTAGATTGCTGAGCAGCTCACTAAGTTGCTGAGGCTGCTCTTGAACCCGTGGTCCTCCTGTCTCAGCCTTCCAAGTACAGAGATTACAGGAGTTCACCATAATGCCTGACCTACCTTCCCTTTGTGCAGGCATCCCAGTTTTTACAAATAATCCTCTCAGAGACCATTAGTTGATGTTAAAGATGAGAAAACATATTGGCCATGAACATTTGCCTCAGCAGCTGACGTGCACACTTCCTATGGGAACGTGTATTTTCCTCGGTCTTTTCTTACAGGGTGACCTTCGAGAGGAGTGCAAAGGGAGTGACTCCTCATGCAAGCCCAGGTCCACACCTGTACCCAGCAACTGGCCCTTTTATGAAGTGGGTATTTAACTTTCTCCTTAGGTTTGGTTCATTATTGTCAACGTGGAGCCAAAGGATGAAAGTCCTTTTCAACATTTCGTAAATTTTAAATTGATAGCAATTATTCAAGAGAATTTTGAGTTGGGGACTGTGTCCAGCACCAAAGAGAGAAAAAAAATCTACTTTTTAAGTGCTTTATTTCATCAAATTGTCATAATAAGATAATTAAGTGATATCCTCACTTGGAAAATTAGTAAACTTTATCAAGTCTTCAATGACTTGTTCAAAATCTTATAATTAGTAAGTGGGGGCAGAAACACAGGTCTGTCTGATTCTAGAGCCCTTTTTGAAGATCTAGTTTTAAATAATCGCTATCAAAATCAGTATGAACAAAATCCACTTGGTAGGATATAACCCCCTCAGCCAGGGTGCTACAGCAGGCCCTCACGTCACCCATCTCAATCAATAAAAGCTGCCATTGGCTAGAAGTGTAGAATCGTAACTGGAAATAAAGGCAGCTATGAATTTTGACAAAGATAGAAAGATAGTGAGCACCCAGGACAGAACCAGGCTGCACATTTAGGTTTGGATATAACCAGTAATAAAAGACCAAAATAAAGGATCACCTTTACCGTCCAACTTTTGTGATAAAGTTTCATTGTTTCTAAGGAAAAGTATGAATAATGTTTGATTCATCATAGTCATTATTGATGTTCTCTCCTACTTTCTACTGTCCCTATTTAAGGCCATATGAAAGTTCCAGGATCCACCACTGTCCCCAACAACCTGGACATAAAATTCATTAATTATATAACCTATCTAAACATAATATCATTAAAATCATCAATGTCATTTTAAACCATTCATACAAATAAAAAGGTAAATTTTAATTAAAATAAATGTGTATATATGCAAATGATTGATAATTATTAATTATAAAACATAATGAAAATAATTTGAGGGTTGAGTCCGTATATATAATGTCACAGCTACTAATGCATGCTGACCCAGGTGAGTAGCAGTTTAGACTCAATTATCACAAATATTTCTGTATGTGTATGTATGTGTGGGGGGGGTGGTACTGGGAATGGAATCCAGGAGCATTCTACCTCTGAGCAACACACCCACCCCTATTTTTTTAATTTTTATTTTGAAACAGGATCTCACTGAGTTGCAAAGGGCCTCACTAAGTAGTAGCTGAGGCTGTCTGCAAACCACAATCCTCCTGTTTCAGCCTCCCAAATGCTGGGATTGCAAGAGTGCACCACCACGCCTGGCTAAGTGTTTTTTTTTTTATGACTTTTTTTTTCTAAAATGGTAAAAAATAATCTGGATAAAATGTGAAAACGAACAAAGTAGACTCTTCCCTAAGTTTATAATATGTTTTTTTTTCTGGGAAATTTAGGATATATTAATGCTATGCAGAAAGGCTCCATGTGTATTTTATATACAGAACTGGGTTCTAAACTAGATTCTGTAACTAAGCTTTTCAGTGTCTGTGCCATTGGAAATCTCCAACACCCAGAGTGAGCTAGAGCTCTCACTCTATGCCAGTGGCACTATCCCTCCTAATTAATGGAAGAACTGAAATTGTCTTCACACGTTACAAAACTCTCTGGAAGGCAGTACTATGCTTACTGCAAACTAGATTCCCACAGCACATTCAGGGAGGCCCCAGCAATCAACCATGGTTACCATAGCCAATGGAATCCATTGAACTGAGCCAGTCTGATACCTGGTGATGGGGATTGAGCCTGTACTGATTGTTAATAAGAGTTGTGTTAATTGCTAATAAGAACAAGTTTTCATACTTAGGTAGAACAATAAAATCCCCTTTCTGTCTCTAAGCTGTCAGCAAAGGGCTATAGCCAGGGTTGACCTTAGTCAGCTAAAAGTTGTCTGTTAGCCCAGCTGACAACTGAACATTAAAACACAGACCCTTACACTTAGAAAAAGAATTATATAGACTCTCACAACAGTTTAGACTAAAGTTAAAGGATAAAAAGCAAGTTGTATTAACCTTATATTAATTACTAATTACACAAAGTAGTTATAGCCCCAAACCTCTATATTTTAAAAGATTATATTTGTGTCTTTTTTATTATAAAACAAATTTTCAATTAACTCCTAGCAGAAAGAGATAGGGTAAGCCTAAAATCTCACCAAGGACACAGGCAGACAATACATGCTTTAAACTTGAGTAAAAATAAAACCCAAAACAAAGCAAGCTTCTCCTGACCACGCAGACTCCTGACTTTGCTAACCAAGTAACACATTTTGATCAGTGATGTCAAACCTGTCTGTCCCTGTGAGGATGAACAAAGAAGGCTACAGAAAAGGCTTACTCAGCAGATATAACTGGCTGGCCTGCACCTGCTTTTGGTGGGAAAAAAAAGAATTATTGGCTAAGCAGGATGGGAGAAAGGAGATAATGAATTCTTATAAAAAAAATGTTATGTGTTGAGAGACTTGTGTCTTACTCTTAAGGCACTCCATTGCGTCCCTGTGGCATAGTGCTTTGATTGTTCTGTCCCTTCTTTCTACCTTTGTATAATAAAACTTTGCTTATGCTTATAGAAGTGCAGTTCTGGCTATTTTTCTAAATTATCTAATAACAGAACCCATGGAGACATCTCAAAGCATTACACCTGGGATCTAACACCTCTGAGATTTCAGGCCCAACTTGGGTCCTGGGAAACTTTACCAAAGCTGATAATTATCGCCAGGCACAGCTATCCTAGAAGGACCTCATGACCATATCTGAGGAAGCACTGGATGCCTCTCTTCCATTTCGCTCCCACAGGATGTAGGTGCCTTCTCCAGCTAAGGGAACACTGCCCTTCTCTCCTCCTCCTTTCAACATTCCACCCACTTCAGCCAAAGTCTTCTACACTATTTCTTCAAAATAAACCTGCAGTTCTAAGAGGGTGATCCAAGAGCTTCTGGGATCTCTGATACTCTGAGAGTCTTTGAGGTCAAAACTCTTGATATTACCAAGAGATTATTTGTATCTTTCATTATTTGAGAAGTGTACAGTGGAGTTTTTCATATGCTTATGTAATATCAGTAGAGAATGAATACAGCATAGACTTGAGAGTATAGCTGTTTTCTATTAAGCCATAAAAGAACCTTAAAATGAACACAAAGCTATTGGCTGCTAAAGTCCAGTGTGACTGGAAGCTCCCTGGGGTCCTCAATCCTTTTAAATAGCATCAAGGAGCCCTAAGACTCAAAATGTGAGAGTTACTGGTTTCGACTTTCTCAGAAGACAGAAAAAAATGTTTTATTTTAGCAGCTACTGATTCAACAGACACTCAGGCCTTGGCTGGTAAAGACAGGTTGGCGTATGGATTGTAAACAAAAAAATACCCTAAACATATTTAATTTTTTAATTTTAATTTTATTTGTGTTGGTACATTGTAAGCATCCATCTTGAAGTTCAAGATGAAAGAAGCACACATTCACACAGCACTCAGTGAGCTTCCCCAGTTCCCATCCTATCCCCCTCCTCCCTCCCATGCTCAGCATAGTGATTGGTTTTGAAAAGTTGACATAATTTTATTCTTTTTTTTTTTTTGTGTGTGTGTGTGTGTGTGTGTATGTGTGTGTTTGATACTGGGGATTAGGCTCAGGGGCATTCTGCTTCTGAGCTACACCCAACCCAATTTTTTATTTTTTATTTTGAAACAGGGTCTAAGTTACAGAGGCCTCATTAAGTAGCTAAGGCTGGCTGTGAACTCAGATTCCCCTGTCTCAGCCTCCCAAGTACCAGGATTACAAGCCTGTGTCACCATGCCCAGCTTAATTTTATTCTATTTTTATGGCTGAGTGTACATATCCCATAGTTTTGCAATCCATTCATCTGTCAGTTTTGGGGGGATGTTGCTTCTTAGTATTACCTCCCAGATAAAGTCTTTTCTCAGATAAGCATTGAATATACATACAAGAAGACTGTGTGTTGAGAATTAGGGTTAGAACTCCGTGTGCTTTGCTCAATTTTACTGTAAGCTAAAATTGCTCTAAATTCAGTTTATTAATTAAAAAATAGAAAGTAAAAACCAAACCAAAGTGGCCAATTTAAGATTATACATGTTCTGAAAAAATGTATAACACTCTGTGTTTTTGTTTTGTTTTATTATTCTTATACCAGGGTAGTTCTGACTGTCATTTCCAACACACAGCACTTTTGTGTGTATGTTTTGTGCTTATCTGACAGGAGATTATTTTTCTTCACTTTGGAGGTAATATTAAGGGGTAATGCCTTTTGAAAAATTATAAACTCCAAGTCTACACCATTGATCTCTATGTACCAGGCTAATAAGTGTGTTGATAGGGAGAAGAATTGAGCTACCTTCATGACTGAATCAATTAGGACATCAAACCTATTTGAGATTTCATCATGGTTTGGTAACGTAGAATCACTTTCTTTGGGTATTGGGTATTGAACCCAGGAGCAGTCTACCTCTGAATCACACGTCAGACCTTGAATCACACGTCAGACCTTTTTTATTTATTTTGGGCAGGATCTCAATAAGTTGCTGAGGCTGGCCACAAACCTGTGATCCTTCTGTCTCAGTCTCCCAAGTACTGGGACTACAGGTGTGCACCACCAAACAAGCATTTTTGTAGTAAAATATTTTACTTAAGTTTTAAAAACTAAACTGGTGTGACAGTTCCTTAAGATAAAATAATAAACATTGGCAATGGCAATGTTTGGAAAAATATTTTCCAAATAAAATAGGTAGGTGATTAATGCAATGGTGAAGAGGGGCCCAAACTATTGTAATTCACGCTAAGAATTCTTGTGCAACATGGACGGACTCCTGGTTGCCAAAATTTCTGAGTTTTGTCAGGGTCTCATTATTAAAATTAAAAATTTTGTCCTTGTGGTACAATAGAATGGAAGTCTGCATCAATGTGTATTCATTAACTTTCCAAAGAAAATGTGACAGCAGTCGTTTTATTTTACTATATTGTTTTCTGCAAACTAAATATAATGAAGATTCAGAAGTAACTCCTTTCCTAAAAGGATGTGAAGAGAGGGACTGGTGGAGAAAAACAGATCGAGGCCACAGAGTTCCATGTACAAGTCAGTATATATTCTTGACACACCTCATTATGTGATAATGAGCAGAACACACTGAAGAGGCCAGGATGTGTCTAAACTTATTTCCCACACTCAGAGAAAATCGACTTAAAAAGAAGTGTCTGTCACAGGTGAAAACAGGACTCACTTCCCACCTTGAGCTCAGCTTGTTCATTCTTTCAGTATCTTAAGGGTCACTGAGATGTGACAGGGGAGACGTGCCATGTCATCTTGCCTTTCAGACTGTCTTGCAGCTGGGAGGAGGCTTGCAGGCTTACAGCAAATGAACTGTATACGAGGCAAAGCAGTATTTCCGTTCATGCACACATTGTGCAGTGAGCAGTTCAGGGTAATTAGCATATCCATCACCTTAAACTCTTACCATTTCCCTCTGATGAGTATATTCAAAATCCTCTCTTCTAGGTATCTTGAGATAATTTAACTATGTGCAATTAATATGTATCAATAAAACCAATATTTTCAAGTATCAAAAGAGCTGAAAGTGAAGCATTCTAAAACAAAAACAAAAATCCAGTTCTAAAGGGGTCCTGAAGTTCTCTTCCATGAGCCTATAAGGAGGTGTCACAGGAGGCAGCAATTTGAGCTGAGACCTGTGAATGGGCAGGCTCTGGTGACCAAGCCATCAGGCATGGTGGTGCACACTTGTAATCCCAGTACTTGGGAGGATGAGACAAGAGGATCGAAGAATCAAAGCCAGTCTCAACAACTTAGCAAGGCCCTCTGCAACTTAGTGAGGCCACGTTTCCAAATAAATAAAATCGGGCTGGAGGTTTAGCTCAGAGGTAGAATGCCTCCGGGTTCAATTCCTAGTGCTACACACACACACACACACACACACACACACACAGCATGAAGGAAGCAGACAGGCAGAGAATCACCCTGCAAGTTTGGGGAGCAGTTAGCTATTCCTAGTTTCAATGAAATGTAGGGTGTGTGGACATTAAATATTAAAGACTGGGAGCTAAAATTAGAAATTTAAGTTAAGGTCAGATTACAGAGAGCCTTCACCCTCTTCACTCTCTGAGGGCTGAGGTTGTGGCTGCTGAACGCCCCCAGGAGTTGTGTCCTAGTCCAGTGAGACTCAGTGCACAGTGACAAATCTGAGGGGAGAAGTTAAAAAAAGAAAAGGTAGAACACCAGGAAACAATCTCGATTGCCCTGGATGCAAGCACTGACCCAGAAATGGAACAGCTAGAACTCCTGTGCACTGCCCGTTGGAACATAGCGTGAACAATCCACATTTTAGAGGGTTTTGGGGACAATTTCTTACAAAGTTTAATTTTATCTGATTAACCCAGCAATTTCGCCCCGGGCACTTACCTAAGAGAAATGAAAACACAGGTCAACAGAAAGACGGGTACAAGAACATTTTCAGCAATCATATTTAAAATGTGAAAAAAAAAACACACGTTCATCAGCACAAAGATGCACAAGCAAATCGTAGAGTAGTCACTATTTAACAATAAAAAGGAATAAATGACTAACACGCAGGATGATATGGCTGAATCTCAGAAACGTGATTTTACGCAAAGGAAACTGAATACAAAAATAGTATTGCTATGTGATTTCATTTGTTTGAAATCCAAATTCAAACAAAGTCAGTCTATGGAAACAGAAATAAAATAATGGCTGGTAAAGGAGGAGTGGAGAATGGACCTGAAGCAGCATGGGGAAACTTCTGCGGGATAAAAATATTATGAATATTAATTTTGGTGGTAGCTCATTAATCTGAACATAGGATACCTGGTGTTTTTTATTTTTTATACTAATTATGTTTTAATAATAAATTATACTCTATACTACATATGGAACTGTAATGCACCAACAAAAGTATATAAAAATTTTTATAGATCACTGAAAATGTAGCATTAACTCATGCTTTCTGGAAAACAAATAACAAATCTGGTGAATGACAAGACTGATGAATAATCAAAATAAATAAAAGGGCAGAAATCATGCCTAAAAAAAGTAGGATGATGAAAAATAAAACCAAAATCTGTGGTAAAAATAAAGTATTATGTTTAAATTTTAAGCTAATTCAAAGTTTTGTTTTGTTTGTTTGTTTGTTGTTGTTTTTTTTGCGGTACTGGAGATGGAACTCAGGGGCATTCTACCTCCAAGCTACACACCTGAACCTATTTATTATTCCTATTTTTTGAAAGGGCCTAAGTAGCTGAAGGCTGTCCGTGAACCGCAATCCTCCAGTCTCCGCCTCCCAAATTCTGGGATTACAAGTGTGCACCACCATGCCCTACTAAAAAGATTTTTAAGAGATAATGAATATTATAAAATTAATACGTTAGAGCCAGGCATGGTGGCGCACGCTTGTAATCCCCGCGCTTGGGAGGCAGAGACAGGAGGATCAGGTAGGTTCGAAGCCAGACGCACACGCTGGTTTAGGAGACCCTGTTTCCAAAATAAAAATGTAAAAATAGGTCTGGGAGTGTAGCCCGGAGGTAGAAGGGCTTCCAGGAACCCCAGTACCACAAAATAATAATAATAATAATAATACATTAGTAATACTCTATATTTCAAATGCTACATTATGTCAAAACTCCTGAAAAATCAATGAGAAAATATAGTGTGGTATGTGTCTAAATAAAACCATAAGTAAAATGACTGTATTTAAGTCTCACTGCAAAAATAGTTAATGTTATTCTCAAATACCACATTTTTATTTAAAAGTATTAATTATAGACTTTAGGAAATTTCTATGAGTCATAAAATTGGCTTCTAAAAGAAAGACTGATTTTGTTGCATTTATTTTTCATACTGTGAAGTAATATAGTGCTACTGAAAAATGTCTTTCTATCTGTTGGATAGATAACACTCAGGGTTTAAAAACGAAGGCAGCATATGTCTTTTTGCAATTAGCTTAGGAAGCAAAACTAAAATTACTATTCATCATCTCTCACCTACAGAAGCTCTGAGTGTATATTTAAGCTTATCGGTACAAGGAGTCACAAACTATATTTCATGTTCAAAACCAAAATATAGATTTTTGGAATCTGTCATTCTGGTTCACTTGCTTGGGAAGCAAAAAGAAGTTAGCAGCTGAAAGTCCATTTGAAAAGGAAAAGGAGAATATAGCCTTGCCCCATGTATAACCCAGGAACCTCTCTCGAGAAGGCAAGCTCGGCTGTTACCAGGAGTATGAGGTGTGCTTTCCAGCGGTAAGGAGATGCCAGTTCTGTATTGGAATTTGCTACTCTGTAGAAGTTGATTGGGGGACAGGTGTCACACCGAGTGCATGCTTGAAGCACACGATGATAATCTGCGTCTTCCCAGCTTCCAGTTCTTGCTGCTTCTCACTTCTCATAGCACGTGTTACCAAAAGGGACTAGAATCTGGTTGCTGAAAATAAATGGAGTGACTCAGTACGCAAGTGAATAAATTATGGAAACTCCCTGCAAGGGGCCATGAGGTAGTTAATAAGCAAGCAGGGTTAATTAGTTCCATAGTGACAATGTATGCTATTTGTGATATGCTACATGAAAAAAAATCAAATTTCAGAATAATGTGAACTATAAGAATTCATTGGTAAAAATAAATCACGAAGAGCGAAAGCTCTCATTTAAGACACAGAAACAACTAAGAAAGCGCCATAGTAGAAGAGTTAATAATATTGTTCTGATTTAAAGAAGAGCCTTACAGAGCTATTTATAATGTATATGGCAACTGACTTAAAGAAACAGCCTGGGAAATGCATAGACTATAAAAGAAAATTTAGGAAAGATGAGCTAACATGGACACATCAATGGATGGATAGATGCATGGATAGATGGAATAGTGTGTGAATGGGTAGATAGGCTGATACAGCAACGAGGAAAATGAAAAGAAAGAGAATAAGGGGAAAGGAAAATGCTTTTTTTTTTCAGAAATGTGAAGGCACTGTTTGATTATTTTTTCTATTATCTGATATTTCAATGATAATTCTACTTCCAAAAATGTTTTTCTTCTCTTTATCTTTAGCATTTGTGTATTTCATAATTAGGATGTAGAGGTGATTTCTTTTTATTTAAATAATTTGGTTCCCTTTCAGCTCTGACAAATGTGCTTATATTGATTCTTAGATCATTTCGATCCCTCTATGCTATCATTTCTATCAATACTAATTGCTACCTCTTGGAGCTCCTAAGTTTCTGTCTCTAAAGATTTTACTTAATTCCAAATGCTCTCTCTTGTTTAGTAGATCAAATACACATGACACAATTAAGACACTGGAAATTACCAATCATTAGAAAAATTCACCATATGCTTTTTCCAGATCATATCCCTTTCCTACTCTTGATCTTGACTTGTGTATTTTACTTTGATTCTAGTATTTTGGAATCTTACCATTAACATTTGTATCTATAATATACCTTTATAATTATATGCAATATAAACTCTATGTGCACATAACAATTTTATATTGGCTTAAAACTTAAATGGAATTACATGACTATTGATTCAGCCTACTTTTATAAAATTATTTTTAGTTTGGAGCTATTATGAATCATGCAACTGTAAACATTTTTATACATATATTTTATGACATAAATACATAGTCGCCTCTATTTTTATGCTTTTTCATGTTATTCTTAAATCTTTTATTTTAATTTACATAATAATACATATTTATGGTATACGCTGTGATGTTTTGATACATGCCTACATTGTAGTGAACAACTCAAGATATTTAGGTTACCCATCATCTCAAACACTGTTTCCTTTTGATGAGAACATTCTACCACTGTCTCTTGAAGCAAATTCTTGTATTACAGAAATGGATACATTCAATACCATGTTTGATGCTAAATTGGCTATTTTGCTAGCATTTGATGTTTAAATAGTAATTCTGCTGCCAAAATGCCTTTACTTTTCATTACCTTGAGTGTTCTCAGATTTCATAACTAACATCTAAATAGGAATCTTTTTTATTTAAGGAATTCTGTTTCCTCTAACTCTATGACTTACCATTATATCCCAGTGAACAATGGATGAAAGTTATAGCTCCTCCACACATTAATCATTGTTACATACTTTAAATCTTAGCAAAATGGTAAGGTGCAGTGGTGTCTACTTTGGGCTTTAATTTTCTATTACTACAAGGGAATTCTGGCATCATTACATATATTTTAACAATATTTATTTTCTCTTTTATGAAAAGTTCTGCTTATGTCACTTAACCATTTCTCTACAAGATTATTGTAGGCCTTTCACTTATTAAAGAGTCTATCATCCTGCTCATGATTTTTCTTACCTACTAACATCATATTTATTAGTCATGGGATCTCTAAGTGTTTTTCCACATCTTCCAATTCCTTAGTAATTAGATGGGATGATATAATTTGTAGGCAAAGTCTTCTGAGAAGTCACCTTTGTGTCAAAGCATTTATGAGTTGGCACAAGACTCTCATTCTTGTTCTCTCAGCTCCAATAACCTAAAAGGCCATGAGGTTCTTGTAAGTGTGATTACAAAACCAGAAAACTTCATTTTTCCTGCCCCCCTGAGTGATTCTAAGGGGCAGACTTTATGTACCACCCACCTACCCAGCCAAAGCCCATTGGATTCATACTGTAAGGGATAAATGTGATGGGTGATTTATTACTACAGTGTGGTCTAAATGGCAAATTTTGTCATTTAGATGATCTGATCAGATATTTTTCTCCTTTAACCTGCTAATGAGATAAATCATATTTATGAGTTACTTAACATCAAATTGAGAAAAACTAACATGGCCTTGGCCAATATTTTCATATTTCTTTTTTTTTTTTTTTTTTTTTTTTTGGTGGTGGTACTGGGGTTCCTGGAAACCCTTCTACCTCCGGGCTGCACTCCCAGACTTATTTTATATTTTTATTTGGAAACAGGGTCTCTTACGCCAGCATGGCTGGCTTCGAACCTGCGCGATCCTCCTGTCTCCGCCTCCCAAGCGCAAGCGCTGGGATTACAAGTGTGCACCACCACGCCCGGCATATTTCTACTTTTTTAGATTTAGTTTAGTATTTAGTTGAGGGTTTTCCAATTTATCTTAGCAAGATGACCCTGTAACTTTTCTTTCTCATAATGTTTTTGTCACAAGGTTATTAGTGTCTCATCAATGAGTAAGACAGCATTTCCTCTTTTCTATACTCTGGAATAGTTATGTTTAATACTAGAACTACTTCTCCTAAAAATGTCTATTAGAACTCACTGAAAATTTGGAACTAGTACTTTCTGTGTGAGATTTTTAATACAAATATAAAGAATATTAAGTTTTTAGTTTACATATTGTTAGGGTCTGAGAGTCACCCCTTCCCCAAATAACGAAGAACACACCAAGGATGTAAATCATAAGCAGAGTTTATTGTGCTGCAGCTCTTACTGGCAAGCCAGGGTCAAGTCTCCTTCACAAGCCTAACTGCCATTCAGAGGAATTGTCCAGCAGCTACCAGAGGAATACTTCCTTCTGGCCGGGCTAACGTTCAGCCTCTTAGACAGCAGGCAAGTGGTCGGAGTTCGACCCCGAGCCCAAAACAGACCTTACATTTATAGTCTCAGAAGGGGCGTTCACATTGGGATATAGCCAATAAGTTTACAAAGTAAACAAGTGCAGCCATCTTGTTTTTCTGTTAAGTTCCAGACACGTTGGAAACATTCTCAACAGAAAAACAAGTTCCAAACACTTTAACTTACTTCTATATCCTAATATTTTAATTTTATAAGGGGAGTGGGATGGCCCTCTCAATACTCTCTCTCTCTCTCCCTCTCTCTCTCTCTCTCTCTCTCTCTCTCTCTATATATATATATATATATATATATATATATATATACATATATATATATATATATATATATATATATTCACATTACCCTGGTTTTCCCTTGATATTGATTCAGTTTGCATTACCTGTATTATCTTGGAAATTATTCATCTTAGCTAGGTTTGAAAATTGCTTACTACATATTATTTTGTACTCTCTGACCATTTTTCTACTCTCTGCTATTTTTCATTATGGTGTATCCTTTCCTTGTGTATTGTGTATTTTGAACTGTGAGCTACTCATTTTTACTTGAAATTTAATTTGTGTGAATTTTTAATCTAAGCTTGAATTTGAGGTTTTATTTTTTTTGATTAGCACTTTCACCTACTATATGCCCAAAGACATTATCAAGTTGCTACCACCTGAGTTAAATGATCTGATCAAAATTTTCCAGGCTGCAAAAGCAATGAGAAAACGAAACAACACCCACATGAGAACTGGTTTATGATTATGCATTTTTGGAGATGTTTTTCTCCATCCAGAACATTTTTTTTTTGTGGGTCTGGAACCTGGGCATTTGACCTCTGAGCTAAACCCCCTGCCCTATTTTTTAGTCTTTATTTTGAAACAGGGTCTCACTAAGTTGCAGAGGGCCTCTCTAGTAGCTGAGGCTGTCCATGTCAGCCTCCCTAATGCTGGGATTACAAGCATTCACCACCACCCCTGGCTTCTTTTTTTTTTTTTTTTCAGGCCTTTTTGTTGTTGTTTTTGAAACAGGGTCTCATTAAGTTACTGAGGCTGGCCTTGAACCTGTGCTCTTCCTGTTTCAGCCTCCCAAGTACTGGTGTTAGTTACAGGCATACAAGTTATGGGCTCCATCCAGAACTTTAAAAAGATATTTCATGGATATTCTATCTACTGAGTGAGGGCTTTTCTAATTCACCTCACCTCTCAAGGCCCAGCTTTATGGATCCAAGCATTATAAGATCTCCTAACAGACTTCCACTATGGGTGTACTCTAAGATTCAGCTTCTATTTCCCATGTCCTAAAGGCCAACCAGAAGGTCAAGTTCCCCCAAGATTCTTAGAAACCTGAGGATAGCTCCAGAAGTGACATCTACCTTACTTATAGGTTTCTGCTTTCACTTCACTTCAGAGATTAGATTTTTTCTTTTCTTTTATGGCAGTTCATTAAATTACTATTGTAAAAATACTTTGTTCAAGCTTTTCATTGTTTCAATTGGAAGGGTCAGTCAGCCTGTCTCACATGGCAAAATTTGTATAGCCTACTTATCTAACTTTACCAAACAGTTCTCTAACAAGAAGAACTTTCTGTAGTAATGGGGTGTGCCGCATCTTTACCCATCAATGTGGAAGCCGCTAGGCACACGTCATGAGTAAAGAAATAAGCATCTATTTTCACTTTATGTTAATTGGTTTGAATTTAAATTTAAATAGCCACTTGTGGCTGGTAGCTTCTTATTAGAAACAGACCTTCATTCACCCAGAGATGGAGCTGATACACAAGTACTCTAATAAGGTGTAACTGTTAGAATTACAAATAAAGAGTAGATGAAATTCTTGGCTACATGATTCAGACTGTCATAGCCAAAGAAAAAAAAATAGTAACAAAGGAAGTTTGAAAGAAAGCCAGTCTTCCTCCTGAATAGGCTGAGCCACTGGCCTTTTCTTTGCAAAATAATTTCTCAGACTGACCTAGTGGCATATACCTGTAATTCCAGTATTTAGGAGGCTGAGACAGGAGGGTTTCAGTCTCAAGACCTGTTTTAGTAACTTATCAAGACTCTCAGCAACCTAGCAAGACCCTATTCCAAAAATAAAAAAAAAATTAAAAGGTCTGGGGGTGTAGGTTGGTGATGGATGGCTTGGGGGTTCAACCCCCAGTACAAATAGAAAAAAAAAAAAGGACTTTATGTATATGTGACATCCACCTGGGCATGTCACAACAAAGGATTTAATGCAGATTATGGGACTGTGATTGTGTAAACCAAAAACAGAAACAAGGCACAGGAAATGGCACGAGGCACTCCCCAAAAGGCTTCATTAGGGTACATCTTATCTCCGCTGCAGTGGCTTTGCCTCCTAGCCCTAATGAGCCATCTCTGACTCAGACTGGCTTCTTGAATTCATGCCAAACCCCATAGGTACTCACAGCTGGGTACTCACCAGGTAGCCTCTCCTTGCTATTATCTGTGGCAATAAATTTCTATTTGAAACTGGAAGGAATCCACCATTCATCAGTAGGCCCACTCATGGAGGGACCTCCCTCAAAACTATTGCTACTGAACACACAAAATGTGTATCTCCTTTTAGTAGGACAGAGAAGTATTTAAACCATGAAGTTACAGATCGAATTTCTGTTTCTATGCTGCTGGGTCCTCGTAATAGATCAACCCCAGTAGAAAGAGAACTAAGCACAAACTTCTAACTAGGGACTCGGTACCGAAAATGGAATTCATTGAGGAGGACTCTGAGTATGCAGTCTTTTTATCCAGATTATGCAATCTATCACAATGCATGCAGACTTTCCTCACTGACATGGAGATGAGGCCGGTACTTACTTGGCAGGTCTGATGAGGATTCAGTAGGTCAAGAGCTCTTTCTCTTTTTGCTCCTCTAGAGCTTTTCAACCTGGTCACGGTGGTGGAGGGTAGTTCTGAGCCTCAGTGTCTCTATGGGTATCTTCAGTTCTTACCAATCATTATGATTCCTGTTCCTCCTTGGTCCCTGCACTCCATCCTTAATGACCTCTTTTCCAATTTGGGGGAGATCAAACATTCAGGATCCGTGAGAGTATCTGGGAGTAACTTTCTGTGGTATGTGTCCTCTTGCTCATTTTGTTTTGTTTTGTTTTGTTTTGTTTTAGAGCACTGCGGATTGAGCATAGGGATACCCTATCACTGAACTACTTCCCCAGGCCTTTTGATTTTATTTTATCTTATTTCATTTGAGAGATAGAGTCTTGCTAGTTGCCCCGGTGGCCCTCAAACTTGCAATCCTCTTGCCTCAACCTCCTGAATAACTGGGATCACTGTCATGTGGCACCAGGCCCAGCAAAATTGTGTCTTTTCTTTTAGGACAATATTTAATTTCCCATTAACATGCACTTTACATAAGTAAAACCCCTTCTAGCTATAAAGTGTGTGAAAAACTGGAAACTATAGAAGAAATTTGTTTTAAGACAGTGTAATAATTACATTTTTCAAAAAATAGGCACTAACTTTAAAATTATGGATTTAATTGTTAGTCGGAAGAAAGCATAATAAATATACCAGAGTGCCCAAAAGACTGGAAACATAGGCAAATTCATAAATTTATTATATGTTATATGTTTCAGTAGTGAATCAAACCTAGAATTCAAACCTATATTTGCCTCTTCCAAAGACATATATTTTGTCTCATATTATATATAAGTATCCCTAATCAGTACAACTTTTCTGACATCTATGGTTTTTATCATTGGAAGCTTACAAGTAACAGTCCAATTGTCCCACCTTGAGGATGACTGGATGAAGAGGTCCAGATATTTATTTTATATTTGATGGAAGTATTTAATTCAGCTTTGGTCAACTCAAAAAAAATTTAAAATAACTACATTTTTATTTATAAGGAATTTTTTGAAATATGAATACACCTTAAGGAAAAAGTTTTTATCCCAAACCTAATTAGATGTATGTGTCTTCATTCTATGGCATTAAATATATGTCCAAGTTAATGTCTTCTACTTAAAGCAGAAATCTAATCACAGAGTGCTTACTCATACAATGTATAGCATGGTAGGTACTCTGAGTAATTATGATGATTTAGATTTAAGGAATTATTGAATATTTGGGCTGAATGGGACCTGATAATAGATTACGCCCCTCCTCACCCCTCCCCCACCCCCCCACACATTCCAGTTGACAGTTTAGTATACTGAGTCAGTACCTTTCACTCAGTCAGTACATGGCCACTATGGGACTTTAATGGATAAAAGAAAGAAGAATTAGCTTAGAGATCTCAGGTGATTAGCCAGGAACACTCGTGGCTCCCTGCCACAGCTAGAATAATGATACTTGGGGCACTGGTGAGAAGAATGCTTAGGATTTCAATGGAATCCCACACCTCTAACATGATTTAGGAATGTGTCGATGGCAAGGGTCCTGTGAACACAAACTCAGTGAGTACCAAGAGAAGGAAGTCTAGAGGATGTTTTTTAACAATAAGATGTAAGGACTTCAAAGAAATATTTCAAAGCTTATATATCAAAGCCACTAAAGTTGGAGGGACATGAGTTGATTGAACAGTTGAGCATTTAGCAGAGTGTTCTCTAGACAAAAGCAGGCTGGAGTGTGGCATGATATCAAAAGCTACAAGGTGGAGTGCAGGAAGTCCTCCAGCCTTGAGACAGCAAAAAGCCATTTCAGCCCTGGGTGGAACCAGTTTCTTCAGACTCCTATCTTTCTCACCTCCACTCTGTTCTGCAAGTGAAATTGAAGGATACACCCACCTAAACAGATACTGAACTACAAATTAAATCAGTCAGCCTTGGCAAATTCAGAAGGTTAAAGGGAACATCAAAGAAACTCTCTTTTACATTCTGTTCTCTCCAGCAGATAAGAATGTGAACTACTGAGGGGTATAATGGGAACTTCTCAAACTTGTTCCAAAAGTGGCTGGTGAAGGTCCTGCAGGCCACAAAGGCTCCCCAGACATCACTGGCTCTTCCAAGGAACCTGGTTTTGTTCTACTCAAATATATGGGGCAGATTTGGAGGGCTCAGGAGGTGCGACCACAGGGCTAAAAGTAATGGAAATCTGGGACAGTCCAAGACATAAGTTTGGTTCCAAGATCATGGAGTGGTGTCACAGGTGAGGACAGTATTACAGACAGCATTTCATGTAGGCTTAAAGCCTAAAGAAGTCTAGAGACTTATAAAAGCAAGTAAAACAGCAAAATTATGTTTCTTCATTCTTCATGAGACTTGGAAAAAACAATTAGCCAACAACATCCATGTCAGAAGGACCAGAATTCAGTACTCTCAGGACAAATGCCTGTAGCCCACAGGTGCCTCCCTCCATAAGGAGGCTGGCAGGCACCAGCAGGGGGAGCAGAGGCGGCCATGCCCTAGCACAGCTGAGGTCTGACTAGCACTGGGGAAAGACAAGGGCCAGGCCAAGTCCTCACAAGGAAATCAAGCGCTGGGAAGGATGAAGGGGCCCAAGTCCACACATAGCCTCTTTCCTGGACAAGAAGATTCATTTACATAAAGGACATAAGACACCTGCAGGGGTGTCCCCAAAAGGTTCAGAGGAACCTGAAAGAAGTTGTCATTTTTGCAGAGTGGTTGGGATGCAAACAGAAAAATACTATTTGTTGACTCTTGTCATAAGCTTGATTTATTTGTTCCTAGTTCAATGCAACCTCTAAGTTACAGCTTAGGTAAGAAAAACCCGTTTTCTTCTTTAATACAGTGTATTTGTGGAATGTGACAGCTTGGTATATTGTAAAATGTGTTTTGCACCCTTTTTGTCCTCTTGGAGTGGCTTCTGCTATTCACTGTTACATCTTCACAAACAGTGCCAGTCAAGATCAGAGCAGTAATTTCTTTAGCAAGTCAGTGGATTCTGAAAATAAGGTACATCCGTTTCTGCTAAACTAAATCATCCCCACGAAGTGGTTGTAAAAGATGCATAACTTATTTAGCTCTTGCTATCAAAACATACCTGCCCTTTAAGCATTTCATACTTAAAAACCACCTCTATGGCCGTGCATGGTGGTGCACACTTGTATTCCCAGCACTTGGGAGGCTGAGACAGGAGGATCGCACATGTTCAAAGCCAGCCTTAGCTATTTAGTGAGGCTCTCAGCAACTTAGTGAGACCCTGTTTCCAAATAAAATATAAAACAGGTCTGAGAGTATAACCTGGAGGTAGAAAAGCCCCTAGGTTCTACCACCAATACCACCAAAAAAAGAAAGAAAGAAAGAAAGAAAGAAAGAAAGAAAGAAAGAAAGAAAAGAAAAAAATCACCTCTATGAATATTGTATATTATTCTTGTTTAGGGTTAAGCTTCATGTGTCATAAATGTGTGTTTGTTTGGGAAATGTACACACACAGTAAATATATACATATACACACATTACATATATAGACACACATTACACATATATTTGCACACACTACACATATATACATATATATACTTCATATACATATGCATATATGTATTTCTTTTTTTTCATAGAAAGAGTTTATTCAGGCAGTTTTCGATATGAAATGCAAACAACTAATACACTGGAACAAGAAGCAGGGAAGTTCAGGTATGGAATGCCACACCTTCGTAGTCCAATTCAGGGCACCAGTAGAGTTACCAAATGAGGGTGGTTCTGAGCCCTACATAGATAGAAAGAATTAACTACTGATTAGTGTTCAGAAGTATCATCCCTGCCCATGTACTACTGAGTAGGGAAGGTTGCCTTTCTGTACCCAGATAAAAAAAAATATGTGTATCCTCAGTCATAGGGTGAGACTTTATGCAAGTAGCTTAACTTCTGTGGTCTGAGTCGTAAAATAAGAATAAAAATATATGCCTTTTTCAACTTTGTAGGATTGTTGTAAGACATCAGTACCTAAAATTAAAAGTTATAATGCAATCATATTGCTTATATTACAGTTACCTTCACTTTAAAAAAAATTATTAGTTAAAAGTAAAAACGACTTTTAAATTCTTTTAGAAAGCTGGGCGTGGTGGCGCACGCTTATAATCCCAGCACTTGGGAGGCTGAGACAGGTGGATCGCACGGGTTCGAAGCCAGCCTCAGCTACTTAGTGAGGCTTTTAGCAACTTAGTGAGACCCTGTTTCTAAATAAAATATAAAAAAGGTCTGGGAGTGTAGTCCAGAGGTAGAAAGCCTCTGGGTTCCACCCCCAGTACCACCAATAAATAAATAAATAAATAAATAAATTCTTTTAGAAAAGAGTCCCCACAACCTCACATATATTAATGCTGATTCTAAATTAATTTATGATAATATTTCACAACAAAGCCTTCCCAATAGGTAAGGACAATCTGAATGGGATATTTTGGAGGAGCTTTAGGTGAAATGTTCCATGAAATCCAAAACAATAACTCCAGGTTTTCTATAATCCAGGTCCTTCTTGATTAAGTATAATAAAACACATAAACATTTGCCCACCTGATTGGAAGAAAACAGGAGGATAAAGGAAAGATAGAGGAGGAGGAAGGCAGAACTTGATTAACGAGGGTCCACATCCAAATATGTGTAAAATTATGAATATGGCATGGTTACCCGGGACAATCATTGTTGGGAGGGGGGAAGGGAAAACAGGGGTGGGAGGGGGGAGCGGGCATCAGGTATAGTTTAAATGTATACCATTTATGTTTAATAAAAATTAAAAAAGAAATAAACTACCATCAATTAGTATGACCACCAAAAAACCAAAAAATCACATCAGAGATTTCTCACCTGAATAGTAAACACTAAGAAAGAAATGCAAGTTAGAAACAAAGCTTGCAGAATCACACACTTAAATATTTGTTAAGAGGGTAGAGTTCATGTTATATGTGTGGGGGGGGGTTGCCACAATTAAAAATAAATTAATGCTGGGCGTGGTGGCGCACGCTTGTAATCCCCGTGCTTGGGAGGCAAAGGCAGGAGGATCACGCAGGTTCGAAGCCAGCCTTGCTGGCTTAAGAGACCCTGTTTACAAATAAAAATATAAAATAGGTCTAGGAGTGTAGCCCCGAGGTAGAAGGGCTTCCAGGAACCCCAGTACCATAAAAATATTAATTAATTAATTAATCACATCAGTGCTCATAGGTACTGATTTCTCCAAGACATCAAGATGTTTTGTCAGCTCCTTGGGCCAAGTATGGCAGGTCCTTTGTCAGAATTTTTGGCAAGAGGAGAGTATGAATGTTAGAATCTTGGCCTAACATAAACTCTTGAATGGAGACATTCCATTTCTACGCTTCTAAAAAGTGTTTTCTTCTGTTTTCTTTATGTCTCTAATGCTATACTTGCTGGATAACCAAGAACTCTTATCTCAGCTGTCATATGAAGCAGATAGTTTCTGGGGAGAAGGCTGACAGAGGCCCCTCCCCTCCACTCCCTTCCAATAAAGCAAGACAGACTGGTGTGAACAGAGTTAATCATTGTGAAATGCAGGCCGCCAATCTGGGTGCTAGTCTAAGTTTCTGCCCCACCCCATCGGAAGTCATCAGAAGAAGGGCAGCCGCATTTTACTTACTGACTGTGAGCTTCAGAAATTCCTAAGTGTGGCCAGGCATGTCGGCGCACGCTTGTAATCCCAGCATTTGGGAGGCAGAGATCAGAGGATTGCGGTTCACAGCCAGCCTCAGCTATTAAGTAAGGCCCTTGGCAACTCAGTGAGACCCTGTTTCAAAAAATAAAAAAAGCCTAGAATGCCCCTGGGTTCCATCCCCAGTACCTTAAAAGAAAAAAAATTTTTTTTTTTTTTTTTTTGCCTTATCTCCCTAAGTTGTTCTGGGACAACATTTAGAAAAATGTTCCATGGGAAAAATAGAGGCTGCCATACAATTCTACCTTTTCAGTAATCTAGTATTAAACTAAATACCTCTCATATACATCAAAGCAAGCGATCTAAAAATATCTTCATTGATTTTTACATTGATTTTAGAAGAGTTTAGATTCTTTATGAAAATATACAAGCAGACTCATTTTTAATTTCTTCTGACACTTGATAGTTACATGAACTAGCCTCATTAGTAATAGTTCTATACTTACAGTTTATGTCAGAGAATTATTTGTTTGGCTTTAAATTATTAGTGCTTTGGGGAAAGTTATCAACCTTTAAAAAGCTATGCCTTCTTTTATCAAATTTTTGTCAGAAATTAGACGGTAATGCCTACGCAAACTCACTGAGCATAGATCCATTAAAAAAAAGTTAGTTTATTTTTCAGGCATAACCAGGGAATCATTTTTTCTCCATGACCCCACAATATGAATGATACATTTTAGTATATTTATGGCATGATTTTGTATTGCTCACATTATCCTTCACATTCTTCAAACTTTTCTTCTCGTTTATCATTCTTTAGTGTTCTTTCACCTCTAAATTCATTCCTGGAAAATGTATCATTCAATCAATGTAACACAATTTGCCCAATCATTGCATAGCTAATGGACATTCAGTCTGTATCCGGGCATTTCATTTTGGCTGTTTGTTTGTTTGTTTGTTTTCTCATGGATATTTTTTTCTACTACAAAAAATGCTGTGACCACTTGATACATGGACACACACAGATTTGAGTCTTGGTTCTGCTAGACATTGGGTAGATTCTCAAAAACAAGACTGTTGGGTCTATAGACATGCATTTTTATTTTACCAGTTACTGCATCTCTTTCCATCTAGCTTATAAGATCTTAAGCAAAGCAGAGCTTGGCTTGTACTTCTTGTCAGTCTCCCACAATGCTTAGCCCAGCCTGGGGCCCACGTCAGTAAGTATTAACTGTTAGTTGGCTTGGCACAATCTTCTTGTTTGTGCTGCCTAGATAATCAGATGCCAATCAGACACCAAACACCTTTTCCATGGTTGAGTTCAGGTCATTCATCTCCTGTATGCTCTTACTTTTTTTTTTCTTCACTTGAACCCCAGGGGCATTCTATCTCTGAGCCTTATTTTATTTATTTTTTTAAATTTTAAAACAGGATCTTGTTAAGTTGATTTGAATCTTGTTAAATTGCTGAGACTAGCCTCACACCTGTGATCTTCTTGTCTTAGTCTCCCAAGTGCTGGGATTAGAGGTATATGCCACTATGCCTGGCTCTCTTGTTTTCCTTCTTAGAAAACAATATTTTACTTAAAAAATTATTTAAAGCCAGGCATGGTGGCACGCACTTGTAATCCCAGTACTTGGGAGGCTGAGATAGGAGGATCACACAGGTTCAAAGCCAGCCTCAACTACTTAGTGAGGCTCTCAGCAACTTAGTGAGATCCTGTTTCCAAATAAAAAATATAAAATAGGTCTGGGAGTATAGCCCGGAGGTAGAAAGCCCCTGGGTTCCACCCCCAGTATCACCAAAAATAAATAAATAAATAAATAAATAAATAAATAAATAAATAAATATAAAAAATAAAGAATTAAAAAAATAGGGCTTGGGTTGCTTGGAGGAAGAATGCCCCTGAGTTCTATCCCCAATACTGGGAAAAAAAAAAAAAAAAAAAAGATGGAACCAGGGCCAGGTGGTAAATACAAATTCCAACCTCCAAAAATCTATAGAAAATTGTTTACTGGTTTGTCATTAGAAATTCTTTTTTAAAATCATAGACAGTATTGGTGAAGATATGGAGAAATTATAACTCTCATCCATTGCTAGTGGACTGTAGAACCACTTTGGAGAACAATCTGGCAGCTTCTAAAAATGTTAAACATAGAGCTACCATATGAACAACCAATTCCATTCCTAGTTATATACCTCTGCTGGCTTAAAAAACAAAAAACTTGGTTTCTCCTACTATACATTCACAACACAGATCACTTCTGGGACCTCAAAAGGTATGAGGACTTCTTCACACCAGGGAGCAAGCAATTGATTCTGCAGCAGACACTAACTGAGTGCCCTTTGAATCAATTCAATTCCGGCATGATAGCATCAGATCCCTTTCTGTACAGTAATCCTTGCTCACAGGCATAGGACAGAACCCCTTCTGAAATGAAGAGAATTTCTTTAACAGCCAGCTCCAAGACAGAAAGGTAGGGGGAAATTACATTTCATTTTAGTTTCTTTGACCTACCTTACAGAGCAGAAATTCTAGTTTCTATGTGCTGGCATTGTTTGAAAGGGATAAGGCAGAAGATCTGCATAAGAAAGGCAGAAGGTTTCTTTCTGAGGTTGCTTCTGAGGCCTAACACCACCCAGTGTTACTGTCACATTTATTGCTCTGAAGCTTTCTGAACCTGTTTTTGCAACCAAAGAAAAAGGTCAAATAATGTAAGATATATTTATTGTCTGAGTAACCGTGGACTCATAAAGCCCCAAATATGTATATTATAGTATACTATCTAAGAAAATAAAAACACATTACTACACAAAAACTTGTCACAGCTGGGCATGGTGGCACATGCTTGTAATCCTAGTGCTTGGGGGCTGTGATATGGGGATCACACAGGTTTGAAGCCAGCCTCAGCTACTTAATGAGGCTCTCAGCAACTTATTGAAACCCTGTTTCCAAATAAAGTATAAAATAGGTCTGGGAGTTTAGCCCAGAGATAGAAAAGCCCCTGGGTTCCACCCCCAGTCCCACACACACACAAAAAAAACTTGTCATAATTTATACTAACCAAAAGTTAGTATACTAACTAGTATGTGATTATTGCTAACCATAATCTGGATGTCAATCAACTGATAACTTGATAAACTAAGTGTGATATATCTATAAAGTGGGGTATTATTCATCCAGAAAAAAGAAAGGGTATACAACAATGTAAATGAATCTCTAAACAATTATGCTCAGTGAAAAAACCCATTTACAAAAATAACACTTACTGTATTATTCCATTTCTCTAAAATGTTCAGAATAGATAAAACTATAAGGACACAGTAGACTAATGGGTGCGTAATGGCAGGGTAAAAAAGTAGAGGTTAAGAGAAAAATAGAAAATGATTGCTAATAAATATAAGGTTTCTTTTGAGTGTGGTAAAAATGTTCTAAAATTGATAGTGCTGATTATTGCAATATTCTTTGAATATATTTTAAAATCATTAAATTATATATTTTAACTGGGTAAAGTATATAGTATGTGAATTATATGTATAATGCCATTATTTTAAAAAACTACAAAGTATAAAATACAGTTCCAGAAAACTTCAAAAACAGTATGATAAAAGCTCTGATAACATATTCTTGTGTTTAAAACAAGTCAACAAGTTTAAAACAAGTCACTAAAGCAGTCTTCCTTGTGTCTCATTCTAGGTATACTCATATGATTTCTCTCTGATCACTCTCACACCGACATGTCAAGAACTAAAAACTAAACAACTTAGAAATAGAATCAGAGAAAGTTGTTTGGTTTCCAGAACTTGAAAAGCAGGTTGAATATAGGTTTGGTATGTCATCAGCTATAAAGGTATCTGCATGACTTACACCTGGGAAGAAAACAATAAACCTTTGAAAGAGAAGGTAATATGATTATAAGTATTTCACTATTTCTGAGAAGTTTGACATTTTGTGAATATGGGGAAATCAATGTCTTCTTCCAAGTTCAGAACCCTGTTAGCATCCCTTCCCCTCCCAATTCAAAGTAGACTGATTTCATCACAATGTGTATATGTGTAAGCATGTGTGATTTGAGAGAATTATAGGGAAATGATACTATGATACAGGTCACAATTTTAAGATATGTATAAAGTGAATGTTATCCAGTATTAATAGCAAACAAATTACAATTGCATATAGCAATATAGAAATTATATTATATTGAGCCAAAAAAAGGAAAGAAAAGAAAAGAAAGCCAGACACAAGAGCATTTCCCGCATCATCCAACTCTCTTAAAGAAAAAGGGGCTAAGCAAAATCCTTGCTGCTGGAGGAGGCTGAGGTAGGGTGCCCTCCACAAAGCTAGGAGTGCAAGGGACAGACAGAAAGTTCCAGGATGTTAATGATGTCATTTCTTGTTAAACGTACCCATTTAGTACTGGGCCACACAGTAGATCATCAGTTCTGCCCTTAGCTCTACTTAGTTAACACATTTACTCTGTCTTTAATTCAAGAAGATATGTTTATGGTATTTCGCCAAAATGTCATGAGTCACAGGTTAGACAAGAAAATAAGAATCACTAAGTCCAGCCAGTCTGAACAAAGCAAGAATTCTTATGAATATGATAAATCCTCCAGTACTGGGACCATTTAACTTTGGATCACAGCTTCCTTGTGATTGGAGAGGGGATAAAAGGAGAAAAAAAAATAAGTTAACCAACTTTGACCCTGATATAAAATATTATCTTCTGTGCTTTTTATCTTTCCAACAAGGAAAGGAATCATTCATTTTATCACCAGTGGTTAATTGTGTTGTTTTATCTCTTCCTCTAAAAGAAAACTATTGCTTGGATATTTTAATTTTGTAGACATTTCAAATAGTCTGACAGGATTTTCCCACATTCAGCATAGTCTTCACAATAATGGCTAATAAAATTTCCATTTTTGACATAAAAAGCTGAAGCTCATACAGTGATTTAATCATAGGTCATACAATTATTTATTACTAATAGTATTGGCCCTTCAATAAATATCCAGCTGGTTTAAACATTTAGTGATTCTTGTATGAAAATTTCTGAGGACTGGACAGTTTCCTTTTAGAAGTATTGAAAGACCATATGCCCCCCCCTTTTTTTTCAAGAAAAGGAAAATTGTTTACTTTGGAGAATCGAATTCAAAGCAAGATTTACCTCCTACTCTACAGAATATTGTAGGATATTGGATATCAATGTTAGCTACAGGAAGAAATATATTATTTTTATGAGGCTAACACTCAACAATCTAGTGGCAGAGAAAAGACAGGGACATGTAAAATTTAAACATGTGTGTAACATTAAGAAGAAGCAAGTCCCTGGAAAGAAAAGAGCTGCAGAGGGTGTTTCAGTGGATGGGAAAGTATGACTGTCTTATTACAATCTGATTATTTTTTCCATCTTCTTTATTTGCAAGCAAATTACAACTTCGTGGTATATTTTCTGATGCAAGGCTAAGGGGGAAGCTTCGAGACCTGTGAGCCAGGGCATGGAGAACATGTATTAACCATGGCATAAATTCCTCGCTGTACATGTTTCAGGTAGAAATGAAACAAGAGCAACAAGAAGAAACGAGGTGAGGTTTGAGGTGTGAATGTTCATTCCAATCATGCATTTGTTGACTGGCACCAGCACCAAGAGCTTGGAGCATAATTCCAAGCTGGACTTCTCTGGGATGTTGCAGAGATCAAAAGCGACTATCCTGCATTTCTATTTTCTGACCAAATGACCCTCAGGTCACTAGATAGATGCCTACAAGGCAGATAACGCGAGCTAATCCCATTAGCGCAATGGTCCACAGACCTCAATCCTGTGCCAGCCCAGCCAGAGTATCACACCTGCCACAGGAAGGAGGGACAAAAAGAAAATAAAGCTTGTCCTCTTCTGCCACAAGGAATTTAATTCCCCAAACCTCTCCAAGCAGGACAATTTAGAACTAAACAACTTGGAACGTAGAAGATAAAACAAGTTTAGGATTTGACAAAATACATTAAATAACACCTTAGGATTTGTGAATTTTACAATATGTAAAGTCTATCTAAAAAAGTGATCTACAGATTCAATGCAATGCCCATTAAATTACCAAGATCATTCCTCAAAGACATAGAAAGATCAGTCCTTAAATTTATTTGGAAAAACAAAAAGTCCAGAATAGCCAAAGTAGTTCTCAGCAACAAAAAACATGCAGGAGGAATCACAATACCTGACTTTAAACTATACTACAAAGCCATTGTAATAAAAACAGCATGGTACTGGTACAAAAACAAAAACAGATACATAGACTAATGGAGAAGAATAGAAGACCCAGAAACAAGTCCACACACTTTCAGCCAATTGATTTTTGACGAAGAGCCAAAAACATACACTGGAAAAAAGATAGCCTGTTCAACAAATGGTGTTAGCAAAACTGGTTAACTATATGAAGAAAATTGGAAATTAATCCCACTTTCTCACCCTATACAAGAGTCAACTCAAGATGGATCAAAGACTTGGAAATTAAACCAGAGACCTTGAAGCTCCTTGAAGAGGGTATAGGTCCAACACTGCAACACATAGGCACAGATAAAAACTTTCTCAACAAGACTCCAAAGAAACAACAAATTAAAAGGTGAATCAATACATGGGATTGCATGAAACTGAAGAGCTTCTGTTCAGCAAAGGAAACTGTCAAGAGCCTCAATCGAAAGCCAACACAATAGGAGAAGATTTTTGCCACCTACGCCACTGATAGAGGACTAATATCTAGAATATACAAAGAACTCAAGAAAATCAACACTAAGAAAACAAAGCATCCAATAAAAAATGGGCAAGTGAACTTAATAAACACTTCACAAAAGAAGAAATTCAAATGGCCAATAAATGCACAAAAAATTGTTCAACATCATTGGCAATCAGAGAGATGCAATTCAAAACTACCCTGAGATTTCACCTAACTCCAACTAAAATGGCAATCATTCAAAACACAAACAACAACAAATGCTGGCGAGGATGTGGAGAAGTGGGAACCCTAAAACATTATTGGTGGTATTGCAAATTAGTGCAACCACTCTGGAAAACAGTATGGAGGATCCTCAGAAGAACTGGAACAAATTTACCATTTGACCCAGCAATACCACTTCTGGGTATCTATTCAAAAGAAAGCAAACCAAACTACCAAACTAATGCATCTGTATCTATGTTCATAGCTGCACAGTTCACCATAGACAAACTATGGAACCAGCCAAGATGTCCATCTACAGATAAATGGATTACAAAACCATAGAATGTGTACACAGTGAAATTTTACTCAGCCATTAAAAAAAAGTCAATTACATCATTTTCAGGGAAATGGATGGAACTGGAGGACATTATGCTAAGCAAAATTAGTCAGTCACAAAAAATAAGAAATCGGACACTTTCCCTAATATGTGAATGCTAAGGAGAAATGGGTCATAGGAGGAACTCTATATGAAAAAGGAAATCCTATAGATGAGCAAAAAAGACAACCTAAATTAGGGGATGGGAGGGGGAAAGAAGGAAATTCTCTAAAACACACAATGTACTTAAACATATCAAAGTCAACCACTAAGCCAAGCAAGGGAAGGAGGGATGGGGAGAGAATGGGGTGGGAATTGGGTAGGGGCTAAATGGGTGACGTGTACATGCATGTCTACACAAGCTTTTTACCCTAATATAATGTATGAATATAATGCACCAATAAAAATTTTTTAAAATAAAGTCTCTCTAAAAACAACAACAATGCTGGGTGTGGTGGCACATGCTTGTAATCCCCACGCTTGGGAGGCTGAGACAAGAGGATGGTGCAGGTTCAAAGCCAGCATCAGCTACTTAGTGAGGCTCTCAGCACTTAGTGTGACCCTGTTTCTGAATAAAATATAAAATAGTTCTGGGAGTGTAGCCTGGAGGTAGAAGGCCACTCACTGGGTTCCATCCCCAGTACTACCAATAATAATAATAATTAAAAATAAAAACACAAGCAACAATAATTAAACCATGATGAGATACCACTAAGCATTCAGCAGACTGGTTAAAAAATTTTAAAACAGCAATTATATCAAGTGTTGATTAGACTGTGGAGCAATTAGGAAGCTCTACCATGGAGCAATTAGGAAGCTCTAAAATGGCACTACCATTTGAAAAACTGTTTATCAGTATCTCCCAAAGCTTCACAGATGCTCATATTATGTTCCAGTGTGCTATTCCTAAGCACATGCCCAGTGGAAGTAGACACAGAGAGAAATTATATATGTCACATTTAGATCTCAAAATTCACCTCGTTCCTTCTTTTTGCTCTTGCCATTATATATTATGTATATGGCATGTAATATATACATATATATAATCATATATGTGATTTCCAAAAGATATATTAGAAATTTTAAGGCAGCAATAATTTTCATCCCTAAAAGCTGGAAACAATATACATGTCACAATATAGTAGGTAATAAATATATTACAGTATGAAATGAAATACTCTATGACAGTGAAAATGAACAGGTTATTTCTACATACTCCAAAAACCGAAAACTCTCTCAAACCTCTACCTCCAAGCTACACCCCCAGCCCTATTTTTTAATTTCTTTCTTTGAAACATGGTCTCACCGAGTTGCAAAGAGTTTAAGTAGCTGAGGCTGTCTGTGAACCATAATCCTGTGGTATCAGCCTCCCGAATTCTGAGATTACAAGCATGCGCTACAACACCCAGCTCTGAAAGTCTTTTAGTTCACTTAACTGTTTTTTTATTGCATTATTTGTTTTCTTAACGATCAGTTTCTTGAGTTCTCTGTGTATTCTAGATATTAGTCCTCTATCAACACTTTACAAAGGAAGAAATTCAAATGGCCAATAAATGCATGAAAAATTGCTCAACATCATTAGCAATGAGAGAGATGCAAATCAAAACTACCCTGAGATTTCACCTAACTCCAACTAGAATGCAATCATTTAAAACACAAACAACAAATGCTGGTGAGGATGTGTTGAAGTGGGATTGCAAATTAGTGCAACCACTTTGGAAAACAGTATGGAGGATCCTCAGAATTGGAACAAACTTACCATATGATCCAGCAATACCACTTCTGGATATCTACCCAAAAGAAAGGAAACCAAACTACCAAACTAATGTATGCATATTTATGTTCATAGATGAACAATTCACCATTGTCAAACTATGGAACCAGCCAAGGTGTCCATCAACAAACAGATGAATGGATTACAAAACTATGTGATATATACACAGTGGAATTTTACTCCGCCATAAAGAAAAACACAATTATATCATTTACAGGGAACTAGATGGAACTGGAGGACATTATGCTAAATGAGATTAGTCAGTCACAAAAAATAAAAAATTGAATGTTCTCCCTAATATGCAGAAGCTAGGGAGAAAATGGTCATATAGGAGGAACTATAGATGAAGAAGGAGATTCTATAGATGAGCAAATAAGGTAACCTGAGAAGATGGATGGGGAGAGGGAAATTCTCTAATGTTCATGATGTACTTTAACAAAACATCAATGTCAATGACTAAGCCAAACATGAGAAGGAGGGAGGGGGAGGGAAGCAGGTGGGAAATGGGTAAGGGAAATTGGGTGATGTGTGCACGTATATCTCCACCATCTTCAACCCATTAAGATGTATGAATACAGTGCACCAATAAAAAAAAAAACTTTAGAAGAAAGTCTTTTAAAATGCACATTACTTGAAACACCAAGAGCAATAAACCAAATAGAGCCTTTGTGAATTTTACATATTGACATTAGTATAAATAGGCACTGCAGGAAGAGGAATAATATACCCTAATTCCTGGATCCTGTGAATACATTACTATACATGGCGAAAGGGACTTTGCAAGATATTGGTCAAATGATATGAAACTTCAGTTACATAGTAACTGAACTGTGTTCATAAAAGTGAACACAGAAGTTTAAATTTTTTAAATTTTAAGAGATATATTATATAACATGTTTATTTATACTTGGCAACTGCCAAAAGAGTAGATTTCAAGTGTTCTAACCACACAATAATGATATTTCTGGTGAGGTAGTATATTTGTTAGTCAGATTGATTTAACCATTCCACAGTGTATATGTTTATCAAACTCTGCCTCCCTCTCTCTCTCTCTCTCTCTCTCTATATATATATATATATATATATATATATATATATATATTAACTAAAGTAATTTATTTTTCTTTTTTTGCAGTACTGGGGATGAAACCCAGGGCATCCTACTTCTGAGCTACACCCCCAGCCCTAATTTTTATCTTTATTTTTGAAACGGGGCCACACTAAATTGTGGAGGACCTCACTAAGTAGCTGAGGCTGGCCATAAACCTGCAATCCTCCTATCTCAGCCTCCCAAGTACTGTAATTTTTCTTGGAAAGGGAGTTTATAGATGTAATTGAGATGATTCTGAAATCATCTAGATGATCACACTCTAATCACATGATTTCTTAAAGGTGGAAAATATTTTATGGCTGTAGTTACCCAGAGACTCATGACTAAAGAACACTCTGAACTGTACCAGTGCGAACTTGAATATAGAAGGAAGGGGCTACCAAGGAATTGAGGTGGACTCTAAAAGCTAGAAAAGCTAAGGAAATGGATTTTCTTTTCGAGCCTCTGGAAGGAAGGGTCTGTAACTCTGCAGATAACTTAGCTCAGGGAAACTCCTGACCCACAGAACTCTAAAATGATAAATATGTATTGTTTCAACTACTAAGTTTGTGATCACTTGTTGCATTAGCGAAGAAAAGGTCATAAAAGTGCCAAGAATTTCACTTCAATTTACCATGTCTTTCTAGCTAAAGTCATAACTCTTTCTGTGAAAGCCTTAAGAATAATAAGTTTTACTTTTTCTACAAATAAAACTTATTATAAAAGACTATAAAGCTGGTAGCTCATTTCAAGCATGCACTACATTTGTGACATTATAACTTAAAGTTAGTTACTTTCTCTAATTAAGATTGTAGATAGTCTTCTTACACACACCCTACAAACCTTTTATATGGAAGATACAAGAGTACAGAATTCCTGTTTTTCTCCCAAATTTATTGAGGTTTAACTCAACAAACGTATTGGGTTTTCCCATATGATACCTCTCATGGTCTCCAGAGCAATCTAATATTGATCATTCAAATGATCCAATTGAAGCTCTGATCAGATAGAATGGACTAGGTGGGATTTGATTATCCTGATGTAGGTTCCTGCAAACAGACTCTGAGATAATGATTTGGGTATAAGTAGTTTAATGGGGGGGTGTGGGGGTTCAGGAAGAGTGAATAAAATAAGAAAGGGAGGGCAAACAATAACAAACATTTTCCCAGAAGAGTTACTGTTGAGGGCAACATGGCCAAAATCCCACTGAAAATTCTTGAGAAACTATGAACACACCAGAGACTGTGAACACACCTCCATAGAGAAGGAAAGTGCATGGGGTATTTATCCATCAACTCCCATCCTTTTTTGGTTGAGGGTTGCTCCCAGAAATGTGAAGTCCTCAGCACACCTGGTCCACACTGTAGAAGCCAAGGATACCTGTGGTTAGATACATGATTCAGGCACAGAAAAAAACATGAAGCAACCGACTTGTAAGGGGACCATTTCTGGGGAATATCCAATTATGCCAAGAGGGTTGTGTGTGAGGCACTGATGGTGTCTGTAATAGTATGATCTATTTCAGAGCAAAGTTATGTGAAGATAAATATGTGCTGTGAACATTTATTTCCCAATCACAGTGGTACACAAAACCCAGAGTTGTGATGAGTAAACTTCACTTGATCTTGGTGAAGACTTAAAATTTTCACCTGATAATGGGCAAATTGATGTGGCCACTTATTGGAGTTTTCTCAGTTTCAACAGTTTCTTGGTTACTCAGATCTAATATTTGGTCATACGCAGGTGGCCTTTTATGCTATTGTGCTTATATCCTGTCATTAAGAAATTTATTTCTCCAGATTGAATTATTTGGTAAATTTGAGTACTTTTGGGTAGACTTGTTAGAAGACACTGAGATGCCATGAATTCTTGGTACCTATTGAATATATTACAGGACTTCAACAGACCAAGACAAAAAGAATTTTTATTCATTGGTCAATTCAGTGAAATCTCTCATGTCACAATTGTTTCTGATGTTATTTTTATCTCGGTGGTTGATGGTTCTTTCTTTTAATAAATTTTTAGTGGTGCATTGTAGTCATACATCGTAATGGGATAAAAAACAATCTTGTGGAGATATACACACACACATCACCCAACCAGCCCTTACCCAATCTCTAACCCTTCCCTCCCCCTCCCTCCTTCCCATGCTTAATTTCCTGATTAACTTTGATATGTTTCTGTTTTTTTCTTCCATATATGGTCAGGTTATTGTTGACAAGGTTTCCAAGAACATTTGGTGAAGGAAATAATAATCTTTTCACTAAATATTGTTGAAAAATAATAACTACATGAAAAAAAATAAAATTGGGCCCTTACCTAACACCATATACAAATATTAACTCAAAATAGATAAAAGATCTAAATGTAAATCTTAAGACTATAAACTTTTAGAAGAAAACCAGAGTCATAAAACTTCACAACATTGAAATTGGCAGTGATTTCTTGGATATGATTCCAAAGGCATAGGCAACAAAAGAATAAACAAACTTCATAAAAATAGAAAAATATTGTACATCCAAAGACAATGTAAATGGAATTAAAAGTTACTGATAGAATGGGATAATATATTTCCGAATGCTATATCTGAAGGTATATTAATATAGTTCTTAAGTCAGCAGGTGAAGAACAAGTACAATGGTGCTAGGAAAGGGAACTCAGTCTGGGCCCGGTGATCTGTGAGTTTCTGTCCTACTCTCATGGCTTGTTATTCTCGTGGCTTTGTAAAAGCCATTTAGTCTGCTTAGCTTTCACATCAACATCAAGACTGAGTTATGGAGAATGAGTAGCTCTCTACACGCTGTGGAGTTCTGACCACTTGTTTTGCTTATCTCCTCCCTTTTCTGTCAACTCACTGTCTTCAAGTGGCTCCTCAGTTTTTTCAGGATGTATGGCCAAGCCACTGAGCATCCTTCTCTTGCCTGTCCCTACTCTGCTGTCTCCTTTTATGTCTGTTTCATCAAGGGTGGACCTGAGCCAACCTGATGGCACATACCTGTAATCCCAGTACTTAGGAGGCAGAAATAGTAGAATTGCAGATTAGAGTCCAGTCTCAGCAACATAGCAAGACCCTGTTTGCAAATTTAAAATAAAATAGGTGTGGGGTGTGATTTGTATGTAGAATGGTCCTGGGTTTAATTCCCAATATCAACAAAAGAAGAAGAAAGGAAAAAAGAGCAAAAGAAAAGAGATAGAAGTAAATGGAGGAGAGAGAGAGAGAGAGGGAGAGAGAGAGAGAGAGAGAGAGAGAGAGAGAGAGAGAGAGAGAGAGAGAGAGAGAGAGAGAGAGAGGCTGTAGAAGCAGCTGCTGGACCAAAAGAGAAAAAAACTGTCAGGTTTCCTTTTGCCTTCAACAATGATATAACTGAGTAGAAGACACACGGAGGCTGCTAACTTTTAGTTCTAAGAGGATGAAAACCATGTATGTTTTAATTATTTTTATATACAAGGACCTGGAAAATAACCCAATACAGAATAGTTCTTCAAGCATTTGTTGAGTCTACTGGCTAATCTGCAATGCACTTAGTTATTCAGAGACACCAAATCTAGATCAGCATTTGTCTTTCTTTCAGTGTTGTTTGACTTCTTAAGCTTAAAGCTATCACTCACCTGAAGAGAACGTTACATCATTTTGACTGGAGATGATGTGAAGCCACCAGCCAGCACTGACTGTACACACCAGTGGTCACTGATGTAAAATGAGTGACGTGTTAAGATAGTTTTGTGCACGTGACGACACACATACTCCAATATGGCAAGCAAAAGAGAAAAGTTCAAGAGTGAGAACACATAGCAGATATTTTTAACTTGGTGTTTGGGATTAGAAAAACAAAGTTGGCTTCAGATGGGTTTTGAGATGTTTTCCTGGTGTGTGGCTTTTATGCCCTTGTAACAATAAAATAAAGGAAAACAAGAAGAGGAGAAGGAAGAGGAAGAATTAGGGGTTGGAGGAGAGAAAAAACGGAGGAATGAAAGAGGAAAGGGAAGGAAAAGGAAGAAAAGGATGAAGCAAATAAACACTTATATTTTCAACATCTACTCAGTTTTATCTAAAATCTTTATTATAAAAAACACTTTGAAGTAAGGTAATTAATCTCAGGAAAGCTGGAAAATCACAAGTTCAAGGCCAGCTTGGGCCATTGTAGCAAAGGCCTGTCTGAAAATAAACAATTTAGAAGGGCTCAGGATATAGTTCAGTGGTAGAATGCTTGCCTGTCATGTATGGGGTACAAGGTTCAATCCCCAGTACTGAAAATACAGAAACAAAACAACTACAACAACAAAGCCTTCGGAGCTGGGTTGTGGCTCAGTGGTAGAATGCATGCTTAGTATGCTCAAGGCTCCAAGTTCCATCCCCAATACTACAACAACAACAACAATGACAATAAAAACAACAATAATAATAACTTTGTACAGGATAGGAGAGAGCTCAGTATGAGCTTGTCTTTCTAATTAACACAAGGTAGTAAGGTGAACAGTAATCAGTACTCCCACCTTCTTTATCTCTCCATTTCTTAGAAGTAAATGAACAGCCTTGGCAAAAGCAAGACCAGTGAGAAGTTTATTCTGCTCTGATGACAAGGGTTGAGAGAGATGCAATAAGAACCCTGAGCTGGAGACACATGCTGGGCTGGGCACACTTAGTATTAACTCTGTCTAATCATTTGGCCTAAGACATTATTTCTCTAGCACTCCTTAGGAAGGGGAAACTGGGGCCCCTCATATATAAATCAAGCTCAGGAAATCATTCTGATCACCTCTCCTGGAAGCCAAATTATTTTGAAAGACAGACAAACCCCAGTCAAGAGTGCTCAGGACTAAGAGTCAATTCATTTTGTTTTGGTTTGTCCATGTCTATTGATTCAATAAATTGTTTTTTCTGCTAAGCACCTGATGTCAAAGAAGTCTTGATTCAGTCCAGGGGTAAAAAGAGGGGTAATCATCTTCCTATTCATCATAAAGGGTCACAACTGACATTTATGCTAAAATACACATTAAGAAGAGAAAGGCATGACACATTATTTTATCATGGTTTCTATAACACAGAGCCGTCAGACCCAGAGATCCAGGGGAAAATACGCATTTTTATATTTTTATACCATCCATTTTATGCTCAGTGGGAAAACCCACACGATCTGTGTTTGCAGATTCTTCTTGGTCTCTGTGCAGAATCCCTTCCTGCTCTGTGGGCAGGGCCCTTCTGAAATGCGTGCTTGTGATCCACTATAGATGAGATGTATCAGAGTTTCTTTATGGTTAACATCAAAGCAGAATATGTGAGGAAGATTAGAACACATTTTCACTTAATGACTTGGTTTAGGTAAAAAGGGTTTTAGTTTTTATGATCTACTTTGGGGACAGAAATTCTAGTTTCAAGGGCTTTTCTTGGGGAAAAAGAGGAAGAAAATAAGAGAGGAACTTTACTTCTAAGGCCTTTACTTTGGCCCCCAACACAGGAAAAACCACAAAAGTGAGCTTGGGAAGACTCAATAGGCTATAAATATGGACTTTTTTTTTTTTTGAGTACTAGGGATGGAACCCAGGGGCATCCTACCTCTGAGCTACACCCCCAGCCCTATATTTTAGTCTTTTCATTTTCAAAACAGGGTCTCAGTGAGTTGCAAAGGGCCTCACTAAAAGAAGCTGAGGCTGTCCACAAACCATGATCCTCCTATCTCAGTCTCCCGAATGCTGGGATTACAAGAGTGCGCTACCACACCCTGCTTAATTATTGACATTTTCTAACAAACCATGTCACCGGAGTACCATTTGATGTTACTAGAAGGATATAAATCTCTGGAAATTGGTGCATTGAAAGAATATGAGTTAAACAGAGAAATTTGGGGACTGGGCTCTGGAGTCACCATCTGCATCTCAACACCTGTCAATCACACAGGTGTGAGTAACAGTATTATTCCAACTACCCCCACTAGACACTAGTCCACAAAAAATGTTTTGTCTCATTTTATAGGCAGAAAAACAGAGGGTGGCTTCTGCAGGAATAAGACTCATAAAGATAAGAATCATGCCTTTGTGAATGATGAGAAATCAAATATTCTATTTCCCAGACTTCTATTTCACTAGAATTTTTAATAGATTAAGAGCCCTCATTTTATGTAGCCCTATATGTTATATGGGTTTATAGGTCTCTATGTGAATTTTGAATGTTTTCATTGACTTACCTTATTTATTATGGTGATGCATACAACATAAAATTTGCCCTTTTAACCACTTTTAAGTGTGAGCTTCAATGTCATTAGATACATTCACATTATTGTGCAGCAAAGTACCACTCTAGATGAACCTCCATACCCATTAAATACTGATTTCCCATTCCCTCACCCTCTAGCTCCTGGCAACCATTTCCAGCTACTGTTTTTGCAAGCAAAAAAAAAAAAAACCATTTAGACTTCTGATCTTGGACATCTATACTTATATGTAGGACATACTTATATGCTAGACAGCTTCATATTCATGAAGGCGGGAAGAGGAAAGAAGGTAGATGCAGAGTTGGTTATACAGTATTTACTGAGTGTACTGTACGTGTGTGTGTGTCTTTAAAAGATCCTCCACCTCCCAGCCCGCCTCCTTCCAGTTTGCCACTGAGTTTTCTGTCCCCAAGTTTCTTCATTCACCAAGAGGAGCTGGCACAGCCGATTCCCTTTGTAGGTTTGGAAACAGGTTTGTTGCCATGGAATCCGCACTCTGACTGGGGCTGAGGTGTATAAAGGTGACCATTTGTTTTTAATTTTAAAGATCTGGCAAAAAGATAGGCTGCTGCTCTTCTTCTGGAAAAGCCTGACTGGTAGGATTCCTGTAAGGGCTCAGCCCCGTGGTGCCTTATCCCATCCCCTGATCGGCTGCAGGAGTCCAGTCGAGCTCCAGGAGCCCGCTGAAGGGGAGTCCACCTTCTTCAACACTTCCCACAAATGGCTAATTCTGGAGGCGGTGCCCTCTGCAACGGGACTCTTCACAATCACAAGAAACAGAGCAACGGCTCCCAAAGTGGGAACTGTGGGAAGAACGGCATAGTGAGAGAAGCCCAGGTAAGAGGCCACCTCCTTACCCTTGCGCAGGACGTCTGTACCTTGCTGTATTTCTTTGCAAAGCTGTTTGAGGGCATCGTAAAGAAGTTCCTCTGATGATGTGTTTCTCATGTTTTGATTCCTCACCTCAGCTCGTCATTGGTATGCTTGGCTGCCAAAAAGTTTAGATGTGGAAAAAGGAGAGAAGGGCTCTGTGCAAGAGAGGACCTACACAGCCTTAGATTCCCTAAAATATAAACTGACTACTAGACTTTTCTCTCAAGCATTTCAGGGACAGGGCTGAGAAGGCTCAAACTGCTTAGCTAAATTTCAGTCCATGGAGAGACCTGCTCCATTCATGATGGCTCTGAAGGAAAAGAGAGTGTTAGGGGAACTCTGCTGAGATGGTGAAGACTGAGGGAGTTTTCCCCAGCCACACATGAAATGTCTCTTTGGCTCAAAGGCAAGTTCTTTTTGGTGTTTAATAGAGCACTGTCCTCACGGAGTCCTGCTTTGAAATTTGACATCTCAGAAATTCCTTTTGAAACACTATACAAGGAAACCAAAGCATCTTAAAACAACTTTTAAGAGGTTTTTGCTATTTGGTGCTTTTTTTTTCTTCTGTGTTTGCAGCTGCCATAACAGAATGTTTGAAGGGAGTGTTTAAGGAGGACAAGAAGTAATTCAAAAAAATTATTTAATGAAGGAGCCCTTTATATAAGAAGCCCACATGTTCTTATATAAAGGGAATTCTCTAATTCCCACGCAACACCCTGTCACTCTGCCATAGCAGCAGGTGAGCTTACCTGCCCAAGAAACAAACCCGAGTAGCCAAACAGGTAGCCTCACTGTTGAGAAATGAGAAGCTGCTCAGGGAACCCCATGCAATCTTCCATCACTCAGTCATCCAGGCAGCCAATATCCACCCAGGGGAAAGGTCAGATTGTCCTAAGATCACAGCACAGGTGGGGCTGGCCAGGACCAGTCCTCCACTCAGCCTTTGTGGCCAGGACCAGTCCTCCACTCAGCCTTCGTGGGTCCAGGCACAGAGGCAGGAAGCATTCTTGAGCCTGTCTTTTGTGTGAAAAGTGTGTTCCCCAGATATATCCCCCTCTTAACGAAAGACATTCCCTTAGGCTGAGAAGCATGTACCAGAAAACTCAGGCTGGCTCCACTCAGAGAAGTGTCTGAAACTTGGAGCAAGGCAGAATAACATGTTCCACTCTGGCCACTTGCATGAGCTAAGTCAGTAAGGTCCATCGTCCATCCATCAGGAAACATGCATGCAGATCCCCGCCCAAGCTGTTCCTCACTCCCGAAATGCCTGTATCATGCTGACTGCTCACCTATTTGCTTCTACATCATTCTGAACCAGGGGCTCTCTTTTGAACATAGATGCCTTCCAATTTGTTTGCCCTTTCTTCATTTTATAACCACATTTTGGTGTTTGTGATCAGAAACCTAAATAGATGTTTGCATGCAGTCACTCCTACAGAAGGAGAGACTCCAGGATCCTAAGGCCTTGTTTCTAAGTGCACCTGCAAGACTCTGCTATCCTAGGGTGTCAAGGCTTCCCTGAGAGCAGCTGAGAAGATCAGGGTGCTGTTGTCTCTTCTGACAGTTTTTTCGAGAGGGCTACCCAGAGCCTGTTGGCCAAGATATATTTAGGTATTGCTGAGTTGAAACTGGCTTCTACCAAGAGCCTCAATTATGGCTGAAAAAAAACATTTTCCAAAAAGAGTAAACCCTCATGATGAGATCATTATGTAATAGAACAAATAAGAGCCCATTTTCTCCTTTATGATGTTAATGAAACTGTCTTTATTATCACAGTCATTCACAGCTGGTTTTATCCCAATAGACCCTTTAAAATCTGCGGTCTTGACCCCAAACCTTGACTGTTGATAAAAAACAATCCATTAAAGCATACAGATATCTGAGACCAGCCATCTTCCAAACACTTTCTGCCAGGCCTAAGGTCCTACAGCAGGGCATCTAAAATCCTACCAGTTTCTCTGAAGATCCCCTCATCCTTTCTCTTCCTGCTTACTTGCAACCACATAGAAGGAAGCTCTCTCTCCTTTATATACTAGAGGACTCTATAAGATGCTGTGGACAAGGAGGCATAGCAAACTGTAAAAATCAGTGTTGGCCAGTTGCTTGAAACTCCTCCTTCCTGTTGGTCCAACATAGTCTGGTTTGAACATCTTGACTCTGCCACGCAGGCTTGCTAAGTCAGCCTCAAGGCTGGGAAGGAGCCAGAAGCTTTCTATTCAGAAAACCTTCTAGAGTTTCTTGAGGATGCTTTTTTGGAGCTTAATGGCATTGCCTTTGTTGTTGCTATTGTTGTTGACCCCATGTGTCCCCAAATGAAACTGGTTTCTATCACTGATTAAGTCCATTTATTTATTTACTTCTAGAGTGTCTTCCTATTTTTTACTTCTAATAGAACAGTATTTTCCTATATTTATTCTCACTTCTCATGAGCACATCCACAGAAAGACAGAAGGATCATTAATGTCCTCATCCATAAATATGACATTTCTAAAAATCTCCTAGTGACTGACTTAATTCTATATAATTAATTTATAATTATTATTCACATAATTGTCTTTTAATACACACTAATTATTTTTAATCTGGTCATAAAGTTTTATTAGGAAACCCTAAAGCTGATAGCAGAAGTTGTCTCTTTGTTGTTCTTAGTACTGGTGCCTCTAAAGGTAAGTTTTTAATAGGATAGGGTCTCCATATTCTTTTTAGTTTTTATTTTTTATTTTTGGTGGTACTGGGGGGTGGAACTCAGGGGCTTTTCTACCTATTTTATACTCCCAGACATATTTTATACTTTATTTGGAAACAGGATCTCACTAAGTTTCTGAGAGCCTCACTAAGTAGCTGAGGCTGGCTTCAAATGTGTGCAATCCTCTTGTCTCAGCCTCCCAAGCACTGGGATTACAAGCTTGTGCCATCATGCCCAGCTTGCATGTTCTTCTTTTAAACTGATGTATAAAAAGAATAATATACTCTGAGGTTTTCCATAATCATTTCTTTTCTGGAGAACAAAAATGTACTGGGCATTAGGTATTCTAATTCTGTGTTTATGGAGTTCTTGACCTGAACATTGTAAAATTATCAGGTATAGTGCATTAAGTTTTAAGAGCTACTTTCTATTTCTGTGATTTATTCGTCTGTAAGTATTCACCAGTACTTATTAAGAATCTGTTATCCTTTGTATCTATAAGGACAAATATGGAGTTTATAATTTAGGTTTTAGAAGAACACTTATATTAAAATCAAGATAAAAGCATTAAGGTTAATAGTGCAACTACAAGAGCTGTCATAAAGATGTGATTTGAGGACAAATGAGTGGTACACATAAGGTCGTTCAGAAAGAAGGAAAAAATAAGATCTATCAACATTCAGCTATGCACCCGGACCAGGCCATTTCCATCACAGGCAAGGTCCCATGCCTTCACAGTGGCCCTGTGGAGAGGGAGCAGCATCCACATTATTGTGCTGAGGAAACATATGTCACCGGGGACCTTAAGCAGAATCACATGTTGCATGGCCAGGATTCAAACACAAGTCCATGTTGCTCTCGAGTCGAGTCCCTTTCCCCCACTTTCTAGGGACCACAGATTGGGCTGAGGAGTGACAGCTTTATAGAACCAAGAGGACTCAGACCGAGTCCTGAAATCTTTTGAAATGACAGAAAATTTAAAGTTTACATGGGTACAGTGGCATATGCCTGTAATCCAAGTGCTTAAGAAGCTAAGACAGGAGTATCACAAGTTCAAGGGCAGCCTCAGCAACTTAGTAGGGCCCTCTATAACTTAGTGAGACCCCGTTTCAAAATAAAAAGTAAAAAGGCCTGCGAGACCAGTGTCCAGGCTTGCCAAGCAGCAAAGCCGGTGCCTGGGCCTGCTGCACAAAGGGCCAGCGGGTCCCTCCAGTCATGTGGTTAGGAAGCACTTGGAGCTGCCACTGCCTCACCCCATCTCTCAGCAGATTCCCAGACGCAAGTGACCTCTATTAAAAAACTGGGTGTGAGTGGATCATCTCGTCAAAGTCACTCACCTTCTGGAGGTCAGGATTTCAGCAAATGGGAACCAATGTGGAAAATAAAAGACGGATATCCAAGGAAGAGATAAACTGTAACTGATTGACTGTGGAGAAGTAGAAACTCTAACACATTATTGGTGGGATTGAAAATTAATGCAACCACTTTGAAAAACAGTACGGAAGATCCTCAATAGAATAAAACCAAACTTACCGCATGATCCAGCAATACCACTTATGGTTATCTACCCAAAAGAATAAAAACCAAACTACCAAACTAATGCACAAGTATCTGCAATTAAGGTGACCTATCTAAGGGGATGGGAGGGGGGAAGATAGAAACTCTTTAAAGCACACGATGTACTTAAACAAACATATCAAAGTCAATCACTAAGCCAAGCATGGGAAGGAGGGAGGGGGAGGGAAAGGGATGGGGATTGGATAAGGACTAATTAGGTGATGTGTGCATGTGTATCTCCACAAGTTTTTTTTTTATTTCATTAAGATGTATGACTACAATGCACACACACACACACACACACACACACACACACACATATATGTATATATATATACATGTATATATATATGTATATATATATACATATACGTGTGTGTGTGTGTGTGTGTGTGTGTGTGTGTGTGTGTGTGTGCATTGTAGTCATATATATGACTTGGGGAGCCTACTGGCTGACCCTGGGTTCAACCCCATGTACCAAAACAGTAAAAAATAGAGTGGGAAGAAAAATGAGAAAAAGAAAGGGAAGGAACCACTAAGATGAATGTAGAAATTTCTAGTGAGAGGTCATGGGAACAATCATAAGACATTCCAGGAAGGGAGGGGGGAATTGTACATAGGTCGAGAGGCACAGGGCTCACAGGATATTTGAGAACTCTTCTACATCAGCAAGGCTTCAAAGTCAGAGAGAAAGAGCGCAAGTGCAGCCACAGTGCTCGGTAGGTGCCAGGTGAAGGGAATGGATGGAGTGAGATTGAGAATATGAGGGAGACTCTTTCTAGTCCTAGAACTCATTGGGCCGAGCTTGCAGTTCACCCCTCCTTCCCATGTCCTCTTGAGGCCTGTAATGTCCTGCCACACCTACTCTCTTGGGATGGTATAAATTTCTTCTAAGTGTAAGAAGTGTGACTCGTAGTTCAGTTGACCACAGTGGTAGCTTTCTGATGAGTCTCTGTAAACACAGAGTGTCTGTGGGCCCATTCAGGCTGCACATGGAGTGAAGTACAGGTCAATATTCTCACTGATTATCAGAGGAATTCAGACACTAAAATAATTTTGGAAATCTCTTGTAGTTGTTCTGATTTTAATCCCAGTCTTGTCTTCCGCAGTCATTCTCCAACAACTTTTGTTTTGGTGGTTCCCATGTCTTTAAAATAATCCACAATGTGATAAGGTTTCTCCCTGATCTCTAAGAGGTGTTTCCATCTTTTCCTCATGCGCTCATTATTGTAAAGTATTTCTGCATTCCAGAAGCTATACCATTGAGATGGGAATATTCTCCCTCCGTCTATAAAGAGCTAGCAGTCTAAGTAAAAAACATTTAATTGTAAGAACTATAATAGATGCTGCCGTTATCTATGCCTATGTAATAATCATCACAAATTCAATGACTTGCATTTCTTATGATTATTATGGGTCAGAAATTCAGCTAGGGCTGAGTAGAAATGACTCCTGTGTTCCACATAGCGTATGCTGGAGAATAACTGGCCTTTGTGTATTAGGCAGTTTTCTGTTACTATAATGAAATACCTGAAGCTGAGTAACTTTATAAAGAAATTAAGTTTCTTTCATTCACTTTCTAAGGAACAAGGACATGGCATCAGTATTGGCTCAGTTCTGATGAGCATCTCATGGTGGATGGGACCAAAAGGTTAGAGTAAGTGGAGGAAAGAAAACACATTGCCAGACGAAAAGCCAGAGTGATGCAGAGGTCCTATAATACTCTGTGAGGACTTGCCCTCAATTGTCCGACACTAGGTCCCACTTTTTAAAGCTTCTACACTACTTCTTACTTATGTCACCCTGGGGACCAAGTTTCCAACACTTGAACCCATGTGAAACAAACTCAAACTATGTCCAAACCACAGCACTCTGTCCCTGGCCCCCAAGGTTCATGTCCTTCTCACAGTGCCAAATAGTCTTTCAATCCCCCCAAATTTAAGTCTTAACTTGTCTAAGCATCAAACAGAAGTCCAATACCAGCCTCATCAGACTTGAGGCAAATTCTTCCCATCTGTAAAATAAAATGTAAGTTATGTATAGGGATAAGATAAGCATTCTTATTCCAAAAGGAGGAAGTAGGCAAGTAGAAAGAAGTAATGACCTTCAAATAAGACAAGGCCCAGCATAGAAGACATTAAATCTTGAAGCTCCAAACCTGGCACATGCACACTAAGGGGTGGGCTGACCTCAGACGTCCCACCTCGCATCTCTGCTGGTCCCGAGCCCATGGTGTTCTCCTGGGCTGGATTTTCATGGCACTCATGTCTTTCCCAGTAGCTGCTGCATGTTTCTGGCAGCTACACCTTTCTGAGTCTTTGCTGCTGCTCCTCTCCCATGGATCCAAAGGTCATCACTCCATTTGGGACTTGCTGCAGGGACTCTGTAGGAAACTTCTTGGCATCTTTCTTTGAAATTTCAGTGAAAGCTTCCATGATGCCATAACTCTTGCATTCTGTGTTTCTGCAAAATCAACACTTCATGAACACCAAAGTATGCTGCTGCCATGAGCTAAGCCTCGGCCTGCTTGAACCACGGCTACAACAGCCACAGAGCACATCAACAGAAAGCACAAGCCTCAAGCAGTCTGGGCCTCAAGCCCATGAAGAGTGCCCTGGACTCGATCCTTGAAGCAAATTCATCTGGAGGCTTCTAGCCCTGCGACAGGAAGACTGACCTTGAAGATTTCTGAGATACCCTCCAGGCCTTTTCTCATGTTCTCCCTTCAGCCAATGCTAATCTCTTCTCTTTGGCAAGAGATTGCTCCATGGCACCCTTTCTCACTTTATCCTCACTCTTTAGCCTTTCCACCTCTATCTGCCACCCAGTTCCAAAGCTGCCTTCACATTTTCAGATTTAGTTATATTCATAACCACCTTCCACAACAATTTCTGTTTTAGTCAGTTCTCTATTACTATAACAAAATGCTTGAAGCTAGGTAGCTTTATAAATAAAAGAGATTTATTGAGCTCACAGTTCTAGAGGTTCAAGCATACGATGCCAGTATCAATTGGACTCTGATAAGAACTTCATGGTGGATGGCATCATAATGGTGGGAGTACAGGCAAGAGGAAGAGATTGTTACACCAGACAGGAAGCCAGATGAAGACAAATAGGGGGTCCCCGAATTCCTTTAGGGCCATGACCTCAGTTAACCAAGACCTCCCACTAGATTCCACCTCTTATATAACCTCCAACTCTATTACCTCCCGATTCTGTTACCAATCTTCTAACACATGAACCCCTTGGGGACAAACTGAACCATATCCAATTGCACTACTGAGTATTCAAGATACTTGGTATTCATGGCCTTGGTGTTGGCTGTCTTCCAGGGCACCTGTGTCTTCTCTAAAAGAATTGTCTATGTTGCCACTCAATGTGCTGCAGAGAAGTCCAAGCTTCTTTATAGGATATCTGTCTTCTGAGAGTCAACATGGAAACTGATGGCATCTTATGTCCTAGAGACACTTTGGCTACATTCCATCCTCAAAGTCAGTAAGTCTGGCCAGTTACAAAAGGAAGAGAAGTCCACTTTGTTTCTTAATGGGCAGAGCTACAAGTCATGGTGCAAAAGGTTGGGAGAGATTAGAAGGATCATTGTGACCATCTTGGGAAAGAGTTCATCACAACCGAGATAAATGGTCTGTGCTTCAGAACAGAGGAGAGGCATGTGGCCTATCCTGGGAAGCAAAGAAGTCACTCCAGGCACAAATTCTTGAAAGCAGACCAGTCAGGCACACAGGCATTCAAGCAACTTCTGCCATATCACTTTTATCTTTCCTACACGTGTACTGAGTATACTCCTTTGGCCAGAAAAAACCTCCAAGCTAATCCACAGGTGTTTGTGGTAGGAAACACATGAAGATCTGGATACATCACCAAGAGAGTGTCTACTACAATAACCACAAATATCCTGTGTGCTGGAAGTCTGTCATGATTAGTTGTGTTTTTCTCAGACTGTGTAAGTTTTATTTTTGATGGCTCATAGAACATGATTTATGGATTAGCCCTGATTTAAGGAGCTAATTGTCACAGATGACTGGATTAAGCAACATAAACAAAGCCTACCCACTGGGATTGGCAAAGAGAAAAGAAGTATGTCTATGTTGAAAAATATTACCATAATTTGCCCCTTTTGCACTTAAACAAGTTGAAACAACAACAAAACACAAAAAGCTTAGCAAGTTTAGAAATATAAAAATTTTAAATGTTATATGACAAAGAGATCATGAAAGATTATAAACAAAAATCAAGTGGCAAATGTGATAGAAGTAAAAATCCCCTTTACAACAGCACTAGAAACATGAAGGTCCTGGAAATAAAGACATAAAACAAAACTTAATTTGAAGATATATTAAAATGATACTGAATTACATGAAAAAAATTGGGATAAATGAAAATGCATACAATATTCATGGATAGAAAGATTCACAATAAAAATGATGTCAATTCTGTCTACGATAATCCACAAACTTCAAGTGAGCCCATTAAGTAAAATGACACTTTAAATCAGGCAAGTGACTTTAAAGTTTATGTGGAAAAATTAGTAAGCAAAAATAAACAGAAAAATTATTTTAAAAAATAGTAATGAGGGGTGCTTAGTACTATCAAATAGTAAATGGCGTTATGCAGTAATAGAATTATAGTGGCTTTATATTACATTCAAATAAACAGGCAAATATTAGATAAAATTGTTAAAATCAGTTCATAAAGTAGCAGTAAACATAGATTTTAATAATATGTATCTATATTAAGTCTTTATACCCATGATACAATACTTAGGGGACACAAAATAAGAGCTTGAAAAATTAATTACATAACTATCAATATTTCTTTCTGCATAGGATAAATAAGACAAAAATAACCCTATACAATAATAAAAAAACAAATTACAGACTAGGAGAATGTTTACAATTCACATCACAAAATGCAAATTTTTAAATACATAAGTACCTTTTGAAAACAACACAGAGAGCTGGGCATGGTGGCACATGCTTGGAATCCCAGTACTTGGGAGGCTGAGACAGAAGGATCACGCAGGTTCGAAGCCAGCCTCAGCTACTTAGGGAGGCTCTCAGCAACTTAGTGAGACCCTGTTTCCAAATAAAATACAAAATAGGTCTGGGAGTATAGCCCAGAGGTAGATAAGCCCCTGGGTTCCACCCCTAGTACCACAAAAAATAAAAAATAAGAAAACAATACAGGGGAATAAAACTTAAAAGCAAAGAGAAAATAGTGGCTATGAAGGAAGTTTATGTAAATGAACCTAGGTTCTGGAACAAAAGTTGGTAAAGGGAAAGTGAGGAACATACTAGAGTCAGTTTCCATGAGAAAGAAAAGAAAATTCCACTTTCTCGATGTGTCTATAAAGGACAAAATTGAAGTGAAATTTAGTTTGGATAATCTAGTTATTTATCCCAGTACAATAATGATAATAAATGAGGCATGGTGGTACAAGCCTGTAATCCCAGTATTTGGGAGGCTGAGACAAGCAGGTCATCAGAGGCTTCAGCAACGTAGCAAGACCCTCAGAAATTTAGTACCAGCCAATAATAGTAATAATAATGGTGAGCTAATAAATAAGATGAGTGATAGATCCTAAATGTCAGATTCTTTTATATAATTTGCCTCCTCTAATTCTCTTAACAACTCTGCCAAGTGGATATTATTAGCTTTGTCCATATAGATGAGGAAACTAAGGCTCTAATAACATAAGTAACTTCTCTAAGTTCACGTAGCTAAAAGTAAACTGAGGCATAACTCCAGACTGTCCACTTTAACCCTGCTTCTTGTTACTCCCAGCAACTATGCAGGACCCCATGATACCATCTGCTTTACATTAAGAGGCGTCAAGATCCTTGTGTTCAAAATTGAAAATAAAACCAATTATCTAAGGTATCAATAAGAAACAAGAAAAGAAAGGGACTTATACTTGCTCTGTATCCACAGTATGTATCCAAGAATACCTTGCTTGGATTCCTCATGTATTTTGTTCCATGGTTGAAAACATTGAGAGGTAACCAAGAAAAGGATAATTATAACCCTCTCTAACATGTGTTATGCCTTCCATTCATGATCTCACAACATTCCTTTGAAGTATTATTTTTTGACTCATGCTAGCAGTGAGGACACAGTTTTAGTAACTTAACCAAGGTCATTGGCTCATAAGTATCCATACGAGGCTTGGAAACAAGGTTTGCTGGATCCTATAAACTATTGTAAATTACTTCCCGCTGCTGCTCTAACCACCAGATATTATTAGGAATGGGATTTATATCTACTCTCACAGAGAAAGGGCCAAATAGATTCAGCATTAAAGGACATTGTTAGTGGGAGTAAAAGGTATTATGGATTGTTTCTTCTTGCATGCTTTTCTGTTCTTAGTGAAAATTTATCTTCATAAATGACACCAAAATGTAACATATCAGAGCTTTCAGAAAGCAACATTCTCCAGCTGTAGCCACACTGTACCAGTCTGGCCACCTGCCAGACTTCACTCCAACCACAGAAGATAGATCCCATGTGACCCTGAGCCACATGGCCTGAGACTTACTTCATATGGCGCTCAAGAGACAAGCTGCCTGGCCCTGAGTAGGTGCCTGGACTACCAGAAGCTTCTCTGCAGGGCCTTTCACATGGCCTCCCTCAACAGGCCCTGCACTTGGTGAACATCTCATGGTTATGCTGATATCTTAGACATGTGATAGGATAGATAGAAGCTAGATGTAAATTCTTGGAGACCTTTCCCATTGACAGGTAAAATCTAATTCCGCTCTCATGGAATCTGGAACGGATCTCATGACTTACTTGGTCAATACAGTGTGTCAGAGAGATGATCTAGGACTTCTGAGAATCAGTTACAATGGGCCTTGAAGCTTGAACTCAGCCCTCTCAGGACAGCCATTCTCAGAACTCAGACAACAAGCATGTTCTAGAAAGCCCAAGCAAAGCCCGAGTAGAAAGAAACTAAGTAAGCACCAGCTTGCACACTGGGGGAGTGAGCAGTCTTCTAAGTGGATCCTCCAGGCCTGGGGGCTTCCTCTGCAACAAATACACCACATGGAGAAAAGACCACATGCCCCCGCTGAGCTCTGCCCAAATTACATCATTTGTTTTTCAGAACAAATAAGTGATTGTTGTTTAAGTTCAGTGGTGGTGGTTTATTAAGCAGCAGTAGAGACTGAACACACATGGACGTTATCTTTCTTTCGCCTCGAAAAATAATTTTGCAATCTCTTTTTATAACCATTTACCCTGCTTTGAATTTTCATCTTGAGGGAAGAATTTGTTTTGGCCATGCATTTGTGACAAAGGGGCCTTTTCCTGGCTTTTAGGCTTCTGTTTTATTTTGGTTTTCTTTATTTTGTTTGGCAAATGGGCTGTATGCTCAAGTAAACTGCAGATGAGTATCTGGCTATAAAAGCCAAATACAATAAGGGCCAAGACAACAGCAAGGCAAAGAAAGAGCAGGATCATTTAAGTATTGCCAAACCTGAAGTGTAATTATCCAACCTGAGGAGGCCTGTAATTTATGTATTGTCTGTGAAGAAAGAGCGGGCTTGAAAGAATGTGTTTTCAAGTGTTTAATCAATTAAAGGAGCACACTTTCTTAAAGTATATTTAATATCTTGTAATTTTATTAATTAAAAGGCATGGGCTTTGAGTACATTTAATTTCCATCAATCATGAATTAACCTACTTGTTAATATTTTTACATTTTTTCCTTTTAGAAATACCATTAGAGATAGATTGGTGTTAACCTGATTACTCGCAAAGAATCACTTTGCAAAAGAATCACTGCATTAATTTTGAATGCCCTTAATCTTTTTACTTGGGGACTATTTTATCTCATGCTTATTTATTTAAAGTGGTTCAGAAATACTTTACATTTACTTTTAAAAAAGCAATAGATGAGCTGGGAGTGGTGACACACACTTGTAATCCCAGTACTTGGAAGGCTGAGACAGACGGATCACAGGTTCACAGCCAGCCTCAGCTACTTAATGAGACCATCCGCAACTGAATGAGACTCTGTTTCAAAATAAAAGAATAAAATAGTGCCAGAGGTATAACTTGGAGGTAGAGGGCACCTGAGTTCCAACCCCAGTGCCAAAAAAAATTAAAAGAAAAGAAAAACAAATAAAAAGCAATAGATGATTCTTTCACTTTCAGTCTCCTGAGTTGTTATACTGCTGGAATGCCCAGACTGAAGGAACTCTCATGACCAAATCCATACACTAAATTTCCTTGATTAACCCTGATTTCAAATATTAAGCTCCAGGTGCTTGTCAAAATGTCAGATACCTGGCAATACTTATTGGCCAAAAGCCATCTTGGAAGGGAAAGACAAACCTTTTGTTAGCTGATGCATGAGTGAAGCCTGGTCACCTTATTGTTCTCTAGATCTTGTCTAACTGGGCCCTCAAAAGTTGCCCAAGAAAAAAGGCTATGTGTCAAGCTTGAGTATACATGACTGTTCTTTCTTTGGCATGTGGCTGTGAGCCTTTTGGAGGCCAAGGAGCCCTTTGAGAAGCTGGTGTTTCCTATGGAAAAGTGAATATGCCTAGCATCACAAAATGTTCTAGGTAGATAATTCATACATTCTCTGGCTTCCTCAGATCCCTAAGTTATGAACTTCAGCTCTAAAACACCTTTATTAATTAGCCTAAGTCTATACCAATGGCCTCATCAGTCACCTGTTTCAAAGAGGACAAGGTGAGGGAGTCAGAAATTGATCTACCCAAGAGAGAAAAACCATACATAACCCAAAGCAATTCAGGTACAAGTCCCATAAGTATTAAGCATTTATTTAAAACTTATATTAAAATTTCTCATTCTACTCCATAATAGGCATTTTAATGTAAAATTGTTTTTATACCCTCCCTTAAAGCTTCAAGTAAAACTGTACATCCCAGAGAGATATGTATGTGGTAGATTTTCACACCCCAACAACCTTTCAGATTTCCCAGAGAAATGTAACCACTTAAGAAGGAATAATAGTTAAAAAAAAAAAAATCACTAGCTTAGTCTTCAGACAGAAATGGGTTAGAGTCCCAGGTCTGCCACTTACTGGTTGTGCCATACCAGGTAGGAAGCTTCAGGTCTCTGATATAACTCTCAAAAGGCTATTGTGAAGATAGTATCAGATAGCATGTGTAAGGTTACCAATAAATATCAGGCATACAGTAGTTACTCAGTAAATAACTGTTGTCTCTCAAAGTTAGCCTGCAGTTATTTCTCCCTCCTTCCTCCTTCTATTATAGGAGTACCCAGTACAATGATTAGTATTTAATGAAAGCTCAATGAATGGTAGTCATACATTCTTGAATTTTTTTATCTACTGTTATTTTCTCAATATTCATTTTACCTTATCTGACACAAATTCACTCCCTCCTTGCTGTCATTTAGATTTGGGTTCATTAAATCCCCAACGTTCATGCAATAGGGTCCTGGTTCTTGGTAGGTGGTGTTGAGGCAATGGGACCTTTAAGAAGCGAGGCCTAGGGACTTGAAGTCATTGAGTCTCAGGGAGCATGCCCTTAGAGATATTAAGGTAGCTCTTGTGGGAACCTAGACTGGTTCTCATGAGAAAGAGTTGATATTAGAGTGAGTGCAGCCCCTGAGTCACTCTGCAGCTCCGTGTCTCTCCTGCACATGTCCCCATTATTGTGACTGGGTCAAAAGTGCCTTTGCCAGGACCAGCATTATGCTGTTTGAACTTTTAGCCTCCAAAACTTTGAGCTAAAAATACTTGTTTTCTTTATAAGTAATCCAGTCTCAGGCACTTCACCATAGTAGTGAAAGCAGACTAATGCACTCCTCCTTAAAGCATTTTCTTGCCCTGGCTTCCAGGATGTGACACTTTAGTTTTTCCTCTTTTGTCAATAGCCATTCCCATACAGCTCATATTACAGTGCCTTCTCATTCCTTTTACCTATAAACAATGGAATGGAATGGCCCAAGGATCAGTCCTTACATCTCATCTTCCTTCCAACTGCACAGCTCTCATGATGATCTAACCTTGTTTCATCACTATATATATAACTGATTCTTACAAACACACACACACACACACACACACACACACACACACAAACAGGCATTTATGACTGCCCACCTGATCTTTCCACTTGGATAATCAAAAAGCATCTCAAATTTAACACATACAAAACTGAAACCTGGTACTCCCCCTTCCATCCCCAAGTCTGTCCTCCGAAAAAGTTTTTGCATAAGTGGCAATTTCACATCTCTTGTGGCTCAGACTAAAAGCCTAGATTTTGTCCACACTTTTCTGTGTTATTCTACATACCTTGCCTTCTCAGCCTGTGCAGAAACCCATACCTTACCTTCCTCCCAGCCACCATTATTCAGCACCTGGATCATTGCAGGAGCCTCATCTCTTTGCTCTGTGTTCGGTTACTTGCTGATGCATTAAAAAAAAAAAAAGCCTAACTCACAGTGGCACAAAACAATAGCCATTTTGTGATGCTCATGGTTTCTGCTGGTCAGGGCACTGGGTTTTACCAGCTAGAGCATGGGCCAAGCCAGGACTGTGAGCTGAATTGACTCAGTCCACACAAGCCCACCAGGTTCTGGGAATGGGCCCATCCCACCTCTCAGTGGGAAGAGTGTCGAGAACTCATGCTCTGCTTCTACCCTTGCCTTCCCTTCTATCACCATCCCCAAAACTTGTCAACACAGCAACCAGTGCTCCTGGCCAAGTGAAAACCAGAGACGCCTCTCCTGCACAAGCCCTTCCCACAATAGCTTATTGCTCCTAGTAAAAGCTAAAATCTTGACTATTAACAGAGGCCCGGGGGCTGGTGGTCTCTGGGTCTTCTCCTGCTACTTTCCCTTGAGCACTCTGCTCCAGCTTTCACTTCCTGGAGCTGCCTTCTCTTGGCATTCTCTCACCCAGGACACTCAGACTTCCTCTAACCTAGTCCCATGACACCCTTCTCCAGCCATCCACAAGGCTTGCCTTCCCTTTCAAGTCTCAATGCAGACATCCCCCTCTCTGTGGGACTTAGACTCATAATCCTTCCTAAAATTGCAAGAAGTAAAATACAATAATACAAAGCAAAATAAAATCTCAAGCCTCTTTATTTCCTGCCCCATACCTGCTAAATCACTTTCTTTGACAATTAATACCATCTGTGTACACACATACACTCACATACACACACGTGCATTATTTTATTTCCTATCTGTGGTCTGCCCCCTTGAGTGTGAGCTCCATATGCACAAAGATTTCTTTCTTGTTCATCAATGAATCTAGCACTTAGATAGAGTCTATATACAGTATGGTCAGAAATATTTGTGGAATAAATAAAAGTTACCCATTTTAACTAAGCTGTTGTTTGTAATTTCTTACTTTGTTCTATTGTGTTTGAATTTAAAGATTCATTTTACACTTTTATTGATGCATTGTAATTACACATCATAGATTCAAACGATGTGCACATGTATGAATGTATAATTTTAAAAATCCATTTGCTGTCCTACTTCTTAAAAGACTAAAAGAGCTCTATTCATATGAGCTTTCTTTATAACCTTCGAAATAGATTATGCCTCATATATTTACATGATTTTACAGTGATATCCAGATGTTATATATAGTTTATTCCAAGCCTGGGGACAAGGGCTAAGATTCCAACCAGTAGAAAGTGAAAATAGAAAGTAATGTCATTCATTTATTCCAGTAATTCTTACTGCCTCTTAGCAGAAGATGAAATATGCCTGGATTAGATTAACCATTAATAATAGTTCATCCTTGGGGCATACAGGCCTGTCATCAGGTACTAATAAAGCTCTTTACTCTCAGAACTGAATGTGTAAGAAAATCCAGTGAGATCTATTTTCCAACCAATGACCCCATAAACAAGACAATTGTCTAAAATTTTATTTAATTAACTTCTACATTACAATTCATGCTAACAACTTCATAAATCCTAGTTTATTCCACCCTTGACTAACCTAATGAGATTAATGTGTTACTGTGCCCAGTATCTAGATGTGTAAACTGAGTCACACTTTCTCAAATTACTTACCCAAAATCATCTGGTCAACAAGAGAGGCTGGTTTCAGGGCCTATGTTTTGATCACTAGACAAAATTGCCTTTTTCTCTAACTTTTTATTGTGAACATTTGCAAACTTGCAGAAAACTTTTAAAATTCTACAGAAAATATTCATATATATATATATATATATATATATATATATATATATCCACATTCTACAATTAACATTTTGCTATATTTTATAATATTTACCAACCTATTTACCTATATCCCTCCATCAATCCATATGTTTTAGGTATTTCAAAGGAAATTGTAGAATCAATGCACTTTACCCCTAATCCTTCAGAAGTCACATCCCCTAACTACACTTTAATATTTGTCTATAGTTTTTTTTTTAGTTTGAGGTAAAATTTATATACAATGAAAAGCACAAATCTGAAGTGTACCATTCAATGAATTTTGACCAACACAGTCTTGATTGCTTTTATTGGACAAGGTTTCATAATATAGCTTTGACTGTGGATGTTCTAAACTACCTGTGTAACATTTCAACTCCAGGGTAGAAAGCCAACTTATATGTAAACTAGCTGTAATCTAGAGGCATGGTCTGTTAGAAGGCTATCTACTAGAGAAACATCCCTGCTACACACCCATTAGTCCAAAAGAATCAAGAGCTATTTTTCAGTTTATCTTTAGTATAATCCAGCTCATAGGAAGGTCATTTACTTTACAAATCCTTACCAAAAGAATAAATATGTAAATAAACCTGCCTCCCCACACATTGAGAAATGAAGCTCATCAAGGCTCAGTGGCTTCCTTCGAGGTCACACCAATACGAGATAGCCTGTCTCTTGATGTCCAGTCCAAGATCTTTTCCAGAAAGTTGCAGTTTAAAAAAAAAACTCAACTTCTTAAAAGAAAGACTAGGGGTTTTAATCATTTAATGAGTCAGGGGTTTTTTTTTGGGGGGGGGTGGGAGGAAGAAATGGTACTGTGGATTTAGCCCAGGGGCATTCTATCCAGCCCTTTTTTTTTTTTTCTTTTCTTTATTTTTGAAACAGAATCTCACTAAGTTGCTGAGTCTGGCCTCCAACCTGCAATCACTCTGTCTTAGCCTCTCAAGTTCAGGGGTTACAGGTGCATCTGCAATTGCAAATTTCTATAGTCTCAGTTTCATAATTTTTATTGCAAAATTGCATTTGTCAAAAAAAAATCTCACCTTTCTATCCCCAAATAAGAGCCATGTGTAGAAAACTTCCTTTTGTGGGCCTTGGGACCTCATGTCAGAGAAATCAGTAATAGTTAAGAGTTAATGATTGCTAACACATATGAGGACCTGCTTTCTGAAATCCTGTTAATCCTCTGAATAGGCTTTCAAGCTGTACATACAAGAAACCAAGGTTTGGAAAGAGCAGATAATTATCCACAGAACTGGCAAGTAGAACTCGGCTCTACTGACTCCTACTAATGCGCACCTTGTTACCATACCCCTCACACATTCTTCCTTCCGAGTAACTCAAATCATCACACCGAGGCTAAGAACAGGTTTTCTGTTCACACATTCTGGGCTTGGCTCTCAGCTTCACATGTTGGTACCTCCGTGACCTTCGGCAGGGAACTTAAATTTTCTGTGCCGCTGTTTCTTTTCTTGTCTGGACAATGAAGGTAATAGCAGTGCCTACCCTATAGAAATATTATAAGAAGTAGATAAGTTAATGCATGCAAACATCAGCATATTGGCTGGCACCAAAGAATAACCTTCAGAAATGTGCCCTGATCATGTTGGGTTTTGGAGAAATCTGTCTTATTTCTATCCCTTTTCCCTTCTTTGGCAAAATAGTACCCGAATATGGCAGCAGGGTGATTATTGGGCTGCAGAATACTTTAACACACAGTGACAGAAATACTTAAAATAACAACAAGCCTTCAAATGGAATATTATAGCATAATCATAGAGAGACGGAGGTTTGGTGCAAAGGCAGGACGCTGGTGATCAGCACGGCTGCAGGGGATCCTACCACTTCTTCTCGTTTCCTTCCCCTTCCACGTACACAGCCTAACTTCCAGTAGCCAATTCTGTGACCTTTGTCCAGAGACATTCCCCCATCATCAGGAGCCACTCTGCCGAGTGTGCCATCCACCAAAAGTTCTGGGAAATCTGCACTCCCAGGAACAGCCCTCAGCCATTGACCGACCAAAGCTGGAAGGTAAATACCCCAGCTCCCAACTCCCCCCCAGGATGGAAGACTATTCGGGGTGTCCTACACTGTCTCATGCGGTCCCCAGTGCAAGTGAGCCCCAGCTGCCCACACTGGCGCCTGCCTGAGAGCACACCTGTTACTAGACTCCTTCCCTTCCTGTCTCTTCCCCCTTCCTGGAATCTCCTTTCAAATAAACAACTTGCACTTGAATCCTTTACACAGGCTCTATTTCTGAGGAACCCAAAATAAGGTCCATGTAAAATGTAATCAGTTATACCCTTTAAACCTTCAGCATCAAGTGCAGGGATCCTCATGTCTGGTGTCACTTTCACATCCAATTGGATTCTAATGGGTCCAGTAAGTGATCAGAAAAAGGGAAAGTTTTAGTAGATTTTAAAAGACTATGTTATTATAAAAGCCTTGAAGAATGTCATTGTCTACCTCTGATTTCCATAGCAAGATAGCAAATCAATTTTACATGGGACATCACATATCCAGGCTTCCTGTAATTTCTCTTTTAAAATTATTTCCATTTCTCTTTAGATCTTTATGTTATATAGGATGTATATTCCTTAGAGTTACATTATTTGAAGTCTTTTAACAGCCTAACTCCATTGTGTGTGGGGATGGGGATGTACTGAGTATTGAACCAAGGGGCATTCTACCTCCAAGCTACCCCCACTGCTATTTTATTTTGAAACAGAATCTTGCTAAAATGGTGAACCTCGAACTTGCAATCCTTCTGTCTGATCCTCCCTATTACTGAGATTACAGCTGTGCTCTACCAAGCTTCAACTCCACAAAAATAAAATTAAAAAAAAAACTTGACTTAATGAAGGCTTTATTTCAGAGGGAGCAAAAGAACAGGAATGAATTCGTTCACTTGTTCTTTCCTGAGCTTTTCTAAGCTAATGATATGGTGGGTTTTTCAACATTGCCATATTTTTCAGCCACCTGCTCTGAAAATGATTCCTAAAGAAACTGGGCTCCAAACCTCAAGAACTAGAATGATAATCACTTGGAAAATCTCAGAGAACCATGATGTATAATTTATTTTATTTTACTTTTTAAATATTAGTGACACCTTTCTTTTTTGTATGGTAGTAGGGATTGAACCCTGGGGCATTCTACCTCTGAGCTATAACTCCAACCCTATTTTTTATTTTTTATTTTTGAAACAAGGTCTCACTTGGTTGTGGAGTGCCTCACTAAGTAGTTGAGGCTGGCTGCAAACTTGAGATCCTCCTATCTCAGTTTCCCAAGTACTGGGATCACAAGCATATGCCACCAAGCCCAGCATAGTGCCACTTTTTTCAACAGGATCAGAGGTTATTATTCACATACTGTGAAATCTCAGGGGTTGATGCCTTTTGCTTCAGCTCAGTGGAACCTAGACATTAGGTTACCATCGGCCTGTAAGATTAAAAAGGAAAAATTTGCAAATCTGCGTGTGCCGATAATTTTATCATGATTCAAAAGATTGTAATGCCCTATTACCTACTATTGCTTTAATTTATACATCCACAAAAGAAATGATTTATCAACCTCAAAAGATAGTGATTACACAAAATGTTTGATTAATTTTTAAGAAGACCACTAAGTCAGATATCTACAGACTCAGAAAAAGTGCTGCACATGATAGCCTTTAAAATGGCTTACTGGCTGAAGTGAGTCACAAGCAGTTTTCTTTTGTTAAGTGAAAAACCGATCTTTATACCCCTGTCAGATGACTCATGCTTAACAAAAGTGCGGTGTCTAAAAAATATCTGCATCTACTAACCTGCATGACCCAGGTGGACAGGAAAAAACTAGTCCAGGCTAGCCTTGCTCTATGAAAGGTTACTTTCTTTCTAGCAATGTCACATGAAAAGAAAAAAGTCATCAGATAATATAGCTATGACTATGAATAGTACTAATTTTTTGGAAGTAAAAAAGTAAATTATGGCCAGGAGTGGTGTTCAGGAGTGATGGCTCCTGTAATCCAAGTGCTTAGTGTGGCTGAGACAGGAGGACCACAGGTTCAAGGCCCGTGCACAGTAAGTCAGTGAGACCCTGTTCCAAAGTGAACAATTCTAAGGGCTGGAGGTGCGAATCCTCTGGGTTTGATTCCCAATACCACACACACACATGCATGCACACATACACATAAAGAAATTGTGATGTTTTATTCTCAGTGAATTGACTATTTAGAGACATTATACTTATTTTTGATAGAAGCAAAATGTTTTTATGGAAACTAGTAAAATAATGTGTGCTACTTTTCATGAATGAGAACAACTTCAACCATGAAATCTGTACACACTCAACTTTGCACCATTCCATCCTGTCTTCAAAATGAACCAGTACGTGGGGTGACAGGCACTGAAGAGGAAGAGAGAAATGATGGCGGGTTTAGGGACCCAAGGACAGTAGTTCAGCATCAGTGATGTACAACAAGAAATTGGTTCCTTTTGATTCCAAGAAAATAAACGTTATTTGTAGTTGAAGTTCAGCGCACTGAACTCAGCCAAATGACTCCCAAAACCCTCTCTCCATCTCATCAGTGGGTCACTGACTGTTCTACACCAGAAAGAAATGCCACAGTGCATACCACATTGATGTGCACAGCATGTCTCTGTGGTGGGTCACTCCTGTGCAGTGTAAGAAACTCTCATCTTTCAAGTTTTGGTCAAAGGATCAAAATTTCAGAATCATTTCAGCAAGCTGGTTGCGTTGAGTTTTCTTCCAAAAATCATTGTGAATCACTGAATGTGCCATACCCTGAATTTCCTCTCTTCATGTCATTTTTCAAAGGCATTGTGTGTGTGTGTGTGTGTGTGTGTGTGTGTGTGTGTGTGTGTGTGTATGCATGTGTGCATGCTCGGTGGTATTTGGGATTGGGCCCAGAGGCATTCTACCTCTGACCTATACCCTCCAGATCTTTTCTTCAATTTTTTTTTTTTTTTTTGGTGGTACTGGAGTTCCTGGAAGCCCTTCTACCTCCGGGCTACACTCCCAGACCTATTTTTACATTTTTATTTGGAAACAGGGTCTCCTAAGCCAGCGTGCGCGGCTGGCTTCGAACCTGCGCGATCCTCCTGTCTCTGCCTCCCAAGCGCGGGGATTACCACGCCTGGCTTTTCTTCAATTTTTTAAAGAGTCTGGCTAAGTTGCTGAGGCTGGCCTCAAACCTGTTTTCCTCCTGTCTCAGCCTCCCAAGTACTGGGGTTACAGGCTTTTGCCACGACCCCCAGCTCCAAGGGCACTTTTGAAAATGCATGTCTAATCAGTTGACCATTTGTTTTAATTCCTCAGTGCCTTCCCTTGCTAGGATTGGGACAGCAATCTTTAACTTGACTTTGCTGCCATGCAGAACTTTCCCACACCATTCATTAGTGTACTCATTTATCCATCAGTTATTTATTGAACACCTGCTACAGGTCAGATGCTGTGCTAGGCACTGGGACACTAGCCGTGTCCCTCCTCCTGCAGCTGACATTCAATCATCTGCCACTCGCTCTTCGTGCCTGCAGAGCCCTCTCTCTTTCTTGCAGTCCCCAAGCTCACTCTTCTGCTGTGGAGATTTTTTTTATTTCTGCTAAACACCTACTAATTTTTCAGATCTCATTTTATTTTTATTTTTATGCCTTATTGGTTCAGGAAAGCCTCACATCATAATATGTTTCATAGCGATAGTGACACACAAGCCCTTAGCAGTTGGCGCACTTTCCCACGCTCCGTCCCCATCTTTGGGTAGAGCTTTTCATTTTTCAGAAGGAGGTCAGCTCCCTGTCCCATCTAGTTCTTAGTACCCTCACTTACTCATCACTTCTGCACCTGTATTTCTGCACCTGTATTTCTACCCAGGAAATATGAATGTAAACACATTCTGTGTCTGTCTTTCTATTCTAGGCCGACTTTTTCTGTAAAGGGTGGATGGTAAATCTTTTCAACTCTGTATGCCAGGCCATTTAATCTGCCACAAGTGATCAATTCTGCCATCATAGCCTGAAAGAAGCCTTAGATGACACATGAGCAGATGAGCACAGCTGTGTCCTGATACGATTTTATTTGTGAAATCGGGCTATGGACCAGAGCTTGCCTGTGGGCCATAATTTACAAACATCTAAACAATAGAATTTCCTGTGACTCATCTGGAGTCAAGTAGCCACAGACCGTATGTGGTTATTAAGCACTTGGGATGCGGCTAGTACAATGAGGATCCCAGTCTCTGATGTTAGCTTAGCTTGCTAAGTTTAAGTGTAACTAGCCACATGTAACTAATGGTAACTATATTGGAGAGCACAGATTTAGACCATGAGGTCAGGCAGGTTTAGACCATGAGGTCAGGCGCTGTGTCTTTCTTGCTAGCTTCTGTATCACCTGAGCCTGGTGAAAATATAGGCTGAATAATGAATGAATGAATGAATGAATAAATAAATAAATAAATAAATAGCAAGTGCAGAAACATGGGATGGATTACCAAACCTTATTTCCTTTTTACTTCTACTGTGACATTCCATTAGTTGTTACCACTGACTACTTCTTGCTTTCTACTCTTAAAATATTGTATCTGTCATTAACTTAACAAGATCATATTTCCAAATAAAAAAATAAAATAGGCCGGGCATGGTGGCGCACGCTTGTAATCCCCGGGCTTGGGAGGCAGAGACAGGAGGATCGCGCAGGTTTGAAGCTAGCCGCGCTGGCTTAGGAGACCCTATTTTCAAATAAAAACTATAAAATAGGTCTGGGAGTGTAGCCCGGAGGTAGAAGGATTTTCAGGAACCCCAAAACCACCAAAAAATATATAAATTAAATAAATAAATAAATAAATAAATAAATAAATAAATAAATAAGATAGGGCTGAAGTTGCAGCCCAGATGTAGAAGGCCCATGCGTTCCATCCACAATACCACACACACAAAAAAAAAATATTTTCTGTGTTCCCTTTATCTCTGCACTAAATATCCTTTCATTAGGTGAGAGCTCTAGAGAGACTAACACATGCCCAACAAAAACGAGTTAAGCACAGGCCTACCCACAGAGTGTTTGCAGCCAGGAGTAGCCACCTGGGGAGGGAAAAGAGTCAGTCCCCTACTTTACTTTAGAAATATGTCCCAGTGTGTTAGGTTTCAAAGTCTAACCTTTCTAGCCTCAACCCTGGTGTGGTAGAATGGAGAGCTTCAACTTAGTCCTAGATTTTTCCACTTTAGAATCTTGGCTCAAAAATTGCTCGGTATCCTTGTATTTTTCTTAATAAGGGAAGAAATAACTAGAATTATTAATAATTAGAATTATCCACTACCTGCCTTTTAGTAATAGCACACAAATAGCCAGGCGTGGTGGCACACACTTGTAATCCCCTCGCTTGGGAGGCAGAGACAGGAGGATTGCGCAGGTTCAAAGCCAGCAGCGCTCACTGGCTTAAAAGACCCTGTCTCCAAAGAAAAATATAAAATAGGTCTGGAAGTGTAGCCCGGAGGTAGAAGGGCTTCCAGGAACCCCAGTACCACCAATAAATAAATAAATAAATAAATAAATAAATAAATAAATAAATAAATAAATAAATAAATGCACACAAATAAATAGCATTTATAAAAGTTTTTGAGCATCTTACAGATCAGTGTCATTCTCACGTAACATGTCACAATGGATCCCGAAGGTGGCAGTTAGCCTCAGAGATATTTAAACCACTGGAACAATGTTTTGCCTGTTTTCTTTCTTCTGGCTTATCAAGATAATATAATAAAAGCTCTTGGTTCCCCAAATGAGGCAGCTATTTGTAAGCAAGATCAAAATAATGCTGCCTTTGCAGGGTGGCAAAGGACAGCTACTTAGCTCCAAAGTGATGTGTCTAGTAGACTTTTGACCTTCCACTGGTGGGCTCCAGTTTACAAATTCTTCTACTTGCATCCATCCTGCAGTTCTGATAGGGAGGCATCCCAATGAACGACCTCTCACTAATACCTTAAAAAAAAAATGTCTGGCTTACCCTGCCCGCTTTCTGGGGATTCCATGTTTTTCATCTCCAAGTATGTACACTGTGAGGTGCAGCCAGATGTCCGGGCAAGGCCCTGTATCCTTATGTTCACCCACCGATGGGTGGGCATGCTGGTGCACCATCCCGAAAGTTTCTCTCTCTCCTCCTCTTCCAAGTTTCTTCAGTAGATATTCACTGGGATCCTGCCACCGTTCCATCAAGATCGCACAATGCAGCCATGTCGTCAAGACCCCAGTCACTGTCCTGGCTGCACCTGTCAAAGCGTGGGCCTTTCCTAGTGGCGGCCCCGGCTTAGATTAGCAAAAGCCAACCTAATAAGAAAGCCGCTTAACCTCTCAAACACTCAACTGCTTCATCAATAGAAAGAAAGGGTTGAAGTAGCTCATAGGAAAGGAATTTGTTCCCACAAAGTTGTGTTTATAATCAGTCTTTTTCTTTCTGACTTCTGGGGTTACTGAAACCAAAAACTTGCAATATAAGGTGTTTTTGTTTTTTGTTTTTTTCGCACAATGTACCACTTAATACAAAGAGACATCCAATCAATCAAGAATTGAATCTTTTGAGTTTTCACTTTTCCGTACTTAAATTTGAATTTTGTATGGCCAACGTGGATCCTGATATAGAAATTTCTTTGAAGATTTGACTCTGTTCTCAGATTTCTTATAACCCTCCTGATCAAAAATTAAAAATGAAAGATTTGGGGGTTTGGGTGCTGGGGATTCAATCCAGAACTTCACACATGCTAAGCACACTCAACCACTGAGCTACACTCCCAGCTCGTGAAAGAATTGTATCATCATTTGCACTGTGTATCTGGATAATGATAATCCTAAACTTTGTAATATGTCAGCCAGCAAATCTCAATGTCACAATTCAACAGAAACTTATGTCCCACTCATATTAGGTCAAATTGGCAGGAATGGCCAGCTGAGAAAGATGAAGGCTGTTCCACAAACTTGTTCAGGAGCTAAGGTGAAGAAAAGCTCTAAAATCTTTAATGTGTGGTTTCTCTGGTCACCTTGGCCATTAATATTCATGTGACAACAGTGGAGAGAGACTGTGGGCAGGTATAGAAGCGACACCTTTCCCGTCTACCCATTGCACATTGGTTGGAGCTCAGCCCCACTTGTCTCTAAGGAATGTGAGAAATAACCTCACTGTGAGAAAGGGGAGGAGGAAAGGGATGTGGTGTGTGACCAGAATGTGCCACACTGGATGGGAGTGTTAAATATCGGAAGTCCTTCATGAGAGGAAACAAAAGCCATTATTTTTGCAAACGATCTTTTACTTTCTGTTCTGTTCTTTATTAATGAATGGAAAATATGTATTAAGTGGACTTTCTTTTTAAGTATTTCCAACATGGTACTTTAATAAAATAAGGTGAGTGCAATGATGGTGTTTTGCTGCAAGAACATTGATCCTGGACCTTTTTAGTAAGTGAGGTTGGAACTGGGTCTAAGGCAGAGCTGATCGAAGGCAAGCAAGGGGATTCTATATGTGGGGTACAGATGGGAGAGAACAGGAAGGAAGGAGAATTAGAAAAAGAGTAAAAAATGAGGAAATTACAGAAAAGTGACAGCAAGAGAAAAACTTAGAAGGATAAGAAGTTGGACCCTTACCTAATCCCATATACAAATATTAACTCATAATTATTATTTTTTAACAATATTTAGTTAAAAGATTATCATTTCCACCACCAAATGTTCGTGGAAACCTTGTCAAAAATAACTTGACAATATAGGGAAGAATTTAGCTCTAGGCTTTTATTTAACTCCAATGGTCTATATATCTGCCTTTAGAATAGTACTACACTGTTTCAATTATTGTAGCTTTATATGGTTTGAAATCAGAAAATATATATCTTCTAGCTTTGTTCTTTTTCAAGATCATTTTGGGTACCTAGAGTCCATATTCCATATTAGGATAGATTTTTTTCTGAAAAATAAATATATAAATATATGATAGTTTCACCTAAAAAATAGAAAAAAATATTCTCTGGTAAGAAAGAAAGCAAAAAGAAATATTGAAATGTTATCTTTAAGTCATCAAAAGCTTGGTATCAGACAAATGAAACTGTTATGTGAGATTATCATTTTTAATTTTAGATAAATTGCCATAATACTAGATGTCAACTACTAAGCCAAGCATGGGAGGGAGGGATAGGGAAAGAATGGGGTGGGGATTGGGTGGGGGCTGACTGGGAAAAGTGTGCATGTATGTCTACAAAAGTATGTATCCTACTATGATGTATGAATACAGTGCACCAATAAAATAAAAAAAGAAAAAAGAAGAAGTTGGGTGGGTTTGATGTGGAAGTATTTTGATTTTGCATAAGCAACAAAAGCAGGCAGGCATCATCTTCTATGCTAAGCAACTTGGCTTCGTGTTGAAAATTAACCTTCCAAAGAGAGTTTTTGTCATGGCATAGCTGTATTTATACAAGGGGTGGAAAATATATTTACTGTATGTGCTGGGTTTCCCAAAGCAAAGTAATTTTTTGCTTCAGTCTTTTTTTATAATGCATAGTAAGCCCATTCAATTAGCAAATATTTATCCAGCACCATGGATGAGGCTATGGGAAAATGATGGCAAAACAGTAACCAAAAAGAAACATGTTTGGCTCTTACAGCCCAGCTATCTGTTTTTTGTTGTTGTTATTTTGTTTTGTTTTTTATAGTACTGGGGATTTGAACCAGGAACATTCTACCTCTGAGTTCCACTCCTGCCCTAGATTATATTTTAGTTGGAAACAGGACCTCACAAAGTTGTGGAGGACTTCACTTATTTGATGAGGAAGGCCGCCAACCTACCATCCTTCTGTCTCAGCCTCCCAAATACTGGGCTTACAAGCATGCGCCACCATCCCTGACAAATCCAAGCTTTTGTATACTGCAAAGCCCCAAGAAGAGGCAAAGATACAGTAGTTTTTCAAAACCCTTTTTGTTAATGGTCATCTCTAGGGAGCATTTTAGAAATACTATAATAAAACCAGGTATGTTGGTGCATGCTTGTAACCCTAGTACTTTGGAGGCTGAGATAGGAAGATCACAGGTTCAAGGACAGACTCTGCAAGAAGTGAGACTCTCATCAACTTAGTGAGACCCTGTTTCAAAATAAAAACTAAAAATAGGGCTGGCGGTAGAATGCCCCTGGGCTCAATACTGGCTAAAACACTCACACACACACACACACACAGAGAGAGAGAGAGAGAGAGAGAGAGAGAGAGAGAGAGAGAGAGAGAGAGAGAGACTATAATAAATGATGTTTCAGTGTTAGAGTGAGAGATAAAGATGTATGCAACTGAAGAGTTGAGGAGTCAGGATGGAGTAAAGAGAACACCCAGAGGGAAATGCAGCGGTCCAGGCCGAGGGTGCTGAGCAGCTCCCCTGACATGCTCACTTCTCCCTTTGGAATAATTCTATCCATTCATTGCTACTGCCCTTTTAAGCCTTTCAGATTCTCATTCTTTTTTTTAATAAAATTTTATTGGTGCATTGTAGTCATACATCTTAATGGGTAAAAAAAAAAAAACTTGTAGAGATATACATGCACACATCACCCAATCAGCCCTATTTTTAGTTTTTTTTTATTTTTTTATTTTTGAAACAGGCTCTCACTGAGTTGCAAGGGGCCTCACTAAGTAGCTGAGACCGTTAGTGAACTGCAATCCTCAGGTCTCAGCCTCCTGAATCCTGGGATTACAAGTGTGTGCCACCACGCCCGGCTACTGTGGGATTTAAAAACAATATTTGCAAGACTTTTGAGATACTGCTCTATAGTTTTCCTGGGATGTCTTTGTATAATTTTGGTCCCAGGATAATTCTGGTTTCTTATTATGAGAGTGAAAGAGACTAGAAGAGTTTCCTCCTCTTTAATATTTCCAAAGTGTTTATAAAGAATTGGCATTCACCACCCTTATATGTTTGGTAAAATTCACCAGTGAAGCCATCGAGGCTTGGGCTTTCTCTCCAAGTTCTAAATTACTAAGTGTAATGCCTTTAGTTGCTATAGGTTGTTACAGATTTTCTTATTAATACTGAGTCAATTTTTGTATTTGTTTCTTTCTTGAGATGTGTGCACATTATCTATGCTCTAACATGTTGGCAATTATTTATAGTCATACCTCATAATCAGTGTAATTGTTTTATATTTATCTTCCATTCCTGGTTTTAGTAGATTGTGTGTTCTGCCTTTTGGATGACAAAAATTTAGCAGATTGTTTAAATCTATTTGAAGAAACAAATTTTGTTTTGTTTTGTTTTGTGTTTGGCAGTACTGGAGATGGAATCCAGGGGCATTCTACCTCTGAGCTACACCCCCAGCCCTATTTTAAAAATTTTACTTATATTTGAAACATATTGAAAATGGTATACATTTAGACTGTGCTTGGGGCCCTCTCTCTCCCCGTTCCTTTTCCCTCCTTCCAAAAATGAGTGTCCATGTTAACCATGCTATATTCATACTTTTACACATATTCAGATGTAACTCCTCCATTAATCAACCTCAGCCTTCTTTCTATCCGATCCTTCCATTATCTGGAGTCCCTCTGGTATCCCCAATGCTCTCTAGTTTGGGCATATTAGAGAAAACATATGTCTCTTGTCTTTCTGTGCTTGGCTGATCTCACTTAACATAATGTTCTCCAGGTCTTTCCATCTTCTTGCGAAAGCCATGATTTTGTTCTTCTTTATAGATGAATAAAATTCCATTGTGTATTTCCCATAGTTTTGCAATCCATTCATCTGTCGATGGAGACCTAAATTCGTTCCATATTTTGGCTATTATGAATTGTGCTGCTACGAACATAAGTATGCATATGTTACTGTAGTTCTCTGATTTCAACCCCTTTAGAAAGATACCCACGAGTGGTATAGCCAGATCATATGGTGGATCCATTTCCAGTTTTCTAAGGAGTCTCCACACTGATTTCCATAGAGGCTGAACTAGTTTGCACTTCCACCAACAGTGTAAAAGAGTTCCTCTTTCCCCACATCCTCACCAGCATTCGTTAATTGATTTCTTTATGCTTGCCACTCTGATTGGGGTTAAATGGAATCTGAGAGTAGTTTTGATTTGCATCTCCCTGATGGCTAAGGATGCAGAACATCTTTTCATGTATCTATTTCCCAGCCCTATTTTTTATTCTTTATTTTTAAACAGTCTCGCTGAGTTGCAAAGGGCCTCACTAAGTAGCTGTGGCTGGCCAGCAACCGTGATCCTCCTGTCTCAGCTTCCCAAATGCTGGGATTACAAGCATGTGCCACCACACCCAGCTTGAAAAACCAATATTTTTCTATATCTGCTTCACTAATTTCCACTTTACATTTTTTTGTATTTGCTTGGGTGTGCTTTATTCTCCTACTTTCAGTATCTTGAGGTAAAGTAACAGGTTATCAGTTTGAGATGTTTCTTTTCTAACACAGCCTTAGAACTACAAATTTCTCATTAAGTACAGCTTTAGCGACATCCAAAAACTTTAGGTATAGTATCTTCACTTTTATTAATCTCAAACTATTTTATGACTGCCATGATTTTTTCTTTGACCCATTATTTAAGAATATTTTGTTTAATTACAGCACATTTATAGTTTTAAATTCATTTCTGTTTTTAATTTTCATGTAGTTGAAGAAAACATACTTTATATGTTTTTAAATTTTTAATGTTTTTATTGGTGCCTATGAGTTTAAAGTCAGGTATTGTGATTCCTCCTGTATGGTTTTGGTTGCTAAGAAATACTTTGGCTATTCTGGGATTTTTGTTATTCCAAATAAATTCAAGGACTGATTTTTCTATGTCTGTGAAGAATGATCTTGATAGTTTAATGGGCAGTGCATTAAATCTGTAGATCACGTTTGTAAGTATGGCCATTTTAATGATATTTATTCTGCCAATCCATGAACATGGAAGATCTTTCCATCTTCTAAGATCTTTGATTTCTTTTTTCAATGTTTTATAATTTTCTTTGTAGAGATATTTTAACTCCTTGGTTAAGTTTATTCTTAAATATTTGATTGTTTTGTTGGAGATCCTGAGTGGAAGTGTTTTCTGAATCTTTTTCAGTGGATTTATGGTTGGTGTACAGGAAAGCTTCTGATTTTTTAAGATTGATTTTGTATCCAGATACCTTGCTGAATTTGTTGATCAGTTCTATAAGCCTTTTGGTTGAGTTTGCTGGGTTTTCTAAATATAGTATCATGTCATCTGCAAATAGTGAAAGCTTAAGCTCTTCTTTTCCTATTTGTACTCCTTTGATTTCCTTTTCTTGCCTTATTGCTCTGGCTAGAGTCTCTAGTACTATATTGAAGAGAAGTGGTGATAGTGGACATCCTTATCTCATTCCTGTTTTTAGGGGGACTTCTTGAAGTTGTTCCCCATTTAATATGATGTTAGCGGTGGGATTTTTGTAGATTGCCTTTAGGATGTTGAGATATGTTCCTTCTATTCCAATTCTCTGCAGTGTTTTTATCAAAAATGGACGTAGGATTTAATCAAATGCTTTTTCAGCATGATCATGTGATTTTTGTCTTTAATTCTATTTATATGATGAACTACATGGATTGATTTTCATCTGTTGAACCAGCCTTGCATCCCTGAGATGAACCCTACCTGGTCATGGTGTATGATTTCCTTGATGTGGTTTTGAGTGCATGCTGCTAGTATTTTAATAGTTTTGCATCCAAGTTCATCAGAGATATAGACCTGTAGTTTTTCTTCCTTGAACTGTCTTTATTCGGTTTGGGTATTAGTGTGATGTTGGCTTCATAGAATGTATTTGGGAGAGTCCTGTTTTTTTTTCTATTTCACTAAATAGTTTGAGGAGTATTGGGGTTAGCTCTTCTATAAGGGTTTTATAGAATTCACTTGGGAAACCATCTGGTGCTGGGCTTTTCTTTGATGGTAAGCTCTTTATTGCTGTTTCAATATCTTCGATTATTGGTTGGTTTATGTGTTCTATATCTTCTTGACTCAGTTTAGGAAGGTTGTATTTATCTAGGAAGTTGTCAATTTCCTCCAGATTTTCCATTTTGTTGGAGTATAGTTTTTCAAAGTAGTTTCTGATAATCCTCTGGATTTTTAGACTGTCAGTAATAATGTCTCCTTTTTCATCTCTTATCTTCATAATTTGGGTTGATTTTCTCTTTTTTTAGTTAGGTTGGCTAGTGGTTTATTTATCTTGTTAATTTTTTCAAGAAGCCAGCTTTTGGTTTTGTTGATTTTCTGTATTTTTTTGTCTATTTCGTTAATTTATGCTCTAATTTTAATAATTATCTGTCTTCTACTGGCTTTGGGGTTCAATTGTTCCTGCTTTTCAAGGGCTTTGAGGTGTGTCATTAAGTTATTTATTTGAAGATTTTCTGTTTTTCTTATGTAAGCACTCAGTGCTATAAATTTTCCTCTTAATACTGCCTTCAAAGTGTCCCAGAGGTTTTGATATGTTGTATCTTTATTTTCATTTGTTTCTAGAAATTTCTTGATTTCACCTCTTACATCTTCTATGACCCATTCTTCATTTAGAAGTGTGGTATTCAGTCTCCAAATGTTTATGTTGTTTCTCTGTGTCTTCTTATAGTTGATTTCTAGTTTCATTCCATTATGGTCTGAACTGACACAGGGAAGTATATAACATTTTTTGAATTTGCTAGTGCTCATTTTGTGTCCCTGGATGTGATCTATTTTGGAGAAGGTTCCGTGAGCAGCTGAGAAAAATGTAAACTCTGCTGTTGTTGGGTAAAATATTCCATATGTGTCCAACAGGTCCATTTGATTAATGGTGTTCTTTAGTTCTGAGGCATCTTTACTGACCTTTTGTCTGGAAGATCAGTCTAATGTTGTGAGAGGTGTGTTGAAGTTTCCCAGTATTATTGTATTGGGATTTATGTGTATGTGACTTCATGTCACAAAGAGTTTGACTTACGAAAGTAGCTGCACCTATGTTTGGGGCATATATGTTGATTATTGTTATTTCCTCATGTTGTATTATTCCTTTTACCAGTAAAATATGACCTTTATCTCTTCTAATAAGTTTGGGTTCAAAGTCTAACTTGTCTGATGCCATAGTTGCTACTCCTGCTTGCCTTCGAGTTCCATTAGAATGGATTACCTTGATCCAGCCCTTTACGTTGAGTTTGTTCCTATCTTTACTTGTAAGGTGTGTTTCTTATAGGCAGCATATGGATGGATTCTGGTTTTTAATACATTTCGCCACTTTATGTCTTTTTTTCTTGGAGAGTTGAGGCCATTTACATTCAGTGTGATTATTTGGAGGTAATTTTTAATTCCTAACATGTTAAGATTTTATTTCTCTTTGAGATACTGTTTATTCTTCTTTGCTTAGTTGTCTGCTGGATGGAAAATCTTGTTTCTTTGCTTCTGGCGTGTGTTACCTATTTCTTCCTTGTAGATAATCTCCTTGAGTATTTTCTCTAGCACTTGTTTTGAAGACATAAATTCCTTCAGTTTCTGTTTGTCATGGAAGCTTCTTATTTCCACATCTAATTTGATAGATAGTTTTTCTGTGTAGAAAATTTTTGGCTGAAAATTGTTTTCTTTCAGAGTTTGGAATATGCTACTCCACGCCCTTCTGGCTTTCATGACTTGGTTTGGGAAGTCTGGAGTGATTCTAATTGGTTTGCCTCTGAATGTCACTTGGCCTTTTGTTTTTGTTGCTTTTAAGATTCTCTCCTTGGCTTCCACATTGGTCATTTTGACAATTATGTGGCGTGGGGAACCTCTTCTCTGATCCTGTCTAAAGGGAGTTCTATAAATTTCCTGGACATGTGTATCGACCTCTTGCTCTATGTTTGGAAAATTTTCTGCTATTACTTCCTTGAAGAGATTATTGATCCCTTTGAGGCTGGCATATTTCTTTTCTGATTTTGAGCTCTGTTCTGAGTCCCTTTCTTCTGTGGAGCCTGGTGCTGCAAGACAAGATGGCGCCGGCACGGCTCCGCCGCTCTGCTGCAGACTGGTTTCTTTTCTGGTCTCTGGTTGTTCTTCTAGCCTTCTTTTTTCTGTCCGTTGTATTTACAGTTTTTATTTCTCTGCTGATGGTGTTTTCTGGCTATGAAAAGCGCTGATTTTGTGGCAATAGAGATCAATTGTTAGCAGGAATTGTAAACGCTGCTTTTCTCAATTGCCATCTTCCCTTCCTTCCTTCTCTTCCTTCTTTCTTGAGCTACTATTACATCTATGTATTAATTACTATTATTACATCTATATATTTTACAAAAGCAAAAATATATTGTTATAATTACTATATTATCTTAGTTTATGTCTTATTTTACTTTTGGTACTGGGGTTTGAATTACAACATTGCTCACATATAATTCCTTTATGTTATTATCATCTAATATATGTCTATATATATAGGCACAAAATAAAGTTTTACATGTTATTATACAATTTCTTTCAATCACTTAATAGGAAAAAGAGAAGAAATATGCATTTATAATTTTATAATGACTTTTATATTTGCTCTTTCTTGGGGGAGGAGTGACTTTGCTTTGATTTTTGGGCAAGTATTGAATCAACCTGAGATCAACTGTGTTCAGCTTGTAGAACTTTCTTTAATATTTCCTCAAAAGTAGATTTGCTATTAATAAATTCTGTTTTTGCTGGTTTTGGAATATTGCCTCCATTTTGAATAATAGTTTTGCCAATATAAGATTCTTGGCTGATTTTTTTTTTTCACTTTTAAGACTGAATTGTCTGTCATCCCCCTGCCTTCTGGCCTCTCCTGACTCTGCTCAGAAGATAGTGTTCATCTTACTGGGGTTCATTTGTACATGATATGTTATTTTTCTCCTGCTGCTTTTAAGATTTTTTTCTTCATCTTTGTATGTCAACATTTTTGCTATATCTTCTAGCAGATCTATTTGAAATACCATTACATTTCCTACTTGGAAACAATTAGGCTTCCAAATGTATGGTTACAGGTTTCATCTAACCTGGGAAGTTTTCAGCCAATCTTTCTTTCTTTCTTTCTTTCTTTCTTTCTTTCTTTCTTTCTTTCTTTCTTTCTTTCTATCTGTGTTTATTTATTTATTTATTTATTTTATATTTTTTATTTTGTAGTGCTGGAGATTATACCCAGGGTATTCTACCTTTGAGCTACACTCTAGCCCTGTTTTGTTTTGTATTTGAAAAACAGGGTCTTGCTAGGTTGCTGAGAGTCTTTATAAATTGCTGAAGTTGGCCTTGAACCTGTGAGCCTCCTTCTCAGCCTCCCAAGTGCTGGGATTAGAGGTGTGCTCCACCACACTGAGTTAACAAATATTTCTTGAAATATTTTTTCTATAATTTTCTCTCTCCCCTCCTTTTTGAACTCCTATTATATACATACTTGTGTTATCAGTGTTAGCACATTTTTAAAGGTACTAGCATTTTCCTAAATTTTTAATCTCTAATGTTTTTCTGTTTGTTTTGGATTATTTAAAGTCTATCTTAAGTTTACTTTTGCCTTCCAAATTAAGTCTCCAGCAAGTTTCTATTTCTGTTATACCTTTCAATATCATAATTTTCATTTGGCTCTTTTTGTAATTTCTCTTCATTGATATTTTTATTTGGTAAGACATATATCTTACTTCCTTTTACTTCTTCAAGGTGGTTTCCTTTAATGCCTTGAATGTATTTATAATGGCTGCCCTGAAGTCTTTATCTTGCTCAACCTGCCTCGCAGGCAGTTCTGTTGACTGCCCTCCACTCCCCCTTCCCACAGGTCACATTCTTTTGTTTCTTTTTGCATGTTTTATATATTTGGCTTACAACTGAGCATTTAAATAATATATTGCAGCAAATCTGAATACTAATCCCCCCTCCCAGAAGGTTGCTCTGTTTGTTCATTGGCTTGCTTGCTTGTTTGTTTTAGTGACTTAGCTGAGCTATTCTCATACCATCTACTTGCCCCATAGTGTAAAGCCTCTAAGGCTGCTCCTTAAAGTACTCTTCCTTTGGCAGATTTCCTCAAGGACAAGGCTCTTACAGTCTGCTGGTCCCCTAATCATTCTTAAGCTATCTGCCTCCGTTGGTATCAATCCCAACTGCTGATCTCTACCACTTCCTGGCTGATCAGTGCCTTTGACAATACCCTGGGACATACATTGCTCCACAATCAGTTCTAATAAAATTTGTGATCTTTGTCAATGTTTTTTTGAGGACAGTCTTTGAGGTTTTGCCCCTGAGAGTTCTCTTCTTAGCAACTATTTCCCTGATAAACTGACTACTACCTACAGGTTTTCTTGTTTATGTGGAACAACTATTCTCCTCTAAATTGTTTATTATTTTCAAGAACATCCTGTAGCCTTGAATGTTCATGCTTTCTGTTTCATTTTTTTTTCTTGTGGTACTGAGGATTGAACCCAGAGGCCTTCTACCTCCAACCTATACTGCCAGCCTTTTTTTATTTTTTTAATTTGAAACATGGTCTTGCTAAATGGCTAAGGCTGGCCTCAAACCTGTGATCCTCCTGTCTCAGCCTTCCAAGTACTGGGATTTACAGGCTTGTGCCAAACTTCTAAATGAATTTGTATCTTCAGGGAATTATTTGTAGGACTTTCATGGGCCTCCTTCCTCCTGGGCAAAGGCAGTAAGCCACCACTTCAGAGCTGGGGGCAAGACAGTGACTTGACTGTGGGCATGACCTGAGGAGAAGGTGTCAGGAGAAAGCTCTGGGTGGGACAGGAGCATCTGGTCTGCTTGGTTTTCTTCTTCTACCACAGAAGCCAACATATCCTGCTGGCCAGCTGGGGTAAGAACACTTGGGCTGTAGTATTCTCAGCATACAATGCCTAATGAAGATTCTCCACCTTACAAGTAGGTGTTTACAGGAGAAAAGGAACTCCCAATCATTGAGCCACATTTGCATGGAATTTAGCCTCTGCTAAACAGAGCTGGGGGTGATTAGAGGTGCTAATAACTTCCCCCTCTCGGGAAAATAACTGGTCTTGTATTGGAGCAGGGGAAGAGAATCCCCATCTTTTTATCCAAACCTGCACAGAATAGAATGTTTTTATGCTGAGCTGGAGAATGGGAGAGGGGGATGAGCTTGGTGTCAGGCCTCAGGCTCTCACAGTTCTTTTAGGACATTACCTTGAACAAATGTTTCTTCATTTGCTGTATGCTCTTAAAGCAATTTACAGACACCTTAAAAAGTTGTATTTTTATTATCTTTACCAATTTGTTTGTTTGTTTGTTAATTGTGAAGAGAGTTTATGGGACTTTTTCCCTAACCAGTCTTAGGAAAGTAGCCTCCCCTTCCATAGATTTTTAACCAGCTCCCATATTTGGGCATAGTATGATATTTGGAATCAGTCTTTTATTCCACATCACTCACAGTGTGATTATACTTTCCTAATCAAAACTTAACTGGCCGCCGGGCATGGTGGCACACTCTTGTAATTTCTGCACTTGGGAGGCTGAGACAGGAGGATCGCGCAGGTTGGAAGCCAGCCTCAGCTGGCTCAAGAGACCCTGCTTCCAAATAAAATATAAAATAGGTCTGGAAGTGTAGCATGGAGGTAGAAAGCCCCTGGGTTCCATTCTCTGTACCACCAAAAAAAAAAAAAAAACCTTAACTGGTGTGAAGTAAGCAGAGAATAAATCCAAAATGCTGGTGTCTTTTTGGAAGTTCACGTTCTCACTCAGAGGAGGCTCTCAGAAGACAGGAGCAGAGGAGCTTCTGTAGCGGTTCTTGACAGTGGAAAGCCGCGTATGCAGTCCACTTGGGAAAGGGCCATGGTCGTCTCCTGGCTATGCTCTAGGTTTCCTTTGGCTTGCCATCATCACAGAGCTGAGCTGTTCACCTAGTGTCTGTCTCTTGTATGATGATCGGGGACTGAAAGCTCCCTTTGCTTCCTCTACCCACTTCCTTTCCAAGGAGCGAGCAGACAGCATAATGGACGTGCCACGTGACATGAGCCTCATCATTCTGAAAAAGACACGAATCTGCAGAATCAACATGACTTTATCATTCTGTTTTCTGGCTTTGTAGAATTGCTTCCCTACCCTAGAGATTGAACTCTGACTCTTGCTGAGCTACATCCCTAGGCCTTCTCATTCTTTTACCCTAAAAGCCTAGAAAGAACAGGGTCTGCAACACACGTCCTTCAAAGTGCTGAGACAGTCTCTCATCATGGTTAGGATAGTCACATGAGCACCTCATCCTGTTATGGTGTGAGATGATATGGTTTGGGGGAAACTGTCCCCGAGGACACCTGTTAGGGTTCCGGACACAATTTCCCTCATACACACACACACACACACACACACACACACACACACACACCGAAACAGAAAAACCGCGGGTTCTTGTCCTGAGTTAAGGGTCAATACACATTAGCCCAGACTCTTGCTGAAAATTTAAAAACGCTTATTAAAAAGATAGAAATACAGAAGACAGTTAAAGCCCCATGCCATTCAGAAATGGCACGGTGGGGGGGGGGGTTTTCGAGCGAATTCACCAACAATCCCTGCATGCTGAGTGTTCTTATCCCAACCATGTCTGGGGCATGTCCTTTGATATGAAGATATGCTGCCCTATCTCTAGCCCAGGTATCTGCTCTGTCTTCATCTTCATCCCAGCCAGACCCGCCCCCTCTGAGGTGGGGTGGGGGTAGGGGGGCAGCTCTGTCTCAGCACAGACCCCCACACCTTGGCACAGACCCCCACACCTTGGCACAGATCCCCACACCTTTTGTAACACTCCCAAGATGTGTTAAGTTGCTTTTCCCAGGATCTGGGATTTCCTCCCATCCTTGAGGAAATCTGCCTCTTTTTAGAAATGTAAAAAGGCCCTTTTCCCTGATTCTCCTGACTTTCTTTACTACCAAAGATATATTTTTAAAATTGGAAATCTTTCCCACTACTGGTACATTAATACATTTTGATACCTCTTCCCAATACTGGTACAGCAGTGTCTCAGCCCTCAGGCCCTCTTCTCCTCGAGTGGCCACTTCCTCCTCTCACATTGCTTGTCTCCTCACTGAGACCTCCTGGTCACTCTCTCCCTTTGAACAGGCATCAGTCAAGCTGGTGAATATATTCCCTCTTCTTCTTTCCACAGTGTCTCTGTAACAGTAGCACCAGTCATTCTAACAGTTTCATCTATCATCTGCATTCAGAAGATACCATGAAGCTGGGCGTGGTGGTGCACGCTTAAAATCCCAGCATTCGGGAGGCTGAGACAGTAGGATCACGGTTCACATCCAGCCTCAGCTACTTAGTGAGGCCCTTAACAACTCAGTGAGACCCTGTTTCAAAATAAAGAATAAAAAATAGGGCTAGCGGCCGGGTATGGTGGCACACGCTTGTAATCCCCGTGCTTGGGAGGTGGAGACAGGAGGATCGTGCAGGTTCGAAGTCAGCTGCGCTGGCTTAAGAGACCTTGTTTCCAAATAAAAAAATGTATAAAAATAAGTCTGGGAGTGTAGCCAGAGGTAGAAGGGTTTCCAGGAACCCCAGTACCACCAAAAATAAAAATAAAAAATAGGGCTAGGGATGTAGCTCAGAGGTACATTGCCCCTTGCTTCTACCCCCAGTACTGAAAAAAAGAAAGTGAAGAAAAAGATACCATGAAAATCATGACATTTAATGACTGTCTATGCTGTAAGGAGTACGTTGCATATATTATGTCAACCTAATTCCCTTAACAACTTTTATTGGCCCCATTTTACACTTGAGGCCCAGAGAAATGTAGTGATTTTGCTCAGGTTCACACAGTCAGCAAATCAAAGTCTCTAGATTTGAACCCAAGAAGTCTGATCCCCATGCAAATCTTCCCTCTGGTTATGTGCTACCTCCCATTAAGACTGGCCTCCAAATCCCCTTCCTTTAGGAGGCCCTTCCTGGTCTCTCAGGATGGGACCTCAGATTGACATCATGACAAGTACATCTTGCTCTGCCTCTGGTCCTGTGCACCGCCTCCCTGCACACATGCACTGCACTAATGGTTCTAGAAGAAAGAGACCATATTTACTGACTATATATCTTCTCTCATGTCAGCCTAGGACAGTGCAAAATAGGCAACCAGTAAAAAAGATTTGGCAAATTGAATGGAAAAGAAGTTGTTCGTGAAGGCCTATCCTCCCATCATGTCCCAACTTCCTGTCTATTTCCAGATGTGACAAGAGAGATCACAGGATGAAAACAAACCCCAGGTGTCACTGTGCCCTGAATGATTAGTCACTCTGGGCAAAATGGCTATGAATCTCTTTATTTTCAAGGGTGTTTTATTTCCTAGGAGAGGTAGAACAAACCAAAGTGTACTTTGGATCATGGTGCTGGGTCTGCAGCAGTATTCTGAACTAAATGAGTACAAACTCATCAAGCAAAATATGCTTCATTGACTTTCATAGGACAAAACCTCATATTTCAAAACAACTATCCAATCTCATGTTGAGAAATTCTTCCCAAGAGGTGTGACTGACTTTAGTTTCAAATAAAGGAATGTGGTGAATGAGTCACTTTACATCTGTTAAGAAAGACTCCAGGAAGCTTTATTCTCCATGATCTCATTTATCCTCTCCATAAAGCAAAATTTAAATTAGATTAAAATAAAGTAATAAAGCGAGAAAAGTAATAGAGAAAAATAATAAAGAGAAAAAGGTAATATTGGTTGGGGCTGATGGACATTGCTAAAATTTCTCCTTTGTCCTAACTTGATTTCGGAATAGGTTACGAGGTGGTGGGGTGGGAGTTTCCCAGGCTGAGGCTGTGAACCAGCTGAGGGTTTTGCTGACATCTAGATGGACCATCTGTTATTATGGAGGAAGCTTGCCTCAAAGCCAGTTCAAGCAGAAACTGCCCATGGATTCCAAGGGAAATGCTGTCCTTGATTTAGCCACACGTGGAGGGTAAAAATAGAAATGCAGCCAAGAAGAGACCTGCTGGTCTTCATGGCTGGCCTTGAACATGCTGGAAGTGTATTGTGCTTTGTGCATTCGTGTGATTTTGCCATCCTTTAAATCAGCCACAAGAGATCGCTTGTGAGCAGGTTAAACTAAGTTCCTGAGATCACCCATCATATAAGGTCACCCTTTACTCATCCTTCTTCTATGGTATCCACAAAAGACTGTGTCCCAAAACTCTGTCCTGAGACTATGGCACTTTCTTCTTTTGTACTTGCCCCTCATCACATTCACCTTCAACCACACCCAAACTGTGTTTCATGGTTGTTGATCCACAGAATCTCATCAGGGCTGCTCTCTTTCCCTGTATCCCTACTGCTCAGTACTCTGATGTCTGCTAGCAGTCGCCAGCTCCAGCTCAGCATGCCCTGTGCAATAAGCAGCCCTCTTCCTGATTTCTTTTTTCTTAACACTGTACTGTTCCTCAAACATAGTTCTCATTGTCTTCCTCTTTGGACTTATAAACAACCCACCAAAAAGTTGTATCATATCTTCCATCATGTGGTTAGCAGTCCTTTTGACTAGTTTTGACAAATCTGGCAAAGAAGCCAATGTGGGCCCTGTGCTGTGGAAGAAAGGAGAAGCTGGATCTTAATTGAGTCAGAAGTCAGAGATAGTCCAAAGGTCAAGTGCAGAACAGAGCTTGGGAGAGAAGCCAAAAGGCTAAGTCTAAAATGGCAAGATCAGCACCCACCAGACTTATATGATAGGTGTGGGGACACAGAGAAATGTCAAGAATTCAGGAGCAGGGTCTGTCTTTTCACCTCCAGAGCCGACTCCAGATAATGGAGGGGAAATATCAGCAAAGTTTGAATGGAAAGATAGGAGAGGAGGAAGGCTGATCTTGATTAATGAGGGTCTACATCCGAATATGTGTAAAATTATGAATATGACATGGTTACCCTGGACAACCATTGGTGGGAGGGAGGAAGGGAAAATGAGGGTTGGGGGGGTGAGGGCACCAAATATAGTTTAAATGTATACCATTTATGTTCAATAAAAAAATTGTTTAAAAAAAAAAAAAAACATCCCCAGAGCCTAACACATTGCCTGCTTGTAGTAAGAATCTGATAAATGTCCTAAATTCAAGACAAGGTTATAACCTCCCGCTCACCTTTCATTAAAGGTCTCATATTGAACAATTCTTTCTTCATTTCCATTACTTATAACTATTAAGTAGTGTTTGGGGAAGACATATTAGACAGAAATAACCTAGCAACATTAGTTTTGGTTGTCTATAAATATAACCTGACATAATGGATAAATAAAGAGGCAGAAAATTTTTAACAATATTTTTGGGATTTTGACTGAACATTTCAAATTTTAGATGCCATTTTTTTAAAAAAAGACTTAAATTTTTCTTTAAGAATAAATAATACAGAGATCAAAATGTTCATCTGCCAAATTTTGTGTGTGTGTGTGGTACTGGAAGCGGAACCCAAGGGCTTTTCTACTTCTAGGCTACACTCCCAGATCTATTTTATATTTTATTTGGTAACAGGGTCTCACTAAGTTGCTGAGAGCCTCACTAAGTAGCTGAGGCTGGCTTCGAACCTGTGCGATCCTCCTGTCTCAGCCTCCCAAGCACTGGGATTACAAGCATGCGCCAACATGCCCAGCTCTGCCAAATTTTTGTTTTTCATCTCTTGTGGCTGTGAAAAAAGTTTTCAGGGACTAAAAGACACAGAGGACCCCAAACTTCTGAATCTCAAACAATATAGAGGAAATGAGGTGACAGCTGTGGTGACGAAAAACTATGAGAATGGCAAAAACAACACTTTTAATTGGCATGAATTACTATAACACCTGGTGCTAAGTATTATGTAAGCAAATTAATCCATAAAATATTAGTAGACATTTGACATCTTTATAATTCACTAAATCTATATGTTCCAAGTGCTCAAAATACTTTTTATGGATCATTTCACTGGGAAATGGGGAATCTTCAAATAAATGTATACTTATTAAGGACTACATCTTAAATATCTGTATTAGAAATAATTTATTTACCAATTCATTGAACAAACATTGATTGAGATACTATGTGCAAGTCAATTAAACAATAATCAGAATGGTTTGATACTAAAAGTCTACTTTCTACTGGAATGTTTATATCAAAAATAAATTTTTTAACTTTTTATTATAAAAATTAGAAAACTATAAAAGATCCGACAAATAATATAATTAATACCCATATAACAGCCACCTAGATTCAACATTTGTTAACATTTTCTCAGAGTTGCTTTATGTATATATTGTCATATAGAAAGTTCTATATCATGGATTATTTTATTTTTATCTCATGATGTTATTCTTATCATATGCCTCTATCCTGATAGTTCTTATAAAACAGAATTTAGATATTAGAGCTAACCTAAATTTAAGTTAAATGTCATGCATTGATGATCATAAGAACAGTGTAACTGGTTTTTATATCATTTGTAATGTATTTTGATTACCTGGTTAAGGTAAAGACCCAGATTTGTGATTAAGAAATAATTTATGGGGTTGTACTTTGGCATCTTGCAAACCCCTCATTCCTCATTAACTTTTCACTGAATAGTTTGAGCCTCCATTGAGATTACTTTTTTAATTAATTATTTCATGAGAGGTTGTGAAATAAAAGTTATATTTCTGTTTGTCCTCTTTGGTGATTGATCTCCAATATTTTTCCAAGCAGCTTTCATAATTTTAAATACATTCTTTAAAATTTTTAAGGTTGAAAGTCAACTTTTTTTTTTTTTTTTTTTTTTTTTGGTGGTACTGGGGGTGGAACCCAGAGGCTCTCTACTTCCGGGCTATACTCCCAGACCTTTTTTTACATTTTATTTGGAAACAGGGTCTCACTAAGTAGCTGAAAGCCTCACTAAGTAGCTGAGGCTGGCTTCGAACCCATGCGACCCTCCTGTCTCAGCCTCCCAAGCGCGGGGATCACAAGCGTGCGCCACCACGCACGGTGAAAGTCAAACATTTTAAGTATCATAGTACGTTTGCCATGGGAAGTTGCTAATCTTGGATTTTCTTTTACATTTTCAGCAAAATGGAAAGCCACACTTTTACAAGCCCTGCACTGAATCCTTCGAGGAAGCGCCTCTTTATATTCTGGTGTTCACCTACATGGGATATGGAATTGGAACCCTCTTTGGCTATTTCAGAGATTTTTTGAGAAACTGGGGAATAGAAAAATGCAATGCAGCTGTAGAACGAGAAGAGCAAAAAGTATGTACATGCACCTCCTGGATCCTTGTCAATACCACTGTTCTCTTAATATTCTCAGAAGTGTGATGCAAGTGCACAACCTAGAAAAGTGACATGCTCAGGAACTGTTCGGGGTAAAGTTCATTCCCACCTACCCTTAAATCCAATCCTGTACGTGTTCTTGGACTTGTTTTCTTATAAACTTTCCTTGAGAAACTAATTGGAGACATTGAACTTAAGATTCTCCTATTCATTATAATGTGCAATTTATATATAGCCCATGGAAATAAATATTAAAATAATATTTGAAAGATAAAAACATCAAAATGTGAGAGCAAGTGCGCTTGAGTGGGACTGTACTTTCTTCTTCTAGTTGTCGGTTGTGTATTTTCTGTGCACTATCCTGAAGTAAGAAAGTGTGCCTGAGTGCAGTGTGACATTTTTATTTCATCTAGATCAGAGTTTCTCAACTTTCACGCAATTTTTTTTTTTTTTTTTTTGTGTGTGTGTGTGTGTGTGTGGTACTAGGAATGGAAACCAGGGGCATTCTACCTCCGAGCTACACTCTATTTTTTATTCTTTATTTTGAAACAGGGTCTCACTGAGTTGCAAAGGACCTCACTAAGTAGCTGAGGCTGGCCTTGAACTACGATGTGAGATACTCCTGTCTCAGCCTCCCTAATGCTGGAATTACAAGCATGCATCACCACGCCCGGCTAACTTTCACACTTTGAAATATTTCCCTGAATAATTATTTGGTGTAGAAGGCTGCCTTTTATACCACAGGAATTTAAGAAAATCCCTGGCCTCCTTCCACTATATTAGCCATTACATCAGCACACACACACACACACACACACACACACACACACTTGTGACAATCAAAAATTTCTCCAGACATTACCAAATGTCTCCTGATACGTGATATCATCCACAGATTAGAACCACTGGTCTACATACATTTTTATAATACACCTATAAAAATATATATGATCTTGATTTTGCACAAAACTTGAAGACAACCTGAAAAATACTCAGAGATCTACAAAGATCCTGCATTGAATTAATATGCTTTCAAAATTGGTTCAAAGATTTATGGTACTGTGAATCTCGTATATCCAAGAATTGCTTTAGGGTAGTATAAATATAAGCATGAATAATTTCATGTGATGGAGCCTTGAACACATCTAAACAAATGACATAGGTGGGACATGAACTTCAGTGTCATGAGAACCTCAAATCCTGTAATTTGACACCTAGTACCCATGGTAAGATAAATCACATTTATTATATTGACACGCCCAGGAACAGATCGTGTGAAACACTTCTTTTAGAATGTCCTTAAGCCAAGTGTATCACCTTTGGAAGGAAATCAGACCCAGCTCAATTATTATAATCCTTCCTACCTTTAGAAGCACATGAGCACACACTATAGACCAGTAACTGGGTACTAATATTCACAGAAAAAAAAAGTCAGTCCTTCCATCAGAAACCTCCAAGTATGGGATGCAAACAGACTCACAAAGCAGTTCATATGCTAAAAGGTGATGCTGGGGGAAAGTGATGTGGGTCTGTCACAGGGATCTGTGCTTGTGACTCCATTAAGGAACCAAGAAATCATGATGCTGAGGCCTGAGGTAAACAAGAGTTTTCCAAGTAAGCAAGAGTACAGAGGAAAAAATTCTTGGAAGAGGTTCCTGCCTGTCCAAGTCACATATCAATTTATTTATCAAGTCAGATTCTTTCTGAGCATCTATTTGGTTTCAAACCCTGTGCTACAATTTGAAGATACAAGAATAACCAAGGCAGACATATTTCCTACCCCCAGAGAGCTCATTATATATAATAAAAGCAATAGAACCTGGTCCTGGGCACAGAAGAGATGCATAGAGTGCATCAGGGAAGCAAAAAGAAATGTCTAACCTGAATGTAGTGAAGGTCAAGCCTTCTGGGAGGAACAGGAAGTTAAACTGAGAGCTGAAAGTTGAAGAGTAGTCAGTAGGGACAGAGTGAAGCAAGAGTAGGTCAGGGAGGGTAGTATTCTTTAGAGACAGGGAATGTGGCACAGGGATGGTCCAAGATAAGAGAAAGCATTGTGTATTCAAAAAGCCAAAGAATTCCAATGACCAGAGTGTTGGGAGTGGGAGGAGTATGTAAGGGGAAAGACTGTTTGGGAGAAAAGCAGGGCCAAGATATTTTTATATTCCATGAACATTTATTATCAGAACAATGAGAAAGCATTGAAGGATTTCAGGCAGAAGAATGCAAATTTGTAGATTTAGAAAGAACATTCTCTCTGCACTGTGAGAAATGGGATACAGAAACACAATGTAGAGACAAAATATCTCAGTGAGTTACTTGAGCTGGGACCAATATAGTGAAAATAGGGGTAGTGATAAGACATCCGAGGCCAAGAGATGAAGCTAGAGATGGTTCATTTGAATAGGAGCTGGGGAGATAGAAACACCAAGGTCCATACACAGGCTACTGACCTGGGCAAATGGGTGGTATCATTCATTAAGGTGGGAAATAGAGAATAAGGATCCATTTGGAAGAAAGAATCAGTTTCTTTTTCCATGTTGAGTTTCAAGAATGGAAAGAGGAAAATAGAGATCGGGATCTAAAGTTAACAGTTACAGATTAAAAGCTCAACAGTACAGATTGATGCTTCTGGCCCTGCAGGACACATTCTAATCCACTGGCCTTCTTCAGGCAGTTTCTTTGTCAGCTTTCTTCCTCTGCTACTGCCTCCCACATCTTACCACCCCACCTCATCCCTAGACACTGCAATCCCTTGATTTTTAATCTCTATTATCCTGTAAATGCCCTCAGACCTCTGAGCACCTCTTGGCCCTCTATTTATTCAGGGAACAGTCTTCTTTCCTGTTCCACTGAGTAAATAGAAAAAGATACCCCCATTACCTGCACCTGCACCTGCACCTGCACCTGCACGCATGCCCTTGGCTTGGCCTCCTTCTCCCTTTCCACGAAGGAGACAGGTGGCTCCTATCTAAGCCAAGCCTCCATCTGTGCTGTGGATCCCATTTATCGGCAATCCCGTGGCTTTGTGCCCAACAGTTAAGACTGTACACGAGCACTTTCCTCCAAGCCTGTGCCTTTCAGAATCTTTCCCAGATCAGTCAATCGTAGTCCCAGTGGGAGTCACCAGTCCAGGTACTACCAGGTAATATGAAAATCTTTAAGTCTTCCTTGACGCCTCTCTTTCCCCTGCATCCCAAGTGAAATCTGAAAGCTAATACTAGTGGTTCTATATTCAAAACATATTTGTCATCAAACTACTATTTTACCATTCCTGCTGCCTCCAGCTTGGTGCAAACCATCATCTCTTACCCAGTGCACCTCCCTACCATCCCAGAACTCTACAGTCTTCTCTCAACTGGCAACCAGTGTGATTCTTTTAAAGCCTAACTCTGCCACAGCCCTTTCCTATCTTTCCAACTCACTAAGAACAGGAACGAGAGCTTCCAGAGGCTCTACAGAACTGCTCCCCCTCATGTCTCTAGTGTCATTTCAACTACTCACCCCATCTCACATGGACTCAAACACTAGGACCTGCTGGTTTTTTCTCAAGCACCACCAACACATGCCTACCCCTGGGATTTTTAACTAACCTGAAATGGTCCTCTCTTGGGTATCTGTGTTGCTCACTCCCTCACCCCTTGACAAAATAATCACCAGGACACCAAGAGCTTCAAATGCAGCAGGAATCACCAGCCAGCGAAATCCCCAATCTTATTTACCAAGCTTAATTCCAAATATCTTTTGGCTTAAAACATCAAATGATAGGCGTGAAGATTTTTCAAAATTGCATGTATCTGAGCATGCCCTATACACTTGGAAGGCAACTTTAAAATATCAAAGTTCCAAAAATATTTTTCAAGATAAGACCATCAGTAAAATCAGATCACAACGTATGGTGAATATCCAGAGAGTTCAGCATTTATTTAAGGAGATATGTGCATGTGTGTATGTACATATGTATATGTATTTTATATCATTATATATTAATACGAGTATAGATGATATAATTAATTATATTTAATTGATATATAGTATGTGTATATATACAAATAATTTCTGATGCATCTTTTAAATGTTATTCAAGTAAGTTTCCATCTATTTTATGGTAAAGACCTCTCTGCTTTATTGAGCAAGAGGCAATTTCTGAGAATATGATCATAATGTATATAAGTTAATAATGGTAATAATATTGGTTAGTAATGTATACTAACTAGTACAAAGCAGAACTGGAAAATCAATGGGTTTAACAAACCCTACTGAAAAGCCACTTTTTTTTCTTTCTCATTCATTTTTATTAAAAATTACGTGTAACAAGTTTTTCTCTTTACAGAATAACTTTTATATCATGCATTGTAATTATACATCATAATCAAGTTCAGAGTGAGAGACTCATACCTGCAGACAGCACTTGGGTGTGCTTCCGGTTCCACGCTGTTCCCTCTCCTTCCTCGTTCATAATATTGAAATTGGTATTGGTTTCTTTGTTGTTGTTGTTTTGTTTGGGTTTTTTTTTTTTTTTTGTAGTACTAAGGATTTAACCCAGGATCATTCTACCTCTAAGCTACACCCTCAGCCCTATTTTTTATTCTTTATTTTGAAACAGTCTCACTAAGTTGTGGAAGGCCTCACTAAATAGCTGAGGCTGGCAGTGAACCTGCCTCAACCTCCCAAGTACTGGAATTACAAGGGTGTGCCACCATGACCAGCTGGTATTGATAATTTCACATATTTACATAGTATTTTTAATGCATCTGTATTTTTATTTTTATTTTAAATTTATTTTTATTGGTGCATTGTAATCACATATCACATTGGAATACAAGACTTGAGAGGATATACAAGCACATATCATCCAATTAGCCCCCATCCCATTACCTCCCCCTCCCTCCATCCCATACTTGTTTGGTGATTAACTTTGATACATTAGTTTATGTACCTCCTGAGTTTTAAAGAGGCTCCATCCTCCCCTATTCCATACCCTCTGATTGGTCACCTTAATTGCTTCGCTATAGGGCCCTTTCTATACCTCGGCCTCTTCCTGTTACCCCTTTCCTCCTAGTTATTGCTGATTAGGGGAAGCATCTGGTTTTCATTTTCTGCGATATTTTTCTGTGCATGCCGTGTTGCAAGTACTGATCCCAATCTTGATGGCCCCATTAGTGGCCTGGCTACCCGGTGGACTGATCCAGACCTCTCTGGCTCAAGCAGCAGCCTTGCCTCATGGGAGGCCCCGATTCTGGCCTTGCTGGCCCCCACACCGGCCTAACCCCTGGCTGGCTCCGATCCTGGCCTCAGTGGCCCCATCACCAGCCTATCCTCAAGGCAGGCTTCGTCCCAGCCTCACTGACCCTGGCACTGGCCTAACTCCTTGACAGACTCCTATCCTGGCCTTGGAGGCCCCAGCACCGGCCTTGCCTCATGGCAGGTTCCAATCCCAGCCTCGCTGGCCCTGGTACCGGCCTAACCCCTCGGCAGGCTCCAATCCCAGCCTCAGAGGCCCCAGTAGCAGCCTTGCCTCAAGGCAGGCTCTGATGCTGGCCTCGCTGGCTCCGGCACCAGCCTACCCTCTCAGTAGGCTCCAATCCCAGCCTCGGAGGCCTCAGTAACAGCCTTGCCTCAAGGCAGGCTCCGATGCCGGCCACTGGCCCCGGCACTTGCCTAACTTCTCAGCAGGCTCCGATCCCAGCCTCAGAGGCCCAGCACCGGCCTTGCCTCAAGGCAGGCTCCGATCCCAGCCTCGCTGGCCCCGGCACTGGCCTAACCCCTCAGCAGGCTCCAATCCCGGCCTCAGAGGCTCCAGGACCAGCCTTGCCTCATGGCAGGCTCCAATCCCAGCTTTGCTGTCTCCATCACCGGCCTCACCCCTCAGCAGGCTTCAGTCCGAGCACCCTCTTCACCCAGCCATTTGTCCCATGTTCTCAAGGGTGCATGGTGGTAGCATTCTGCCTTTGGGGTTATTACTTCAAAAGTTCCAGGTATAATGCATCAGATCACTGCCTCCCCTGAGTACTGGCCACTGCCATTGCTACTGCCTCCACCATTTCAAATCTTTCCCAAGCTCTTTTTTTCCACTCTGAATGTTGTCCAGTGTTCCTAAGCATGCGCGACGGTAGCATTCGACATTTGGTGTAATTTCTCCAAAAAATAAGGTTGGTAGGATCAGATTTCTGCCTCTCCTGAATACAAGTCTCCACCGCCATTGTGGAGACTGCTTCCAACACTGCCTTCCTCCTAGGTCTCTGCTAAACTCTCTCCTTACAGGTGATGTCCCAGATTCTTAAGAATGCAGAGAAGAAGCAGTCCTCCTTCACGGGGAATTTTTCCAAAAGTTCCAGTTCATTTGGATAAGTTTTGTCCACATCTCCAGTATCCTGGCATCCACCATGGCCTTCTTGACCCCTTTCCGATATTTTTCTTTTTTTCCTTTTCTTTTCCTTTTTTGTTTTAATAAGAGAAGACAGTATGTGTGGTTTGAGGAGGTTGTGGGATCAGGCACTCAGTAGCACTGTGACCCAGGCCCGGTTTCCCCAGGGGTCAGGCATGCTTCGCACGACTCCGCCCAGGGCCCAGAGTCCTGTGACCTGGGCCTGGCTCTTCCAGGGGTCCGGCGTGCCCCACCTGACCCCCACCTGGGGCCCAGGGCCTTGGGACCAGGCCCTGGTTTCTCCAGGGGTCTGGTGTGCTCTGCGCAATTCCACCCGGGGCCCAGAGTCCTGAAAAGCCACTTTTCAAACTGTTGCCTTTTACTTTTCTCTTTATTAATGTAAATTAGGAATAATGCATAATGTCTACCACTTTGTGCATCTTCCTGTCCCTCCCATGAACTTAACTACACTTAGTTTTCTTTACTCATGCTGCCCTTTCCTTCAAATAAATGGGATCGTACCATACATAGTTAGGTAACTTTTTTTTTTTTTGCTTAAAAACCATGCATATCTGGAGATCTTTACATGCCAGAATGTGATTATTTTATTTCTTTTAGTAGTTGCATGATGGCATTTCCCAATATGGTTATTTAATAATTTATTTATGTTCCCTGTTTAACCACTGTAAATCACTTCTTATTGAGTAACATTTACATGGGTCTAGTGTAATTTCTAGGTGTGGCTTTCTGGCTCTAAAGAATGCATATTTTAATTTCTAGGAGACACTGCCAAGTTACCTTTCAAAAAAAGGTTGCCTAACTAGAATCAAGTGACTTGTATCTAAGAGTGCTTTCTTTTCAACATTTAGTGAGTTGATACTATCATTATTGATGGGCGAACCTTTTTATTCATATATATGTTTATATAGACTAATATGTGTTGAGATATATTCATTTCTAAATAATCATGCAGTCAAATTAGTTACCTATATGTCACTTCACATAGTTACTTTTTTATCTTTTTTATCTTTTTCTTGTGAAAACATCTAGAATGCCCCCCCTTTCTTTCTTTTTGTGACACTGAGGATTGAACCCAGAGGCCTTCTACCTCTGAGCTACACTCCAGACCTGTTTTTCCTTCTTTATTTTGAAACAGGGCCTCACTAAGTAGCTGATCTGGCTGAGAACCTGCAATTCTTCTCTCTCAGCCTCCCAAGTACTGATATTACAAGTGTGTGCCAGCATGCCCAGCTCTAGAATGTACTCTCTTCACAAATTTAAAGCATACAGTAAATTATTATTAACTGCAGCCACTGTCCTGTACATGAATTCTCCTGAACTAACACGCCCTGCATAACTAAAACTTTTGACCTTTTAACTAACATCTTCCCATTTCCCTGGAGATCATGATTTCACTCTCTGCTTCTGTGATTTCAACTTTCTAAACACCCAGCATTTGTCTTTCTGTACTTGGCGTTTTCACTTACCAGATGTCCTCCATGTTCATCCATATTGCTGTATGTGAGAAGATTTTTTTCCTAAGGCTATGTAGCATTCCACTGTGTATGTATACCACATTTTCCTTATTCATTTATCCATGATGTGCACTTGTGTTATTTACATGTCTTCGTATTGTGAACAATGACAAAATGAACATGAGGGTGCAGGGCTCTTGTACTGATACTGATTTCATTTCCTTAGGACATATATTCACAAGTGGGATTGTGAGATTAAATGGTAGTTCTACTCTTGGGTTTTTTGTTTTTTTTTTTTTTTTTTTTTTTTGGTGGTACTGGGGGTGGAACCCAGAGGCCTTCTACCTCCAGGCTATACTCCCAGACCTTTTTTTAAAAATATTTTATTTGGAAACAGGGTCTCACTAACTTACTGAGAGCCTCACTAAGTAGCTGAGGCTGGCTTCAAACCCGTGCGATCCTCCTGTCTCAGCCTCCCAAGCGCTGGGATTACAAGCGTGCACCACCACGCCCAGCTTACTCTTGGGTTTTTGAAGGACTTCTATATACTGTTTTCCACAATAGCCATATCAGTTCATATTCCCAGAAACAGTATATCAGATTTCTTTTCCCAGCATCTTTGTCAATACTTGTTATCTGTTTGCTTTTTGATAATAGCCACTCTAACATGAGTGAGGTGATATGTCATTGTGGTTTTGATTTGTGTATATCCCTGATGATTTCTGATTCTGAACATTTTGTCCTAAACCTGTTGACCATTTGAATGTCTTTTTAGATAAATATCTGTTTGGGTCATTTATTTTTATGTTTCTACTGGGTTATTTTTAGTGGGATTGGTTTTAATTGGATCATCTTGCTATTGGGTCCCTTCTGTATTTTGGATAATAACCCTCTATCAGATGTATAGTTTGCAAATATTTTCTCCAACTTTATAGGTTGTCCCTTTATTCTGTTGATTATTCTTTTTCTTTATGGAGAACTTTTAGTTTAATATAAGCCAACTTGTCTGTTTTTGGTTTTGTGGCCTGTGTTTTTGGGATTATATTAAAAAAATTATTTCTTAGACCAATGTTAAAAATTGTTCCTCCATTTTTCCAGTAGTTTTATAGTTTCCGGGCTTATATTTAATCCTTATACCCATTTCAAGTTGACTTTTGAATATGGGGTGAAATAATTCAATTCATTTTTTTTGCTCATAGATATCTAGTTTTCTAGTACCATTTACTAAAGGGATTGCTCTTTCCCCACTGTGTATTCTCACCATCTATGTCTAAGAGTAATTGGCCATAAATGCATAAATTTAACTTCCAGGTTTCCTATTGTGTTTCATTGGCTTATAGGTCTGTTTTTATGCAATACTATTATTACAGCTTCATTGTTTATTTTGAAATCTGGAAGTGCCCTCTCAATTATTCAGAAAAGTCTGTAGTTATTAAACTCATAGTGTGTGTGTGTGTGTGTGTGTGTGTGTGTGTGTGTGTGTGTGTGTTTCTTTGGTTATATCAATTGACTGTTGACTGGGTAGAGTACAGGATTTAAAATTCAAAATAGATTTTCTCATAATCTCCCACCTCCACCGCCAAAGAAAAGTCTGAAGCAATTTGACTCTGGAAACTACTCACAGTTTTAGAGCTTTTAGTCCACAGTCACTTGTCCCATTGCTTTAGGCTTGTGGTAGAGCAGGATGTCATGGTGGAGCACATGGTGAAGCAAATTTTCTCACCTCATTGTGGCTGGGAAGCAAAAAAAGAAAGAGGAAGGGGCTGGGGTTCCTGTATCCTTTCAAGGACATGCCCTTAATGACCTAACTTCCTCCCTCTGGGTCCCACCTCTTAGAGGTTCCCGATAGCATCACAGACTAGCAACCAAGCCTTTAATATATGAATCTTTGGGAGACATTTAAAATCTGAACTATAACACCACCTAATTCCTTTAAAACAAAAATTAAATTTAGCCACCCTTCCTTCAAGTTTCTCATATTTCAAAGAATTGCAGTTACCCTTACTAACAAAAAGGAAAGCACAAATATATTTTGTTAGTATTCTGAGTCTTATGGTAAAAGAAATAGCTATTTTCAAACGGTAAATAAAGATTCAAAATTAAATGTTAAGTGAAAACAGAAATGTCAATATGGATACAAATGAATAATTGGTGTTTGATTATGGTGCTTTTCCTCAACATAAAGCTGTCCTATTAGCTACTGGATGGGCATGTAGTTGAACTGAATAAGAAGGAACTTGCTGCAAAATTTGGCAATAGTTTGTACAGTGGGCCATAGGATAAGGTCTTTTATTTCCTTATAAATATGAAGCTCTGCTGCACTGTTTGTTGACAAGAGCACTGATTTTGCAACTAATTAAAATTTCCAGTTTGTACAGTAAGGCTTTTTGTTTGTTTGTTGTTTGTTGCATTCCTAGGGATTGAACCCAACGCATTGCACATGTGAGGCAAGAGCTCTACTACTGGGCTACATCCTCAGCCCTGCAGTGAAGTTTTCTGACTTTTCATTAATTTATCAATGAGCATTGGATAGAAATATTAATATTTATAACAAGCTGGGCATGGTGGTGCATGCTTGTAATCCCAGTACTTGGGAGGCTGAGACAGGAGGATCGCAGTTCACATCCAGCTTCATCTAGTTAGTGAGGCCCTTTGCAACTCAGTGAGACCCTGTTTCAAAATAAAAAGAATAAAAAATAGGGCTGGGGGTGTAGCTTGGAGGTAGAATGTCCCTGGGTTCCATATCCAGTACCAAAAAAAAATTTATCTACAAGTCTTACAAAACTGTAAATTACCACACAAGTTTAAAGATAGAAAAAGAATGATTGCTACCTTGCAGAAGAAACATAACCATTTTGTGGTTATCTTTTTAGGTGCAGTCATCCTTTCTGACACCCTACATCCCAAAACTGATTCTGTCTTGATGAAGTGAAGTTCTCTATCACATGTAGCCCTTTGGTTTCAGATTTTTAAAAAAGAAAGATAATGACTAAGCCAAGTGACCAATTAAATCTATACATAGATAAATATATGTCTGATTGCAATGCTTCTGATTTTTAAATCTCGAGTTGAGCTTCATTTTTTTGGTGCAGTTAAATTGCTGTGGAAAGCTAGTCTGAGACTCGAGGTCACTGACCTTTCAGAGGTGTTGGCTGCTCCTGAAGAAAGCTTCCTGCTGCTCAAAGGAATGGGGTGGAGTGAAAATACACCCATGCATATGCAGGAAGCCACACGTGTAGGGAGAAGAGGACCATGCCCCAAAGCAAGCCAGTCCATTCTCAGGCCATTTCTTCAATTCTAAGTAGGTTTCCAAGCTCAGTTGTCTCTCCCAGGAATGTGTAGGCTGCCAAACCTGTGTGTCAGATCTGGGTTAGTATTTGTGTCATGCACAAAGATACACTCTGTGTAGCTGAAAAGTAAACTGGCCCTTCCTTCTTTACAAGGGAGCTACAAGTGATGCACTGCTATTGAATGTGAAGATCACTCTCAGCAGAAAATCTTCCTCCACCCTGCAGACTAGGTTTGGATCCCTGTAATTTCTTGAAGCATTTATCTCAATAAAGAGGTAGCTGCCCATTTCCACATAGGTACAAATTCTGGATCTCTGAGTCAGGAGACAGAAAGTTGAGTCAGGATGGAGTATTTTGCCATCTTCCTCCATTTGGCCATGTGGCCACAATTATGTATTTCTTGTAACAGGAGATGGGGAGGCCTGGGTTACCTTTTCAAGTCAATTCTGAGTTCCTTCTCATTTGTAGACCCTCGTCCTGTAGTCTGGCAAGCTGTCAGCTGTAGTTTTAATATATTGTGGGCCAGGTTCTTGTCATCACTCGTGTGTTAGAGGGAAGTTGGGTAAGCCTGGGGCCAGTCTCACCCTTACTAAAGAAAGCAGCTAGGGGGTGGCATAACAGAGGTAATCAGAAGCCAAATGAACCAGGACCTCAGCTCTGACTTGGAGTGCAGTGGGAGCCAACCTAGGAATGAGTGAGCAGAGTGACAGAATATGTCTCATTTTCACTCATTCTTCTCAAACATACTTTGTATTTCCAGCATACCGACCCATTCACCCTTCTTGACCTCCCAGGCATCCCTGCCCATAATAACCTCATCCTGCCTTAGTGCCATCTCCAAGGTCCCTCCCACACAACACCTCCCTGATTCCTTCAACAAGTTGTGACTCTCACTCCTCTTCTAATCCTAGAAATGCCCAAAGTCCTCGGCTTAGGCCATCACCATGGCTCTACATTTTCTGCCGAGCATCAACTAAGTCAAATCATCCAAGGTGACATACCTTGCTTTGAGCCTCAGCTGGATTGGAAATCCTTCCAGTCATGGATTACACTTTATACAAGAACACAGAGATGTTGCCTCAGCTTCCAGGAAAGCCTGGTGCCTCCAAGCACGAGTCCATTCATTCTTCTAAAAACAAGATAAAGGGAAAGAGGTTAAGACCTAATTAGCATCTCGGGCATTTTCCCCATCTAAACTGCTTTGGACATAAACACCTGCTGTTCTTCTTAGCTGGAATTCTCCCTCCTTAGGGACTCTGTAGAGACTCCTGGTGTCCCCCGAATTGTTCTTGGATTTGCCTCATATTACACCGCCATCTTTACTACCCTTGTTGATCATGTTTTACCTTCCCCCAGTAAAGGGCAGGTTCTTTAAGGATGGAGGCTTCCCATCTTATTTGTGGGCCCCATTTGTTTCCTCAGCCACTAACTCTGACTCAAAAAATTACCTGCAGATGGACTGTCCACAGGGCTCATCCAGGTCTTCTCATAGACCTTAATTGTAAAGAAAATACAACAACAACAAAACAAAACAAAAACCCAGAGGCCAAAGCTGACCTCTGCTTCTGTTATAACAGGGTTTTGTGCCACTGTATCAAGACTTTGAGAATTTTTACACGCGGAACCTTTACATGCGAATCAGAGACAACTGGAACCGGCCCATCTGCAGTGCCCCGGCAGCTCGTTTTGACGTGATGGAAAGAGTGTCAGATGACTATAACTGGACATTTAGGTGAGGCCACAACTGGGAGGGGTTTAGTGGATTTAAAAAATCCATTCAAGGACATTCTAGCTTGGGCACCAGGATCCAGAAAACTCAAGGCATGAAAGCAGCCAGTTTTTCCATCACTTAGCTCTTTGCGGCCTCAGAATGCCCATGGAGGTGTCACCACAATTAAGTGAAGTAACAAGGTGACTTCTTTAGAATGTAATTAAAGTCAAGCCTGTGTCTGAAGGTGCAGGACACACAGAGGCCCCTTGAAGGGCCCTTTTCAGCCTTCTTGTCACATTGGACCCTCCCACTTCTCCCTGAAGGGAGTTCTATGTCCCTGTGGAAGTTCTAGTTGAACTTTAACCAGAGCCTGGGTGTCAGGAAAGCAATTGCCCAGGAAAATCAGGGGTAAGTCGTGCACCATGGTTCAGGATGCCATTCTCCAATACTCTGCCCTACTTCATCCTGAATGACTTGCTTCTAAGGACAGGCCATTTTGTACTGGCAAAAGTACAAGTGAAAAAGAAAAAAGTAAAAGACATGATTTGGACCAGCCCTGAGTTCTCTTGGGCACTGGGATGGTATTAAATAAGATAGTCCTTTGTGCTCACCAATCTGTCTTCCTGCAGATTTACTGGAAGAATCATCAAAGATGTCATCAACATGGGCTCCTATAACTTCCTTGGGCTTGCAGTCAAGTACAATGAGTCTATGAGTACAGTAAAGAGTGTTTTGGAAGAGTATGGCTCAGGTGTGGCCAGTACCAGACAAGAAATGGGTATGTACATTTACTTCTTAGGGATTTTATCTATTTGTGTCTCCGATAACTCATGGCTACCTCTCCAACCAAGACCGTATCTGGGCTGTGTGCCTCAAATGGCTAGTATAAAATTGAAAGAAAGAAAGAAAGAAAGAAAGAAAGAAAGAAAGAAAGAAAGAAAGAAAGAAAGAAAGAAAGAAAGAAGAAAGAAAGAAGGAAAAAGAAAGGGGCTGTCTTTTTTTAAATGTCTATTTAATTCCATTTCCCATGTTTTATTGGGTTACTTGGGTAATTTGGTTATTTTAATGTTGCTTTTTTTTTTTTGAGTACCCTTTAGACTCTAGGCATTAGTCCTTTGTCGGAGGAATAGCTAGCAAAGATTTTCTTCCACTCTGTAGACTCTCTCCTTTGCCTCTTCATTGTTTCTTTGCTGCACAGAAGTTGCAGAAACTTTCTAATTTGATGTCATCATCTTTATCACAATGCCTGATTTCAACTTATACCACAGAGCTAAACAAAAAAAAATTATAGTGTTTGGCACAAAAATAAACAATTGACCAGTGTAATAGAACAGAAAATATGGAAGTAAATCTGCACACTTATAGCAAGATGATTTTTGACAAAGGGACCAAAAACATGCACTGAAGAAAAAGTCTCTTCAGCAAATGATGCTGGAAAAACTGTGTATCCATGTGTAGAAGAGTGAAATTAGATCCACATCTTTCAGCCTGTACAACAATCAACTCAAGATGGATCAAAGGCCTAGAAATTAGATCAGAAGCAATGTAATTAATTAAAGGAACCATAGTATCAACTCTCCAAAATATAGATACTGGTAGAGACTTTCTCAATGAGACCCCCAAAGCTCAGGAAATAAAACTGAGTTGCTCTAATTTCTTAATAATATGTTACTTATCTTCATTTGAGGGTACAAAGGCAGAAGATTTTTTAAAAAGGAGTGCCACAGGCAGGTTGTGGGAGCAGGGTTGATTCCAATCTACACAGGACTGAGACACCCACACTGCCCCACTGGGAGATGAGCAAAGTCTGGGATAATACCTCCAGATCTCAGAGGTGCAGAGTCAGTAACCTTGAAGGATGTTTTTACTAGTGCTGTAAACACCCAGTCCAGGGTTGTAAATAACCAAAAGATACAATACTGAAGAAAAGGGCCCTCAACTCCATGAGATAAAACATGCCCATCATAGCTGGCAGGAGCTGGCAGAGGCAGCTTGACAGACAGTGACTTCCTGCAGAGGAAGCCAGTTCTGGAGCACAGGTCCCCGATTCTGTGAGTTCAGCAAACCCAGAGAAACTAGGCAGAAACAAAGTCCCCCATTTGGTACTGCCCACGGACTAAATTCTTTTTCCACCTACGGACGCCTCATTCCCCTCTCTAGGGAAAATTCTAAGGAAAGGACTTTGACAGTTTTCAAGTAAATAATTAGAGATCCAAAGAGAAGCCACCCACATGAATTTGAGGCATCCTGGACCATAAATATAAGGTGCCAAGAAGTGAATAAGTAAGAAGGGGTATTTGAAAGTATTCTGCAACATAAATAGCAATGTTAACATAACATGCAAGATTTAAGAATAGCATAATTCGAAAGCCACTTATTTTATAAAATTCAAGTGCTTTTTGGAAAGAGTTGTACTTTATAAGCTTACAAAAATGTTTATCGGTGCAAATGGATTAACAACAGATTTGCCTACTAAATGGAAAAGACTGAGATTTGGTCCAAAAATCTAAACTCAGCCATGCACTTTAATTTAAAATAAAACGGTACTAAACTAAAGTTATTAAAAGTATGAAAAGTAGAAACATAGGTCCCAACCAGGCATCTGTTTCCTAACTCCTGCTGTAACCACCAGTACAGTGCCCCCCCCCTTCCCAAGCCAGTGGAGGAAGTAGCAAAGGAAAAGCCCCAGAGGAAAGTTGCTTTCATACCTACACCTGTTAGAACAAAGACCAAAAATACCGCTGGGGATGGCGCATTCCAGGCGTATCTGTACAGAAGCATAAGTGCTGTACCTGATGTATAAAATGATATGCCACTTTTTCTTTTAGAGTTCAACTAAAGGATAATGGAATACAGAATTAAGGGAGGTTCTGATTTTCTTAAAGGTCTGTTTAACATTCCACAGGCCAATAGATGAGGGAAAATACGTACTTTTTACATCCAAAATATGAGACAGACTAAAATGGACAATTTATATCAAGCATTTGAAATATCTGAAATATTTTAAATTCATATTTTCTATTACTGTTGTTTTTGTTAGCATGCACCTGTACTTGGGCTGTCCCTAACGTCTAAGTTTTCCTAAAACTTAGTTAAAGTGCAGTAAAATTTGTGAGCGACCGAGAGTTGTGCATTAGAGAACTTTAGCCCTAACAGCTTACCAAAGTTTTAAGACATTGGCATCAGATATAGTCTATTCAAGGTGGCTTGCCTCCAGATTTTTTACTGAAAAGTCATTAGAAAGACTGTTTTCAAAACTTACACAGATTTTTAGATCTTTAGCACTGAAACTGAGAATTGTATGCAAACTATTCCCAATGTCTGAGTTTTGAACATAAAACAACAAAAAACAATATTTCTATTATGCAAAACAAATATTGAAATCCCTATTTTTATTATTGAATTTTTTCATTTTCAAAAAATAATGTCTTTAGATATAGAAGATGTTTATTTGAATATATTAATTTAACAATGGAAAATAAAAGACAGCAACCTCTAAGGCAAAAGCAACGTGTAAGTTCTTATTACTTCATGTGAATTGAGTTTCAAATAAAAAAGAAGCTGTAACTTTAAAAAGAAGTAAATGAATGGCTTAAGTATATGGTGTAAATATGAGCAAAAATGAAAGCAGAAATTAAGCTTAAATTATGAAACACGAAGCAGAATAAAAAGTCATGTGATAACACTAGGCATCAGATAACACTGCAGAGACATTCATGGACATTCATTTTCAGTGTAAAACTAGAAATTGGAGAAAAAATAAATTATGGAATGCTTCAAGAAGCACTGACTTAATTTGTATTCCACAGAAACAATAGCAAAAATATTTAAAAATGAAATAATGATATTTAAGTCTCAGTCTTTGAAAATGAATAAATGAAAATAAATAAATAAATGACATAGAAAGTAAAGGCACATAATTTCAAATGATTCATTGTTAATCTGGTATCTATATAATGAATTTTTTTGGTGGTACTGGGGATGAAACCCAGAGGCTTTCTACCTCCGGGCAATACTCCCAGACCCATTTTATATTTTATTTGGAAACAGGGTCTCACTAAGTTGCTGAGAGCCTCACTAAGTAGCTGAGGCTGGCTTCGAACCTGTGTGATCCTCCTGTCTCAGCCTCCCAAGCACTGGAATTACAAGCATGTGCCACCATGCCTGGCTCTATATAATGAATTTTAACCCTTAAAACATAATATTTGTATACTTTATCTTTTTAAATAATTACTGGATTGTCACAAAAATTTACAATATATTATGCTACAAAGAAAATTTTTTTAAGTTCCAAAAAGTAGAACATATAGGTCATACTCTTGGATTTCAGTGAAATAAAGCTTAAAGTAATTAAGAAAATTAGAAACAAACACTTGTTTAATATACTTTTATTGGTGCAGTGTAGTCTTACATCATGTAATTCAGAGGGATATCGATATACATGCACACAGTACTTGGTGGTCTTCCCCCGGCTTCCTTCCCACTCAAACCAACTCTTCTTAAAAATCACTTTAAAGTCTTAAATCCCTCTCAAAAGTAGCTCTCACAGAGCAAGTGAAATTATAGTTGTATCACATTCAGAAACTAACAATTGTGAGAATACAATATGATGCAGCTATTTGTATACTCAGAGGAAAATAGTATTACTTTAATAACTGGAAAGATTATAAGAATTTTAACATAAAGAAGACATTCCTAAATAGAATTAAAAATACCTTAAACAAAGAGACTTTCCTATGTTTTATGGTTAAACACTTAAAACATTCACTTTTAAGTCAGCAAAAAAAAAGATGTCCAATTGTGATCATCATTTTAATAACTTTTGGAAGTACTAAACAATAGTTATTCACTTATTTTTTGTTCTTTAAGTCAATAAATGTTTACTGAATGACTACTATGTTACAGATTAAGAAGTATATGTTTAACAAAGAAAGGATCCAATAATCACTTGCCAATAAACTTGCTGTTCACCTCTGTGGCTTCAAAGCCGAGATACGTGGGGAGTGGACGGACATCTGAAGAGCTCTTCTTGGCATTCCTGTAGAGTGAACTGAGTAGGTTGGCCGCTGACACTCTCCACCTGCTCACTTAAAACAGAGCTTTGGTCCATTTTCTCTACTTTACATACTTAAATAATCAAAACTTATCAGATATGAAGAGTTCAATAAAGACCATTTTTTAAATTCAACAGTAAAATCAACAATCAATTATAACCACAGAGGGTAAATTATATTGTTAATAAATATGAGAAAACAGTAAAAATTTAGGTGATAACTTTATTTTGAAAAGATTTAGAGCCTATCTGAAGAAAACTATAAAACGTTTATAAAGGACTTAATAGAAGATGTGAAAACGCATAGATACTATACCCTACTTAGTATGTGTGATAATGTTATCAATTATACCAGAAATGAATATGTAAATTGAACGCAGCCCACATGACATTTATGAGCAAGATGGGGATAAGTGGGTCTAACTTGAAACTTTTTGCACTCATTTGTATATTATAAAAATCATATTTCAGACCAGATGGAAAAGAATTAATAATTTCATTAATGTTGTAACAACTGGTTGCTATTATAAGAGAATAAGTCCTCTGTCACATATTACATCCAGGTAAATTATACCCTAGATAGATGCAAATTTGAGAATAAAATGTAAAAGACAACTAAATGCATATCCATGTTTATAGCAACACAATTCACAATAGCCGAATTATGGAACCAACTAGGTGCTCGTCAACAGATAAACGAATTACAAAATTATGGAATATACGCACAATGGAATTCTACTCAGAAATAAAGAACAAAAGTACGTCGTTTGTAGGACAATAGATGGACCTGGATAACATTGTGTTAAGTGAGATTAATCAGTAGTAGGAGGTGAAGGGTCATATGTTTTCTCTCTTAGGCAGGAGCTGGGGAGTTATTAGGATACCAGAGTGGCTTCGGAAAATGAAGGAGAAACTCCAGTGAAATCAGGCAGGTGGTCTAAGGGAAGGGGAGGGAGAAGAATGAAGATCAGTGCAGGAATCACTCCCATAGACATATTTGATAACACCAATGTCAAGCTCAACATCCTGGAGGAAAGGTCAGCGGGGAAAGCCCACTATCACCATGAATTGCATTATGATGTGAGACTAAATGCACCAATAAAAGTATACTATAAAAATCACCACCCAAAATACCTACAGAAATAAAATTTAAAATTAGTTAAAGAAGATAAACAAATGAATAAAATAAAAAGTGTTTGGACAATCCAAATATAAAACACACTTGAATGCAACCGTGAACACCCTGTTAGGAATGTCAGACTGTAACTCCCTTAATGTGAAAAACTAATTTCCATTTCTTAGCTTGTCACCTATGAATTCAACTTAACTTGGCAGAATGCTTTCTTGGGTGAAAAGGGTCCATTTCAAACCACCTCTAAGTTGACTTGATGTCATGTGAGCCAGAAGAAACCAGGCACTCTTCCCAGTTGGAAGAGAGCAGCATGTACCAACCTAACTGCTAGCCACCACTGTGTGCCCTTGAAGTTTCACAAGCTTGATCCAGGCAGTCTACTCTATCCTCATCCTCCACTCAACCAGAGAAAGTACATTCATAAATATTTACAGGAAAGAAAGCAATTTTAATAAAGATAAAAGTCAAAAAAGTTGGAAAAAGTTATTTTCAATATAAATGATAAAATGTCAATTTTCTTAACACATAGGACTTTAAATCTGCAAGAAAAAAATCCTAATTTAAGAAGTGAACAAAGTTTTTATAAAATTCTTAATAGCTAAGCTACACAGCTAGGATAATGTGACATCCATCAGCTCTCTTTCATCCCACTGCCATTAAGTTTCAGTGTCACATGTATACCTCATCTCTATTATGCATTACATGGATATCTGTGCTTTATACATAAATAGAATATGATAGCCCCTTGATCCCAAGAACCAAGGTTTTCCCTTTTTGGGGACAATATCGTCCTTACCCAGGATAATGACTGCCCTTGTGGTGGCAGTTCAGAAGCAGACAAAGGTGTTTCTCAGGAGCTGCTCAGATTCTAGTTTTTTCTATCTTGATGCAGGTGTTTGCGTGTGTGTGTGTGTGTGTGTGTGTGTGTGTGTGTGTGCATGTTCACTTCATAAAATTTCATAAAGTGCTATATTTATGATTTATTTCCTTTTCTGTGTGTCTACTATAATCCAGTGATAAAGTAGATTCTCAGTATGCAACCAGGCAGCTAACAGAAAAAATAAAAAGGAAATATAAGTGGCCAAGATGCTATGAAGAATATTCTGCCTCATTAATAATCAAAGAATGACTAAGCCAGTAAGGTATGATTTTTCACCAGTTGGCAAAACATTAAAAATGATAATATCCAGTCATTTCAAATGAGTGAAGAAAAGACAACCCTTTCATATCGTCGATAGAAAAAATGGAGGACAGTGTGAAAACATGCCAAGAGCAAGCCATTTAATTCTGAAATCTTATTTTGAAAATTTTGCTTTTAAAATTTGAATAGAGATTTAAAAATGCATGTTCAGGAATAATTATTGCTATGTGATAAATAATAATAGAACTTAGAAGAATAAGCAAGTTTGCAGCATGAAGAAGTAGATTAAATAAATCTGGTGTACCTGTCCAACATAATATTATTTAGCCATTTAAAACTATAATGTAGCTGGGTGTGGTGGTGCATACTTGTAATCTCAGCACTCAGGAGGCTGAGACAGGGGGATCACGGTTCACAGCCAGCCTCAGCTACTTAGTAGGGCCCTTTGCAACTCAGTGAGACCCTGTTTCAAAATAAAGAATAAAAAATCGGGCTGAGAGTGTGGCTCAGAGGTAGACTGCCCCTGGGTTCCATCCCTAGTACCGAAAAAAATAATTAAAAAAAATTATAATGTAGTTGCTACATGCAATGTTTGAGAGCTAAGTTCCTAAGGTTAAATTGCTTGGGTTCAAATCCTAATCTATGTTCTCAATTCTTACCTACATAAACTAGGAAATACATTGTTAAGAAAGTGTAAAAGATTATAAAATAATGCATATATGAAGAATTCTGAATTCTTTTAAGAGTGAATTATATGTACATCAAGAAAAAAGCTATATTTTATTTTATATTACTATCTCATTTTTTCACAAGGATCTCATATTCCCTGGGCTGATTATTTTTGTAAAAATGAGCAAAAGTAGGCTGGGAATGTAGATCTGTGGTAGAGTACATACTTAGCATGTGCGAGGCCTTACATTCGATCTCAGCACCGCAAGAGAAGGAGGGAGAGTAAAAGAAAAAAACCAAAGTCAAAATGAAGTCCGGTGGTCAGGTGTTTAGGTACAGTCTTATGACAAAAGTTCTAGCACTTCCAAGACGTTGCCACTGAATCAGACAGATTTTACAGCTTGCCAGAGCAGCTGTGGAGTAGGCAGTGTGACTTCTTTAGACTAAACCACTGGCTCTCAAACCCTGGCTCACATGAAAATTATCCACAGGAATAGAAAAACTGCAGGTTACTATCTCCGCTTGGCAGAACTTCCAGTTCAGTAGATTTGGACTAGGAGCCATGATTTTGCGTTTCTAGTGAGTTCCCAGTAATGTTGACACTGCTGTTCTGGGGCTTACACCTTCAGAACCCCCTGACACTACACAGCCTGGCTGACTTTCTTGATGACTTAGTCAAAAGTTTTCCAAAATGTAACCTTTTCCTTTGTAGAGGGTGAGCACCATGTTGCCTGGGAGAGGAAGTCTGTAATGAAAAATAGCAAGTAGGTTATAGGCATCCCAGAAAATCAGTGAAGTGGGTTAGTTTTGATCACTGGACATATCTTGACACCAATGCCCTGGATTTCCAAATCAAGAAACTATTCTTTCATTTCCTCCCCTTTCACATGTCTCTAGGAGGGCGTGTAGTTTCTTAGTGTTTATTTCCCCAAGCATCTGATGATGAAGAACAAATGTGAAATGGCAGCACCTTATTTGCATACACATAGTCTGTACATCCTCCCTGCTGCCACAGCCTCAGCCTTAACAGTGAGTCATCAGTTCACCTCTAAGAAAACAAACTCATGGAATGCCACAAGACTCATTCTCGTGCCAAGGAAAGATCATCTCAAATTGGTAGCTTTTCTGCTCAACAGCCTCATTGAAAACATTACATCCAAGCATCATTTCAATTTCCAGAAGGAGCCTCCAATATTGTTGCTTTCCAAAACTTCAAATTGTACATGTTGACTTAGGATTCCATGCAAGTGGATGTAACAGAAAATTAGTTTCCATTCTAAAGTTTCAAGTGTGACTTTTTGCCTTAGTAGTAATGTGGAATTTTGCTGAACTTTCTCTTTTACTGTTCAGTTTAAGAATATTGCTCTTAACCATTTGTTTGTAATAAAAGAAATCCCTCTTTGCAACTTATCTTCCTGATGAGTCAGTTCTCTGCTATTATTTAATTCAAGTTATAAAGGCTCCCTTTGATTCTCAAAAACTTATATTAAATCCAAAGGATGTACAATCTCATTAACCTGAACTTTTAAAGAAAAGGCCAGACTACATTTTTAAAATGCCTAAATTAAAGTACATTTTAGCTAAATTTTAATTTATGCCTTTCAAGATCACCTGGGAATTTCACCAAGGAGAGGTGTTTCTTTTATTTTTATTTTTAAATTTTTTTGTAGTAATAGGATTGAGCTCAAGGGCATTATACCCCTGAGCCACACCCACAGACCTTTATAGTTTTTCTTTTGAAACAGGGTTCCTCTAAGTTACTGAATTTGGTCTTGAACCTGCGATCCTCCTGTCTCAGTCTCCCAAGAAATGGAATTACAGGCATGCACCACCAAACTCAGCTGAGATCTTGCTGTCTTTTAAAAAGCAGTCCTAATTAACACATTTTTACATGAATCAATGCTATGAAAATGTTTTTCAACAGTGGATTTAAATAAGATATAAACATTCACACTGTATTTAGTTAATTTGCACACCACGTCCCTTCTTTATATCTATTGCACATTCTTCTCAGTTAAAATTATTGTAAATTCTGATTAATAAGATTTATTGTCTTATCTATCTAATAAGACAATATTGTTTTGTCTTTATCTAATAAGACAATTGTCTTTATCTAATAAGATTTATTGTCTTAAAATGAAAGTATATGTTGCTTTCTGAGGGCCGCTTGGCAACCTGAGACCTAGTAGAGTTCTGACAAAGTAATTATCCTTCTTTTAACAGTGATAGAAATTACAACCCAGTCAAATTTCAACTATCAGGGATAGTCTGAAAGTGTAGACTGTGGCCCTGTAGTTTCAGCAAAGCCAAGAGAGGTGCCAACAAGTTTACCTCACTATAATACTAGCTAACAAAGTGGTAGCTAGGATAATGGAATACTTCAAGACCCATAGAAATTCAGAATTTATAGATCATCTCCCTCCTTCCAACCCCATGTACCATAAGGTGAGACATAAGAAGTCCAGAGAACTTTCAGTGACTTGGCAACCTGTTACTTCAGCCTTTATGTTGAAAAGTCAAGAGCAGACTTGCGTCCTCTAGAGCCTCACCGAAGACCTCTTTGTATGAGTCCATACTGTTCAAGCTAAAACTAGAGCCATCTAGATCAAGGGTCACTAAATCAACCCACCCCAGTCCCCTGCCCCATTTTCATACTGCCTGCAAGCTGAGAATAGTTTTAGAGTTTTAAATAATTGAAAAAAGTAAAGATAATACTTGGTGGCCCATGAAAATTACATAAAATTCTAATTTCAATGCCCTTTAAGTTCTCTTAGAACACAGCCACACTTGTTCTTTTACATCACATCTATGACTGCTTTCACTGGACAGTGGCAGAGTTGAATAAAAGCAACCATAAGTCCAACAAAATCTCAACTATTTACTCTCTGGAACTCTGTAAAAGTTTGCTGATTGAGAAAAGTATTTGCTATCATTGTGATTTGGAGAGAAGAATCTCTAGATTTAATAGCAATGGACCAGATTTCCAAACTCAGTGCATATCAGTATACATCAGGTTGTAGCCTTCTTCATTAAAATTAGAAGTCCTATTAGATCCAAACATACTGAAAATACAGATCCACTTTCATCAGTATCAGCACCTGTGTATATCATTTAAGGATGCTGGTAACAACTTGAGGGAAATCAAGGATATTATCAGAGTCTGCACCTAATTTTTCACATTCATGCAGTCATCTATGGGAAGAAAGGCAAATGGGATGGGGAAAGGACCACTTGATAGCAATGTAATACCTATTTATTCACACTCTCCTTATAATGCAAGAATTAGATATGGCAGTATGATGGAAGTCACTTCTGATTATCTTAGCACCTGTGATTCTTCTAACACACCCAACACAACCTAAATATATCACCTGACTTCTCACTACTGAAAAGGCTTGAGTTTCAGCGTCCAGAACTTCATCCAGGCTTCTCTTATTTTTCTTGTACCTATTTCATATATCTATGCTCATTCGTCAGGACATAGATATGTGCATATTGCTTTAAACTCTGCATTAACCTGATCGCTTTGTATACTTGGAGTAACTTTTAGTGATCTGAGGAGGAGGAAAATAAATTCTTCTAATGAAGAGCTGGAACTAAAGACAAAATATAGAACATAGCCTTACATATTAATCTTTATCTGAAGTATAGTAAAGAGTATTACTCATCTTATCAGATACCTTTTTCAAATTTATATCTTTCACTTAACATAAAATGCAAAATGAAGCCGGGTGTGGTGGTGCATGCTTGTAATCCCATCATTTGGGAGGCTGAGACTGGAGGATCACAGTTCACGGCCAGCCTCAGCTAGTTAGTGAAGCCCTTTGCAACTCAGTGAGACCCGGTTTCAAAATAAAGAATAAAAAATAGGGCAGGGGGTGTAGCTCGGAGGTCAAATGCCCGTGGGTTCCACACCCAGACCCACAAAAAAAATGCAAAATGAATAATAAAATCACAAAACTAGGTTTGGGCACAATTTTTCTAGTGTTTCCATGTTTTTTCTAGTTTTCAATATTTTTCTAGTGTTTCAGTGTTTCTAGTGTAAATTTCTTTCCCAAGGTAACATGGCTAACAAATAAAATGATCACATGTATCACAAACTCAAGTGTGCAAGAAGTATGTTAGGTTCTTTTCTTTTAGTAAATTAAATTGATTCCAAACCCAACCTGGCTCTTTTACTTGTAGTACATTTTAGAATTCCATCATTGAAGCTCACCAACATCAAGGATGTTTCCTCGTCTTTAGCCGACATCAGAGATGTTTCCTGGTCTTTAGCCCCAAGACTACACTGTTCAATGCCAATAGCTCACTGATTCTATCAAGGCAATCCCTGCAGTCTAGCCTCCCAGTGTTTCTGTGCCCTGTTTGATGACCCTGAGGCATCCCTGGTAAGAATAGAAACCCAAGTATCTGTCATTCAAGTAGCCTTTATGTAACTTATAATCGTCTCCATGCAGCTACCACCCAGAGATGTAGAGAGATCTATGGCTCCAGTCTTGATCAAATCTCTCTTTCTCTCTCTGCTTCAGATACCCTAATCTTTCTCCTTTGAGTATATATAAGTTTTTCTAAAGATCTGAAGTAAACAGCTTTCACTTTGGGTCCTGTATAATTAAATTCCCCAGAAGCAAAAGGCTAAATAGTATCCAGCCACATACTAAACAGAGAAGGAAGAAAATATTTTTATTTTAAAGGAATATTATAATAATGTATAATTTAATATTTCAAAAATTATACTATGATATTTATTAACGACAAATATTTATATATAAAAATATAGAAGCTTGGCACCACTAATACTATCAGCTGTCAGAAGTTCCTGCTTTACAAAGTACCACAGAATAGGAATGATTCTAGGTTCAGGCTGAATCAGAATCTTGGCTCTAGATTTTCAACTGTATGGCCTTGGAACTTCTGAAAAATTTTAAGGGTGAACTAAACTTTTAAGCATGTCCTCATCTCTGAAATAGGGATAATCACAGTACCAACCTCAAAAAGTCAAATTAACATCAGTTGAGGTAAGCCTTGAAAAAACATTGATGAAGATCAGCACATAGTTGAGGATGGCCTGCTCTTATTAGCTCTTCCTCTTTTTAGTAGCAGCCTATTTCCTGTGCTTACTTTCTCATTGGTAAAACAAGAGCACAATTGCTAACTTTTATACAATGTGTGTAGGTGTGAGGATAGTAGAGTATGTAGCTGCAAGGACTAAATTAATCATGGCACATCAAGAGGCACTCCTTCCAACTTGCTTCTTCTGCTTCCTTCTACCTTTTATCATGGAGACAAATTTTTAAAGTGATAATTAATAATTAATAATAATAATGATCTGTTTAGATAATACAATAATGTAATATATACCATTAATAATAATTATTATTATTAAATCAGTATCAGTAATAATAGCACTAGGCCGGGGGTGGTGGCACACACTTGTAATCCCAGCATTGGAGAGGCAGAGACCAGAGGATTGCAGTTCGTGGACAGCCTCAGCTACTTAAAGAGGCCCTTCACAACTCAGTGAGACCCTGTTTCAAAAAATAAAAATACTAAAAAATAGGACTTGGGGTGTAGCTCAGAGGTACAATGCCCCTGGGTTCCATCCCTAGTACCAAACAAAAAAAGTAACAATAGCATTATAGTTACATGAGGAAAATTTTGTTTAGAGAAAGCATACATTGAAATATTTAGGGCTAAGGGAGATAGTATGAATGCAATTCATTAAAGAGTTCAGGTATGTATATATATATAATTCTTATATTTTATATGTTGAGATAATTAAGAAATAGACAAATGGTTAAAGATGTAGTTAAATGATAACATTTGCAGAATCTGGATGAAGAATATCTGGGAATTCTTGATACCATTTTTGAAACTTTTCTGTAGGTTTGAAATACATCAAATAATTTGGAAGACATTATGATAAGTGAAATAAGTCAGACACAGAAATAAAAAAGTTGTATGAGACCACTTAGATGTAAATTTGTTTTAAAAAGTCAAAATGCATAAAAGGAGAAAATGAGACAATGGTTATGGAAAATCAGAAAATGAGATGTACACAAAATAGTAGATAAGTAGTGAACAAGTCTAAAGATCTAATGTACAGCATCAGGATTACATTTAACAATATCATCCTGTTCTTCAGATTTCTGCTGAAAGAGTAGATTTTAGGGGCTCTTGGCACGCACAAATACAAACAGATCATAGATGTTAAATATTATTATACTTTTAATATCTGCATTTATTTTTGAATATCTTGTTTATATCTCAGATTCATAAAAATATAAATAAAACTTTTTTTAAATGATGCCAGGCAGGGTGGTGCACGCTTGTAATCCCAGCGTTTGGGAGGCTGAGACTGGAGGGTCACGGTTCATGGACAGCCTCAGCTACTTAGTGAGGCCCTCCGCAACTTAGTGAGACCCTGTCTCAAAATAAAGAATAAAAAATAGGGCAGGGGGTGTAGCTCAGAGGTAGAATGCCCCTGGGTTCCATCCCTAGACCCACAAAAATAAATAAATAAATAAGAATGATAACATGAGGCAAGGGAGAAGTCTTTATTCTGTCTACTTAAAAATTCAAAGCTCTTCCCTCATCAGTAATATTTATCATGAAGACTAATAATAATTATATGCCCATGCTTCCCGTCAGATCTTTTTTTGCATCAAATTCTAATTATCTGTTAATACTTTAATCTGCAGGAAACAATGAGTGGTTTGTTTAATATAAAACCCTGGGTAGGTGGGCAGTATAAGTGCTGTTGCTATTTTACCAGAATTTGTCAGGATGGAAGGTCTCCGAATACCGCAGCCGTGGGCTAACATTCAGTGTGGCTGTATGACCCAGACCCATTGAAGACACTACACCTTTTTCTGGCACTCTTTTTCTGAGTGTTGGCCAGAAAAACGGAGTCATTCTTGAGGAGTGTGGCTCCACAACCTCCTTCAAACTGAAAACAATTGGAAAAAAAGAAAACACCAAGATATTGTTTCATCCCCAAGTTTTGGCACAGAAAGAAAGATAGAAGAGGGAAAGAAGGAAGAGAGGGAGGGAAGGAAGAAGGGAAAAGAGCACCCAAGAACTTTGAGGTGATGTGTAAAGGTGGACTCCTTTAGGCAGAAGGATAGATGCTGATTTAAATGTAGGAGTCTCTAGTTCAAGCCAAATGGCCCAGATGTGGAGCAGTGGACAAGGCACAACTGGAAAAAACAAATGAGATCCTTGGAAGATCCTCACAGTAAGTGACAAGCTGCTTTTAGGCCAAGTCTGGAAATAGTCCACAAACAGGACATTCTGGATCAAAGTGACTACAGACACCGTTTGGAAAATTTCTTTACACATGCCACAAAGGAAGAATAAGTAATTGTGAAACAAGCCTGGTAGCAACACCATCACTCTCTGCTATTAATCAAATTTAATGTGTCAGTATGCAGGCCAGCAACCTCCATATTCTGACTGAGGAGTATGAGCCCATCAGTAGCAATAAAAGTTTATAGTCCATACACAGAATGTTGGTGTTTTATCCTGAATCTAATTTTTCATAGATTTGACTGGTGGCAGTGACCCCAATGTTTGGCATATAAAAATATTGCTCAGAGAGCTGGCAAGAGTATTCATACAGTTTGGATTCTTTTTTTTTAATTCACAAAGCAGGTTTTGAGTATCCTACTGTATAAACTATCAGGATAATAACAAGTTCATTATAACAAAGTAATTTGAACATCTATTGTCACTAGTCAACTTGTGGCTCTTACTGACCTTCAGAGACAGGGAGGGAATGAGGTGGGAATTGGGTAGGGGTTAAATCAGTGATGTGTGCATGTCTGTACACACAAGTTTTTTACCACAATATGATGTATGAATATAATGCACCAATAAAAATCTAAAAAGAACAAAAAATAAAAAACAGGAAAAAAGAGAAACAGAAATAAAAACTATTATGGACTCACTTGCATTTTGGACTACAATTAAAGCTAAGTTTTCTTGCTATTTAAAAAATTCAATATTTAAATACCAAGTACATATTTTAAAATATAATTTCAAGAACCACCTGATACAGGGACCACCAAATGAAACTTAATATCTATATTCAAATGGGACATGGCCTGTCTGTTTGTGGAAAGAAAGTAAAGCAACTGCTTTGTTTTCCCCAAGCTCTTCCTACTTTTTTATTTCTTGAACAAAAAAGTAGAAGCACCTACTTAAAACAAAGAGTCATACTTGTAAATTATTTCTTAAATAATTCTACCTCAACCCAAACCAGTTTAGACTAAACCTCAAAGGCTTGACTTTCTGAGATAGAAAATGCCCAGCCATCCTGGAAATCTCTAAACTGTGTTTATAAAACCTGAGCTCTGGACACTAAACAGATATTCCATAATAACGGGAATGGGAGACTATTGATTCCTACAAATGAAGACAAAGTTCCATATGCAAAACCATTCCTAACTTGTAACTCACCTGTAAGACATTGGATAATGGCAATTATTCTGTTTAAAAATTACTGAATTAAAGCCGGGCGTGGTGGCACACACTTGTAATCCCAGCATTTGGGAGACTGAGACTGGAGGATCACGGTTCATGGACAGCCTCAGCTACTTAGTGAGGCCCTTCGCAACTCAGTGAGACCCTGTTTCAAAATAAAGAATAAAAAATTGGGCAGGGGGTGTAGCTCGGAAGTCAAATACCTTTGGGTTCCATCCCCAGACCCGCAAAAAAAAAAAAAAAATTTACTTAATTAGGCTGGTCGTGGTGACACAGGCTGGTAATCCCTGTGCTTGGGAGGCTGAGACAGGAGGATCACACAGGTTTGAAGCCAGCCTCAGCTACTTAGTGAGGCTCTCAGCAACTTAGTGAGACCCTGTTTCCAAATAAAATATAAAATGGGTCTGGGAGTATAGCCCAGAGGTAGAAAAGCCCCTGGGTTCCATCCCCAGTACCACCCAAAAAATAATTACTTAATTAACCATCTGCCTATAGAAATTCAAAAAAGGGCCGGTGTCTAAAGACACCAAGTCAACCATTTTGTGTGTGTGTGTGTGTGTGTGTGTGTGTGTGTGTGTGTGTGTGTGTGTTTTGTACTGGGGTTTGAACTGCAGGGCAGTCTACCTATGAGCTATACCCCCAGCCTTATTTTATATTTTATTTTGAAATAGGGCCTCCCTAAGTTGCTAAGGGTCTCATTAAGTTGATGAGGCTGGCTTTGAACCTGCAATCCTCCTGTCTCAGCCTCCCATATACTGGGATACAGGCATGTTCCACCACAGTATCTGTTTGTTCTAAGGACATTTAGTGGTGTGACTGTCATAAATAAACCCCTGAGATGGAAGTCTTGGAACCATCAAGAGTAAAGACTTATGGTGAATAATTGTGTATGCATTTCTGAATGACTGGGACAGGATAGAGCTATTAACTGATCTTATGGGAAGAAAAGGCTCATGAGAAAATTTACCAAGTGAGCAAAATTGGATACTTTCTGTTTTTACCAAAGGACTGGTCTAGATGTAGACATTTTCACACTTAAGTTCACAGCCTAGACACCTGTGAGTTGGCATTGCATGGCCTTTTTATTTTCCTAGTTCCATCTCTGCCTTCACTCTTCATCAACACATGGGCTATACCAGCACCTACTACATACATGTCAGTACTGGGCTAGGCACGGCGGTCTAAAACCGGATGATCTACTCTCCATCTCTGATACTATCATTGATATCTATGGAAGCCATATGATCTCACCCATAGAATCTGCACCTTGTGGGCACCTCTGTAAGAGAGAATATTATCCTACAAAAGTTCTCAGTTTAATTTTTTTTTTTTCCTTATTGGGGATGGAACCCAGGGGCATTCTACCTCCGAACTACACCTCCTGCCCTAATTTTTATTCCTTATTTTATTTATTTATTTATTTATTTATTTATTTATTTATTTATTGTGGTACTGGGGTTCCTGGAAGCCCTTCTACCTCCAGACTACACTCCCAGACCTATTTTATACTTTTGAAACAGGGTCTCTTACACCAGCGCGGCTGGCTTCGAACCTGCGCCATCCTCCTGTCTCCACCTCCCAAGCGCGGGGATTACAAGCGTGCGCCACTACGCCCGGCCATTCTTTATTTTGAAACAAGGTCTCACTGAATTGCAAAGGGCCTCACTAAGTAGTAGCTGAAGCTGTCTTCGAACCACGATCCTCCTGTCTCAGCCTCCCAAATGCTGGGATTACAAGCGTGTGCCACCGTGTCCAGCTCGGTTTAATGTAATAAGTGCCATAATCAGAATGTGATAAAGATTACGCATACTCAGAAAAGAAAAAAAAATCAATTTTGTTTTGTCTTGGGAAGTTGAGAAAGATGACAGAGAAACAATCCCATGTTAGAGTGATGGGCCACCAGGACTGGAAGGCCATTCTACATGGAGGAAAGAGGGCTGTGCAAAGGCTGGGAAGCCAGACCTTGCGTCTTCTCCTTCCCCTGCAGCAACTCCAAGGAGATGGAACAGTGGCAGAGCTGAGAAGAGAGCCCAGGCCCGGTGCCCGGCCAGTGGTCTTTTTACTACCTGTTCTTGGGGACATTACTATTGGAGTACAGTCTTTTCTAGCCAAAATCAAATCTAACAACGATTATGTGCCAATGTTTTTATCTTAGATTTGGTTTCCATTTCTGTTCTATAACCTCTAGTAGATAATACAAGTTTTAAATTACAATTTAAACTTTTAACTTTCCCTCCAAATCTTGATTGACTGAGGTTGACTCTGCTATTATACTTCTGACAACTTTGGAGATAAATGAATTCGGGTTTGAGAAGAAAGGCCACTACCTATCTGTTGTGACCTCTCTTGAAGGGTTGAGATTGCCCTCAAATGTCCTATTCAACATTAAGTGCAAAAATAAATCTTTAAACTGACAATACACTATCTGCTTAAGTTTAACCATAATAAGGGAACTTTAAGCATAATAAGGGAACTAACTTAACAATTTGAATAGAATTCTAATAGCCCACTGTGTATAGTAACATATATTGCTCCTTAGGTTAAATAAGCATGTTTTTAATATCCCCTACACATGCTAATAATATTCTTCTCACTTAAATCTCGGCCACAGGCTTCTAAATTCTATAGATGCAAATTATAGCATTTCTCCATTTTTCCAAATTATAGCATTTCTCCAAATTATAGCATCTCTCCATTTTTCCCTTTCTGCCAAATGAATTATCAAGAAAATACTGCCCAATAAAAATATAATGCAAGACCTATAGTTTTTAATTTTATAATACCTATATTAAAAGCTAAAATAATAGGTAAAACTAATTTAACAATACATTTTATTTAACAGTGTATCCAACATTTTCCATTTAAACATGTAATCAGTCTAAAATATCTGAATGAGTGATTTTATATTCCTAAAATACCTGAATGAGTGATTTTTTGTTTCTATTGTTCCTATGTTAAGCCTTCAAAATATGGTGCATTTTTAATATTTATAGCACCATCTCAATCCATACACTAAATTTTGAATGGCTAATGCGAAATATAATACTATAAGATAATAAAGTGGCATTTTAGTTGAGTATTTTACAGTGCTTCAGTATTAAATTTCAAGTGAATTAAAATTAAACAAAATTTTAAAATATAGTACTTCAACTGCACTAACCACAAGTATCTGGGGGCTACTGCATTGGACTGTGTAAATCTGGAAGTTGGAATGATGGTATACAGGAGATATGTGAAGTATCAACATTGGCCATCAGCAAGACACAAGGAATTCATGTTTAGAAGGGATAGAGGGCAAGCATCGAAAGGCAAGAGATAGAACATAAATTTGCAGCCAAGCCTTGCTTCCAACAGTGTACCTTACTTCTGTAAGGGCTAGGGGGCACTCTAAATCTAAGCCATTGCAAGTATTAATATGTGTATATTACAAGTATATGTGTAAATATATGCATGTATCATTGTATGTATATATTATTAGCATTTATGGGAGTCATGGGATCTGTTTGATCTTAGGTGGAGAAATCCCTGTGAACATTTAAATTAAATTGTGAGATATAGGGTGAAGAAAGAAGAACTGTGGTACATTTTACAAATTTATTGCATTACAAAATAATAGAAAAGTTAAAAAGTCTTAAGTAAAAGGGCCAATGAATTCTCAAAAAGCAAACAAACCTGTATGACCAGCACAAAAATTGGGAAACAGAACGTTCAGAGAATCTCAAAACCAACCTCATCTTCCTAAAAAAGGAACCACTATGTCTAATGCTATAGATGGTTGATACTGCAGATTTGTTTTGTCAGTTTTATGAATTTTGTGTAAGTGGATTCATACAGGTTATACTCTTTTAAATGCCTGACTTCTTAGCAGTGTATTTTGTGAGATTTATCCATGCTGTGTGGAGCAGTTTAACTAAGCAAACAAGTATGATAAACAGATTTAATCCAGCTTTTCAGTCTTGTACAGATATTTTGGTGAAGTATATCTACTGCAATTTGGGTTTTCATTCTTGAACTTATTGAAAAGAGAATGACTCCTCATATACCTCCATGTGCAGGTACCTTGGATAAACATCAGGAGCTGGAGGACCTCATGGCTAAGTTCCTGAATGTAGAGGCAGTGATGGTCTTTGGAATGGGATTCGCAACTAACTCAATGAACATCCCTGCACTAGTTGGGAAGGTGAGACTCGTTAACATAAAAGTTTTCTGCTATAATATTCCTAACCATTTTAACTCTGAGAAGCTCACTTGTTAGAAGTTTGGCTGAGATGGTCCTTTTCTTAGAAGACATTAACTGACATTTTTTAGCAAGCATGCCAGCAAATCTCTTCATCATGATGTTCCTAGTCATACAATTACAGGCCCACATGGAAATAAAACTTTATCTTTCCTAACAATTTAGCAAATTCAATCAGTTTTAGGCTCTTGAATCCCCATTTACAAGGTTACAAATACTTATTAAGCATTTATTTGGACAAAACATTTTCTCATATTATTCATTTATGTATGCATGCATGTTTTATTAATTTAATCAACCATAAATTGAGAATCTATGGTGTTCTATCATGGGGCCAGATACAGGACATAAAAGATGAATCAGACTTGTGCATCGTAAATTTAAGTAGTTTACACTCTAGTTGGGGAAATAATATGCTAAATAAAATTGGATGAATCACAGAAAGAGCACACACATATACAGGACAAAATAGTCACCCAGAACTTCATGAGGAAGACTGTGACGCCTGTGAAGGTGGGGACATGAGAACAGCATTTCACAGGTAAGTAACATACTATCTTACAACCAGGAAGAAAGGATGGCATGTATGAAGTAGAGCGGTTGGGAGGAACTGGACCATAAGACAGTGGTCAGAAAGAGACCAAAAAGGAAGACAGGGGCCAAATCACAGAACTTTCTAGTATAAGTCATGCCACAGTGTTGAAAACTATTCCTGAGGAAAAAAAATGAGAAGCAGGCAAGTATGATAATCAGGTCTATATTTTTAAAAATCTAGTGACAACTAAACGCACTGTGTTATCTTAAATTGAATTCTGTTTTGAAAAAAAATACAAGGAAAAATAATAGCTATAAGAGACATTAAGGCAGTGTTTGTTAGAACAGTTGGAAAATTTAAATTTGAATTATGTATTAAATGACAGTAATGTATAAATGTGGAAGTTCTTATATTTAATCATTGTATTGTGGTCTTGTAGGAGAATAGTCTTGTTTTTAGAAATACATGCCTAAAAATATAGAAGTTAGGTATTATGAGGCTTATAATAACTCTCAGATGTTTCAACATAAAATTATAAATATGTACACATATGTCTACAGTGTAGAGATAAGAGAATTTTTCTGGCTTTGATTCAAATACATAACACACATTATGTGAGATTATCATATTATAAAGGAGAACTTAAGGATCCCAGGTGGTAACCAAGGCAAAAGCCCCACATAATTTTTCTCTGCATTTTGAGTATACTTGAAAAATTCTACAATTTAGAAATTTTTTAATTAAAAAACAACAAAAATTTGTAAACAACTAGTCATCTTTTAAAGTAGTAAATTAGACTTTTCCCACTTACTGCAGACTGAATTGCCACCTATACTTTTCCAAATTCAATATTTTTAACTGGGAAGCAGTGACACTTCTGTCTACATGAGATATGAGATGTGAATCTCACTACATGGAAAGTGAGAATCACAAAGCGAGACCTTGAAACATCCTACTGGAAAAGCCCTTGCTTTCCAGGAAGAATCCTAGCATTTGGGAGGCTGAGACAGGAGGATTGTAGTTTGCAGACAGCCTCAGCTACTCAGGCCCTGTGTAACTCAGAGAGCCCCTGTTTCAAAAAAAAAGAATAAAAAATAGGGCTGGGAGTATAGCTCAGAGGTAGAATGCCCCTGGGTTCCATCCCTAGTACTGCTCAAAAAAAAAAAAAAAAGAAAATAATAATTGAAACCACCCCCAATAATCTGGCATGGAATAAAACAGCCCGGCCAATCCACAAGCCTCCCTAAACCACATAAGTTTTCTTATCACAGATCAAGTCTTCCTATAGCTAATGCTTACCCAAGATTTTGAATGGAGCTCTCTTTGCACACTCTTTGTAAATGTTCCAGTTAAGATTTAATCTCTGAAAACAATACTCATCTCTAAGAGCTAACTGCCATTCAGGATTTTATCCATATAAATACCAGCTTAAGTCCTTGGGATTTTAAAATTAATGAGGGCTTTGGGAGTCTGTGTAATGGGTTTTAGAGTGCCTTCCCATTCCCAGAAGTTGTTTTTCCTTTGTTTTTATCAATTGGCTGTGTTCTATGTGCTTGCTTTCTGCACAGGGATGCCTCATTTTAAGTGATGAGTTAAACCACACCTCTATTGTCCTTGGGGCCCGACTCTCAGGTGCAACCATAAGGACCTTCAAACACAACAGTGAGTATCAGTGCGTTCATCCAATGTGTAATGGCTTGATCCTAGCAAAAAGCAAAGATGATTGATAGGCTTTGTCCTTGCTCTTCAAACCTAGGGAAACTCAACTATGTGTATATTCACTGCTGGCTTACTGACCTCTGGCAACCTGGAACAAATGGCTGAAGTTTATTAAAACTCAGATTGCAAATAGTAACCCAAAGCACTCACGTCGCCATTAGTGGTGCTCTGATGTGGCCTCCGATGACATGATGATCTCTTGGGAAGGCCACTGAGTCGACAAAGTGCAGTAACTCTCCCCTTTCTAGAACTCTGCTTCGGAAAGCGAAATGACTTCAGTTCTGAGATAAAGTCAAGCAAAGCAGTGACCTTATTTATTATTATTATGCCTCCTTTTACCATCCCCACCTTCAGAATACTCAGACTGCTCCCCGAAATTATTTAACTATTTAACCTCATTAGAGTGTCCTTTCAAGCTCTCAGTGTGTGGTTGGGTGAAGAGAAGGCAGCCAAAAGCTCTTTCTTTTTTAAGGGCCTGACAAAGCCAGGCAAGGGGGGCACATTTCTATAATCCTAGTACTTTGAGGCTGAGATCTGAGGATTTCAAATTTTATCCCAGACTCAGAAACTTAGACAGACCCACTTCCAAAGTTGTAAATGCAGGAGGTACTATAACTTGAACTTCTTGGTTCAACCCTCAGTGCCAAAAAATAAAAAATAAATAAAAAAGAAGGCCTGACAAGGCAGGAGAGGCAGTCTTAAGAAACACTCTGAAGGGTGCTGGTGCTGGAGGACACTGAGTTCTCTCATCCTGCTCTGCCCCAACTCATTATGTCACTTTGTGCAAATCCTATCATCTTTCCTATAATCAGTTTCCCTTTCTGTAAAATGAGGAAACTATTGAACTATGAGGTGTGAAGGAATCTCCCAGTTCAAAGGTTTTTATTATAATGTACTATCATTATAAACTGCCCTTCTTTATGTGTGCATGCCAGAGGAAGCGTGCACGTGCACGTGCACACACACACACACACACACACACACACACAAACACACACACATGCACTTGTTATTTCTTCCTGAAATATTTCCCTCCCACTTTCCCTTCCCCCCACTGTTTTCTTCTTCTCTGCCGTGGTTCTCCCCTCCTTCCTGGTAGCAAAGACTGAAGCCAGAAGAAGATGAGAGTGGACAGAGGAAGAATCATCCTTCTTCTGCTACCTGGAGGCAATCTCAAACCAATTGTCCCGTGGAGAAGGAAAGAAAATGCACGGGTGTTCCCCAGTGAGTCCTCCTTTCCAATTCATGGAGGTGTTCACATGAAAAAATCTGCCGCTGTCACTGAGTAGGGAAGGGAGTAAGGTCTGGCTATGCCATATGAAACCTCTACTAGCTTCTGTGTAAAGATGAATGCTCTGAAGCAAAGTTCGGGTTAGGCCTTTCAGAAAACAGGCTGTGGCACTTAGAGCCCATTGAAATTACTTAGCTCAATAGAATTCAGAATACACTGGGCTCATTAATTGATTTTTCATCAAACACTCAATCTTGGCTTTAGTCTTTGATAAGAAAACTTAACTTCCTTCAGTGATGTTTGATTTGATTTATCATCCATCATCATATATAAGTTAAATTATTTTGGCAATGTCAGAAATTCATGTTTGGAGCAAACATCCTTTAGGACTTAGAGAAGTACACATTGTATGTATGTATGTGGGGTTGGAAGGGTTCCTGAGGATTGAACCCAGATGTGTCCTACCTCTGAGCCATTTTAAATTTTTCTGTTTCGAACAGGGTCTCCCTAAATTGCTGAGATTGGCCTTGAACCAATAATCTCTGATTCAGCTTCCCAAATACTAGGACTGCAGGCATGCATCACCATGCCTGGCTCAGAGTATACTTATTAAAAGACCAGAGTGAATACCCTGGATATTGAACAATGCCTCATTGAGTCTTTAGCATGACAGATGATTGATGTGCAAAGCGTGTCTACCTGGAAAGGAAGAAAGGAGACAGCTGGAAAATACTTAGCTTCAAATCCTTCCATGGATATATTTGATATTATGATGTCACTTCTAGAGGAAGACATAGGCAGGCAGTTATCTATGAGCAATGAATAAAGCAGATCATCGTTAGTGCAAATCTCTCATTTCTTTATTCTGCTGAGACCAGTGTCCCAAGACTCCAGTAGTAAAATAGAGGAATCTAGGGAATATCTCTGAAAGATCAGTGACTGTCTACCTCCAGATAAGCCAAATCCAAATATCTGAGTTGGGACCAAGGCATCTGCATATGATTATAATGCCTAATGAGAGGTATAAGACCCATATTCTTATTTTCTAAATCTCCTTTCACCTAAATTGTCGCCAGGCTATACCAGTGTGCTTTGGACTATATGCCAGGCACACACTGCCATACTGACTAACCTCAACCTTCCTCTCACCACTGTTTTACACTCCTGATTTAAGTTGTCAATAAGAGTAAAAAATGCAAAGAAAGTATCCCAAGACAAATTTACTATTTAATGAACACCTATTCTGATTCAGATACTATATTGTGCCTTTGGAGGACTGTAGATATTATAATAGCTATCTGAGAGAATACAATCTAAAAAGAGAAGTGGATGTGTATGAAAGTAGCTGTTTGATGACCTTATAGTGCTTAAGAGTCCAGGCTTTGCCACAGTACCTTTTCACACCCACAATAATATTTTAAAATAAAAACCATTACAACATCAAATGTTAGCAAGGATATGGAGCAATCAGAACTCTCATCCATTGCTGGTGAAATAGTACAAGGTCTCTGTAAATCTCCTTTGCAAAGAAGGTGCACTACACTAAGTATTTACCCATGAGAAATGAAAACGTCTGTCCACAAAAAGACTTGTATAAGAATGTTTATAGATGTTTACAATAACCAAAAAATGGAAACAAATGCCTATCAACAAAAGAATGGGAAAATTTGTTTGCTGATTCATACACAGAATACCGCTCTACAATAGGAAAATAACAAGGTACTTATCAACACAACATGGATGACTCTCAAGAAAAATAATTTTGAGGGGACTAAAACAGGAAAGAGTATCCATACTCTGTAAATTCATTTATAGCAAATTAGAAAACAAAACCAATATAGAGTGACAGAAATGACAACAATGCTTATCTCTGATTGTGAGGGAGAGAATTAGTGAGCAGAAGCATAAAGGAAGACTTTGGGGTGACAGAAAGATATGATATCTTGATTGGAGTGATGAATGAATTCTTAAGTTCATTGAATTGTGAACTTAAGATCTATACATTTCCCTACAAGCAAATTTCATCTAAATATATCATTGTTATCATATGGGTATATAAATTAGAACAATTGATTCAATATTTTTAATCATGGGCTTTGGCCCAAGAATTTGTGTCCTCATTCTATAATTTATTTTTTTGTGTGTGTGTGGTACTGGGGTTCCTGGAAGCCCTTCTACCTCTGGGCTACACTCCCAGACCTATTTTATATTTTTGAAACAGGGTCTCTTAAGCCAGCGCTGCTGGCTTCGAACTTGCGCGATCCTCCTGTCTCTGCCTCCCAAGCGCGGGGATTACAAGCGTGCGCCACCACGCCCGGCCTCTATAACTTATTAATCTGTGGTCCTGAACAAATGGTATACTTAACCTTATAAATCTCAATTTACTTTTCTTTAAAAAAATATGTTGAAGGAGGCATATATAAATTGCTTGGCACAATGCCTGACAATGAAAACTTCTGGTTATTTGTACCTGCTATGTTGCTGATGCTGTTATTATTATTATTATTATTATTATTATTATTATTATATGCTCAGCAGTGTCCTAATATAGAATCTAGCAGTGTCATAAGAGTGGAAAACACAATGGTAATCTAGAAGAAGGCAGAGGTCATTTCATCTTTCAGATAGTATGAAATAGATAGCACTTGCACTAGACTTTAAAAGAATAAGAGATACAATCAGGAAAAATAACAAAACATTTCAAACAGAGGAAAAATTTGGTATGTGCAGAAAGTACTAAGACTTCCAATGTGGCCTCAACATGGAGCCAAACTACTGGAGAAGAGAATAAAAACTAAAAACTAACAACTGGACAGTTAATATAACTTATGGATTATGAACATCACCCCAAAGCAGCATTGTCCCACTCTCTCTCCTCTGCATCTATTATTGTTTGAAATTCATCCCAAACTTTACCATTTGCTAGTCTTCCTGTAGAGGTTCTATACAAGCAACAGATGATGGATAGATGATTGATTAGATAGATAGAAAGACAGACATACCTAACCAACTTGGAAACTTAAGTATGAGCTTTATTAATCCCCAGTCAAGCATCCTCTATTCTCCACATGAAGGCTTTTATTTGTTTTAACTTTTAACTAATACGTAATAACTATACATATATCTGGTGTATGGTGTGATATTTCAATATATGTATATACTGTATAATGATCAGAACAAGAAAATTAGCCTATCCATCACCTCAGACATTTATAATTCTTTGTGTCAAGAGCATTCAAATTTCTTTCTACTCATTTTAAGGCTATAGGGTAACTATTCTCCAAAATGGTCGCCAACAAGCCGGGCGTGGTGGCGCACGCTTGTAATCCCTGCGCTTGGGAGGTGAGAGAGGAGGATCGCACGGGTTTGAAGCCAGCCTCAGCTGCTTAGTGAGGCTCTCAGCAACTTAGTGAGACCCTGTTTCCAAATAAAAATATAAAAATGGGTCTGGGAGTATAACCCAGAGGTAGAAAGCCTCTGGGTTCCACCCCCAGTACCACCAAAAAAAAAAACAAAAAAAAACAAAATGGTCACCAACAATCCCCACCTCTAGGTATTTACTTTCTTATGTGGCTCTTTCTACATTGTATCACAGTTGGTTTATGAACTCAAAAAATAAGGCTAGATTTCAAAGACAGAGTGGTTTCTGCCTCTCTCCCATCCTTTCTTGGGTCACTTATGTAAACACTTGGGCAACCTATGGACAATAACAGGAGCCTTGTCCCAATGGCCTTGTTAGTGGAACATTTGACTCATCTCTGGCCTCTGCCCAGCCTCCAGGTGAGAACAGTTCCAGCCAGCGCCTGACTGAAGCCTCTCAGGTTCTCTGAGCCAGAATCACTCAGCCAAATTTCCAAATTCCTGATCCATGTGAGATAACAAATGTTTTTTTTTTTTTTTTTTTTTTACTTTAAGCCGCATCCCACTGGGATGAGGTATTTCATGACAACAGATAATCGACACACTGTCTCTGAGTGCCATTACTGAGGCACAAGCCAGACACCCAAAGCTTCCTACTTCCTCCTTTGGGAAGTTTCGTGGCACAGACGCTGAGGGCTTTCACTACATCAATCCACCCAGTCGCTGGCCAAGAAGCCAACATGGAACATGCTGGAAGATCCAGGGCAAGCATTGCTTAGTCTACATGAGGACGGAAAACTTGGGCCTGCAGCACACAGGTCAATAAGTGAGATGGGCTTGGCTTATGCTTCTTGACTTCTTGAAACACAGTTCCTCCCCACTGATGTACCAAGTCCAAAGCATGTTGGGCTCTGACCTGCCATGCTGGCAGCTGCTTTCTTGGGAACAGGGGGAGAGAAGCGAATCTTGTGCTATTTGCTGAGGTTGAACTATGAAGAGAAGAACAAATCACAGCCCATTTCCCCACCCCACAAAGTTGTCTCAAAGGGTTGTCGTGCATCTATCTGGAGTGAGGAGATGCCAACAGATTATCAGTGCTCAAACAAAATGCTTAAATGAAAAAAAAAAAATAGAATACAAATGATTTAACAGAAATGACCCAGCATGAACATTTGTAAGTAGAGCCCTACAAAACAATTTTATTTTCAATATTCAAATTAACTAATCTAGCCACAGATCTTTCCACCAGTTCCTGCTGTTCAGTGATTGCTTAGGAACACAGTTCAGGTCAATATGCTCCTCCTGACCCACCCCCTACTATACTATGTAGCTATTTGCTATCTTCCCCTTCATTCCAATCCCATAATAATAACTGCAGTGAAATCACACCCAAGTGAGAACATGGTAACTATACAAAGAGAAATTAGGCAACCACTAGACAGCTGAAAAATGTGACATCATCGGTGAGGGAAAGATGGACATTCTGTGTCTCCAGGCGTGACACCTGAAAAGGATTTAATACAATTTACATAGAATGCAGATTAGAATATAATCTTATCATTAGGCAATCTCAAATTAGGGATGCTCTATTATAAATCTTAAAAACCTGTCTGTCAGTGTCCTTCCTCTCTCTCTCTCTCTCTCTCTCTCTCTCTCTCTCTTTCTCTCTCTTCCACTCTCTCTCTTTCCTACCTGACATTAGCTAAGCACCAAGGAAAAAGGAAGGAAGGAAGGAAGGAAGGAAGGAAGGAAGGAAGGAAGGAAGGAAGGAAAAAGAGCTGTAACAATTAAATACAATACCTAGTCCTTGACTGGATACTGAAAGAGATGGGAAATTCTATTTTTAAAAAAAATCCCTGGGCTGCATCAATTCACAAAGTTGAAAGATGGAGAATAAATTAGATAAAATTAGATAAGATTAGTATATTGGTGTTAAACATATTGAATTGGATGACTTTATACCTATTGCCTGTGAGATCAGAATAGTTTTTACATCTTTATATTTTTTTATTTTTTATTTATTTTATTTTATTTTATTTTATTTTTTGCGGGTCTGGGGATGGAACCCAGGGGCATTCGACCTCTGATCTATACCCCCTGCCCTATTTTTTATTCTTCACTTTGTTTTCTTTTTATTGGTAGTTTCCTTTTTTCCATATTTTATTTTATTTATAAGTGGCACATATTGAAAATGGTATACATTTAGATTGTGCTTTGTGCCCTCTCCCCCACATTTTCCTTCCCCCTCCCAATAAAGACTGTCTAGGTTAACTATGTTATATTTATACTATTACACATATTCATATGTAGCTTCTACATTGAACAAGCTCAGCTTCTTCCTCTCCTATCCTTCCATTCTAGCTTTGCTGAGATTTCCCCTCCATCATCTGGAGTCCCTCTGGTATTACCACTACTTCCTAGCTTGGGCATATTAGAGAAAACATATGTCCCTTCTCTTTCTGTGCTTGACTAATCTCACTTAACATGTTCTCCAGTTCCTTCCATCTTCTTGCAAATGCTATTATCTTATTCTTCTTTATAGCTGAATAGAATTCCATTGTGTGTATTTCCCATAATTTTGCAATCCATTCATCTGTTGATAGAGATCTAGGTTGGTTCCATATTTTGGCTATTACAAACTGTGCTGCTATGAACATGGGTATGCATATGTTAATGTAGTTCTCTGATTTCAACCCCTCTGGAAAGATACCCAGGAGTGGTATAGCCGGATTAAATGGTAGATCTACTCCCAGTTTTCTAAGGAATCTCCACACTGATCTCCATAGTGGCTGAACAACTCTGCACTCCCACCAACAGTGTAAAAGAGTTCCTTTTCCCCCACATCCTCTCCAGCATTTGTTGTTGTTTGATTTCTTTATGCATGCCACTCTGATTGGGGTTAGATGGAATCTCAGCGTAGTTTTGATTTGTATCTCCCTGATGGCTAGTGATGTTGAACATCTTTTCATGTATCTATTGGCCATTTGTATATCTTCTTTTGTGAAGTGTCTATTCAATTCAGTTACCAATTCTTCATTGGGTTTTTTGTTTTGCTAGTGTAGAGTGTTTTGAGCTCTTTGTATATTCTGGATATTAGCCCCCTATCAGAATGGTGACTGGTAAAGATCTTCTCCCATTCTGTAGTCTTCCTCTCTAGGTTCTTGATGAGAAGAAACTTTTTAGTTTGAAGAGATCCCACTTATTAATTCTTGCTTTAATTTAGGTTCTTGATGGTTTCCTTTGATAAAAATAAACTTTTTAATTTGATGAGATCCCACTTATTAATTCTTGCTTTAATTTTCTGTGCTTTGGAAGTCTTATTGAGAAAGTTACTGTCTGTGCCTATATGTTGGAGTGTTGATCCTATGCCTTTCTCTAATAACTTCACAGTCTCTGGTCTAATTTCTAAGTCTTTGATCCATCTCGAGTTGATTCCTGTGCATGGTGAGAAGTAAGCATTCAGATCCAACTTTCTACAAATGGATAGCCAGTTCTCCCAGCACCATTTGTTGAAAAGGCTGTCTTTTCTCCAGCGTACGAGTTTGGCCCCTTTGTCAAAGATCAACTGACTATAGATGTGCAGGTTTGTTTCTGTATCTTCTATTCTGTTCCACTGGTCAGTCTGCCTATTGTTGTGCCAATACCTTGCTGTTTTTACTACTGTTGCTCTATAGTATAATTTGAAGTCCGGGATTGTGATGCCTCCTGCCTGGTTCTTATTGCTGAGAATTGCTTTGGCTATTCTGGGTCTTTTCTTTCTCCATACAAAATTCATAACTGATTTTTCCATGTCTTTGAAAAATTTTGTTGGTATTTTAATGGGAATTTCATTGAATCTATAGATCAGTATTGGCAGAATGGCCATTTTGATGATATTTATTCCGCCTATCCATGAGCACGGGAGGTCTTTCCATCTTCCAAGGTCTTCTTCAATTTCTTTCTTTAATATTTTGTAGTTTTCTCTGTAGAGGTCTTTTACATCTTTGGTTATGTTTATTCCTAGGTATTTTATTGGTTTAGAGGTTATAGTAAATGGAATAGTTTTATTTCTTTCATTGTAGATTCATTGTTGGCATAAAGAAAAGCCAATGATTTCTTTAGGTTGATTTTGTGTCCTGCAACCTTGCTGAATTGGTTAATCAGCTCCAGAAGTCTTTTGGTTGAGTTCATTGGATCTTCTAGATAAAGAATCATATCATTTGCAAATAAGGATAGTTTTAGCTCCTCTCTTCCTATTTGAATTCCTTTATTTCCTTCTCTTGTCTTATTGCTGTGGCAAGAGTCTCAAGGACTTATATTGAAAAGGAGAGGTGATAATGGTCATCCTTGTCTTGTTCCTAATTTTAAAGGGAATTCTTGAAGTTTTTCTCCATTCAATATAATGTTGGTTTTGGGTTTATTGTATATAGCCTTAATGATGTTGAAATATGTTCCTCCTATTCCAATTTTCTGCAGTGTTTTTAACATAAATGGGTATTGGATTTTGTCGAATGCTTTTTCAGCATCTATTGATATTATCATGTGGTTTTTGTTATTAGTTCTATTTGTGTGGTGAATAACATGTATTGATTTGCATATGTTGAACCAGCCTTGCTTTTCTGGTTTTTTTTTTTTTTTTTTTTTTTTGTGTGTGTGTGTGTGTGTGTGTGGTACTGGGGGTGGAACCCAGAGGCTTTCTACCTCCAGGCTATACTCCCAGGCCTTTTATATATTTTATTTGAAAACAGGATCTCACTAAGTTGCTGAAAGGCTCACTAAGTAGCTGAGGCTGGCTTCGAACCCGTGTGATCCTCCTGTCTCAGCCTCCCAAGCACGGGAATTACAAGCATGTGCCACCACACCCGGCACCAGCCTTGCTTTTCTGGGATGAAACCAACTTGGCCATGGTGTACAATTCTCTTTATATGGTTTTGAATGCGTAGAGCTAGTATTTTGTTTAGAATTTTTGCATCTATGTTCATTAAGGATACTGGTCTGTAATTTTCCTTTCTTGAAGTATCTTTATTTGGTTTGGGGATTACTGTGATACTGGCCTCAAAGACGGAATTAGGGAGAATTCCATCTCTTTCAATTTCCCAGAACAAGTCAAAGAGTTATATAAAGAAAAAAAAATACTTGATAGATATTATATGTGGCCCACAAGATCTAAAAGCTTACTATCTAGCTTTTAATAAGAAAATGTACTGACCTCTAATGTAGTCATATGAAAGAATACCTTCAGTTTTAGAGAAGACACACTGGAGTATTTAAGGGTAAAGGCTATAGTATGTGCAGCTTAGTCTCATTAAGAAAACAAATACTGTGTAACAATGCATATATACATATACACAGAGATAATTGATAGATATAGAAATAAAGATAGGATAATAAGGCAAATGGAAAATGTTTTAACATATTTACCTGGGTCGAGTACATATGAGTGTTTTGTAGCATTCTTATTCTTGTCATCTTTTCTAAGTTTGAAATCATTTTCAAATAAATTTGTATTTTAAATCCTTGATTTGTTGCCAAAATTATAATTTGAGAGTCAAACTTTGTCTCCTAATTTTACAAGCTCTCAAACAGCCAATAACTTATTCTTTAGACCCTCCGTTGTGCTCCTATTGAACAGCTGATAGTTTTCATCCCTATCTTTCTAATAAAGGTTAGCTGTAGTTGTTTTTAAACCAGCAACTAGCACTATTAAGAATTTACTTTGATCCAGGTGCTGAGATAGTGGTATGTATTTTCTAGTCTTATGTATTTGTCTAGTCAAATGGAAGGAAAATCCCATGAGGTAGGAACTAATTTATAAATGAGAAAACTGAAGCTGAGAGGTAGTAAGTAACTTGTCCAAGATTATACAAATATTCTGGTGAAGCCTGCAATTTCTTGATGAATGCTGACCTTCCCAACTGACTGAGAACTGTTACTTACTACCTCTCAGCAACTAACCCATTTAAATCCATTATGTATGAGCCACTTTTGTTCTTCAGCTTTCTGTGGAAGGAGGAATAATGCTCCCCCAAGGATGCCCATGCCTTCACCCCCAAAAGCTGTAAATGTTCTATTACATGGCTAAGGTTGCAGGTAGAATTCAGTTTGCTAATCATCTAAAGAGACTGTGCACATAGGCCCGATGCAATCATAAAAGTCCTTAAATGGGAAAAGGGAAGAAAAAAGTGAATGTCAGAGTAGTAATAATGTGAGAAAGATTACACTAGGCTTGAAGATGGAGATGAGCCCCATGCAAAAGAATATCAGAAACCTCTAGATTACAAAAGTTCCCAAACTTACTTGACTTACTGCCTGATATTCAGAAAATAAAAAATAATTGATCATGCCCCCTCACCTCCTAGTCCGGGAAATCTGCCTTTTTGAACAAATGAACAGAGAGATGTTGTGATGAATTTGAATTCTTTTAATAGCTATATTTCCATCCAATGTAGCCTATTTTGGGAACCTAAGCTAGAAGGCAGAAAAGGCAAGAAAACTGATTCATCTAGAATTTCCAGAAAGTGACACAGCCCAGCCCATACCTAGATTTTAGCTCACTCAGGCCTATTTTAGACTTCTAACTTCCAGATCTGTAAGATAGTAAGTTTGTGTTGTTTTAAAGTTAGAAGGAAACTGGTACACTTTCTCAGCTAGCAAAGCACTTCTTCCCACTCACCCACATGCATCACACAACTTTGAAATATGAGCATACTCTCTGCTATTATATATATTGTTTTGTTTTGTTTTGTTTTGTTTTTGCAGGTCTGGGTATGGAACCCAGAGGCATTTGACCTCCAAGCTACACACTCTACCCTATTTTTTATTCTTTATTTTGAAACCGGGTCTCACTGAGTTGCAGAGTGCCTCACTAAGTAGCTGAGGCTGTCCATGAACCGCGATCCTCACCGCGATCCTCCAGGTCTCAGCCTCCCGAATGCTGGGATTACAAGCACGTGCCACCACGCCCGGCTTCTGCTATTATATTTACATCAAACACACACACACACACACACACACACACACACACACACACACAGCCACCTTTGGGTGTAGGATTATGTCCAGGGTTCTCAAATAACTTCTTTTTTGAGAGATAAAGGCAGAGAGAGGTATATGAAGAGGGAAAGAATTAACTGGGGTGGTGGTGTGAATGGAGTCAGTTACTGTTGCTGCCTTGCTATTCTCAGAGTAACCCTCAGTGCTTCAGTCTAATGATGCTCTAATCCATCCACACGGATAGGAGTGACATCATAAGTAGGTTATTTAAAGATTTACAGAAAATGGCAAGTTACTTTTCTGTGTGAGCATGGCACATAGACCAGGACAGGGAGAAGCTAATAACTTGTGAAGCTAATAGGTTCTTAAAATGGTCACCTGTACCAACACATTCTAGAACACTGGGATTATGGAATTGGAATTTCAGGCAACTCCAAACTTGTTCTGCTCCTCAGCACTGTTCTCCACTCCCTGTCCTCTCCTTACACCTCAATTATATTCTCTGTTGGAAGAAAGGAGACTTGACTTTTATGTAGTACCAGAGGTTATCCTTTGTTGTTTAGAGCAACCATACACTAAAGGGAATTTGAGTCCCTTGAAATTTTTATTGTGTATGGAAAAATTCTGTATGATTCTGTATACCTAGGGTATAGTCAGACCTACTCAGGTCAACATAATAAATTTCCAAATTTGTGTGAATAGGTGCTACTGCTAACACCAAAGTAGCCATCATTTCTATTTCTCACAAAGTCAGATCAGGACCTCAGAAGATGAAACAGAATGAGAGTCCTAACAAAGAAGAAAAATCAGAACCCTCAAAGGCTTCATCCTAAAAACAGTAAAGAACTTAGAAGTACGTTCTAGCAATGGTAAAATGGTAAATCCAAAGCTGAGCTCCAGGGGCTTTTTTTTTTTTTCTTTTTTTGGTGCTGGGAATTGAACCATGAGCATTCTACCTCCAAACTACACCCCTATCCCTTTTTATTTTTTATTTTAAAAGAGGGTCTCACTCAGTTGGTGAGGCTGACCCAAACCCGTGATCCTCCTGTCTCAGCCTCCTCCGAAGTACTGGGATTATAGGTACACATCACAGCATCTAGTCACCATGGACTAGTTCTGCTTGGAGAGAAAATATAACTAAGTCATACTATTATTTATTCTGCATTCACTGGTGCCAGGCACTACATTAAGCCCTTTATATAATTAGTCCATATAATTTCAGTAGTAATCCAAATACTCGGTTCTCTTAATTACCCCTCCCTTATTAAAAGAAAAAAGTCACTGATCCACACAGTGATTAAATGACCTGCCCAAGAGAATACAGATGACAAATGGTGGGAGTTAAAATTCAACCCCAGATCTGCTGCCTTTGTCTTGGTTTGCTTCTCTCAGCAAAGGGATTTAAGTGTAAGTCGCTATTAGGAAATGACCCCAGGAAACACAAGCAGACAAGAGGGCACAGAGGCAGGAAGCAGGGTGGTCCATAAGGAGACATCGTAGAGCAAGTGCCAGGGCTGACACCCGAATCTCAACCCTAGCAGGAAAGCCAGCACCCGTCCAGATGCTTCACTGTTATCTCTCCTAGCGGGGAGGCCACTGGTGCATTTATCCACCTCTTCCCATTGTGATGAACGGAGGGGTGCTCCATTCTCAGAACAGGTGTGTTTGCTTCCATGGCCAGAAATGGTGTTCTTGGACAAAGAATGGCCTATGTTTGAAAAAAAGAATTTGAATTAAAAGAGACTCAGGACACCCCAACATTGTGAACAGTTAAACACATTTAAGTCTAACTACCGCCAGGCCATATGTAAGACCCAGAAAGCTAGGCCCCCTGTGTAATACCCATGTGGTGTGGTGGCTGTTAACGCCCTGTCCTGTTAGTGGCCCAAACTTCCACTCAGCGTGCTGTTTGGGCTCTACATTCTTGGGGCCAAAAATCCAGAATATCTCCTTCCATTTTCCACTGTGGGACGATTCAGTGAAATAGCCAGTTCTTAGGTTGCTTCCCTGGGTGCCACAAAACAGATTTTCCAGCCATTTCTCAGACTAAGCTGCAGAACCTGCTCCATCCAGGGAACCAGGTCTGTTCTCCACTGAGATGTGGGTGCCTGCAAGGAAATGAGCGAGAGCTCCTTGTGGTTTGTTTGTGTACTTTTGGGGACACAATCTCTGGGCTGAATGTATCAACACCCTGAGCATTCCAAGACCTCAAACCCTCGACGGGCTTTAACTGTCTGGAAAGGTCGACATCTTCTTTCAGAGATTTAGAGAAATCAAGACTAAATTACTTCTTCCCTTAATCTGCTCATATTAGTGGTGATGACAGGTGACACAGACTCCAGGACAGTATTTCTCCAACTTTAATGTGCACGTGAGGCACTTGCGGATCCTGTTAAGATGCGGACTCTGGACTCAGGTGTAGCTCGATGTAGAGTGCTTACCTAGCATGCACGAGTCCATTGCCCAGCTCCACAACAAGACAAAACAAAGCAGACTCAGATTCATTGGGGTTGGGGGTACTGGACCCCGGAATCCTGACACACTTCCAGCTGCTGCTGCTGTGGAGGACTGAGCCTGGAGCAGTGAGGCTGTAGCCAGCAGTGCCCGTCCTCCACAGTCACAGAGGGTTTCTTAAGTTGTTTTGGAGCTGAGCAGTCTCTTCAGCTAAGACAGTTGCCATGAGGTCAGAGGTCCAAGTAAGCCAAGAATCTGGAGTGGTAAAAGAAAACAAAAAATAAACCCTGCACAGCAAAACACACACAAAAAAAAATATGTTTTCATATTATCATTAGTTCAAGTTGTGCCCCCTAAAAAATTAAATATTATAGGAGAAAACTATAAGAAAATCTAATAAATTTTATTGAGTTAACTTTACACAGACACTGTTTCTTGGTTTTTAAAAAGGCTTTGGGTTTCTATGCTGTCTTTAAGTTTTAATTTCCCCCCTTTCAGTATTTAGATACTTACTTATTTGGAGAAGTTCTCTAAAATGAGTGTCCTTACTTCAAATATTTTTGGCAGTGGTTGGAAAGGGAGCAGTCTTACTTGTCACTGAACAGACTGTGTGAAATTTGTTCCTCAGGCTCCATTAATAATGTTCTCCCGAGTAGTTACACAGAGGATCTTTGTATTCTTCCTGTCTTCCATGATCATCTCTTCTCTAAGCAAATGTTGTTAGAAGGGCATGCCTTAGCTTACGTAGGCTCCTTGGAATACCAGTTCAGCACAGAATAAAGATTTTTTTATTTTTTTTTTAAAAGAAGTAGAGAAGAAGAACCAAAATTCTACCTAGCAGAGAATCAAGGCCAAGAGGAGGAAGAACAAAGAGTCTAGTGTTTACTGGAAAAGCCCGAGCATGCCCTCCACTGCAGAATGAGGGTATGTGAGGCCGTTTAAGTGGAAGATCTAACAGATAAACATTATTTAGATTCCTCTACAAGTCTGACCTTTTAGATTTCTAGGTACAACGTGGACCTCTCAACTAGATTATTTAACAAACACAGCAATTCCTCCCTACCCCCCAACAGTAGTTAACAGGATAGAGCCCTTGCTATGAATCTTTTATATGTACTCATTTTAGCCTCGCAACTAGCAACAAGGCACCTGCTGTTAATTTACCTTTATTAATAGATGAAGAAGAGAAGGACTAAGTGGTCAAGTGACTTGCTTAGTTAGAGACGCAGAGTTGATAAGAGGCAGAGCTGGGACTTAAACCCAGACACTCTAACTCCTGGGTTTGGTGTCAAATACTTTGCTTCATTCAATCCAAAGCTATGCAAAAATAAAAACAAGCAAAGAAACAAAAAATACTCTGAACCAAAGTATTTACCCAACTACTTTATAAAACTTAAAAGGCCCAAATTTTCAGTACACCAAAAAAGACCCTCAATGACCCCATGAAAAGAGACTTCATAAATGTCTTTCAGAAAATATTTGTTTCAAATATGGAAAATATTGGAAATGTCTTTAAATTTTCAACATTTGAAAAATAATTTTTAGGAAGATATTTGTTTTCAAATATTTCAGAAAAATATGTCTTCCTTGCCAAATTAGGTCATTATGATTTTTTTCCTTAAGGACTAAGCAAAGGGGAAGTTCTTCTTATCACCACCATACAAGTCATAATAATTTCTTTATCATCATTTATAATTGTATAAATACCTATCACTCAATATTTCACATTTAGACTGAATCTCGAAGAATGAAACTGAATTTCTCCAAAGAAATGAGAGTAGTGAGAATAAAGATGAGGAGCAAAGACTTGGGAGCAGCAAAGAGCAGCATCCATTTCTCATCTCCTATCATTTATGAAGTATTTGATGAACACTTACCATAGGCAGATGCGAAAATATTTCTGGTGTACGGAGTAGAGAACCAAAAGGTGTCTCTAAATGTAGCTGGAGGTGGGTTTTGTGGAGCTTGAATGGCAAAAGAAAACCATCAGCCACATCAGGAAACCTGTGAAAAGCTGAGGCTGCCATTCCAGTCCCAACCTCTTCTCTCTGAAGGAAAGAGGGCAGAGGAGTCCAGTTCTTATCTTCAGAAAGATGCTCTTTGAACTACACCCAGCCTGCCCTTCTGGAAAGATGGCAGTCCCCGCACTTCCTCGTGCTTCCTTTGCGTGAGGTTGTATCTGCACTTTCCCAGGTCTAGCAGATTTGCTGATATTATTAGGGCTTTGACTTTAAGGCCAAGTACAGGCTCAGTCTTGTCAAGCATTATTTGCTACTCAAGCCTCACTGTAGTCTTTTACACATGGTAGGATTATGCCAGATATTAGGTAATTCAGTAAACCGGTTTACAGTGACTGTGAAAAGCCAAGCCTGCTTGGTACCAGCTGGCAGGACATGGACGTCACACTTTTATTTTTGGTAGTTAAATATTCCCAACCACCATGCCAGCTCCATCCTCTCAATCCTCCACAAACCAAAGGAAACCTGCTTGATGAGTCAGACTCCAGTGAATGACATCTAAGACATTGTTGGTGCTCAAGTATATGGTGATTACAATTGCACAGCCTGTCATTATAACTATCACAACACTGTACACTGGTACTGTGTGTGTCCTGATGATGCTACAATTATTATTATTTTATTTGAATTTCTGTATCTCAGAGTTTTCTAATAAACCCACTAAGTTTGTTTGGGGGGCTTTTGTTGGAAGGAGACTGGTTTTTTTTTTAACAAGTCTTCTGGCTTGCATTTGTTCATCTGAAAAAAAAAACCCCAAATTCAATTTTTCTGTTGAACTTCTCAGAGGTGTTGTGAAGATTAACATAAATGCAAGCATAAGGGTTTTAATAAGCATTCTTAGTTTTAAAATCCCGTGCAGATATTTGCATATGGCTTGCTGAAATAGTAGAATCCCACAAGGCCCATAGAACATAAATGGCAGTCCCCTGAGTCCTACAGGGTTGAAATCCACACACTCTAGCCTTGCAGAGCAAGACCTGGAGAACCGGAAAGTGCCCAAGCAGGCAAGGCTAATGTGAGTCCTCTGGCTTCTGTGATCATCGGAGGTCAGTGAGTTTACCCCTTGCAGGGGAAAGCAAGGGCTGATTGAGTTTTCCTTTGCTCAAGGAACGCAGTGTGTGCATATTAGGGATCTGTGAAGTCTACCAAAAGCCTCTCTCTATGAGACAGGTCATTCAAGTCAAACACAAGGAGTCTCAGCCTTGGAAGACACTGGAATTATTTTTGCTTTCATGAGAAAAATGCACAAAACACATCATGGTCACTTCAAGTCTTATTTGTTATTAAAAGAACAGGACTATCAGTGCTCCTTCTAAACCTAGCCCTGGCTGGCTATGGTGGCACAGCTTGTAATCCCAGTACTTGGGAGGCTGAGACAAAAGGATTATAGGTTTGAGGCCAGCCTCAACAACTCAAGAAGACCTGCAGCAATTTAGCAAGACCCTCAACAACTTAGTGAGACCCTGTTTCAAAATAAAAAAGGGCTGGGGGTGTAGCTCAGAGGTAGAATATCCCTAGATTCAATTCCCAGTACCAAACAACAACAGTAAAGCTAGCCCTGTGGTATGCATGTGATTTTTTTTGGTGCAAACAAATAAATAAATGCAATAGGCTCAGAGTTTACAGATGTGACTAATTTAGTTTATTTGGGCTGGCATTGGAGCCCCTCTCATCATTTCATCTCTTGATTTAAAACTCAAATTCCAAGCCCCAGGAGGAAAATCATTCCTTAAACAAGTATACTTATATTCAACATCTCATTACCCATTAAGAGGCTAACAGTCTGAGAGATATTGTAGACAAGGGACACTGGTTCCTCCAACCTCTTGGATTCCTTCAACAATGTAGACATGCAGACCAAAGCAAACAGGTGAAGGCTTATGGTCCCTGAAATTTTTGAAACAAGAAAACTGGTTTTAGTTTCCTTGGCTGCCATCTAGTGGTTCATGGTATAGTGTTGCTAAAACAAGCTCAGCCACACCCAGAAGGAACTTTCCTGTCTTTGAAACAAAAACAAAAAAGACAGGCTATTAAAGAAAAGTCATGGCAGACAGGTGGCAATTGCCCTTTCTAAAAAAAAAAAAAAAAAAAAAAAAAATCTCATTTGCTTCTAAAAGTGGCATTCTCTTTACTTTCTCCTGGTCTACATTCTTCCTCCACGAAAAATGGTCATCATCCACAGTTGGTGTGGCACTCTGGCTAGGGCTAGAGACATGCAGAAGAGAAGATCCCCTGCCTTCCATTGAGGAGGGACATGAAAGCCATTCTCAAGCCCCATGACCGGTGCTTAACAAGACAGGAGATGAGAGTCTCAGAGGAAAACGCCCGTAACTCTGTGCTACTGAGTTAGAGTTGAGGCTTGAATGCCATGGAAGCTCCCAGACACATAACAGGAAAAAGCATGTGGCAATCAACCAGAAGGCATCTGCTGTGGATGCTGAGAAACTATGTCAGAAAAATATGTCAACGTGAAATCAAGAAGGGCCTTTTTTTTTTTTTTTTGGTACTGGGGATGGAACCCAGGGGCATTCTACCTCCAGCCCTATTTTTTATTCTTTATTTTTTATTCTATATTTTATTCTTTATTTTGGGCTGGCATTAGTATGGCATTGGAGCCCCTCTCATCATTTCATCTCTTTATTTGCAAAGGGCCTCACTAAGTAGGGCCTCACTAAGTAGCTGAGGATGTCCCCGAACCGTGATCCTCTTGTTTCAGCCTCTCAAATGCTGAGATTACAAACGTGCTCTACCACGCCCGGCTCAAGGAAGGGCCTCTTGAGATTATTTTCGGTCAATATTATTATAACAGATGATCTAAAGGCCTCAGTGGCACCCAACAGTCAGCACTGACTTCTTACTGAGGCCTGCAGGTGGGCTGGGAATCACATACCCTGCCTGTCTCTCATCCTGGGGCTACCCTGGGACCCTGGTAATGTTTCTTTCATGTCACCAGCAGAATCACAAGATAAAAAATAGAAATACGTAAGGCCTTTTCCAGCCTACACTTGGAATCATCTTTTCTCTGTAGTTGATTATCTGAAACAAGTCACTTGGTTGAACCCCAATTAAGAGACAGGGAAATGTCTTTGATTCCTTCAGTGGGAAAGACTGCAAAGTCACTCAAATGCACGGAGGGTGAGAAATGTGTCCAAAAGAGCTCTCTAGAACATAATACCCCCTGTTACAAGTCACATGCTTCTTTCTGAATGTCAGAATGTGGATGCTGGAGACAGTTTGGGGAACACTAAGCTAACCAGGGACTTCTCACCAAGGGGCTCTCATATTGAAGTATCAAATTCTGATTTATCAACTCCACTTCAACTCACACAAAGACACTTTAAATGTAATTTGCATAAATTGAATCAATTCCAATACATGCACACACACATACACCAACAACTCTATTTCAAGTAAGTAGTAAAAGAAAGGTATAAAGCACTCATATCTAAACAACAGTGAGTGGTAGTTACTTGTTTATCTCAGAGTTTCTTTTCACCTGGCAACAAGGCCTCCACTTAGGAGATACATTTAATGTCTGATTTGAAGCTCCCTAATGTAGGAGAGGAGAACCTGGTGAGAACTTAGGAAACTATGTCCTCCAGTGCTGGTTGACTCTGCCTACTTGTACAAACCTGAATATTCATGTTGCCAGACTTAAGTTTTTCTAGAAAGTGAACCTCCCACTCTCTCTCTTCCCCAGTGTTCTCTGGTTCCAACTTTGTTCTCTGAAAATTCAAAGGTGAATATGAACCTAAAATTCTGACAGATTCTGCGGGAAAATTGGGGAGGAAAATAAAAATTTAATGACTTAAATTCTTCTTTGGTATCCTTTAAAGATATCCAAAACTTAGAGAAGCTCCTGAGAGATGCTATCATCTATGGCCAGCCTCGAACCCACAGAGCTTGGAAGAAGATTCTCATCCTGGTGGAGGGCATCTACAGGTATGTAAATAACCAGAGGCATATGAGACCCATGGCAATTTGACCAGTGGGAAAAGCTGACCCTTCCTAGCTAAATGAAGAAATGAGCTAGATGTGGCTATTATGGAAGAAACAAAACAGAGCTACTGTGGGAATTGCTGGGTTTCCTGTCTCTCGATGATTCTTTGCATCTGGTGAAACAGCTTGGAGGGTGACATGCTGAAGAAGCCCTCCTCATAAATGTCTTTTTGTCAATATACCTTTATTGGTGAATTGAAATAATACATCATAATGAAGTTGCAGGTGATAGGAACGTACATGCACACAGCACCTGGTGAGTTTCCTCTGGTTCCCATTTTAACTCCCCCCACTTCCATGTAACCTGATATTGAGATTGGCATTGATAATTTTGTATATCTACATAATACCACTGGAAGTATTCCATTCATTGAGTCTCCCACCACCCATCCACCAGGAATGCCTTTCTTGCTAATTTTTGTCAATTCTTCCCACTACCTTTGGCTGCCTCAGAGTCTCAAACACCTTTGGTGGCTGAGTTACTCAATGTCAAACTGCCCCTTGCCTTTCTGTCTACAGTAGAGGACTCAATTGGCAGCCCCAATGCTGGTAACTAGATAGTGCTCCCAACCTACAGCTGCTTGATGAACATGGCCAACTTTTAAGTTCAATGATTGACACTAAGAATACAAACAGCCTCCCTGTTTTCCTCAAGGGACTAACTTTTAGTGCAATTCTCTCTCCAGAGCTGAAGGATATAGGAGGGGGGACCTGGGATGGTGGGATGACTGTAGCATCTGAAGAAATGCTGGAGATCAAATGATCCTGCCCCTTTTAAGCCCAATGGTCAAACACACTCTAAGTTACTCAGAGCTGTACCATTATGTTGCAGGTTGAGATGGGAATTGCTTCCTTTTCTAAAATGATTATCATTGTGAAAGTGGAACTTGCATCCAAGCACTTTTTTCCTGGGTGCCCTACTTGATGAGCCAAGGAAATATTCTCTCAGATTTCTCATTTCTAAATCAATTCTTAAGGGAATAAAAGGAGAGAATCCCAAGAAGATAATAATAGAGGATGACCAATACTGGAAGGAAGTGAGGCTGTCCCGAGCAGGAGTCATGTGACTGCAAAGAGTACTTCTGAACAGAAGTAACATGAGTCTCCTTCAGCTACCGTCGCCAGGCCATGAGTGCACGTGGTTTCTGTTATATGAGCAAATAACAAGTAACAGAAGAACTGCACTTCCATCCCTTTGGGAATTCTTTCAAATTTAAAATAATAATAATGGCTGAGCATGGTGGCACATGCTTGTAATCCCAGTACTCCAGAGTCTGAGACAGGAGGATTGTGGGTTTGTAGCCAGCCTCAGCTATTTAGTGAGACCCTGTTTCAAAATAAATACTAATAAATAGAGTTTGGAGTGTAGCTTGGAGATAGAAGTCCCCTGACTTCAACCTCCAGTGCCACAAAAATAAATAATATAAGTAAATAAATAATAGGATAAATGGTATCATTTTATTTTTTCTATTGTAACTCTAGAACTTACTACCCAATTACTGGTATTCTGGGTGTGCCTGGTGTTACTGTGAGGTTCCACAGGTGACATTTCAGATTTCTAGCAGCCCACTTTCTTCCTCACTTATTATTATTTCTAAGGTCATCCCCAAGAATATGCACTGCTTAGGAAGTGCACTGCTTAGGACTCTAGCCCAGTGGTCTTCAACCAGGATTCTTTTCCCCTTTCCCTCAATGTGGGCACATTAGGCAGTTTTCAGTTGCTACAATAGTAATGAAGTAATACTGGAATCTAGTGAGGAGAGGCTAGGGATGCTGCTAGCCATCTTTTGATGTACAAGATACACACACACACACACACACACACACACACACACACACACACACACCAAATAATTATCTGGTTCAAAGTGGCAATAGTACCAAGTTTGAAAAATCCTGTTCTAGAATAATTAACTATTCCATGATCTAAACTTGCTACGTTTAGAAAGTAATCTTGTATTTACTCTGTGCTGTGCTGTTATTATCTCAAGTATAGATCTTTCACTCTGATGATTTTTGCCAGCTTCTAGTCTGAGAGAGAAGCAGACAGCCTTTATGTAAACACCTGCCATTCAAGCTTGAACTAGTGGGAGTGTGTATTAGCCAAGGGAGAGTAGATTGGGCATCGCCTTTAACCAGAGTAAACAGAAATCAATTGCAAATAAACAGAACTTGATTCCACTAAAGGAAAGTTATATTTTAAGCACTTTGACCATGGATGAAATTAAGAGGACCACCAGCACTTTATTGTCAAATATTCCTATCAGTAGATAAACCACTATAGCAAAAGAACTTGTCCATGCTATGACTAACCTGCCATGATGTCAGCAGGCAAGGGAGCCGGGTAGAGACTTCTGTCTTCAAGCCATCATGGCACCAAAACACAATTTAGTTGATTTTAGCCATGGTGACTGCTCATTTATCTATTGTCATATAACAGACCACACCAAAACACAATGGTTTACAGAGCGCTAATTTATTATTTCCTATGCTACTGTGGGTCATCTGGACTAATTGGGTTGTTCTTCTCTCTGTGGTATTGGCTAGCTGGGAGTTCTACTGGAGTTGGAATATCCAAAAAGATCTAATTTACACACATACACACACACACAGCCCTTGGCTACTAGGTGTTGACTGAGGTTTCTTGTTCTTTTTCACATGGAGATATATATATATATATATATATATATATATATATATATATATATATATATATGTATGTATTCTCATTCAGTCATCTGGCCACAGCTTCCTTACAACATGGCAGGGCAAAAGCAGAAGCTGTCATTGATTTAAAGGACTGGCCCAGAACTGGTACAGCACCATTTGCACCATGCCCTATTAGCCAAATCACACTGCAGGGCCAGCCCAGATTCCAAAGAAGGTGAAATAGACCTTACCTCTTTGATGAGAGGACTAGTTTGTATATATAAGGATGGGAGAACTTGCAGCCAACCATCTTTGGAGGTAATCAACTGCATCATTTCCATCAATGTAATATGTATTTAGTAAAGTTTCTACTTTCAAAGGAATTGCCTTCACAAGAGGTTCCTTTTATTCTAACTGTACAGAAATCTTGTCTTTAAATTACTTAAAAGGTCTTCATAGCAGGAATATGGGTACCTCTTGACAGCCTTAGTACCATTTAGATCCTCAGTTTCCTGCTCTGCAGAATAAAGCTGGTCTAAGGACAATTCTTGAGTAAATTTCACTAGAAAAGCCTTCCTTCATGTGTTCTAATTTGCAATTATTTCCAAAAGATGTAATTACTTCTCATAGGATTTTCAAAGGGCCAGAATTAGGAAGGTAAAATCAATAGTTCACAACTGTACTTCCACTTTTGGTAGGTATGTGATAGACACCTATCTGGTTGATAACTACTCAAAGTCACTTTTGAATTTTAACTTGTACATGGTATCTTTTAACTTTTAATTAACTCTGCTGCCATAGGCAAAGTGTCCCCACCACAAAGAGCTCACATCCATAATTTTCATAACTATAAAAGATAAAAGTCAAATCATAAATTTCCAAGCAGGTATCAAGATAGAAAAGTCTGGGTACCAAGATTGAAACATCAGAAAAACTCATAAAAGTAATAGCCACGTGTCACCACCCATAGGCATTATTATTTGTACCAGTGAATATAGAGGAGCCATAATCTACAGGCAGGCCTGCGATCTGGGTTCTAATCCTGGTGATGCTTGCCTACATTTATGTACCCTCCAAAAGGCACTTTTGCAAGAGGCTCAAACCACAGAAAGGATGGATGTCCTCATCATATTTGTTTTCATTGAGGAAGATGCAACTTGGAAAAACAATGACCTACCTATGTAGCAATACTGTTTGTTCTTCATTCACCCAGAGTGCAGATGTCAGAGGAGGAAGTCCACTCCTTGCTAAACGGACCATGTGTGCAATCTTCAGTAATCCTCTTAGCACCCCTGAAGTTATTGGGAAACTTGCCACAGGATGAGATAAATAAGATGAAGCCGAACTGGGATTAAAATGAGGTGGCCATGGTGGGACAAAGACTCAAAGTAAATAGAAGAGTCAACCCATCTGTCCACACCTAGTGGAGAAAACATGGAAACACAAGGTCATTCATTTGTCCTTTACAATTTCCTATCTAGACCTCAGTTTTCATCTGAAAAATAGGGGGATTGAAATTTGAAGTCTAAATTTCTGTGAATTTATAATTTGAGGTTTAAAAGTCCAATGGTATTATTTTAGTGTTGCAATCTGTATTTTCCTACCATTGTTTTTGAGTCATATTTTTGCAGTTTTGTGCCTCTGCAAAATCTAGGTTTCTTATCAACTCATAGTGGTTGAGAAATATAAAAATTATTCAAAAATATACTGGAGGAGGATGGATATAAACCAGCATAGTTGAAGCCCAAACTTTCAAAGGAAAAGAAATAAAAAAAATATCTAGCCCTTCCAAAAAACACACATGTAAATATATGTCAGTCTTAGAATGTCCTGTAGTATAAGAATAGACTGAGCAATTCTCTTTCCTCAAAAGTATAAATTTAAGGGTTGAGAAGTTCAGTGGTAAACTGTGTCCTAATATTTCCATGATTTAAATACATAAAGACAAAAACTAAGACAACTCTAGTATTTTTATACTCTCTCTCTCTTTCTCTCTATCTCTCTATCTCTATCTCTCCTTATATTGTGGGCCCACTAAGGACATTATTTTTTACCATTCAAGTTGGACAGCAAGTGGCTTAATTCCCAATCCTGTCAGAGGTAATGAAAGATGATTACAAAAGGGAGTCTTGTAGCTTAGCTAATACATCATGTGTTTTTTTTAATGTAAAGAAATTACTCAGTGACTTACTGGGTTTTGTTTGTTTGTTTTGGTGGCACTGGGGATGGAACCCAGGGGCTTTCTACCTCTGGGATATACTCCCAGACCTATTTTATATTTTTTTATTTGGAAACAAGCTCTCACTAAGTTGCTGAGAGCCTCACTAAGTAGCTGAGGCTGGCTTCCAACCTGCGCGATCCTCCTGTCTCAGCCTCCCAAGCGCAGGGATTACAAGCGTGCGCCACCATACCTGTTGTAACTTACTGGTTTAATAATTCAAGTCCCTGCACAGAGATTCAAAATTTACTAGTAAAATTATCTTCACTGACAGTTATATTTTACTTGTTTTTCTTCTAGTGAAGTCAAAAGAAAAACACCTTTCATTCAGAAAGAAAATAAAATGCTGTTCTTTTTTTCTTTATTATTTTTGGTACTGTTTTTTATAGCAATTCATGGGAATAAGGTAGATAGCCTTTTATGCATGCCTCAGACTTAATATCCCGCTATAGGAAAAGGTTCAATTCAGAGTTGATCACACTGAGAAAATGAAAACATAATGTGAGTGAATATGACTTTAGAAAAGCTGAGTTCTCCCTTTTGGACTCTGTGTGTGCCCCGCATTAACTCCAGAAATCAGCAGTACTGTAGAGTCATTAATCTTAGAGGAAGAAATGTAAACCAGGTGGGCAGGCTTCTAACATTAGCTAAACCAGCCCCAGCGAAAGATGGTTAATTAGCTGCCGAGAGTGTCTATAAACACTGTTCAACATTAACTGCCTCCTGCCAAATCCAGGTCGAGAACAAGAATGGCTATTTGTGACATGTCAGGTTTGTGCATATTTGTGTTACCAACGTTAACATTTTAAAGATGAGAAGAAAATTCTAGGGTTCTAAGAGCCTGGAGCCATTTATTATGTTTGACACCCACAATGACACCCACATGCCTTCTCTCTAGAAGATTCAACAGAGAGCTTTGTCCAAGACCCCCAATTTCTCAAGTTAGACCACCTTGCAAACAATTCCTCTTACACTCCTCCTCCCAAGAATTGTAAAAACAATTCACAGTGCTCATTAGAGGTCAGGCACTTTAGAAGTATGAGTCCCAGTCATCATTGTAAGTATCCTATGAGAAGGACTCCATCATCATGCTTAGTCTACAGATAAAGAAACCAAGGCAGGGGATATTGTGTTCACTGCCCAGATTCCCCTGTTAAATGGTGTGGCCACAGTCTCAGCTTAGATGGTCAGAGGGACACACTCCCACCCCCTTCTGTTGAGACAACTTCAACAAGCAATTCATATATGAAAATGTTGGAATTAACTCACAAACTTATATAGAGAAGAGGACTCTGTTTGGTCTTTATCTCACTAAAATTGGAACTCAGCCATCCAAAATGACCCAATGCTCCCATGAGGCAAGGCTGCTGCTTGAGCCAGCGAGGTCTGGATCAGTCCACTGGGTAGCCAGGCCACTACTGGGGTCGTCAAGAGTGGGATCGGTACTTGCAACGCGGCATGCACAGAGAAATATTGCAGAAAATAAAAATCAGATGCTTCCTCTAATCAGCAAAAACTAGGAGGAAAAGGGCAACAGGAAGAGGTCGAGCTATAGAAAGGGCCCTATAGTGAAGCAACTAAGGTGATCAATCAGAGGGTATGGAATAGGGGAGGATGGAGCCTTTTAACATGCAGGAGGTATATAAACAAATGTGTCAAAGTTAATCACCAAACAAGCATGGGATCGAGGGAGGGGGAGGGAATGGGATGGGGGCTGGATGGGGGCTAATTGGATGATGTGTGCTCTTATATCCTCTCAAGTCTTGTATTCCAATGTGATATATGATTACAATGCACCAATAAAAAATTTTTTAAATGACCCAATGATCATTCTCTCTCCAAAGTCACCCCCATTGGCTTATGCAACTGAACAACCAAGAGACAGTTTTGATTGTATCGACTCACATTTGCACCTAACTACACTAATCTAATCTAATCTAATCTAATCTAATAGAGAGGAGGAAGAATTCAACTCTCTGTTGGATTCAATTGATTATTATCCCTCAAAGTAAACTGAGAGGTTGCTAGATTTGTTAGACAAGCTCCTTTGGGTAGTGAGCAGGTAAATCTGTTTTGTTTTGGGTTTTGTTGGTGCATTGTAGTCATACATCTTAATTAAGTCTGTGTTTTCATCAAACTTTCCTGTCAGTACAGTTAAAACTGCATGGGGTGTAGACACAGCTTCAAAAGTGTTCTGAGAACTGATGAGACTCAAAAGTTCTTTTAAATCCATGAGTTCCAAAGGTGCCAGGGAAATAGAAATTTTAATTTTACTGATTGATCAGTTTCATGTTTCCCTTTGCTGGAGTGGAGTGGGATTTTTTTTTCTATTTGTGATACCATAAAAAATAAAGCAGGTATAAATCAAAAGGATTCGCCTATAGCAGTGGTGAACATGCATGTGCCCCCAATCATTGTTGTCATCAGTATCTCCTGGCAGCATATGCACATTCTCAACCCACCCTACACCTACTGAATTAGAAACTTTGGGGCTGAGGCCCAGAAACCTGAGTCATAATCCTTTGCTGGATTCTGATGTTCACTCAATTTCAGTTCTATACTCCTAACAGAGTCCAAAGAAAGGACAACATCAGATGTTTCAAATAACACTGACTTGCAGTTGGGCACTGAACAGAGGTCCTAGGGCTTGTCTATTATACTTTAATTAATGCAGTGATATCTTAAATGAGTTGTTTTGTGTGGTTTTAATTCCCTCTTTTAACCTTTGGCAATTCAAGCTCTGAACTTAAGTCAGACAGACCTGGCCAAATAGGTGATGGCAGGTGGAAAATAGTGGGTCATCATGGAGACATTTAAAAGAAGCAGAGCACCTAGACTCCAAAATGGTCAGTCTAGTTACAGTATCAACTTTACAAATAAATTGGACCAACAGTAGAGTGAGTTCATTGCTGACTTGAGAATTAACTGCAATAACCCAAAGTGGCTCAAATCATTAAATATAAAATATTTTTATTCAAGTGGTATAGATATGCTGAAGCAGCCTTTTAAGACTGAGAGAGTTGCCTTAGCCAAATAAAATATGCTTTCAGAATATCCATGTTTATAGCAGCACAACTTACAATAGTCAAACCATGGAACCAACCTAGGTGGCCCTCAACAGATGAATGGATAAAGAAAACATAGTATGTACACAATGGAAGTTTACTCACTACAAAGAACAGAATCAGGTCATTTGCAGAAAATGGGTGTAACTAGGCAATATTATGCCAAGTAAGATTGGTCAGTCTCAGAAAGTCAAGAGTCTTTTGTCTTCTCATATCTGTGAAAGCTAGAGAAAATTAGGGAACAAACAGGACTTCAGATCATGAGGAGAGAGAGCAGTGGGACAGTGGGAGGGGCTGAAGGAGAGAGGTGCGAGGGTTGAAAGCAATGCTTGAGGGAGGAAGCCATCAAATCATGTTATGTTCATAGATGAAGATATCACTGCCAATCTCACTAATGTGTGTGAGAAGGGAGGAGATTGGAATACAGAGGAAACACACCAAGTAAGGCATACGTGCATGCATGAGTGTATTTCTTTGACTCTCACCATCATGCATACTTGCAATGCACCAGTGAAAGCGTAAAAAAAGGAAAAAAGGAATGGCATGTGCCTGTCACCTGACTGGTGTCGGGGCAGCTTTCTAGGATGTGTGACAAGGGAGACTGACAGCGCTCCCCTGGAAGGTTAGTTGTGAGCATTTCTCTCTCTGCCCTAGTATGGAAGGTTCCATCGTGAATCTGCCCCAGATCGTGGCTCTAAAGAAGAAATACAAGGCTTACCTCTACATGGATGAAGCTCACAGTATTGGGGCCGTGGGCCCAACTGGCCGGGGTGTCCGTGAATTCTTTGGACTAGATCCTGATGATGTTGACGTGTACATGGGCACATTCACCAAAAGCTTTGCGGCCTCGGGAGGTTATATAGCTGGAAAAAAGGTAAGAAAAGGGATGCCTTGTGTCTGTTCAAAACCTGAACACTCTGGGGATATGGTCAGCAGAGCTTCTCTGAATTCTGTGAAAGCTGCCGTTCAAATCTCCATGCCTCGCCCTATCATTTTAGCCAGCTACAGTGGATTCACAGCCAGGTCAGGCCCAACGTCCACAAGCTCATCCTTCAGTAGTAAAGAGGAGCATGCAATGAGAAATTCCAGGAATGGGCAGAAGGTATAAAATACAAAGGAGAGGAGCTGGGAGTGGTAGTGCATGCTTGTAATCCCAGCATTTGGAAAGCTGAGACAAGAGGATTACGATTTTCAACAGCCTCAGCTACTTAGTGAGGCCTTCTGCAACTTAGTGAGACCTTGTTTCAAATTAAAGAATAAAAAATAGAGCTGGGGGGGTGTAGTTCAGAGGTAGAATGCCCTGGGTTCCATCCCCAGTACCGCCAAAAAAAAAAAAAAAATTTAAAAGAAGGCTAACTCGCAGGATAATAAGTAGGATGCTAATAAAATGAGAGTCTTATAAATAATGGAAGGTTGTACTTTACAAAGAGAAAACAATATACTCCAAAATGCAGAAATAATAAGGGATGTTGTGATAACTACAAGTAATTTTTTGTGGTCTGAAAAATAAAGCAAGTAATAGCAAGAGTTGGAAGAGGTCACATATTATGGCAGCTGGCCCATGGGTTTTGAGTTTTAGCCCAAAGACTGGCAGATTGAGAAATAAACTTTTAGAATGTTTTCTCTGCAGAAGGATTCTTTTCCACAATAAGCCATAGGTCAAATCTTGTATTCCTCTAACAAATCTGATCTGGTGAGATTAGGGGTTTGAGTGATTACCAACCCCGTTGTTTTAGTGCCCAAATCACCAAGGGGTTTGTGAATATAAAGCAAATAAATACTGGAAAGCAATTTTTAAAGAACAGAGAAGTGAACAAGAAAAAGAAAACCAAGCATGCAAACTTAGGTTGAAGGAGAGGAGGCCAACTGTTCACCCCTTTACCTGCATGCCACTTATACAAGTCTCCACCCTCACTCGTGCAGGCTACACCTTTCCCAAAGAGGCTGTGCAACAGAGGTGATGGTTTCACCTAGCCTGGTACAGCAGCTTCCAAACCAGTGCATGCCAGTGGGATTTGTAACTCACCTAAACCTCCCAATTCTCTTCCCACCATGAGCAGTGGAGCAAAAACCTGGTCTGCTAGCAAACCAGTCAGATAAATCGGGGAGCAGAAGAAAACAGCCCTGCAATTGAAATCTTGTGATGTACCACAACCGATTTCAGCTGGGCGTAGTGCTACATACCTGGAATCCCAGTATTTGGGAGGCTAAGACAGGAAGGTCACAGGTTCAAGACCAGCCTCAGCAACTTAGTGAGACCCTGTTTTCCAAAAATAAAATAGGGCTGGTGATGTAGCTTGGAGGTAAAATGCTCCTGTTCTCATCCCCAGAACCACGCACACACTCAACAAAAATGTTTTATTTTGGCCACTGGCCCTGCTAGGAGATGTGCAGGTGCTTAAAATGCTCAGAGTTTTCAGTGGTTTGTACTCTTCCTTCCCACGCTTTGCTTTCTTCCAAGCTCAAAGCATTGTTTTTCATCCTCCCTCTACCGGCCTGTGGGATTTAGCTGGGTAATGCTAAAAAGATAGGGAATGCCCAGGATCCTGCAAACTGCAGCTAAATCTGATGGAGAGGTTAAATATTCCCTCCCTATGGCAGCAGTGTGATCGGAAGGGCTGAATTTTAGGAGCTTCTTTGTCCGGGTTACACTGCTTTGTGAGGTTGCGAGTTTGTGATTACTTTAGCAGCCGTTGTTAGCTACAATAAATTTAACCCAATGTAACCCTTGTTTCCTGAACCCGAAGCAGGCCGATCTTGGAAGTGTTGATGTCAGATTTGGTAGATAGCATGTTTTTCTCCTTAGAGTGTCTTTATTTGGTTCCCACTTTAAACAAAGGCCTGTTGACTGGCTGCAGTAAGGACCAGCTCATTATGATCCCTCAGAATCTCCATCTTGGGCTCGGCTGGAATATTATTAAAATGGAGACACTCTTGTCTACGTAACTCCTATGCATTGGTGTAGATAATGAGCAATGATGGAAATTATTTTTATTTACTTTATCAGGAGGCATAAAAATTCTTTCATTTGTTCATTTCCTTGCCCTTTGCATTTTTCATTCTGTGCATATCTGGATCCAGCAGGGGTGCACCATCCGCTCCTCTATTTTTCCCCAACCCCTCTTTTCTCCCCGCACTGGATGCTGCAGTGCAGTCTCTAAAATCATCACCAGATGGCAGCAGGACTTAGCACATTGGGCAGTCGCTCATTAGCCTGTACTGGGGTTCTCTGTCCCCAAACAACACTATTCAATATCTAGAACACGTAAGGCAGTTTTCAAGACTTTGAGGGGGCTTAAGAGCAGGAGATAGGAGGGCACTTAGGAAACCACATGCATGTATCATTCTTTGATGATTTCAAATTAAGGCAGAGGCGCACTTATCTAAACCAGATTTGGTGAGACTGGGACATACCAGGATAAATTAGTTTCCTTCCAGTCTAATGAGCCCATGAAGTCGTGTGACTTATGTATTTGCTCCTCCATGCCTTTACATTTAAAAGTTATGTTCACTTAAAATTATAGACAGTATCAGTTTATTTATTTATATATATATCGGTACTGGGAACTGAACCCAGATGTATTCTACCTCTGAGCTACACTCTTAACCTTATTTTATTTTTTTTTTTTTTAATTTTGAAACAAAGTCTCACTAAGTTGCTGCAGGCCTCAGTAAGTTGCTGAGGCTGGCCTTGAACCTGTGATCTTTCTGTCTCTCTGCCTTCCAAGTACTGGAATTACAAGTATGTGCCACCATGGCCAGCTCTTTTTTTTTTCCATGGTTTTTCATTGTTATTTGTCCAGTTGCTGGGGAGCTGCCGCAGGCACAGACCTGAGACTTTCTGCCCACCCGCACTCCCACAGCCTCCACAGCCTCCATACTGACCAGGGACTTGCAAATGAGTGAAGTGACAGTGCCTTCACTACTGTAGGCTGCAGGGCTGGAATTCTGGAGAAGGGGAGTGGGACTGAGCAACGGAGTTTGGGGTAATCACTAGCTCCAAGAGCCTGAGTGCCAGGCGAAGACAGGCCCTCTCAGAAGTCAGCTCTGCCCTGGTTTTCCCGGCCCAGGCTGTCTTTAACAGCCCTTGAAGTAAATAGAAGTCATGAAATGAGCACTGAGATGTTTATTGTATGAGCCTCCTATCTGATTTCCTTCAAAAACCCACCCCTGTCCTTGAACTCCAGGCCTATGGGTAAAGAAAATAATCAAGATTTTGAACTTACAAATGATCCTGGAACCCCATTCTGAGGATACCTTTAAACCACCCTGAAGCAAGACACAACCCAGACCAGCCTCACAAAAGACCAAAGGCAACTTTTGATTCATGGCTCAAAGAGCCCAATAGGGGATGGAGGAAGGGCACCCAGAAAAACATGCAGGCTTTCCTTGACACTCCCCAGGAGATGTTCACCTTGAAACACCTCTTCCTTGATGTGGGTCCTGTGAGACTCCAACATCCAGTACCCATGGCCGCTTATTCCTTCCTACATGGCTCCCCTGTACCCTGCAGGGATATACTTGCTCTCAACAGGGAAAAGAAGTCATCGCGGGTGCCTACTGGGTGCACTGAACACCAAGCTGCGAAGGGCAGTGTGGCTCAGCCAACCAGCAAAGGTCTGCCCTGTTGGAGGAGCCCAGACCCTCCAGAGCAAATTTCTAGAGGTTACAGGACTGATGCAGAAGTCTACCATCATCTACTAGTGCTCAAGAAAGGAGAAATTTCTCCCAACTGTATATCTATGTGTTCACCAAGGGGGGAAAAAAAGGCATCAAGTTAATTTTATATACAGATCATGCATACGAAGGAGCAGCCAGCCTCAAGACCTCTTTTTGTTCTGTGACAGAAACAAGCACTCAGTAGTCGCTCAGCAAGGCAAATTTTTACTTTTTGCAAAAGAGATGTGCCATCAAAAAAAGCCTGGTGAACAAGCACAACAGGTTCTATCCCTGGGCCAGCCCTGCCCCACCCTCATTAGTGAGAATTTGGGTTCACAAGGCTGCGAGTTTAAACACAAGCGGGAGTTTTGATTTTTGCAATGACAAAGAAACACAACTTAAAATTCCAGAAAACCAAAATTTTTGTAAGCTAAAATGGCTGCCACCAGACCAGGCTATTTGATAGAAAAGACTTTTATACTTCTTACTCTCCCATCTTGGAGCCCCCCCCCCACAACAAATCATCACACACACACACACACACACACACACACACACACACACCATTGACTAGAGTAAGCTTTTGTATAGACTTGATGGAAGGAAAGAGGGAAGGAGGGAGGACAGAGAGAAATGTGGAGGGAGGAAGTGGAGGAAGAAGAGAAGAAGAGAGATACTGAAAGAGGAAGAACAAGATTTAAATGGAGAATTTGAAATGAAATAAAAAGGAGAGAGAGAGGAATGGGTCAAGAAGAAAGTCAGGAAGAAACAAGTGAAAGGAATAAACTAAGTGCAGGAGATGTGAAAGGAAGTCAGAGGAGAGGGAAGAGTGGGAGAGGGGATCTGGAATGAAAGACACATCGAAAGAGTTGGTAAGCACAGGGGAGCCCGGTTCCCTCCCTCTGAGCCAGAGCCAGGCAGTCATCCCACTATTGATTTAACCTTCACCCACCACCTGTGGGGCAGACCACCCACATTACTGAGGATGATGAACTTTGAATGTTTAAAATGCTTGTGAACAACCACGCCCATGCATACCCCAAGAGAGATGGAAAAGTGAGGGGCAGGGCACAGTCCCCAGCTCAGAGGTGGGAAGATGTGACCAGTGAAGGAGGGTTAGGAGGGTATGGTGCTACCAGAAACCAAATGATCTCAGTTCCCAAGAGCTCTCTCCAGTCCTCTTCAGAAGAAACACTTAAGTGGGACTTGAAGCTGTGATGTTACCCCACCCTAAAATTAACGTGACTTGTCCTTTAAAGATCTTACTACTAATGCACAGAATTCCCATTAACTCCTTGGTTTTTATGCAAGACAACCTGAGAGGCCCAGGTCATGAACCAGAGCAGGACTGAGCATATGCAGTGGCATGAGGTTATTGGAACTTTTTAGAGCTCTCCGCAAACTTACCTGGGACTTTATGTTTGGCCTCGGGAATCAGGCGTGTAAGTTAAAAATTGTTTCTACCACCGAAGATGATTATCATTCTGCAGTGGATCGTGACTCCAAAGAATGGTACAGAGAAATCCCACTAGTTCTCTGTTGCCGCAGGCACAACCATAGTTTCTCTGGTTCTAATCTATTCTCTGGTTTAATTTCCCACCAGTCCCTACTCAACCTGTCCTTTGCTGTTTTCCAAACATATTTTATCATTGGCTTTTGTCATGTAACAAACCATCCCCAAATTTATTGACTAAAATACCCATTCTATTTAACTCAGTTCTGCACATCAACAGTGTGTGCTGGGCTCAGCCCAGTAGTTGGTTGGTTGGTTGGTTGGTTGGTTGGTTGGTGGGTTGGTGGGTTGGTTGGTTTGGATTTTTTTTTGTCTCATTTGGACTTGTTCATGTATGACAGTCAGTTGCTGGGTCAGCTGATCACTGGTTGGCCTGGGGTAGCCTCAGCCATGATGACATTCTTCTCTTCTTATGGCTCTCCTCCTCCAGCAGGCTAGTTCAGGCTCACTAGAGAGAAAACTGAAGAAGGTTCTGAGGGGACAGAAGTAGGCATAGGCTCAGAACTAGCACACCGTCACTTGCTACATTCTACTGCTCAGAGCAAGTGATGTGGCCAGCCCAGATTCATCTCCTTCTTGCTGGAAGGGCCTGTAAAGTTGGATTAACTTAGAGATTTCAGCTCCAAACTTGCAGCACCCCTGCCCCTTTTGTAAAGTTTCTAGGTTTTTGAGGGAGAGACTAAGAAAATGGGGAGAGAAAAAAATAAGCAGTCAGCGATGCCCATTGAAAGTTGGGTCACTTTCATCTTTTGAGCTGCGAGAATCAAATGTCTTTTGTTGCAATTAATAGGAATGGTGCTAGATATGAGTCTCACCAACACTGAGATTTATCTGTCTTCTTTCTGGGTCTTCTCCTTTATTTAAGGAACTTGTGGATTATTTACGGGTTCACTCACACAGTGCTGTTTATGCTACATCCATGAGCCCCCCAATAGCCGAGCAACTCATCAGATCTGTGAAATTGGTCATGGGACTGGATGGGACCACACAAGGTAAGACAGTCTGCAGAAAGCAAGTTCCCACCAACTCCTCTCCCAGACCTCTATCAATTTCCCCCTTCTCAACTATATACTTTTGTCTTAGGAAGCCAAATTTGTAAATCAAGCCAGGTGATAAACATCTTCTATCAAACACACACACACACACACACACACACACACACACACACACACATCCTTTGTTAAAGGAAAAAACTCTAACTTTTCCCTTAATATGACTAGATAGAATATTTGGATAATTTTGTATGGTGAATTATGTTAAAATGAAATAAAGTGTCTGTTTTTGGGGGGTGGTGTGTCTGTATGTGCATGGGGCTGTCTCTTATGTTTTCCTGAGACCAATCTCCTCAACTTAATATTCAGTGTTTTAACTTGTTTATATTTTTTACAGCCAGACATTGGGCAGGGAAAGCCACCAGGGGCCATCGGAGGATATCTGGGGAATCACATACACAATAACTTTCCAGTCGTTGCCTTGACATTGGGTCACCTCAGCTAAAACGTGCTTCTTTGTTCACTCAGATGAACTTAAATCTTTACAAAGAATTGTTTCAGCAACACCCCTTGGGAGCCTCCTGTCTTTCAGATCTAGTTTACATAGCTTCTGCCTTACGCCACATTCCAGTGGGGAATCAGTGATGAATACAAGCAGTGAGTACATTCAAGGAAAGAACAAATTATGGTGACTCCAGAACCAGTCGCTGGGCCTTGAGTTCTGGGGTCCCTTCCCTCCAAGCTGGTAGAAAGCCCTGTGTTGTTTAGTGAGACTCTCCAACCCTATTTCAATAGATATTTGGGGCTATCCATCATTTCTCGGTATTATTAAAGCAGCAGAATACTTAGGTACATGTGTGTTTGACCAGAAACATACCCTAATCTGAAAATCTGAGCTCTGAAATGATCCCACATCTGAAACTTTTTGAGCGCTAACATGATGCCACAGGGGAAAATTCTACACTTGGCTGCAAGTTATAAGACGTGCTCTAAAAATATTCTGTAAAATCACCTGCAGGCTAGGTGTTCTAAAAATATTCTATAAAATCACCTGGAGGCTAGGTGTATGAGTTATATATGAAGCATAAATGGATTTTGTGTTTAGAATTGGACACCAAACACAAGTTATTTCATTATATATAAGCAAATATTCTAACATAAAATCTAAGAAGCCTAAAATCTAAAGCATTTCTGGTCCCAAACATTTGTATTTGGGACCACCTGTATCTTCCTTACATAAAGCAGTAAGAGCAAGACTGCTCTGGTTAAAGCAATATTTCCATTTATCTCCATAATCAATAACCTCTGAGGCCCTTCTACTGCGCCCTAGTGCTCCTGGAATACATATTTGAACGCCACAAAGTGAAACTATTTTTGTACTAAGTCAGAAAAATGGCCCATAGGATGATTTATTTTACACCATATTAAATGCGGTGGTGGTTGGTTCCTAAGGCCTTTTCTAGGATTGCCTGTTAAGCTGTATGATAGCATAAATTTTCTTTTTTTTTTAAGATCTAGGGATTGAACCCAAGGGTGTTCTGTTCCAGTCCCATTTTTTATTCTTTATTTTGGAATATGGTCTCCCTAAGGTGCAGAAGCCCGCCCTAAGTAGCTTAGGCTGGCTGTGAACCTGTAATCCTCCTGTCTCAGCTTCCCAAGTACTAGGACTGCAAGCGTGTGCCACCATGTCCAGCTTATGACTCTGTATCTAGTCTAGGCAGTCACGAGGAAACAGATTAAAGGTAGCTGCCTGGCTTTGACATCTGGACTGCTACTTACCATCTGGTGGTCTTTGGCAAGTGACTTACCTGTTCAGTCCTGAACAAGTTACTTCACTTCTATGTGCTGTAGTTTCTCCAGTAAAAGGAGGCAAATGGTATTTATGTGTGAAGGTTTTATGAGATGTAAGTAAGTCAATGCATGTAAAATTCCTAAACATGTATCTGGAAACAGTTATGTGTACTGTTATGAATAGTATATGATTGCTTGCTGTTGCTATTTGCTCTTCTTCCTGAGGTGTTCGAGAAATATTTGTGTACTTCTCAGGGATGCTGTAAGAAAGATTCTTATGACAGAAAGCAAGTAGAACTAGATGTTCCCCCAGACCCTGAATTAGCAGGATAAGCTAGGTAACATAACAAAGAAACCCTGAACCTCTCAGTAGCTGAACAAAACAAAATGTCTTGATGGTATCAGGGCTAATAAAATCAGCTGGCTCTCTGCAGAGGTTCTGTTCATGATGATAGTGACTCAAACTATTCTATCTAAAGGTTTGTTCATCTCAACTCATGGTCTTCATGGTCACCAAGTTAAGGAAAAACTGGAGGTCAGCACTGAAGTGACACTTAGCACCTTGCTTACAGTTCACTGATCAAAACTAGTCACCTAGGCATGCCCCCAAAGTGGAGGGTATTACGAATTAAGGAATTACGGAGATTAGATAAGCAAGTATTTTTCAACCTTTTAAAACTGGATCTATGTACAGCTATACTCTTTCTACATGGCTGTCAAGTTGTATTTAAAAAATGGTTAGGGAATAGGAGTGTAGCTCAGTGGTAAGACACTTAGCTAACATGCCCTGGGTTCAATCCCAAGTACTACAAAAATAGGTTACTTAATAATAATATACTTTAAAAACTGGTCTGAAACCACTGGCTTTCAGAAAGCTAGATTATTTTCTTGACTCAAAGAACTTCTTAATGGAAAGACAGTTGTTTGAGATTTAAGGCACAATGTAAGTGAATCTTCTTATAATGATGAAAACTATCCTTTGGTGTTATTTTAAAAATAATTAACTAAGAGAAAAGTATTTGTGAAAACTAGGCTATGTCTCCAAAAGGAACATTCACTAATTTCTTTGGCTATTTAGCACTATGTTCTCAGAATGAGTTGATTTATATGTACACAACTTTACAATCATTTCCTTCCCTCCTTGGTATTGGTGTACTGTTTCACCACAGACAGAACTCATTCTGTTTATCTGATCCGAGTTGAAGATCTGCAGAAAGATTTTATTTAAAAATACGATCATTTGTCCTGTAATTTAGTCATCCATTGTCAACTTTTTCTTCTCCCGAAGTGGGAAATTTTCTCTTGTATCTCTTTAACTTTATAATTAGGGAGTTATTTGGTTCTTATTTTTAACCTCATAAAGTGTTTTCACTTGGCTCTTCTTGCCATCTTAAGAGGACAAAAATTTAAAAAACAACAATGCTGTGCGTACATTCCATTTTCTTGGGGCCAAGATAGAAGAACTAGGAAGAGAGATAGGACCGTTTCCTTTCAAAGACAAAAACAAAGGAAAGTAGTAAAAAGAGCAAATGGACAGAATCATCAGCCAAGTCTCAGGTGGCTGTGTCCAGCGCATCTTTTGAAGAATTCAAAGGTACACAGTGAGTGATCACACTGGCCTCCTTCACAACAATGCCTGCCTTAAATTAAATGAGCAGGACAGGTTGGGAGCACTGCATTCGTTTGCCCCTTTCTACGGAGACAGACTGACATTCAGGGTAATGTTGCCAGCTCTCAAAGGGATGCACTGTGTCATGCTAGAGCCGCCTTACAGGATCTGAGACAGAGGAGCCTGGCGCTGAGCCTTCATCTTCAGCCCACTCCGCGGCAACTGTGATTGGAGCCTTTCAAGGCTTTGTTTCGGGTCGACTTTGGGGAGCGCTTGGCCAGATCTGTTCCTTGATCAATGTCTTCACTTTAATCTGCAATGCAAAGCTATACACTTCAAAGCAAGGCAGGCTACAGGAATAAGGTCAGTGTTCCTTTGATGCCAAGGTTCAAAGATGAAATAGCAGTCCCGGTGAAATGACACTGTCTATGCACAAACAGCCACCTTCTCTCTGCAGCCAGGCTGCCGCACACAGCAGAGGGGCTGCAGGCCGGGTGTGCATTCCATATGCACCAAGGCCCGTTTAATCTCCTGGCCTGTCACTGTGCAGTGCCACGAGCCCAGAGTGCAGATTTGATTTCTCCATCCTAATGGATGTTGGGTGGTCCCTCAGCCAAACCAATGCCGTAAGCCCCTGAAGGGCAAGAAATGTGTCTTGAATTAATTTGGTGTTCCTCTGAGTGTCAAACTCAGTGCTCAGCTTAATAAATATGGCCTGACTCAATTTCCATCTTGCCAGCCTGCTCGATTTCAGATCAGCATTTATGCAAAATAAGATTGTGGGATGTTTATCTCACAGGACCAGGAGCTGGGAATCAGTTCCACACCATTTGTGGCAGCTGACAGAACCACTCGGTGAATGAGGTTCCTTTTGGAGAGGTCCAAAAGATTGCAGCTCAGCCATTTCTTCATCCAGACATAGTGTGAGCAACCACAGAAGGTAGAGCCATAAACCACACCAAATACACCCCTAAAGGAAGCACTGTCAACAGTTATCTTCAATCTTTGATGCACATTTTTAATTCGTCAACATTCTTGTTTAACTCCCAATCTTGACCCTTTTACTCTACCCTCTTCTCCAACTGTGGATAACTTTTCACTTCTTAGAGAAAATAAGAGGTTGAATTGTGTGGATGCTTAAGGGGTATGCTCTGCAGCTGGACCATATGGGACCCAATGATTGGCCCACTTGTTCATGACAGCAAGCTGCTTGCCTTTTCTTAGCTTTATTTCTTCCACTGCAAGTTGAAGCTGTCAGGGAATCAAATGACATGATCTAGTGAACATCGCATAATGTTCGATACACAGGAAACACCTGAGTTACTATTATTTTTTAAATGTCTTCTTGCCGGGTGTGATGGCGCACACTTGGAATCCCAGCATTCGGGAGGCTGAGACTGGAGGATCACGGTCTGTGGGCAGCCTTAGCTACTTAGTGAGGCCCTCCACAACTTAGTGAGATCCTGTTTCAAATTAAAAAGAATAAAAGATAGGGCAAGGGGTGTAGCTCGGAGGTCAAATGCTCCTAGGTTCCATCCCAAAAACCCACAAAAATAAATAAATAAAAAATAAATAAGTCTTCTTTCTTCTATATTCTTGTCCAAATTTTCCAATAGCCTTTGCATACTGTTTCATTCTCACTGCTGTGACCCAAAACCTAGTGACCACAAATTAGAGGAAGGAAGGTTTATTTGAGGGCTCACAGTTCTGAAGTTTCAGAGTTTTCAGTCCATTGTTAGGCCAGATCACCTTCAGAGCTCAGGACAGGAAGCAAAGAGAACAAAGAGAAGAGACAAGGAATATAGTCTCCAAAGCCACATCTTCACATCCTCAGTGACCTACCTCCTCCAGCCACACTCTGTTTATTTTCTGAGATAAGAGGGAAAGAGATAAGAATGCTATCTTTCTCCTCCTCCTCTTCCTCCTCCTCTTCCTCCTCCTCCTCCTCCTCCTCCTCCTTCTTCGCCTTCTTCTTCGAAGTACTGGGGATGGAACCCAAGGGCATTGTACCTCTGAGCTACACCCTCAGCCCTATTTTTTAGTCTTTTTATTTTTGAAATAGGGTCTCACTGAGTTGCAAAGGGCCTCGCTAAGTAGCTTAGGCTGTTCTCCCAAATGCTGGGATTACAAGCGTGTGCCACCACACCTGGCTAAGAATGCTATCTTTCAATAAATATTTGTTAAGAGTCCATGCTTGTCAGGTACTGTTATTGATATAATGAACAAAATAAAGAAAATGCTTCTTCTCCTGGAATTTGCACTGGTAGTAAGAGAAAACAGACAATAAGCAGGAGGCCCTGCCGCAAAGAGAAGGGAGAATGAATTAAAAATAAGAACCTGAGGATAAGAGCATTTCCACAATCACAGAAAGGCCATTTTCAAAGACAGGATGATACAGAGAGATCAAAACCAATCCAGCAAAAGGAGCGAGACTAGCTTTAGAGGAGAGACCTTTGAGGCGTCAGAGGGCAGACTGAGAGAGTTGAGAATTCAGAAATGGGCAGACAGGACAGGTCGCTCTTTTGAGATACACTGCAATGGAAGGGATAAGATGGTGGCTGTTCAGAGAGGAAACAAGGGTAATGGAAGGCTTTTTAGTATGAGAGGAAGCAACACGTGCATGGTTGTTGACAGAGGCCAATGTCTTTAATGGTGGAAAGGGAAGGGATTAAGCCCAGAGTTGTAAAAATTGAGATAATCTTTGTCGTGTTATTCTTGCCTGTGCCATGACTAGTTTTAATCATTACATTTATGTGCTTATTATAATGCCACTGATGTACGAAAATCAAGCTCACGTGTCTCTGATCATCACTTCATGTTTCATGAGAATGGGAGTGCCTGCTGGGAGGGAGAGGTGGCTGGTCACTATAAAGAGTGGTTCTCCTGGGCGTGGTGGCGCACGCTTGTAATCCCCGCGCTTGGGAGACGGAGACAGGAGGATCGTGCAGGTTCGAAGCCAGCTATGCTGGCTTAGGAGACCCTGTTTCCAAATAGAAATATAAAATACGTCTGGGAGTGTAGCCCAGAGGTAAAAAGGCTTCCAGGAACCCCAGTATGACAAAAAAAAAAAAGCAGTGGTTCTTCAAGTGGGTTCTGGGAGCAGCGACAGTGGCAGTAGCATCACCTGGGTCTTGTTAGACCTGCAGCAGATATTTCTGAACCAGAGGCTCTAGGGGTGAGGACAGCAAACTGTCAAGCCATCTCTCCAGGGAATTCTGATGCAGGCTCAAGTTTGAGAACCATGCTTCCAAATACAGAAAAGAAATAATTGAGGGTATGTGTGTGGAGAGAAACAAAGAGAGCTGAGGATGGAATTTGAGCAGATGCAGAGGTAGAGGACATAAAAGAAAGGGAGGAAAAGATAAATGGGAAAAGAGAGGAAACCAGAAAAAGAAAGCATGAAACATGTTTTTATCCATTTCTTCCAACTTCTATTTGAATTGAAATGTTGATCCTGCTCATTCAGTTGTGACAAGCATATCATCTGTGCTCCCATCCCTGCCACCAACCGGGCATCAGGAAAGGCAGAGCTTTTGCCCACATAAAACGGGCAAAGTGTATAAAGTGCATGCCCCTCAGGACAGCCAGCCTGTATATGTATGGCTGTGCTTTCAAATAACTTTCTGCAGTAAATTCCTAAGAGTTCCTGGTGTCAACCTTGACTGTGCTGTTCAATTTGATATTGAGCATCTGACAGAGATCCTGCCATTTCTCTCTGTTCCTCAGGATAAAGAGGACGGCATCCACAATAATCAGTTAACTTTCCTCTCTCTTCAGCGTCTCTTCGGTAGGTGCTAAACAATTGGTGAAAAAGTAGATTCTCCAGTGGCAACAATGCTGTGTTCCATTTTTATGGGAGTAACCTATGCCAAATATTTCATATCCATAACTTGGAAAGAATGGCTTTTTCTATAATTATGTGGGATCTGCTTGGTTTTGCACTATAATTATCACCCTCCTTTTTGGCTACTCATCACCCTGCCATTATGGTTACAGTTTTGATGATATGGTGTTGACATGATTTGGGCACTATTTTAGGAAAAGATGATCAGCTCGACCGAACGCACCTATTATTGAATGTAAGATACTATGGTTCTTATTGTACTTCTAATGTCACATTAGAATGAAATGTCAACTATATATCTTATCGAACATTTAGCTTCCTTGCTAATGTGCAGTTTTTAAATCTATAGACCTATTTATCTGGAGATCTAGATCTTTGGATATCTTAGAGTTTTGTGTAACATTGGTCTTTTTAAATATAAAAGTTAACCTGAGCTGGGCGTGGTGGCACACGCTTGTAACCCCCGCGCTTGGGAGGCAGAGACAGGAGGATCGCGCAGGTTTGAAGCCAGCCGCGTGCACACGCTGGCTTAGGAGACCCTGTTTCCAAATAAAAATGCAAAAATAGGTCTGGGAGCGAAGCCCGGAGGTAGAAGGGCTTCCAGGAACCCCAGTACCACCAAAAAAAAAAAAAAAAAAAAGTTAACCTGAATCAGGAATAATTGGAATGACTCTAGCTATAATTAACAGGGCAGTGCTCAAACATAGATTCCTCCATCGACTGGCTCATTCTTCATTTCACAAAAATGACTACAGAAAAAAAAAACATAATCTGTAATGTCTATGATTTAATTCGTGCTCTCCCAACTGTTACTTCTTTGCTAGACTGGTGGGATAATTGCCAACTTACTGAATCACAAAATTATTCTTTATTATCACATGCAGGGAAGTACTCAGTTTGTTTATAGTTGAGCAGCCAGCAATGTCTGTGTAAAAAAAAAAAGTAAAGAAATCTACTTACTAAAAATACAAAATTCTAATTCGTACTGTATAATATCTTTTTTCAGTAGACTGCCCCTGCCATCATGGCTAATAAAAACCTCCAATGATTAAATGACAAATTGAAGAAAAATAGAATTCTTTTCCTTTTTTAATATGCTTTTATCTGCGCTTAATAATAGTCTCACATCATAAAGCAGTTCAGAATGATAGTGGCATGCATGCACACCAAACTGGCTAGTTGAATTATCTTAGTCATGATGGCTAAATGAACAACCTTATTCGATAAGCTTTGGCCACATCTCACCCTGAGTATTTGCACCGAGGTTTGCTCTATCTGCAGCCCTCTATCTGGAAGGCTCTCAGCTATCCCCACGGTGACTACGCGCATTACACACATTTTATAACTCCTGAACATCCTTCTAAGCCCCATCTTGATAGCAACATTCAGAAAATAACTCTGCCTTCCTCCAGTTTCCTGCAGCTTTTCGCTCCTGTTACTCTCTCACACACCCCTAACCCAACCTTCCAAATGGGTAGTGACTTGTTATTAAATTGTGCCCTCCACATCAAATATATGAACGAATGGGTCATGAATACTAGATTTGGGACTAAGCAAATTTTCTGGAAAAACTTTGAAATCTAAACACTATTTATTAACATTTGCAACACTGTTTCTTAGGATGCTGCCTACGAAATTATTTTGGTTCAAATATTGAAGTTATAATCACTTGATGAGTGGGTTGATGCATGGTCCAAAATATAGATTCACTTTTCTTTTCTTTTCTTTTTTTTTTTTTTTTTTTTTTTGGTGGTACTGGGGTTTCTGGAAGCCCTACACTCCCAGACCTATTTTATTTTCAGAAACAGGGTCTCTTAAGCCAGCGCGGCTGGCCTCGAAACTGTGTGATCCTCCTGTCTCCGCCTCCCAAGCGCGAGGATTACAAGAGTGCGCCACGATGCCCAGCAATATAGATTCACTTTTCTATTCTTTTGACAAATGAATTGTTTTATACTGTGTATAGCATGGATTTACACCCAGACATAGAAGCGAGATGAGTGAACTGGATAATTCAAGCCAATGATACCCAAATGCAGAAACAAAATGGGGGATTTTGTTTAGTTATCCAAGCAGTTTTCCTATAAAGACACCTTCTTAAGATCAGAAGTAAATTTGACTTTGTGTACATAGCAATCAGCAGGGAATAGGGCCTGAGCACCAGATAATCCTCTGTCCAGGTGAGTACATTTCTGAAGTTGAAAAGAGTAGATTGAATCTTAACTTTCCACATGGCATTTCCATTTCTTTTTCGGTCCCCCCATCTTTTTTTTTTTAATTGGTACATTATATTCATACAACTTATTGGGGTAAAAAACTTGTGTGTACAAACATGTACTCATCGCTGATTTAACCCCTACCCAAATCCCACCCCATTCCCTCCCCGTCCCTCCCTCCCTTGCTTGGCTTAGTGATTGACTTCAATATGTTTAAGTACATTGTGAGCTTTAGAGATTTTCCTCTTCCCCCCTCATTTCTCCTCCTTTAGGTTGACTTGTTTGCTCCTCTTTTCTCCCTAACTCTCACATATTAGGGAAAGCATCTGATTTCTTATTTTTTGTGCCTGACTGATCTCACTTAGCATAATGTCCTCCAGTTCCATCCATTTCCCTGAAAATGATGTAATTGAGTTTTTTTTGATGGCTGAGTAAAATTCCATTGTGTACATATCCCACAGTTTTGTAATCCATTCATCTGTTGATGGACATCTTGGCTGGTTCCATAGTTTGGCTATGGTGAATTGTGCGGCTATGAACATAGATACACATGCATTAGTTTGGTAGTTTGGTTTCTTTTCTTTTGGGTAGATACCCAACAGTGGTATTGCTGGATCAAATGGTAGATTTGTTCCCATTCTTCTGAGGATTCTCCATACTGTTTTCCAAAGTGGTTGCACTAATTTGCAATCCCACCAACAATGTCTTAGAGTTCCCACTTCTCCACATCCTCGCCAGCATCTGTTGTTTGTGTTTTGAATGATGGCCATTTTTGTTGGAGTTAGGTGAAATCTCAGGGTAGTTTTGATTTGCATCTCTCTGATTGCCAGTGATGTTGAGCATTTTTTCATGCATTTATTGGCCATTTGAATTTCTTCTTTTGTGAAGTGTCTATTTAGTTCATTTGCCCATTTTGTTATTGGATGCTTTGTTTTCTTAGTGTTGAGTTTCTTGAGTTCTCTGTATATTCTAGATATTAGTCCTCTATCATTGTTGTAGGTGGCAAAAATCTTCTCCCATTCTGTTGGCTCTCGATTGAGATTCTTGATAGTTTCTTTTGCTGAACAGAAGCTCTTCAGTTTCATGCAATCCCATGTATTGATTCTCCTTTTAATTTGTTGTGCCTTTGGGGTCTTGTTGAGGAAATGTTTGTCTGTGCCTATGTGTTGTGTTGGACCTATGCCCTCTTCAAGGAGCTTCAAAGTCTCTGGTTTAATTTCCAAGTCTTTGATCCATCGTGAGTTGACTTTTGTACAGGGTGAAAAAGTGGGATTAATATCCAATTTTCTGCATATGGTTAACCAGTTTTGCCAACACCATTTGTTGAAGAGGCTATCTTTTTTCCAGTGTATGCTTTTGGCCTCTTTGTCAAAAATCAATTGGCTGAAAGTGTGTGGACTTGTTTCTGGGTCTTCTATTCTGCTCCATTGGTCTATATATCTGTTCTTTTGCCAGTACCATGCTGTTTTTATTACAATGGCTTTGTAATATAGTTTAAAGTCAGGTATTGTGATTCCTCCTGCGTGGTTTTTGTTGCTGAGAGCTACCTTGGCTATTCTGGGCTTTTTGTTATTCCAGATAAATTTAAGGACTGATTTTTCTATGTCTGTGAGGAATGATCTTGGTAGTTTAATGGGCATTGCATTAAATCTGTAGATCACTTTTGGGAGGATGGCCATTTTAATGATATTTATTCTGCCAATCCATGAACATGGAAGGCCTTTCCATCTTCTAAGATTTTCTTCGATTTCTTTCGGTCCCCCGTCTTGATGATAGTTTGCACTTTACATTTTTCAATCAAGAAACTCATTCTCATCTTATTGTTTGGGGAAGAAGAATGAGAGTTTGCTTATCTAAAACTCCCACAGAAAATTTGGGGTTTCCTTTCATACTATATAGCTAATAAAAGGTAGAGAGATGAGGTGTGGGTGTGGCTCAGTGGTAGAATGATTGTCTAACATGCCAGGCCCTGGGATCATCTCCAGCATCACAAACACACACACACACACACACACACACACACACACACACACACACTCACACGAAAAAAGGTCAAGAGGCATTAAGATTTTGAATTCTTCATAGCTTTTCACAGTATCTGTTTTTTTTTTGGTTAAGTTGTTATAACAGACAAATCCCAACATATCAGTGGCTTAATACAAGAGAAATTTCTTTTGCTCATAAACGATCCAAGCTTGGTGCTCCTATTGGGCAGGCTGTTCTCTTCCAGGAACATAGCTTCCTTCCACTCTGGTTGTTCCAGCTTTGCATAGGGCTTTCAGAGTTTCCATCAAGACTGAGGAGCATGGAGGACCTGGGGTGATGTTCCCATAGGCCATGACTGAAGAGGCGTATCACAGTTCTGCCCAACTTCCATTAGTCATAACTCTATCACGTCTTTGTGTAACTACAAAGAATCCTGGGAAATGAAGTTAATCATCTGCCTAGGAGGAGGAACTGATTTGGTGAGTAGATATTCAGTCTTTGCTTCAGGGATGACTTCAGTCCAGGACATTCTTAGCTCAGACTTTTTCTTTGTTTTTCTTTTTCTTTCTTTTCTTTTTCTTTTTTTCTTTTTTGTGGTACTTGGAATGGAACCCAGGGGCATTCTACCTCCGAGTTACACCCTCAGCTCTATTTCTATTTTTTTTATTTTGGAACGGGGTCTCACTAAGCCTCAAAGGGCCTCACTAAGTATCTGAGGCTGACTGTGAACCCAGATCCTCCCGCTTCAGCCTCCTAAATGCTATGATTACAAGTGCGTGCCACCATGCCTGGCTCCCTCAGACTCTGAAATAAAATAAAAGTATCTTAAGAACAAGAGAAAATAAAATCCAAAAGACTGAAAATGGACCTTTCCCTCTTCTAGGGACCCTCAGGGCTACACGCCTAGCTTTTAGTACAAACAGTTCTGGTTTCTTTTCATAGAACTCAGTCCCATCACATGGCAGGTGTTGATATCATTATCATTGTGTTTCTAAATCTCCCAGTGTTGTGTGCTTTCTGGGGGGCAGGAAAAGAAAAGGCTCCCAAAAGAAAATTAAAATGACATAAAGTTGGAAAAGTTCTGGAATCCAAGTCTGAAAAGAGAAAGGTACATATTTCAGAAACAGTTTCATACAAACTCTAGGGCTTTTTTTTTTTTTTTTTTTTGCAGAACGGGTTATGATAAGACAGAAAATGGCACCATTATCAGAAAAATGTAAACTGCAACTTTAGACATGGGCACTTGGGCTTATTATCTGGATTGGATGGGGATATTTTGAGTCAGCCCCTACTCTTTCACTCAACAAACCCTCGATTTCTTTTGGGACTGCAGATGGAGAGGACTCTAATGGTTGTGGGATCAAGCCTCTGATGTTCATCACATCAGCACCCACCCCTTGACTAACCAAGGTGAATAACCGAGAGCCTGAATTCTGAGCCCAAAGAGAGAAAAGAAACTGGAGACTCCTGTCAATATCGAGTTAACACGCCAGGCACGGTGGTGCCTGTCATCCCAGCAGCTCAAAAGACTGAGGCAGGAGGATCGCAAATTCGAGGCCAACCTGGGCAACTTACTGAGACCCTGTCTCAAAATAAACTATTAAAAGGGCTGGAGGTGTAGCTCAATGGTAGAGCAGTCCCAAGTTCAGTCCCCAGTACCATACACACAAAAGGAGATTGAGTTAATATTTTAAAAAATTGATACTGATCAACATGACTAAGCATTTCATCGACTTTGAAAAGCACTAAAATCTGTTTGCTTCTGATGTTGTGTCCAATTGGACAAGTTCATGACAGATAATTAATGCCGTACTCTGAAATAATATTCTAAAGCCTTTCTTTCTTAATTCAAGAAATTTCTTAAATCTTATTTGGTTATTAAGAGAATGAGTTGAATACAGTATGAGTGACTTTCAAGTAACTTCATTTTTGAAAATTATTTTTATAGCTTCTACAGAGAAAAGGTAAAAGAGGGAAAATGATACTTAGAATGTATTTGCTCTGAAAAATCCAACCATGCCTTATCTTGAAACCATTTTGTAAGGATTACTTCATTCATTCTGACCATTTGTGAAAGTTTGTCATGAGATTGGCAGGTGAGGGAGTGACCTCGCTCCTAACCCAGCGCAAACTTGGAGAGAGTGGCGCCATCTCCTTCCAGCTGTGACCTTCCACCTTTGCTCTGGTCCTTGGAACAGGGCAAACATATTTTTACACTTGAGTTTGAAGGTTTAAGAACCAGGAGTGACTGGGTAGGAAGATTTAGAGCATTGAAAGCGGGGAAAGAAAGGAATCCACTGGATGACAGCAATTAGCTCACAAGAGAGGAATTTTCTCACTTTCCACATTTTTGACATCAGACACAGTCACAGATCTTGGTCTTCTCCAGTGTAGGCTGCCGGGGGCCGTGAGCTCTACCTACCCACCCAAATCATTGAGCCCATTACATATCTGCTAGCATAAAGGTGTACTCTTCACTAGAAATTCTCTCTTCTCTGAGAAAAAGCAAAAAACAGACTGCGATCAAAGCAATAAAACCTGGAGAGTTGAACTCCCCATTTTTTCACTTAATCGATGCTCAGAAAAATGCTCATTTATATTCACTAGTAGGAAACAATTCACTTGTAAACAGGAAACATGATACAGCTGTTGATATATGCTGATGTTATTTCTTTTAATTTTTTGGCTTTATTTTTATTTTGTGTGTGTGTGGTGCTGGGGATCAAACCCAGGAGTTATCTACCACTGAGCTATAGTCTTTATTATTATTATTATTATTATTATTATTATTAATTTTCATATACTGGTGATCAAACCCAGGAGCATTCTACCTCTGAGCTCCACCCCAGCGCTACATTTTATTCCTTATTTTGAAATAGGTTCTGAGTTGCAAATGGCCTCACTGAGTAGCTAAGGCTGGTTGCAAACCTACGATTTTCCTGTCTCAGCCTCTCAAGAACTGGGATTAAAAGTGTGTGCCACCACACCCAGCTTTGTATTTTATTATTTTAAGACAGGATCTTACCAAGACTGGCATAGAACCTGCTCTCTCCTGCCTCAGCCTCTCAAGCTTTATTTTGGCTTTATTTTTATTTGCATTTATTGGACAGACTCGAGCTGACTATAGATATTCACCACTATGCTCAATTTGATTTTTTGCTCTCTTTAAAAATATATTTTTTAGCTGGGTATGATGGCGCACGCTTGTAATCCCAGCATTTAGGAGGCTGAGAAAGGTGGATTGTGGGTTCTCAGACCGCCTCAGCCACTTAGTGAGGCCCTCTGCAACTTAGTGAGACCTTGTTTCAAAATAAAGAATGAAAAATAGGGCTAGGAGTATAGCTCAAAGATAGAATGCCCCTGGGTTCCATCCCCAGTACCTCAAAAGACAAAAATTAAAAAATTAAAAATAAAAATGTATTTTTTCATTTCTAACATGATAGGTATTATAGAAAAATATATCTACAATTTCACCATTGAAATAGAATCATGGTTATAAATTTGGTATATTTCTTTCCAATCCATTTTGGTATAATTTTTTTTTACAGTTACAATAGCAACATGCATTAACTGTGTTTTCTTTTATAATTTAGGCTTTGATGATTATGATAGAATCATACATATTTTATGTTGCAATATTATCACAATTTTTACTGCACTGAATTTCATTACTTGGCTCTATTATATTTTAAATTATTATTTTTTGTCTAATAAACTTTCCCTCACATTTTACCAAGTAGAATTTTTTTTTTTTTTTTTTTTTTTGGTGGTACTGGGGTTCCTGGAAACCCTGCTACATCTGGGCTACACTCCCAGACCTATTTTATGTTTTATTGATTTGGAAACAGGGTCTCTTAAGCCAGCGCGGCTGGCTTCGAACCTGCGCGATCCTCCTGTCTCCGCCTCCCAAGCGCAGGGATTACAAGCGTGCGCCACCACGCCCGGCAAGTAGAATATTTTTAAAAGTTCTTTTTGATTATTTCTTGTTGTCTATTACAGCAAAGAGTTTGGTGAAGACAAAACTGGCTTCCTACCTCCTCTCTCTCTCTCCCCCCTACCTCTCTCTACATCAGGCTCAACAACAATCATCCTCCACTGGAGGACTAGTCCTGTCTCTCTGAGGTCCCTTGCTGAATGTAAGATGTGTTGACAGAGAATTCCACTCCAGATGCACCGTGTGAAGGCCCTGGCATCGAAGGTCTTTGGCACTGTAGAGGGAGGAGCTAGCTCTCCTTCCTGTATATATTTGCCACTTGGTTACCAGCTGGGGACACAGAAAGAGGCTGAGAGACAGAGGGCACAGAGTGCTGCGTTTTCTAAATGGTTGCAGGCCACTTGCATTTCAGCAATAGCTAATACAAAACAGATGTGCGGTACTACGCTCCACTGGCTTTCAACTGAGGGCCTACGCGGCCCATGATTAATCACTTGGTTGGGGTAAAAACCTTCTACCTGGTCATTTTGTGTGTGAAAATCGCAGGTCAGGGTAGCAGTCGACGTACATGTAGGACAGCTCGAGTCTGCCCAATAAATGCAAAATTAGCCAACAAACTGAACTGCAGTTAGGAGAGCATGTTTGCCTGACTGTAGAAAAATGGCTAGCAGACTACTCCACAGCCTTCCCCTCCTTGATTTAGTTCATCTTAAGAGTTAACCAAGAGTATGATTTTCTGACAGTCCAGTAAATCTGGCACTTGCTTGGAGTCCTTCAAAAAGTTCCCTTGTGAGAGTGTAAAGAGTCTGTTTTTCAGATGGCATGAGGACCAAAAAGGATAGAGTGGCCACTTTCTAAGTCATTCTGCCAAGAAGAGGTCTTTTTACAACCCGAACCCCATGGAAGATCCCTTTTCCCATTTGTCTCCTCTGTGTGGATGGAGTCTGAGACAGGGGAATTGTGAGCTAACACACATGGATTCCATGCTGGTTCAATATCACTGAAGAAGGAAAGAGTATGGTCCCACCTAAGTATCTTCCAGAGTGAAGGGGAGCTGGTATCCACATTGGTTTTTGTTTTTTCCATGGGCTCAATTCTCATGCATTTGTTTCTAACTGAGCAGCAAAACCCACCCAGTCTCACTCTGGTTTGGAGAATTGGGTTGAGAAAACCAACTCACTACCTCACCAGCCACAATGGGTAAGATTAAGCAGGTGGATCCATTTCTGAAAAGAGCTAGAATGTATGTGTTTTGGCTACCAGGATTGTCTTAGCTCTCTATTTTAACATTAACAAATGACCACAAACAGTGGCTTAAAGCAATGCCCATCTATTATCAGTTTCCTTGTGCAGGGTTTCTGAGGACAGAGTGTACTCTGCTCAGAAACAACTCTTTCAGCTGAAACCCGGGCTCCTCTTCCAAGCTCATGTGGCTGGGAAGAATCCAGTTCTTTGGGGTTGCAGGAGCAAGGTCCCCATTTCCTTGCTGCATTCAGTCAGAGCCACTCTCAGCTTCTGAGATTACTCTTGTTTCTCAACACGTGGCCCCCCTCCATCCTCACAGCCAGCAGTGGTGATTCTCCCTCCCATCAAACCCCTCTTTCTCTCTTTGAATCTCCTCAGGAAGAGCCCAGCCCCTCTTAGGGCTCACTGGATGTCTCTACAACTTTTGTCCCACTGTGAAATAGGAGGACTTTATGTAGATTCTCAGTAATCATCTGCTTCATCTCGAGGACTTAGAATGAAAATTATTCTAATGAACGTTCAACTCTGAGAGATAAGAAGATATTAGGAGACATGTTTCTCTGTGTCAAAAATACCTAGGAGGCTACAGGGCCAGCTTTACAGAGCAAATCCAAGTCAAGCAGTCAGATTTGGGTTCAAATTAATGGTTTTACTTTTTTTTTTGTAGTAGTAGTAGTAGTAGGGGGATGGAACCCAGGGGCATTCTACTTCCAAGCTACACCCACACCCCTATTGCCCTATTTTTATTCTTTACTTCGAAATAGGGTCTCAATGAGTTGCAAAGAGCCTCACTAAGTAGCTGAGAATGGCCACGGACCCTTCTGTCTCAGCCTCCCAAATGCTGGGGTTACAAGTGTGAGCCACCACCACCATCATCATCATCATCATCATCATCGTCGTCGTCGTCGTCATCGTCATCATCAGTGTCATTATTTACATTTTACAAGTAAAAAACCCAAGTTACAGAAAGATTAAATACCTTGCTCAAGATGGTAGCATGGATTCTGAACCCAGAAAATTGGGTTCAGGATCCTTGGTCACACAGTCATGGTACTATTCTCTTAATGGGAGCATGGGTGTGGTGGAAGGATCTTTATCCATTTTCCCCTTACCCCTCCTGGTCATTGTATCTCATCCTAGCAAACACTTGGGAAATCAGAGGTCTTAATTATGCAGGTGGCTAACCCCAAGAGGCTTCCTGGTGGATGCCTTCATTTGCGTGGCTTCTCCGAGTCTTTTCAAGGGACCTGTTAGCCAGGTTAGTCAGCTAAGGACCTGTCTCTGCCATGTCCTTTGCCTCCACACCATGCATCAGAGCAATTGTTGATACATATCTCTCCACCTCCTTGGACATTTACTGTCACTCCAGCTGTCTAGCTAACATGTCGCCTCCAGGTTTTACTACATTCTAACCCATAGATGAGATGCTAGAAGCTTCATCCCTCTAACCCTCAGAATGTCACTTTCACTTACAATGCTGCTATGACTCCTCCATTACACACCCCCAAATTCTGACTCTTGGGGTGGAATCTGCAGCTTCTACTGTCTGAATCCATGATCTTTCCCTTACCGTAATCCAAATTTCTAAGCATGTGAGTAACCATTCCTACTGTAATTCCAAACTACTGTGCCAAAAATATAAACTTATGACCCCCAGATCTCTGTCCCAAATTCCTGGATCATTTTATTCACGAGGCACTTGATTTTTAGTTTCTTTTGTGATTATATTGATTTTTCTAGACACATAATTGATGCTAAATAAGCAGAATTAATGCCCTGAAGTTCTGAAAAATACATGGATCAGCTATTAGAGCCACCCTCATCTAAGGAATCAGTAAATTGAAGCTCATATTCATTGAAAAAGAGGCAGACTCTAGAAGTCTCTGATGTGCCCTCTGCTTAAGAAGGGTCCCCAGAAGGCCCCTAGCCTCCCAAATAACTTCCTTTATTGTGCAAATTTTCATAATTAGTGATCTGCTAAGATATTGCTTTATACTTAAACACAAATTCACATTAATTACTATCATGCATTCAATAAGCATTCATGAAACAGTTCAGCAGGAATATTTGTACCTGTCTTGTGGCACTTATTTCCAATTGTGTATCATTTGGTAATGATCCTGTCTTTCATTAGATCAGTTTTTTCCTAACAGTAGCAGAGTTTTTTCATCTTCTACTCCTACCTTAGCAGCCAGCATGGCTTCTCTTCATAATGAATGCTTTCCAGGTATGAAAGTATGTATTCATGGATGGCAGGATTCATGCATCATCCTCAAAAAGTTAGTCTGCTCCCCACAGGCACAGCCTGTTTCATCTGAGTAATGCTTTCCTGATCTCCAAGCCTCAGTTTCCTCATCACTTCCTGATGCATAGCAGGCACGCAGGGGATGACCTTGATTACCTCTCTTTGGGGGTGAAATCCCTTGGGGTGTATTTGAGCAGCTGGCGGTGAGATGAAGGCAGAGGAGTCTTCACAGCCCCTAAAATCAGGCCATGCAGACAGCCACCACCCTGGCATCCAGTCTGCTCCTGCAGGCATTCCAAGGGGCAAGCCGAGTGGCCCGGAGAGCCCTTGGAACATGTGTGTGTGACTAAAAAACATGCCGTCACCTTGGGATACTAACATCAAAAGGGCGAGCTTAGGTGCCTGATAAAAATGTGTGTTCCTCTCAGCCAACCACTCCAATTGCTTTTCTCCACCCCACTGGGAAGCTTGTCACTACTAATGTGATTCTTATGATCCCGTTACCTCTTGATCTTTACTGGGATCTCTCTGCCCCTGAGTGTGTCGGAAACAAAATGTCCTGTCTGGTGTCCAGTACTTAAAAATAACAGACTCTGGGTTCCTGCTGCCACACTGAAACTTTACTCCCAGGCCTCTCCCCAGCATCCCAGCCCTCGCCATAACAGGGGAGCAGTCAAGGGTACACGGGCACACAGAGAGGGGGCATTCTTAGACCACCATGGGCATTCTTCAGTAGCGGTGTGATTTTCCCTGGGTTAATTTTTCAGAAATATCAACTTCTGACATGGTGAGAAATGTTTTAGGGAAAGATACTTTCCATCTCCAGAGACAGGGTCCATATTTTTCAAAGAACGCTGCCAAGAAGTGTGTTTGAATTATCCAGGTTGTATTCTAATAACGGTGATATGCTACGCAAGTTAGGAAGGCAGTGAGCAGTGTGTATGCTGCATGTCCACTTTCAAACCTCAAAAATTATAAACAAAGTCACCCCGTGGCATCTCAGTGTATTCATGTTTCCTATGTTAGAAAGTGATAGTGGCACCAATATTGGCCCAGGAGCTCAACTCTGTCTCTTTTCTTGATCTTACAAGGCAAGGGGAAATGCCGTTCTCTGTCTCTCTGAATTTATTTATTTCTTTTGTTGTTGTTGTTGCATACCAACAGTTCAAGAGGGAAGAAATTTTCCTTCTTAAGATAGGTCATTCTGTTCAGTTTCTTTCCACTGTCTGTAATTCCTTCTGACCCTCTGGGAGACTGAGTTGTCCCCAAACATATTTTTGGAAACACCACAGACCATTGTTTTTATTAGGGGACTAGAGAGCTTTGTAGTAAGATGCTTTGTGTTTTATTTGTTTTCCTTCCTCTGCTCCAGCTGTTTTTGTTTTAACAGCATTGGAGGGAAGGTTAAAGCATCCGTGGCCTCTGTTAACCTAGCCCATCTCTCAAGCTGGTGGGGTTAGACATCCAGACATCTCACCGGATGAGAAGCAACATACATGTCATCTCAGGGGTGGGTTTGTCCTGATTTTATCCACCCTCATGAAAGGGGTATGGCCAACGGTAGGGATGATCTCAAATCAAGTGAGCACTTTGGAGCAGGGAGCTGTTAGGAGAGCAGGTCAGTCCCATAAAACATATTTTCCAAGAACCCAGGCACTTTCTAACTGCCAAGGTATAACAATGTCAAATAAGGGGCTTCCATATGGGCTCAATTTTTGTTTTTTACATCTAACCAGGGAGCAGGACTCAGCCAAGATACGGTCAGGTGGCCATCAAGAGCTTGTATGACCTTAGGGGTGGACTGGAAATGGTGGCTTTTTCCAAGATAACAAAGTCTACTTGCTTACACCTTATGAAAAACAAACTCCATGGCCAGTCCCACCCATGGAAACCCTGAATGATTTGGTCTGTGGTACAGGTTGGACATGGGATTGTGCCAATCACTCTCAATGTTTTGAAGGGGACAGTGAAGCTTTTGGGAACCACTGTCCTATTGAAAAAAATAACTAACTTTTTGAATGTTTACTGGATGCCAGATACACCTTGGAACATCCAATAAACCTCCTTAACCTCTTTCTCAAACTTTTCCTGGGAGATAAGCTTATCACTGTGGTTTTACAGATAACACTGATGGTTTAAAGCTTTAAGTTGTCCAAGTAAAGTATTATTTCTAGTCTGTTTAACTCCACTCAGTAGCCTCCTCAAAGAACTCAGAACTTGGCAATAGAAGCACATATGTGAATTCTCTTGGAGTCTGTGTAAGAAGCTGCCTCGTTCACTTACTTATCTGAGTCCAGGACCTTCCTTGACTTCCGTGTAATACATGTAAAAAGAATCAGAAACGATTTAATTAGGTCCTTGGAGTGTTTCAAAGGGGGTTGTTTGCAGTTCCCAGTCCCCAGGGCGCCCAGGTGCCATCCTGGCAATGGCCGTTCCTGTACCAAAGAATGTGTGCCAAATATTCCTTCTACTTTTACAAAGCACTCTTGAAGCAGGGATCTCAAGGCACAGCATAATTAATAAAATCACCCACATCCTGTCTAGATGAGTAGTGTTTTATATGTACAAATTCTCCTCTGCCCCCAGGCCCTCAGAGAAAATGCGAATGTTTCCAATTTTAAAGAGTCCAATAGAGTAATTGAAAGGAGCTGTATCTTGGCCAACTCCAAAGACCTCAAAGGCATTTATAGTGACCTATATGAGAAAACATGGTGACCACAAAGTGTGTCATAATGGCTTGTCAACCATGCTGTGCTAATAACCGGTTCAAAGATAGAAAATACAGGGCAAGAATAAAACACTCAGTTTTGACAAGTCAGAGATCTCTGGAACTGATATTATGATCTATTTGTCCAAGTCTCCAAAGGATCTAGAAGCAGTGAAGTGATGACATTAGCTGATGATCCAGTTACTTGGGTTAATCAAGACAGAGGGGACAGACGGGGCCAATTAAGTAGCTGGGTAGCCCAGTGATAGATGAGTCATTATAGTCAAATGCAAAGATAATGCCATTGGGAAAAGCAATTTAAGTCATTCATGCACTTCCAGGCCAGGAAATCCTTCTTGTGTTTGAGGGGGAACATTTAGGAATCATCCGGCTCGGCCTGATGAAGTCATCTATTCAGTGTGCAGCTAACAATCAACAAAAGAGCCGAACACACAACGGGACGGGCCATATGGAATACATTTTGGTGGCTGGATGTGTATCTGTGCCTTCACTTCAATCACCTTTATAACAAATCTTCCTGAGGCCCTCTTTTTTTCTTCTGGCCACAGTCCCCCCTCCATTTATGTTCTTATCTCTCTAAACACAGAGTTTTGACGTATGGATCAATTTTTATTTTAGGTAAAGGCAAATATTATCCTTCCTAACTTCGAGTTTGGTACTTCAAATAGGCTGCTCTCTGTACACGTTTCCAAGGGACACTGCAGCGTGTTACAGAATTGCTTCTTTCCTTTTCTTAGCACCAAGAAGTCTATGTCTACACAACAGAATTTACATAGATGATTTGACATCTCTTCAGATCCCTCACATTTGTGTTGCAAATCTAGAATTGAAAAATGGGAAAATGTATTGTTATTTTCTGAAAAAAAAAATGTGTATGGGAAAAGAAAAGAGATTATGCATTAAAGAAAATCATGCTTACAACTGTTCCTTTAAAATCTACATCTCCTCCTGGAATCCCCAAGTAAAGGTTATCAATGGCTGCCATTAATAGGTTGAAAGGTTATCATGAACATTATTCCATCCCCTGATATGTCTTTTTCCTCTTGGATTTCTCCTGTTTTGTCTCCTTTTAGGTTCGCTCTCCTCTTCCCTACCACTAAATGTGGAATTCTTCAGTCCCTGCGGACTCAACCCTCTTCCCTTTTTGTTAGACAACCTTCCCCTTTCCATCCCCACCCTGCCTCATGTCCAAAAGCATCATCCTCTCATTGACTGTATCCAGGATGGTGAGACAGAAAGGCCAATTTCCCTGAGAAAGTACAATAAGCCTGATGCTTTCTCCATCACAGTCTCTTTTCTGGGAATTGGCAGAGTTAAGGAAGGAGCTTTCTTGTGAAGTGAAGTTGTATGAAACTTAGTAATTGAAAACAAACATAGAAAATGAAATAAAGGGCTGGGTGTGGTGGCGTACGCTTATAATCCCCACGCTTGGGAGGTGGAGACAGGAGGATCGCGCAGGTTCGAAGCCAGCCGTGCTGGCGTAAAAGACCCTGTTTCAAAAATATAAAATAGGTCTGGGAGTGTAGCCCGAAGGTTGAAGGGCTTCCAGGAACCCCAGTACCACCAAAAAAAATAATTTAAAAAAAGAAAATGAAATAAAGAGTCAGGCATGGTGGTGCATGCTTGTAAAGCAGTACTTGGGAGGCTGAGACAGGAGGATGCCAGATTCACGGCCAGCCTCAGCTACTTAGTGAGGCCCTCTGCAACTTAGTGAAACCCTGTTTCAATATAAAGAATAAAAAATAGGGATGGGGATATAGCTCAGAGGTAGAATGCCCCTAGGTTCCATCCCCAGCACTTCCAAAAGAAGGAGGAGGGGGGGAAGGAAAAGAAAAAAAGAAAGAAAGAAAGAAAGAAAGAAAGAAAGAAAGAAAGAAAGAAAGAAAGAAAGAAAGAAAGAGAATGATGGCTTTCCAGACCATGAAAAGACTGTAAGCCATGACTTCTATCCATAGTCCATGAATAGAAAAGTCAGTACAATTGCATCTGACAGCTTTGTTATGTATCATCATGTTTCTGTGTTCCAAGTTGTTTGCTAACCTTAGAACTTAATAAAATTGGACCAACTGTGGAAGAAAAAGAAAAAAGAAAAAGTAAAAAGGCATGAACAACTGGAACATTTTATATCTTGCTTCTTTGTTGATGTTCTACTTAACAAAATCTCCATTCTCCAATCTGTATCTATCATCAGACTGATTGAGGCACAGAGGTTAAGTCCTTTTGAGCCTGATAAGCAAATAGAAACTCTTTAAGAAAGGTGTTAGTTTTGAGGAATGACAAAAAAATCCATATGAGAAGACCAGATATAGAAAGTGTTCTTCAGGGGCTCACCTGTCTTCCTTGGTCCAGACCTCTAGGCCCCCTACTCAAAGTAAAGGGTTTTCTGCATTCTAATCTTTACTGTCCTACTTAACCTTTTAAACCATGAAGCTGTCAAAAGCTTTCTCAGCTTTTAACCTCTCAACTCTACTATAATATATATAATTATATATATTATAATTATGATGTAAACAGCTGGCAGAGATGTGAGTTTCACTAAACTTGAGAAGAGATGGCTACCATCCATTTTCTGGGAAAGCACTATGGTGCATTGGCTATAACACGGATTCTAGAACCCAATTGTCTGGGTTACACTCTGGCTTGGCTCCCTACCAACTATGTGAACTTAAGTTACTTGGCTTCCCCTCATGTATAATTCAGGGTTACAGGATCTACTTCAATATGGTCATTTTGAATACTAAGTTATTAAATGCCAAGTGCTTATAGAAGTGATGACATTAGCTACATGTGGACTATAATTGTAGTGATTGATTTTATTATTATTGTCCCTTAAGCTGCCTGATCCAACCAGTGGCCATCTGTATCACTTAAGACATATTTGTTTGCATGTGACACAGAGACCTTTATTGATGGGTGGGGAACCTAAGGGTACAAGGGATACCATCCAAGACCCTCCCTGTGCCTTATTTCTCATCTAAGCCAGCACTGTTCTCAAGTATCCTTCCTTCATGTGGTAGCAGAGATGTAGTTTAAGGATTACCTGATCTTTTTGTTGTTGTTGTTGTTGTTGTTGTTTTGGTGGTACTGGAGTTCCTGGAAACCCTTCTACCTCTGGGCTACACTCCCAGACCTTTTTTTTTTTTTTTTTTTTACTTGGAAACAGGATCTCCTAAGCAGGCTTCGAACCTGTGCGATCCTCCTGTATCTGCCTCCCAAGTGCGGAGATTACAAGCGTGCACCACCACACCAGCTTACCTGATCTTTTCACTTCTTCCTCAGTGGGTCTGTAAGAAAAACTCTGATAGTCCCAGGTTGTGGCTCATCATTGAACCAATAATCTGAAGGACAAAGGGCTTCAATTGCTCAAGACTGAGCCTCATGCTTTCTTAGCAAAGAGGAAAGGCAGGGCCAACCCTCCCCAAGTTCTTGGTGCCCAGAAGGAAAGATGTTCAGCAGATGTCTACTGCTCAACCTTTCTCAAAACACAATCTGGGGCAGTTTTTGTTTTTTGGTTTTTTTCGGTGGTGGTGGTGGTGGTACTGGGGTTCCTGGAAGCCCTTCTACCTCTGGGCTACACTCCCAGACCTATTTTTTTTTTTTTGAAACAGGGTCTCTTAAGCCAGCGCGGCTGGCTTTGAACCTGCCCAATCCTCCTGTCTCCGCCTCCCAACCACAGGGATTACAAGCATGCGCCACCACGCCCGGCCTGGGGCAGTCTTTTAAGGCAGAATTAGATGATCACGATTGACATATGTACTGAAATTTTTACAATTTTTCCATCTGTGATGTTCCAAATAAATATTGGCTAGATATCAGATATTACTAAAGCAGGGCTTCTGTCCAGTCTTAATGAACACCTGGCCAATCAGGATGGAGGTGAGATATGGCCCATCAGTCCAACCATAGCAGCACACTCCCATGGAACAGCAGCTCTGCATCAAAGGCAAACATTGAATTAACTTCTAGGAGACCTAAATGTCCAATCCTACTCATTCTTATGGAGTGAATGCTGCCTATATTCATCTACCCATATAAAAGCAAGACTGGAGTAAGCAGGCTTCTTCACAACTTTTAATGCTCTTTAATTTCTTTCTCATCTTCTTTGTGTGAGCCCTGCACGGGGACACACACTTGGGACAAAGGATGACCTTTTGAGCTGAACCACTAAAACCTTGATAGGGCACACAGATTTTGCTTGCACTTCTAGTTTAGGTAACACTGTCTGGTTTTGTTTTGTTTTGCTTTTTGTTTTTATTTTCCTGGCTGAGCAAAGCAGAGCTTCCCTCTCTCCTCCCTTGTCTAACACCACCCAAGTCTTCACAAAACAACCCTGGTCTCAGCTGGACTGATCTCTGTCCAGGAATACGCTACTTCTTCAAAATCAAGTTAGATGAAGTGTCCTTTGATTAAAGACTTAGATGAAGAGAAATTTAATGGGCCAGCTCAATTTAACTAAAAAATGTATATCAACTGCTGTGATGTGTATTTGTGTATGAGTGTGTGTGTGTGTGTGTGTGTGTGTGTGTGTGTTCGTATTACACTCCCTTATCCTGTGTTTAAAGCACTTAGCAGAGTCCATATCAAATAGGCATCTCCCACCAGCCCCGCAGCTGGGCCTGGCTTTACTTGCTTTCGGCCTCTACCAGCACCTCTTCACCATCTTGTGTTTCAGGTGCAGGACAGAGCCCACAGGTCCTCACACAAAGCTCTTTCCCCTCCCTCTCAGCCCCTTCCCCGCTAATGTGCAGGCCTACAGAAAGACTGAGGATGGTTTTCCCAGTTCACCTGGCCTTGCTTCCCTCTTTCCAATGGGAATTGATGGATTTTACACCTGTCTCCTTTCAGGATTGCAGAGAATACAGCGACTTGCAAGAAACACACAATACTTCAGGCAGAGACTGAAGGAAATGGGATTCATTATCTACGGCAACGACCACTCTCCCGTTGTCCCCCTGCTCCTCTACATGCCTAGTAAAGTAGCGTAAGTATCCCAGGGCTCTCAGAGTCATGCCCAAACCCAAATCCCCTGTGACCAGGCTAGGATGAGGCCTTTGACACACAAGGCTTTGCTTGAGCTCGGAAGCCACCTGCTGGCCATCAGCAGAGAGCTTTCCACACGCCTTATAGAAAAGGAGCCAGGTAGTAAGGCCCAGCTCTCTCCCTGCCACCATTTCCAAGCTCTGGAAACTTGGGGAGATCAGTTATCTCAACTGTAAATTAGAGACCATGCTGAGCCTCCTTCTGACCCTGGACCTTCCTCCTGGATGACTTCTAAAGGCCAGCCCTCCCAACATCACCATCAAAATAACCAGACTCTGCTTTATCCTGTTGCATTTGCATGGCCATTCTCAGGATCCTTAGTTTGATTACAGGGAAACTGGGGCTGAGAATACACAATTCATCCAAGGTGATACAAATAAAACACGAGTCAGATGGGTGTGACAGGTCACACCTGTAATCCCAATACTTAGGAGGCTGAGACAAGAGGATCACAGGTTATCAGCCAGCCTCGGCAACTTAGTGAGGTACTGTTACAAAATTAAAAAAATAAAAATAAAATGGGGCAGGGGGGTAATGCTAGGAGGTAGAACACCCCTGGGTTCGATTCTCAGAGCCACAAAAAAAAGTAGTGAACCTAAGAGGCAATTCTACCACCACCCCCAAACCTAGGTTGACTTCAAAGCACATTCCCTTAACAAAAAAAAAAAACTTTTATGTCTCTGTTGTATGCCTATTTGGGGTTATTTTCCACTGCTTGCAGCTCTGAAATTGAATAGAAAAAATATGACCAGAATAATTTTATTCATGAGCCATTCTTCCACCTGTGTGAGACCAATTATGTGTTATTAAAAGGAAGTTAACCAAAATTCTCTTTAAATGTAGAACTGGTGTCTTTGACCACGAACATGGTGTAAAGTAATATTGATCATGTGTCTTAAATTCCACAGAGCCTACCTTCCCTCCAAAATAACCCTATTGCTAGAATATTCTGTCTGACTCTCTAGTCGCGTGACCAAATTCACAGAGCATTTGCAGCAGAAAAGTACCAGTAAAAGAGACATGAGGCCCAGAGATTGAAAACTCATGGAGTGTAGGACTGAGTCATGAGTTCCCCAAAGAACTGATGCTTTGAAGCATGCTCTTGGGTCATTTCACCACAGCAAAATATCAAGTTAAAGCACACACATGAGTTGTTCAGCAAGCCACGCTATTAGCAACCAGTCACAGATCTGGCCAAGGGTGGAGTCGTTCAGAAATGTCACACCACAGCTCTCTGTGCTGATGGTGATGATGTTGGGGTGGGGTGTTATCAATGATTCCAAATAGCAGATGATCAAATGCCCTCTGCCATATGATTAGGGAAAGGACCAAAGAGCACCTACATTTATTCAGAGAGGCAGGGGAAAATGCATGCTCTGGAAGGAAGAGTCCAAAGTTAGCTTATGTCTAATATTTTATCATTAGTTCAAAGGAAAGAATCCAAAACAAACTCATTGAGATGCAGAGTGCACAGGGCTAGCATGGCAAGGGGAAGGAACACGCTGGGTAGTTTTGCTCTGATGGGAGAAGCCAGAATGAGAATCTCTACAGGTTGGAAAAGGAAACCAACCTGATGAGAAGGGCCTGGGAAAAGTTTTTAAAATGCATTTGTCTAACTAAATTCATTTTAAGCTGACATATAAAAATATTTAAAATCTACAGTACTAATTGAGTACTGTATAAGGTTGTTTGTTTTTGGTTTTGGTGTTTTGTGTCGTACAGGAATTGAACCCAGAGGCATTCCACCTCCAAGCCACACCCCCAGCCCTATTTTTTATTCCTTATTTTGAAACAGAGTCTCACTAAATTGTGGAGGGCCTCACTAAGTAGCTGAGGCTGGACGTGAAACTGAAATCCTCTTATTTCCGCTGCCAAGTACTGGGATTACAAACATGGGCGTGAGGTTTTTATATATGCATACATTGTATAATGTTTAGACCAGGTTAAACATACCTGCCTCCTCAAACATTTATCGAATTTCTTTATGTGAGAAAACATTCAGAATGCTCTCTTCTAGCTTTTTAGGGTATACGATACATAATTGTCAGCTATTGACACCCCACTGTGCCATAGCATGCCAGAACGTCAAACACGCTTCAAGAATTCACTGATATGATATATTTCACGTAAAAGTCATGTTCTGTGGCATGGTGAGAGGCTTGAAATCAAGAAGAATTTTACCTAGCCTCTTTGAAACTTGGTATTATTAAAACATCGTGGTTTCTCCACATTTCCGCCCATGTAGAATGAAAAAATAATCTCTAGCTAGTTATCAAGCACTGGAATCATCAATGAAGTTCGATATAATGTGATTTCATCCATAAAATGTGTACTTCAATAATCAAGAATGAATTATGCTTAGCATGTGGTACAGGGAGGGTTTGAATTCTCTCTCACGGTCCTTGTGGTACACTTGGGAGAACAGCACAGGCTGCTTGCAGTGCAATGTCAATGCACTGTTATTATTATTATTTCATATATTTTTCATGTCTTCCAGCCCATGCCAGCTCTAATTTGCTTTGAGGAGTACAAGCCCAGAGGCTCATTTCATCAAATGTTCAGTGCAATCACAGACATTAACATAAGGGTAGCAGTGGTACTATACGTTTTTAAATGCAAAAGTGCTCTAGGGAGGCCCCAGCTGAGCTAATGAATCAACAGAATCATAGATTTTGCTCTATATTCCTTGGCAAAACTCGCTTCCTTTGGTACAAAGAGAACTATGCAGACAGTGAAAAGGGTCTTCTGAGCGCCCCAAACCTGGCCTAAGACCATGGGTCGGGTGGTTTGTAGTCAAGCAATAAAAGCACTTGACTTGCTTCTCAGTTATGAGCCCTCATCCCGGGCAGTTCTGTGAGCAGCCTTCCATGGGGTGATCAAGAAGGAGAAAGACAGTGTCTGTTTGCAAGTTTATCAGCTAGAAAGCGTCATTGCCTTGTAACCCTCCCAGTTTAAGTCAAAAGGTGAACCTTGCCTGGCCCGAGCCAGGGGCCAGGGAAGCTGTAGGTTCCCTAGGTCTTTGCAGTTTGCTGCTTCGTTCGATAACCTGCTTTCTACCTGGGGCAACGAAAAAGCAGACTGCTAAGCGGCAAGACAGATGAATGGGCAAGCAGGCTAACGCTCCATGTCTGACTCAAGAATTCTGAGTTATGACTGGAAGGCTTCTGTGGCGCTGTTAGCCTTCAGCCTAAAATAATATACCAGCAACCTCTTAATGCTAAGAACAGATCTGAGGCATTTATTTTACTTATGGGTAGAGCCACTTGGTAATTAAGGTTTCCTGCAGAGAGAAACAGGGCCCAAAGGGGGAAAAGACTCACTTGGGGGTAAATGCCTTTTTATCTGACCTTGGCTCTCAGCGTGAGCAATTTGCAGACTTTGAATTTAATATTCCAGCATCATTACTGAGATTAGCTTTAGAAAAGAAGAAAGCTAGAAGGATGAAGGAAAGGAATCATGGCTTCCAAAGGTTTTATGCCGCATCAAAGAGCTTTGTAGTCAGTATGACGCATATCCCATCAGCAGCATCTGCCCATGCAGTCTCTGTGTGTGAGCCTTCTTCCTCTGCCTCCCTCCGGTCTGATTTCCCTTCCAGCCAGTGAATGGGTCTATTGCTCCTGTGCATACCTGGGTATGTTCACTCACACATGAACAGATGAGAAGACCCTTGCAATTTCTTATCTCTGATTTGATGTAAAATCTAATCTTTGATTTCGGAGTGGGAATATTGGCTTGCTCTTGAATCCTACAGACCCCAGATCCTATTCTTCCAATTATAGTCACTAACTACATTAAGTTTTTATAGTCTATTACTGGATTAAGTTTTTCAAACATACAGGCCTGCATTTAATGTATATACCTTCTCGTGTACTTGTATTGTGTTAGCTGTTTGTTTATTATTCCTAGGGATTTTGCAAGTAAAAGATTTTTTTTAACCAATGTAGACTTGTTAAGCCAGACTCACATACATCAATATTTTCTGCTCAATGCCAAAGACTCAGTATCCATGATTATTTAATCAGGTCCATAATGCTATACTCCTAGTTATGAGGAACCTTAAGTGAATCCTCATTTCTCTTTCAGCTGCTTTTGACAGATTTTAATAACTTTGAATAGCCTCTACTTAATATCAGAAATAGAAAAAATCAATTAGCCTTATTCCTTTGTGGGGAGACAGGATAATTGGCTTTTTTGTTTGTTTGTTTGTTTGTTTGTTAACTTTCTATTTTCTCTTTTCCTAAGGGCTTTTGCAAGGCAGATGTTAGACAAAAAAATTGGGGTGGTGGTCGTTGGATTTCCAGCCACTCCACTGGCAGAGGCTCGGGCTCGGTTCTGTGTTTCAGCGGCACATACGCGGGAAATGTTAGACACAGTGAGTATAACTTAATGCCAGTGGGATCTCTGGTCCTGGTCCGTTGAATCCTGAGCAATCCTTTTATTCAGCCCGATTAGAATGTTCTGGATTTCTCGTGGATTGTGTAGGAGAACAGGACTAATGACAAATGTAACTTACTGCTAAAATCTAGGGTATATCAACTTCCAACACTATAATTGATTCAGTAGATAGAAAATAAAATCAATTCAGAAAATACTTACCAAGTCAATATTTTGCTTTCATAGAAAAGACTGAGTAGTCAAATATTATGGTATCTACTTATTATGAAATGCAAAAAATAATCCCACGTGCTTTTTTAGTGTCAACTCCTTGCATCCTGATATTTTCCATGTCCACAAAATCTTCCATCATAAAATATCACTCAACTAAGCAATATTTTGAAAAAAACAATAAGGATAGATCTCATTATATCATCCAGATCTGAGTCAGGTGGAAATCACTTCAAAACTGCCAGTTTTTGCCCCTGAATTTTAATTTGAATTTGAATGAATAATATCAGAGAACTAAGCCATCCCAATCAACTTGGGGCTAATGGAAATCTCAATATCAATGCCGTTTTCAAACATTCTTGAGTATTCACCACACACAAACCCCGGGGCAAAAGGTCTAGGAGAAGATACTAGTAAACAAGCAACAAATTATAATACCAGACAGTAAAATCATGATGCGACGGGAATACAAAGCACACTGGGAACATGAAGGTGGGAATGAATGACCAGAATGGAGATGACTCACCGTGAAGTGGCTTCCCAGCTGGGCATTGTAATATAAAGAGTGTGAAGCACCATTCAGAGCTTCTGACCAGTCCTGCAGCATAGTCCTATTACTCTGAAATAAATGTAACAAAGGGGTTAAATAGGAAAAAAGGGGAGAGGAAAGGACCTTAAATGGAGCTGTTTGAAGAGAAAAAGAGATGGCAAGGTCAGTAGGAGCAGAAAGAAAAAAAACAACAACCTGTGACCAGACTTTACAAAAGCACCAAGCTGCCAAGATTTGGCAAATGACTGTGTGCAGAGCATGTGTTGAAAGAGAAAAGCACCTTTGAGGTCTCCGCTCTGGTGCACAGAAGGATGGTAAAGGAGTTAAGAGGAGACAGGTGTGCAATCGGGATCAGCAACTCTTCAGTTGAGTGGGGAATGAGGCGAGCTTGGCTTTACATGTGTGGAGATCACATGTCCATGGGCCATCTCTGGAAGAAAATTCTAAAGGACTCCATTCTAGAGCTTGGACAAATATGCAGGGCTGGAGCTGTTGTCATTTAGGAAGTGATGGTTGAGTGCTAGAAGATATAATTATCCAGAAACAAGCAAAAGTGAAGAAACCAAAGGCAGGCTCTTGCAGTAAAGGAATCCCAGCAGGGAGTTAGAGAAGTCAGAAACGAGGTGGGTGAGTGCAGTGTTGAGAGGAGAGGGCCAGGCATAGTGGTACACCAAGTAATCCCAGTACATGGGAGGCTGAAACAGGGGGATAGCAGGTTTGAGGACAGCCTAAGCAACTTAGTGATACTCTCAGCAACCTAGTAGGACCCTGCTTGCTTCAAAATAAATAAATAAATAAATAAATAAATATATATATATATATATATATATATAGAGAGAGAGAGAGAGAGAGAGAGAGAGAGAGAGCTGGGAGTGTAGCTCAGAGGTAGAATATCATTCCCCAGGGAAAAAAAAAAGAGGAGAGAGAAGGATCAAAATGTCCCAGCAAACGTAGAAAAGTTCAGATGTAGTAAGCAAGGAGAAGAAACTATTGAATTGGCAATTTGTGAGAGCTCAGTATTCCATAGAGTGGACAACTTCAGGCGAATGCAAGAAAATAAGAATACAAAAAAATAAAAGGGTAAAGAGGGTAGTTTGAGCTCTAGGAACACACACAAACACACACACACAGGGTACTCATCTCTACCATCTTTACTATTATAGCCTCAGGACTTCAACCACTGTATGACACACGGTAGGAACACTAAAAATATATAGAGCAACACATTAGTGATATCTTGAGCTAACTCTAGATTTCGCGATGCTGATTTCAAGGTATAGAAGGGTAGAACTCTAGATTTCGAGATACCCTTCTATATTTTCCAGGTTCTCTAGAATAAGTTTATATTTCTACTACATTCATTTTAACAAAGAGCTTATTTGTGCATGTGGTACTAGAGATTAAACTCAGGCATATTGTACCTCCGAGCTACACCCCCAGAGCTTTTTAAAATTGTTTTGTTTTGAAACATGGTCTCACTATGTTGCTGAGGCTGTCCTCAAACCTGTGATCCTGCAGTCTCAGTCTCCCAAGTGCTGATATTACTGTCATGCAACACCACGCTCATCTAAATAGCTCCTTTTGAGTGGAAGGAGATGGTGGCAAACAAGAGTAGGCAAGTATTTCAAGAAGTTTGGCTGTAAACTCAAGAAAGTTAGGTTTAGGAAAAGCCTTTAAAAGTGGAAAAACCCCTTTTACATGTTTATTTCTCAGAAGAAGAGGATAATGAAGAGGGGGTTCTACAAGAATGGGTGAGAAGAGATAGGAATCCCAGCAGGGAGTAAAGGAATCCCAGCTGGAACACTCACCAAATAAAACAGCAGCAGACCAGTGCAGTCAGAGACCAGGTTTGGAATAAAAGAACAAACTGGTTCAACATCTCTCTTTCTGACTGAAGACGGCTCCTTTACCAAGGCAAGCTCAAGCTTCTTAATCCTTTCACTTGCCCGATCAAAATTATAAAGACATAACCAGCTGGGAAGTCTTCCCACTTCATGACAGCGTCCAACCTAGAGGTGATCTCTACTTCCTTAAAATCATCTCTAGCACAGACCCAAAATCAATGGCAAGCCCTCTCCCACCTCCTGACACCATGAAGATTTGGCTCTGGAGTGTGCTGGTCCACCCCTCCATGAGCTACAGAAACCTGACTTTGAGGACTGGTTCCTACAGGAGACTTTAACATAAATAAATATATATATATATGATATATATATATATATATCATATATATATATATATATATAGTTACTAGGGATTGAACCTAGGGGCATTCGATCTCCCCCTGGCCCTAATTTATTTTTTATTTAGGAACAGGGTCTCACTAGGTTGCAGAGGGCCTCACTAAGTTACTGAGGCTGGTCACAAACTTGTGATCCTTCTATTTCAGCCTCCCAAAGTACTGGAATTACATATGTACCCTACCATGCTCAGCTTAACGTAAAGTATCTGTAAATCTATACATGCATTCCCAATATATTATGTACATTGCATAACAGACATGAAAAGAGAAGCTAAAAAGATTAAGATAAAACAAATCAAAATCCTAACATTTTCTTCCCATCTTTTCCATGACTGTCACATACCTCCCCCGGGTGCTCAGGCAATCCTCTTTGGAAACCACTGAGATATTGCATACCCCACCTTCAGAAATATCATTAGCAACCACTCCATATGAATGTCATTTAAAAGATGACTTCTGCTGCTCTCTCTTAGTATATAGATTTGATGTAGGAAATTCAGAAAAAAGGGAAGAATATTTAAAACGTGCAAGATTTTATGACCAAGAAATAAATCACTCTTAATATACTGGTAATTATGTGAGACTACAACACACCAGTAAAAGCATATTAAAATTAAATTAGATTTTGGCATGGTGGCACACCCTTGTAATCCCAGTACTTGGAAGGCTGGCGACAGGATGATTACAGATTTGCAGCTAGCTAGCCTCAGCCACTTAGTGAAGCCCTCTGCAACTTAGTGACTCTCTAGTTCAAAATAAAAAATAGGGTTGAAGGGAAAGCTCAGAGGTAGAATACCTCTGGGTTCAGTCCCCAGTACTGCAAAAAAAAAATTTAAATTAAATTAAACTGGTGGATTTATAAACTTTTGTCAGTTTGAAAAACTTCCCATAAGCCCCATTTGTCACTGATTTGAATGTTACCATCATATACGCCCATGTCAGAACATTACACTCTAACATTGTCTTCTTCCTCATCTGACGTGTTAAGAAAAACAGGCTCAGACAGATTTAAAAGGTGCATCTAATTCAATAGGATGAGTATCTAGTAGGAGTGAAGATACAAGAATAAAAAAATAAAAATAAAAATATATATATATTTTTTTTTTACTTTCTGGATCCCAATTGTTCATGTGCAAAATGTATCACTTAAAGTAAGAGAAATGAAACAGGTGTGGTCTTAGTCCCTGAGGGTTTTAAGTTCTATTATTCCTTGGGATGTAAAGAGTATTTTAAAACGGGGTGGGGCGAGAGGAAGCTTGGGAGGGTTGAGGGCCATGCTAATTAGCTCCCACGCGGTTCCACTTTTGTTCTTGGCCAGGTTGGCTTACTGTGTCATGAAGGCATAACCTCAAATGTAATCTGCAACCTTATCTTTGTCTTCCACAAGGTTATATGTAAGTCATTAAATTTTAAACAAAATTCTTAAAGGGTTTAGATGGGTCTGATGTTTTTATTCCCCTCCTCACATTCCCCCCAAAATACAAACATTCACAATGTGAAGTTAGACCATTAAATGAAATGAATTAGCATTTAACATTCCTCTAGGTCTTATAAACCACAACCTGATGATACGGATCTTGCTCTTTTTCTTTAAAATCAAGTAAACGGGCAAAATAAGACTGAGGGTCTTTGTGAAGCTTGCCATTAACCTGGGCTTTGCAAAACAGGGCCACTTAGGGGTTTGACGATAACTGATGGAAGGCAATATCATTGCAGGTTTTGGAAGCCCTGGATGAAATGGGTGATCTCCTAAGACTGAAATATTCCCGACACAGGAAATCAGCACACCCTGTACTCTATGAAGAACTGAGCTTTGAACTTGACGACAATTAAGTTTTCTGGTTCTGAATGGAGCATAAAGACTTTGCCAGAAAGACCTTCCTCCTTGCCTCAGAAGGAATTTAATAAGTGGATTTTTCCCCCTTCCTAAGGACGATTTTGTTTTCCAGACCAACTTAATTGAATGGAGGGAGACACTGTTGTGTTTTTACTGACTTCGAATCTTGACTACACAACTAAAAATATGGTCCCAAATTTAAGTTTCCCCTCTCCCAAGTACCTGCTAGAAACACACACGCACACACACACACACACACACACGCGCACACACACACACACACACACACACACACACACATTTCTAAGAATATTTTTAATGGCCATGAGCCCATGTTTTAGCTGCTACTGTATATCCTTTTTGGTTCAACCCCTCTCAAGGGTTCCAACCAAAAGAGAAGATTTTGATTGCTAATTCAGTAATCTCACTGTATGTTTATTTCATCTGCAGACATGGGTGAGGGTGGCAGAGAGAAGCTGACTTCCTCGTTCCACCCATAAAAGTACTAGCGACTGTTTCTCCATTATCATGGGAGCTCCAGGCAGAAGTGTAGAGCAATGTTGCTTCTACCGTTTGCCACATTTGGACTTCTTCCAAGGACAAGTGTCAAAAGACACAGTTAATGTTTTGAAGGAGAGTGTGGAACTGGGTGGCAGCAACTGGAGACGTCTTTGAAGGAAACTTTCCTTTTCCTCTTGCTGTTCTCCTACAGTTTTACTGCTGAGCTTTTGAGGTTTGGAAAATTCAAGATGCTTGTGTCAAAAGGGGGTGCAGAAAGCAAGCAAGCACACACCAAGTTTTGGCTAAAACTAAAACTGTTAAGTTATAAAAACTTAAACGGTGCCATGCAAAGTGAATGTTCAACTTGCCTGACCTTTATTGCTTTAAGGAATAAGTAAATTTTCCTATTGAATTTTGAGTAAATGGTGAGACTCAATTTCCTTTCACACTGACTCCCAAGACTGCACTTGAAGAATTGATTGATTCAAAAAGGACATTTAAAAGCAAACTTTCTCTATATCTTTCAAGACCGCCGCACCATTCGGGTCTATTAAATAATGCTGTTGTTTTGACATTTGTACTCAGATTGGGTACAAAGTGGGCTTGCACATTTTGGGACAACTGACTGTAATTTCTTTGTTTTATTGCATTCTCTCTCTTATTTTTCTTACATATATACACGCATACACACACACACACACACACACACACACACACACACACAATGTAAACGCTGAAAAATTAGTCCTTTGCTAATTGGATAGAGTTGGTATGGAAAAAGCCAGCGCAAAACCTTATCTTTAACAAGCTCCCAGATGGTGCCCAGATTTGAAAACTCTAAAGAGCAGTGGTGACCTTTTAGCCAAGCTTCTGTAACAGTTCGAATGAGTTACAAAACATTCCACTCCATCAAATGACACTGTAAACAAATCACTTCAAGAGAGGTTTGGCTTTGTGTGACACAGATGGGCCCACGCTTTCATGCTGTGCACTGAGATAGAAACTCAACCGCGGCGCCAGCACTGGACGGAGCAATACGCCCTGACACTCAAAGCTTGTTCAAGGAAAAAGGTGATCATCATGGAAGGCTTTGTATAAATTCTAACCCCCACGGGCTGATCATTTAAAATGTGAATCACAGTGATGAAGTTCCTCATAAATGACTAAAATCTAAAAAAGTACTGTTAGAAGAAGTAAAGACAGAGGTCCTGAGAACAGTTTCCTCGTCCAATGATGGGTTTTGATAATTGGATTCCAATCTTCTCAATCAACCGGAGCAGCATTACTTGTGCAAAGAAAGCATGTGTCATATTAATGTGCAAAGAAAGGAAGACATGCAGGTCTTTCCTCTTTACTGTTTGCATTTGAATGACACTGTTCCTAGTTCACTGTCCAAAATGCATGACTATCTGGAGTTCTGTAAAGGAAACAGGAGGTGAAGAGGGCAGAGACATCTGGGCCTTCCCTAAGGTATAGCAAAGCAATAGGCATCGTCCTTCTGACCTTCAATCTTCCTATATACCTTCACACCTGGTCTTTGAGTTTCAAGCCCCGAGGTAGACCGGCGTTTGCCTGTCTACCCTTATCACTCTCATGGAGAAACTTAGGTCTGATTTGTTACCCACCCAGCATGTGGGGCAGGAAGGATAGTCCCTTTTCATTAAGATCCAGAAGTCCAATTTATTGCATTCCCACATACAACAGAGAAGACCTACTTCTGTCAGAGAGTCTACATTGAATATACAATTATGAGAACTATAATCCAAGTAGGATGTTTTCTGAGTGCTTTAGAAGATAACATGACTCATTGGTCCAGTAATAGAGGAATACATGTCAAATAGGATGTGATTCGTGAAGAGAGTGATTGTGAATAATGGGAATTTGTCACAAGAGAAAGTCCTCTCTTGCTAGGTTAATAAGACTATGAGTTTAAGTCAGTGGGGATTATTGACTCTTAATAATTATGTCAGAGCTTGGGTTTGTAAGGAAAATGAATTTTCTAACAATATTATAAAGCTGTACATGCCCCAACTCTCCTGTTCTCACACACACACACACACACACACACACACACACACACACACACACCTTTCCTTTACAGAGGAAACAAGAATATAAAGCTATAGAGGTGAGAGTCTGATTGGATGACAGAGAAATGAAAGATGTTGTTCTAGGAAATAACTTTCATGGAAGCAGAAGATAAAGGTTCCAATCTGATATTATAAGGATATATTTTCATGCTAAGGAAATGGTATAGACTTATTCCTAATATTTACATGTAATGATGGCATCATGGATATTTAGCCATATTGCCTTTCAGTATGTTTTGGTTTAACAGAGACGACGGGCTTCAGAATTTACAAGGACGCCTATTACCATGAAGAACCTTGGGCCCATACCAGGTCTCCACTGAGTCAAATAGCTGTGGTACCCAGGAATCTAGACCTAACAAGCCTTCCCCAAATGATTCTAGTGCATGATGGAATTTAAGAACCATTATCTTTGATTTTGGTAGGCCAGTTGGCTCTAATATCATAGCAGGAACATTGTTATGATTTCCTGTTCATATTTAAGTATCTATACTGGTAAAGTGAGTTTATTCCATGTTCACCTTTTTCATCAATGAGACATTTTATCTCAATTTTCCAAGTAAACATGCTCACAAATAATTGACCCAATACTGAAGATTAATATGTCATACATTTGGGTGAAATTTCCTCTCAAGTTCTTCTGAATCAGTCCTTACAAGATGGCCTTTTCCCCTCTTCTATCTTTAAAAACAACTTCAATTTCTGACTATTTTAACAGCGGCTCCTCAGTAGGGTGAAATTCTTAATAGTTTTTCAAACATGCATTGTGGGTCTGTATTTTTCTTCAGGGATAGAAAATACATAAATGTATTACTTTGATTCAAAAATCTAAGTTCTAAAGATGAAACCTGGGCTCTGTTACACATAACAATATTGATTTATAGCAATGGTAATAATGACAATGAGAATATCATCTGGTAAATCTGTGCTTTTTCCTGGTCTCAGTACAGCAAGAAAAGTGTATCTGAAATTTCTTCTCTCACAACACTCTACCTAGCTATGTAGCATTGAGGAAATTAAAAGTAGACTGTCTCTTAAATGTTCCAGGTAACTATTGTGGAACATTGCCTTGTGGTATTGTGATGTACAGTCTGTGCTGTATGTGTGGGTATGTCTGTGATATAATGTGTTTCACTGAAACATTTGAGATGACCAATTTTATTTCATTCTGCCTCTGAAATGTTAGTTTCTTTAATAAACAAATCACCAACATTGGCAGCATAAAAATAATAAATGGTTTTGTGTTGATTTAGTTTAGGTTACCTAAGAAAGAAATTTCACAGAAATCTGCATTTAGGAATTTAATTGGGAGAAATTGATGGGAATGGCTCGGACAAGCCTACACCTTCCTGAGAACCATTGGTGTGCATCTCTTCCCAACTCCTCATTCAGCGGCCTTACATTGGTAGCTTGAAATTGGCCACAGTGGGAACATGTATATCATTGGAGCTGGCAAACATTAAAAAATCAGGATTAGGAAAAAGGAGAACTGTGGTGTAATCAGAGAAAAAGCCTTTGTCAATTCCATGAAGAATTGAGATGGCCCTATAGAGTTATCTCAAATAGCGGAAAGAAAACTAGTCCTTTATGTCTTTCCACTACCACCTAATCACTGGTTAAAGGTGTAGGGCAGGGTGTTACTTTGGGCAAGAAAACTCTGTTCTAATGAAGACTGTTCCTGTGTTCTATTAAGAGTTTATTTTCAAAACATCCACTTATAATAAAATTTATAATGACAAATCTCAAATATACAGTAAAATAGAATAGTATAGCAATCACTATAATGAACCCACATATGCCTATCACCTATGGAACATCATCAATTCTTGGTCAGGCTTTCCATCTCCTTCCTTACCCACTCCATTTCCCCTCCCACCAGATTACTTTAATGTGAACCACAGAGACCATCTCATTTCATGAGTAAATATTTCATCAAGTCTTTCTTTAAACCTTATTAAAATATAAGTCTTCAGAATAACAAAGGAATCAAAATGAGTCAAATATTAAACTATACATTCCCAATCTCATTTGCATGTGAATTCCCCGGATCAAGATTAGAATTATATGTTGTGTCTTGAAAGATGATAATTCAATCATTTTAGAAACTTATCATGTGTCAGACATGTACTAAGAACTCCAACTCTTATAGACATTCATAATGGATTTCTTGGAAAGCAACAGCATATAAGTTGTAAGTAGATGAGCAGAGCATAAAGAGAATTTCCAAGACTCTGACGGGACATTGCTCTTTCTTAGAATGCTTATCCTGTTTTTTATCAAATCACCCTTCTTAAAAGGTTATTTCAGCTAAACTTTATATATTAGCAGGAGTCATTCAACCAAGAATAAGAGAATACAGCACATCAAATCCATTTACAGGTTTGGAAAAGGTGGAAACCTATGCCAGTTTGGACTTAAGGTGATACTCATTATTCTAATTCTCTTTGAATCCCTTGATCCAAGCAAGAAGCTGAGCTATGACATTTTTCAAGTCAAGTGCTCTGAGAATTTATCACAGACACAAGTCAATAAAACAGCCAATGACAGAAGGTCAGAAAAGAAGCAGGAGAATTTTTTTTTTCTTTTTGCTGCAGCATGAAACAGTGCTCCCTTTTATTCAGGCCAGATGCTAATTTTTATATCAAAAATATTGATTGAAGGGACTAGTGATCTTGGCTTTTCCCCAAGTTTACTCATTAGGTTTGGGTCGGCTGCAGTGCCCATGGCCAAGGGTAGGTCTGGCTCCAATCACCACGCTGCTCTCTACTTCATCATGGGCCAAGGACTACGGCAAGGAAATTGCAGCTTCTGTGTTTCTCCGGCCTGTAAGTTTGTTTTTTCCAGATTTGAAGCATGCAAGGAGCAAATGTGTAAGGAGGACCGAAAGAGGTTGAATGGCCTCACCTTGATGAGATCAAGCCACCCTCCAAGTAGACTGTGGTCCCCGGCAGGAAGAAAGCTCTGTGTGTGAAAAATGAGTGTGTAGCAACCTGAGGTCACAGAAAAAGATCTTGGCATCTTTCAAACAAGTTTTTCCGTTGGCTGATGTAGTCCATCAGTCTGACTTTTTTTAAAAAAAGAGTAAAATAATCTCCCTTGCAACAGTACATGATTTCCCCATAACGTGGCTATTTTGTAAATAATTGCAGTTGTCATGCAACTATTTTTATAGTGTTCATACCAATTTCATATCATTTATACAAGTCTTTAAAAATCTTTACATGCATAATGCTTCAATAAATCATAGTCCCAAAGTATAGACATCTATAACAAATGGGGTTTCCCCTAAATATAAGAGAGTATATTGATATTAAAAATATATACAGTTCAGTTCCCCTAAAACATTTCCAACAAAACAACTAGGAAGGTTTAACTTTAAAAAATTTCTTAAATAAAGTTTTAAAGCATAAATTTGTAAGAGACTGTATTAACAAGACAACCCAAAGTAGGGGTCAAACAAATGTTAAAGAATTTCCTGAAGTTAAAGTTATAGATGGCTTTCTTCTACAGATAGTAGTCAATTTACAAGCACATTATATAAAAATAATATATTTTATTAAAATGGGTTCATATCTAGTAATATAAAAATTTGTTTGAAAATGACATTGAAGTCAGGTATGGTGGCTCACACTTGTAATTCCAGTACTTGAGAGTCTAAAACAGGAGGATAGCAGGTTCAAGAGCAACCTCAACAACTCAGGAAGGCCCTCAGCAGGCTTGGGGAGACTTCATTTCAAGATAAGAAATAAGAAATAGCTGAGGGTGAAGCTTGGCGATGGAATGCCCCTGGGCTTAATCCCTAGTATTTCCCCCCAAGAAAATGCATTGATTTTTTATTGTACATTTATTTTTTATAATAGTCAAGAAGACAGTAGGGGAAAATATGAATTATTCACATTAATCAACATAGCCCTTCATTTTTAATAAAGATAGAAGACAAGGGATTACCAGATATTTAAGAAAAACCAGCAATATCAAAATGAGTGTCAAGATGAGAAAAAAAAGAAAAAATTCTTCACTGACAGAAATAATTGATAGAAAAGAGAACTTTTTAAGTGTTCCAATTATGAATTGCATAAGTCAAACTGGTTGTACTTTTTTATGATACCATATCCACAAAACAAGGGTAGACTGATACAAAAAGAAATCTAGAACTCATAAAAATTAAAAATATCTACTATTCAAATGTTTGGTGAAAATAAATTAATAAAAAGCAAAGAAGAACTGTTTAAATTTCCCTCAGAATATAAAACAAAGATTAAAACAATTAAAAACTAGAAAAAATTGAGCCGGCCGTGGTGGCGCACGCTTGTAATCCCCGCGCTTGGGAGGCAGAGAGACAGGAGGATCGCTCAGGTTCGAAGCCAGCCCCGCGCGCTGGCTTAGGAGACCCTGTTTCCAAATAAAAATGTAAAAATAGGTCTGGGAGTGTAGCCCGGAGATAGAAGGGCTTCCAGGAACCCCAGTGCCACCAAAAAAAAAAAAAAAAAACCTAGAAAAAATTAAAAGATATAAAGGATCCACATAGGAAGATCAATATCCATCTAATAAAAAGTTTTCAGAGAAAGAATGAAAAAAACTTAAGGTAAGAAAGAAAGAAAAAGTCAAGAACATAATAAAAGAATTGAAAATAGACTAGTAAGTGCTAAGCTGATAAAGAAAAAAAGATTTCCACCTAAACACACCTTCATGACATTTTACTACACCAAGAATAAAGTTTCCAGCTAGAAACAAAACAAAACAAAACCATCTCACCTAATGAGGTAAAAGTAATTGATTTCACTACCAATATTACAAGTGTGTTCTCTAGAAAGTTCATACCAATTTTCTCATCCCAACATTATACAGAATGCCCATTTTATCACTCTGCACCAAGGCTGAGTATTGTCGTTTTTATAATCTTTAACAAATCGATAGAGAAAAATAGGTTCCCTTTAATATCTGGTGGCCATTTACTAGTAATGAATATTTTTCCACATGTGTGCTGGCTGTTTTTGTCTTTTGCTATTTTCTTTTTTGCAGCCCCCAGCACCTCTTCTATTACAGATATCTCATTGGAAACACTGAATGCTAGAAGACAGTGAAGCAATGTCTTCAGAATCCAGAGAGAACACAGCTTTCAACCTAAAATTCCATATCCAGAAAAATCTATCCAATCAAGGAAGAGATAAATGTGGACTATTTTACATGAAAGATTCAAAACATTTTTGTCTTCAGTACCCTTTCTTAAATCTATTACAAATCCTCCAATTTGCATTTTCAAGCAAAAGTAAAACATGGCATCCAGAAAATAATGGAATTCATCTAGGAATACACTGAAAAGAAATCCCAGAATGATCATTTAGTGTTAAAATACATGAAAATGTTTGGGCAAAAATTGATAAATTTGTTTTTGCTCCAAGAAGAAATCTAAGTCAGTGCCTCTGATTGGCAAGCACCCTCCTCCCATGGTGTTTCAATGACCTAGGCTATTTATCACCTTGTGACCCCACCAACCCTTAGGACTTTGGCATTGCAAGTTGAGGCTCCAGGTTTCAACCCCTGGAGAGGAAAAATGAACACAAAGAGGCCCCCTCTTATCCTTTCCTGCTGAATAACTCAGACTCTTTGGCCACATTTTGAGAGAGATGGTCAGTCCAAGATCTAAAGGAGTATCCAGAGAGATCTATAAGAAGCAGAATTACTGCAGATGACACCAGATACCTCAGTTCCTAGAACTCCACACCTCCTCTCCCCAAGTTGCTCCAGTATCAACTTCATTTACTTGCATCAGATAGATTAAATATACCCTAGAGGCCAGAGGCATAACCCCACACCTGTCACAGCATGCAAGGTGGCTGTCAGACGTGAGTGCTCTCAGCCAAGGCACCTTTGAGGAGGCTTGGCTGGAGGAGGGGCACTGTCGCAGTGGGTGTCCATCTGCTGTCCCGGCCACGAGGACCCTGGCATGTTACATCTGGCCCATATGGCGCTCAGGATATGAAAAGAGAGGTGATAGGCTTCTCACCCCTCTGACCTCACTCTGCCTCTCAGATTGTCACACCTTACTTCAGGACCCTCCTGGATTTCATTAGTGATGGGGAAAGCAAACCAACTGGGGGTTGGTGTGGGTTTGTTTGGGATTGGTTCTTTTAAAATTTCACTTTCACAGGAGAATAGCCTAGAGTCAACTTTTCACTGAAATGCTAGAAAAGAGAAAACACAGCCCACTTTATGGCTTGTTTATCCATCTGCACCTTCCGCAGTGCACATTGTTAGCATCCCACCTCTCCTGGGTTATGACCTTTCAGGGTTTTGCAGCTCATTCAAAGCTACTCGGCAGTGACGGTTTAAGGAGGAGGCGAGGTGGCCACTAAAAACAGTGTAAGGGACACTTCACTCCTGCTGGACCTGTGAAGTGTTCCGTCGATTCTCCCCTGGTCTTCAGAGTGCGATAGGAGTGATGTGAAGAGTTTATATCTGGTAGGTGCTCACCTTGCAGAACTGAGAATGTGGGGACAGGCTTCTGGAAAATTCTTGCTCATCTTACTCCCACAGGCATGTTCAGGTCTTTGGATTTATACTTCCAAAGTTTAAATCTAAATGATGAAACAGATGTTTCTATTGAGGGAAAGAAATATCAATAAGAGAGAGGCAAGTTGAACACAGACTTAAAATACAAAAAAGCTAGGAAATAATTTAAAAGCTGTCTTATGTTCATGTTGCATCCTACTTATAAAACATTCCCAAAAGGACTTCTTTCAGGAGGGCGTGCTATTTATCGAATTTAAATGTATGAGGTGCATGAAAAAATGCATGTGCCTCTTAAATTTGCAACTTCACTTGTAAAAATCTACACTAAATAAATACTTTAGAACTTGTGTTTCTGGCAACATTATAGCCTAAATACTCAGAAACCCTCTTATTACAAAGTAAAAATACCAGATAAGTATACGATTCTTTTAAATGCAGGACTGGACCTGCAAGAAAGCTGGAAATGTCTCCAGCATGAAAAATAAAGAACCTGAAATTCTAAGCTGTAATGGCTCAGCTGAAAATCGGGAGGCCCAGTGGGAGTTTTCTGGTCTCAGTCACACAGAGGCTGTAACGCCACAGAGGGAACAAAGATGAGGAGTTAGGCCAGTGAGAACTTAGACTAAAAAAAAAAAGATATAGAATTCTTTCTCTCTAGGTAGTACACAGAGGAAGGTTGATGTATGCTGAGAATTCATCACCATGGACCTGGCTTCATGGGTTTCACATACAGATATCCACCAAAAAGTTTGATGTCAATAAATTAACACATAATATGTTCTTTCTTTCTGATTTATTTTGTATTTATTATTATTATTATTATTATTATTATTATTATTAGTGTGTGTGTGTGTGTGTGTGTGTGTGTGTGTGTGTGTGTGTTTTGGTGGTACTGGGGTTCTTGGAAGCCCTTCTACCTCCGGGCTACACTCCCAGACCTATTTTATATTTTTATTTGCAAACAGGATCTCTTAAGCCAGCATGGCTGGCTTCGAACCTGCATGATCTTCCTGTCTCCGTCTCCCAAGCATGGGGATTACAAGCGTGCGCCACCACGCCCGGCAGGTGTGTGTTTTACTAAGGATTGAAGCCAGGGACTTACCTCCTAGCTACATCCCCAGCTCTATTTTATCTTTTATTTTAAAACAGGAGCTCACTAAGTTGTTGAGGGTCTCCCTAAGTTTCTGTGGCTGGCCTTGAACCTGGAACCTACGATACTTTAGTCTCAATCGCCCAACTACGAAGACTGAAGGCATGTGCCACCATGATCAACAACACATATAATATGTTCATTGCTAGTAAGATACATTTTTTATCTGAAAGAAAGCATCAGAAAAACTCACTGAAGGGCCACATTCTTATACTGGGATCCTCAGAAAAATCCCACAAAAGATTAACTCACCATAAAAAAACAAAGATGGAACAGGTTTGGAACATAAAACTTAGAGATGTTAAAATATAATTGAAAGCAAAATTTCAACAGTTGGGTTGAGATTATAGAAAAGAGTAGCTTAAGAAAATATTAGGAACCAGCATGGTGGTGCACACTTGTAATCCCAGTATTCAGGAGGCTGAGACCCGAGGATGGCAGTTCTCAGGCAGCCTCAGCTACTTAGTAAGGCCCCTTTGCAACTCAGTGAGACCCTGTTTCAAAATTGTTTTTAAAAAGACTAAAAAAAAAAAAAAAGAAAATATTAGGAATTATAAGAAAGAAACTTATTCAGAAATAAAGTGAAAATATGAAAAAGACTTTGAGAATGAATTAAGGGTATCATAAAGACTTAACAACAGTCATCACCACGTCGGAATTAGAAAACGTCTTTAGTACTAATTTTAAAATTTATTGCTTTCGCTGGGCGTGGTGGTGCACGCTTGTAATCCCGCACTTGGGAAGCAGAGACAGGAGGATCACGCAGGTTCGAAGCCAGCCTTGCTGGCATAAGAGACCCTTTTTCCAAATAAAAATATAAAAAATAGGTCTGGAAGTGTAGCCCAGAGGTAGAAGGGTTTCCAGGAACCCCAGTACCACAAAAAATGTATTGCTTCCATGCTTTGGCATTAATTTTAAAATGTAAAAGTAGAGCAGGCACTCAGGCAGGAAGAGGAGGCAGCTGTTACCCTGCCAAGTTCCGGGCACCAAAAGTGATTAGCAAGAACACCAAAGAGTTGTAGCCCAGGGTCTTCATGGTTTAAAGCCAGAAGACTATTGGTTGGGCAAGATGGAGGATAGTGACTCTTTATAAAATCTGTTCTATATAAATATATTCAAAACCTCAGTGTCTTATTTTTCAAGTCACTCTATTATGTCACTCTCTGATATAGTGCTTTATAATTTCTGTCCCTTCTTTCTACCTTTGTAATAATAAAAACTGCTCAAGCTTACAGCAGAACAGTTCTGGCTATTCTTTTCTAAGGTAGCTAAGAACAAGGATCCATGGCTCCATCTCACACTGTCACAATCACAGTATCGTTTGTAAAATATAAATGTTACGAATAATATAACTGTTTAGAAATAGGAGATTTGTATGGGGGAGGGGAAGGTGGGGAGGGAGCTGGACGAAAGCTCACCCAGTGCCTTTTGCACGAATGTCACCAGCACTATGAGCTATGTCATGATGTGCAGCTACAATGCACCAATTAAGGTTGTTTTATTTATTTATTCATTCATTCATTCATTTTGCAGCACTGGGATTGGAACCCAGGGTCATTCTACCTCCGAGCTACACCCCCAGCCCTATTTTTTCTTTATTTTGAAACAAGGTCTCACTAAGTTGCAAAGGGCCTCACTAAGTAGCTGAGGCTGTCCTCACACCATGATTGTCCTGAGTCACCTCCCAAATTCTGGGATGACAAAGGTTAACCACCATGCCCAGCTAAAGGTTTTTTGGTTTTTTGGTTGTTGTTGTTGTTGTTGTTATTGTTTTTTTTTTTTTTTGTGTGTGTGTGTGTGTGTGATACTGGGGTTCCTGGAAACCCTTCTACCTCCGGGCTACACCCCCCAGACCTATTTTATACATTTTTATTTGGAAACAGGGTCTCTTTTGTTGTTGTTGTTTGCGGGTCTGGGGATGGAACCCAGGGGCATTCGACCATCAAGATACACCCCCTGCCCTATTTTTTAGTCTTTATTTTGAAACCGGGTCTCACTGAGTCACAGAGGACCTCACTAAGTAGCTGAGGCTGTCCGCCAACCACGATCCTCCAGTCTCAGCCTCCCGAATGCTGGGATTACAAGCATAAGCCACCACACCCGGCTGGAAACAGGGTCTCTTAAGCCAGCGCGGCTGGCTTCAAACCTGCGCGATCCTCCTGTCCCCGCCTCCCAAGCGCTGGGATTACAAGTGTGTGCCACCGTACGGCCTTAAAGCACTTTTTTTTAAAGTATGGTTGCATCAAATAAAAAATAAATAGAATTTTAATTTAATTTTTTAATTTTTTATTGGTGCACTGTATTCATACATCATAATGGGATAAAAAGCTTGTGTAGACATATATGCACATATCGCCCAGTTAACCCCTACCCAATCCCCACACCATTCCCTCCCATCCCTCCTTCCCATGCTTGGCTTAGTGGTTGACATCTAATATTATAGCAATTTATCCAAAATTAACAATGATAATCTCACATAACAGCTTCATTTGTCTGATATCAAACTTTTGATCACTTAGAGATAACATTTCAATATTTCTTTTTGCTTTCTTTCTTACCAGAGTATATTTTTTTTCTTTTTTTTTTTAAGGTGAAACTATCATACATTTATTTTATTTTTTGGAAAAAATCTATCCTAACATAAAATATGAACTCTAAATACCCAAAACAATCTCGAAAAAGAACAAAGCTAGAAGATGTATATTTTCTGATTTCAACCCTTATAAAGTTACAATAATTGAAACAGTGTAGTACTGCTATAAAGGCAGATATAAACCAGTGGAGTAAAATAAAAAGCCTAGAAATAAATTCTTCCATATATGGTCAAGTTATTTTTGACAAGGTTTCCAAGAACATTTGGTGAAGGAAATAATAATCTTTTCGCTAAATATTGTTGAAAAATAATAAATACATGAAAAAGAATAAAATTGGACCATTACCTAACACCATATACAAATTAACTCAAAATAGATAAAAGACCTAAATGTAAATCTTAAGACTATAAACTTTTAGAAGAAAACCTGGGTCATAACACTTCACAACATTGAAATTGACAGTGATTTCTTTGATATGATTTCAAAGGCACAGGCAACAAAAGAATAAACAAACTTCCTAAAAAATAGAAAATCTTGTACATCCAAAGACAATGTAAACAGAGTTTAAAGTTATTGATAGAATGGGATAAAATATTTCCAAATGCTATATCTGAAGGTATATTAATATTCCAAATAGAAATCCTAAAAATTAGCAACAGTAAGAGCAAACAATACAATTTAGAGATAGGTAAAAGACTAAAATAAATAATGAATCTCCAAAGATTTTAACCAATAAACACATGAATATATTCTTCTTTGCTTAGTTGTCTGCTGGATGGAAAATCTTGTTTCTCTGGTTCTGGTGTGTATTACCTATTTCTTCTTTGTAGTTAATCTCTTTGAGTATTTTCTCTAGCGCTGGTTTTGAAGACATAAACTCCCTCAGTTTCTGTTTGTCATGGAAGCTTCTTCTTTCCCCATCTAATTTGATAGATAGTTTTGCTGGGTAGGAAATTTTTGGCTGGAAGTTGTTTTCTTTCAGAGTTTGGAATATGTTACTCCAAGCCCTTCTGGCTTTCATGACTTGATTTGGGAATTCTGGAGTGATTCTAATTGGTTTGCCTCTGAATGTCACTTGGCCTTTTGTTTTTGTTGCCTTTAAGAGTCTCTGCTTGGCTTCCACATTGGTCATTTTGACAATTATGTGGTGTGAGGAACCTCTTCTCTGATCTTGTCTAAAGGGAGTTCTGTAAGTTTCTTGGACCTGTGTATCAACCTCTTGCTCTATGTTTGGAAAATTTTCTGCTATTACTTCCTTGAAGATATCATTGATCCCTTTGGTTTCACGTTCTTTTCCCTCCTCTATTCCAATGATTCTTAGGTTAGCTCTCTTAAAATGGGCCCATATTTCTTCAATGTCAGATTCCTGCTGTCTGATTTTTTTTCTAAGTTATAAATTATACATTAGTTTTTGGAGTGATCATCTTCTAGCAGCAAAATTCTATTCTCCATGTGGTTTAATCAATTGTTTATACTTTGAATTGAGGCCTTTACCACAATGATTGCATCCTTTATTTCTTTTAGACTCTCTAAATTCTTTTTGAATGTCCTGTATTATTTCTACAGTTATATTCCTGACTTGATCTTCTGGAGATCTCTGAATTTCTTTGTTATTAGGTTCTGATAATATGGGGTTGTGGGCATTCATTGCTCAATTTTTATGCCTCTTTCCCATGATTTCAGAATTTTGTTCCTTCCCTGGGTCACTATGACTTCACTTGGGGTGCTCTGTATCTCGAGTCTGTGGTAATCTCAGTCACCACTACTCCTTTAATGAGTTGTATCACAAAGTCTCAGACCCAGGAAGTTAAGTGAGGCTGCGCGAGACTGTGGGGGTGCCGGGCTGGGTGTTTTCCCATGGGGAGCTGCAACTAGGCTGTGGTATCTCTGCCATCGCTACTCCTTCACTGGGTTGGACTACAAAACCTCAGACCCAAGGAGATTATCAAAGCTGCGCAAGTCCCAGGGAGTGAAATACAGGGATTTCTCCTTTAGGGGCTGCAATTTCACTCACGGTTATTGTGTGCACTGATCAGGAGCTGTCGCGGGCATGGTGAACTCGCTGTCGCTGCTGACAATATGGCGCTGCTGGCACACCCTCAGCCGTAAGGCTGGCATATTTCTTTTCTGGTTTTGAACTCCGTTCTCAGTCCCTGGAAGGCGTGATGAGCTTGGCCACTGGGAGTTTTAGACGTTCTTTGCACTGAAAGAACTGCTGAATTACACCCGATTGATCTGCAGCTGCTGACTTCAGCTCCTTGTTTACCTTTCCTCTCTGGAGCCTGGTGCTGTGAGGTAAGCTGGTGCCGGTGCGGCTCCGCTGCTGTATTGCGGGGTTGGTTTCTGGTCTCTGGTTGTTCTTCTAGTCTTTTTTTTCCTCTGTCCCTTGTGTTCACATTTTTATTTCTCTGCTGATGGTGTTTTCTGGCTATGAAAAGTGCTGATTTTGTGGCAATAGAGATCAAGTTTTAGCAGGACTCGTAAACGTTGCTTTTCTTGGTCGCCATCTTCCCAGAAGTCCTTATTTAATGTTAATATGTTTTATTTTAAATTTTTTATGTAAGATTTAGCCGGGGGTGGTAGCATATGCTTGTAATCCCAGCACTTAGGAGGCTGAGACAGGAGGATTGCACAGATTCGAAGCCAGCCTCAGCTACTTAGTGAGGCTCTCAGCAACTTAATGAGACCCTGTTTCCAAATAAAGTACAAAAATAGGTCTGGGAGTATAGCCCAGAGGTAGAAAATCCTCTGGATTTCACCCCCAGTACCACCCAAAAAAAAAAAATGTAAGATTTAAATTAACTTAATATAAGTAACTAAAAATTTATCCACTGACATTAAAAGTGTAAATACTTTTGCAAACCTAAATATTTAGATATTTAAAACATCTATTTAGCCGGGCATGGTGGCGCATGCTTGTAATCCCCAAGGTTGGGAGACGGAGACAGGAGGATCATGCAAGTTCAAAGCCAGCCTCTCTGGTTTAAGAGACTCTGTTTCCAAATAAAATATAAAAAATAAGTCTGGGAGTGTAGCCCGGAGGTAGAAGGGTTCCATCCCCAGTACCACCAAAATAATAATGATAATAATAATAATAATAATAATAATAAGAAGAAGAAGAAGAAGAAGAAGAAGAAATAAAAATATCCATTTACATAAGTGTGCAGGAAAATATCCAAAATACTATAATACTATACCCCATTTTCTCTGGGTAAGACAAGTGTGTGTGTGTGTGTGTGTGTGTGTGTGTGTGTGTGTGTGTGTGTCAATTAGAAATAAAAATGAAATATATCAATGTCAATCACCAAGCCAATCATGAGAAAGAGGGAAGAGGAGGGAATGGAATGAAAATTGGGTAAGGGCTAATTGGGTGATGTGTGCATTTATGTCGTCACCATCTTGTATCCCATTAAGGCATATGACTACAATGCACCAATAAAAAAATATTTTAAAAGAAACAAAAATGAATTTAATTTTCAGGGAAAATACCAATGCACTGAAATAACTCAAAATACCACTCTCAGATTAATAATTACTAACTGATTCATGTCTTGACTGAAGTTCCCCTGGCAAGGTTCTGTGCCCTGAAGAGAGTCACCTAGGCTGTTTACAGGTCTTTGTATTCAGAGGCAGGAGTGGAGAAACCCCTTCACCAATGCAGAGGGAAACGTGGATCTCAGATAAGCGGTGTCCATTGTAAGGGTCAGCATGTAGAGTCGGATCTTTCTTGTAGCAATACCTCACCAAGGTTTGTGTCCCACCTTGTTTTGAATCCTGACTCCAGAGGTTGAAAGTCACTCATAAGGACTTGAATATTAGCAAAGAGAAGGGCAAATTTTGCTGCCAACTGTAAGATTCCTGTCTGGGGAGTCATGGCATAGTGCAGTGGCAGCACATCCTAGCAATACGCTATCAGTACATCTCTAAACCAGGATGATCACATACTTCACAGCCTGATAATAACACTGTATTGGATTAAATGCCTCTAAACTGCCCGCCCTGTTCTAAACTAACAGATTCTGTCGTGGCACCAAAGGACATTTGGAAAGGGGTTTTTGTGTATCCATCAGCCCTTCTGCTTTTCCTCCCAGCTAGACTTTTGTATCCTCTAAATTCTCCCAATGTGGAAATCCTGAAGCAGCTGCTGAATATTTGCAAACTTATTTGATCCGTACAATAATCCTGCAGTTGCCATCATTCTTTTCATACTAAACATGAGGAAATAAAGGACAAGTCACAGTAGAATATAATGATATGAATTACTGAGCCATGACATTCTATTCCATCTCTTTAGCCCCAACAGGTAGGTACTTCCTGCTCTCCTCAGTTCCCTCCCTACAAAAACATTTGCTGAGTAACTAATGTATCTGTCTCTGAACTAAATATTACCAAAGGAAGATTAAAAATCATTTTCATCCCTATATGCAAAATGCTTATGTTCTGGTAATCGAATCCAATGGTCTGGTTAGTGGAAATATCTGCACAAAGAAAGCTGATTTATAATAAGATTTAATAAAGAGTCAGGATACACTTGGCTTACGTGCTGCATTCTAGTATTAGTGACTCTGCTTTATCTGTGTCCTCTAAGCATACCCTGGTAGAGACTTTTTAACACACTGTAGCTTCCGCCTCAAGTACCTGCATCCATCTGCTTATAGAGTATCTCTAGGCCCAGTAGTCCCTGGTTCACATAAGACAGGAGCTAACACTCCAGGAGGACCCTCCACCATGCCAAGAGAGCTGGCAAATGGGTACCTCATGGGGGATCATTTGAAGGCATATTCTACATGGTCTTAGGAGTCCTCAGCAGGATAGCACTTTAGCTGCACACAATGATAACCTGCTCATCAATGAACCTTTTACCGGCTGTCTTCTCTTCCCTTCCCCTCTCCCCACTCTCCAACCATGCTTCAGGAATCACCCCTCAAATAAATTACGGGCACCCAGTTACTTGCTCCTGGTCTAATTTTAGGTGAACCCAAGCAAGAAGACATCTTTTTCCCCTTTTCCCATTAAATACCTAGTTTGAGGTCTATGGTCTTATTGGAGTCATAAGAACCGGCTTGGTCAACATTGACATTGTTCTGACATTCTCTAAGGAACCAAACTTTGGCCTTTCTGTAGAACGACCAACTAGAGCAACCAATGACTGCTCCTTTGATAATGAGGTCAAGGCCCTTTCACAAGTGGCTTCACCTACACTTAGCCAACTTGTCCTTCTGCCCTAGTAAGGGTGCAGCAAGAGGGCCTTGCCAGACGAAACACTAGCACCTTGATCCAGAAATAAAGGTCTGCTTTTTTTTTTTTTTTTTTTTTGACAGTACTGGGGTTGGAAGCTAGGGGCATTCTACCTCCGAGCTATGCCCCAGCCCTATTTTTTATTCTTTAATTTGAAACCGAGTCTCACTGAGTTGCAAAGTGCCTCACTAAGTAGCTGAGGCTGTCCGCAAACCTAGATCCTCCTGTCTCAGCCTCCCAAGTACTGGGATTCCAAACGTGTGCCACCACGCCCGGCTAAATGTCTGCTCTTTATAAAGTGCTGTGATGTACTGCCGCAGCAATAACACGGAGGTCCCAGGCCTGAAATATTCAAAGAAAAGAGTCATTAACCTAGACTTCTATATTCAGGGCAATTATTATTTGAACATAAGAAAGAAATAAAGACTTTTTCTGGTAAACAAAAACTGAGCAAACTTACTTCTAGACCTGTCCTACAAGAAATGTTAAAAGAAGTTCTTCAGACAGAAAGAAAATGATAAAGATTAGAAACTTGGAGCCATGTGAAGAACAGGTCCATCGAGGGGCCAGACTACTTCTGCCTTTTCTCTGTGTTTCCCTTGACATTTGTCCTCATGTCTGCTGCCTCATTATCAAAAGGGAGTCACCAGAGTTCCGAATATCACATTATTACTCAAAGAAGAAAAAAGAAAGAAAGAAACATGCTTGGAGTCGATTCTCTGTCTTATCAAGAAAGCAAATGCTTCCCGTGAAATTCCCTTAGAAGACATCTGTTTACTTTTTACTGATAAAAAAAAAACCTGTTATGCAGATGCAGGTAGGCTGGGGAAATGAATATCATGTTTCTTCTGTCTATATAATTGATGTGGGAAAGAAAAAGAGAGAAAAAAAGAGTGGCTACCCTGGCATATCCAAATGGAAACAGAATTCTATGGTCTATATATTCATTGCTTTTTTTTCTTCTTCTTCTTTTGTCTTAACTTTGGAGTTCCTAGTTTAAAAAATAAAAAAGTTTTCACTGCAAAGTATCTATATAAGCCACAAATTCAGTTACCTCTACCTGCCGCTTTTGCCCTTCCACACATAGCATAAAAGCTGGCCTCTGAAATATATTGTGGTCTATATTTATGCTTCTATGGAGTATGGCATACATGTCAGATGAAAAGACATAGTTAGGTAAATGTGTTTCCCAAATGATATGCAAAATTTCTCCATGTTTTGCATACAAGACATTTAAACACTTGTATTCTAGGTTGGCTGAGGGAATTCAGTGTGGAGTGTCCAGCCAGGAGTCAGAATATTCTCAGTTGCAAATGGTTGGAAAATCCCACTCGAGACGACTCTTTTAAACAGTGAAAGAAGTTTCTCAGCTTCAGCAGAGGTTGATACAGTGAGTCAATGACATCACCAAAAATTATATTCTGTGGGTTTTTTTTCTTTTTCCATCTGAATTTTATGTCATCTATAATATTAATTCCACCATAAGACTGGATTTCCTCATGTTCACGCAAGAGCTGCCAACAACCACAGAGCTAAAAGTCTTCTTGTGGATATGTAAAACTATATATATATATATATATATATATATATATATATATATATATTCTTGCACCGTCATCATACATCATGATGAAGTCAGAGTGACAGGGACATACATGCACGCGGTGCTCAGTGAGCCTCCCCCAATTCCCACCCCATTCTCTCCATGCACGACATTGAGATTGGCATTGATAAATTTGCGTATGCACATCATACCATGGAAGTGTTTCCTTCCTCAAGACTCTGTCCTCCAGCCGGCCTCTCTCCTTTGAGTACTCTTCCATCACTCTACTGGGGTTTCTCCTCCTTTGTCTAGAGTTCCTTTTATATCCAAATTTCCCCATAGCTTCCACATATGAGGGAAAATATCTGATCTTTCACCTTTTATAACTGATTCATCCCAGCATAATCTCAAATTCCATCCATTTTTCTGAAAATGACATAATTTTGTTCTTCTGTATGGCTGAAGAGAATTCCATTGTGTGTATATTCCATAACTGTTATATATTCATCTGCTGATGGACACCCGGGCTGGCTCTGTTTGGAGATAGATGACAAATAGATGGATGATAGATAGATAGATAGATAGATAGATAGATAGATAGATAGATAGATAGATAGTTTGAGATATTTTGCTTTTATTTCAGCCATTTATCTTGCTACAATTCTTCACTTGGCTCTAACAGGACCCAATCGGCCACATCCTTGCTACAAAATCAATCATCCTGGCATTAAGAGTACAATGTTCTGATTGGCCACAGCCAACTGGGCCCATCCCTGCAGCTAGCAATGAGGTCCATCCATCTTAAAGTGGTGGGCTGGGATGCTGGGAAAGCAACCAGTTTCCACTAGAGCCAGGTTCCTGTCTTGATTCTTTACCATTTGTGAGCATAAGTCAGTTCCTCCTTTAAAATGCGAATGGTAAGACCAGCTCAACTCACTCCTCAAGGACCTTGTAAAGATTTTACAATGTAACGTATCTGGAGGTACTTGGCAAATTGAAGTGCTTAGCCATGAAGCATGCTTCTGGACAAGTTCCCCCAGTGCACATGAAGCAGCTTCTGGCATTGATCTGTCTAGATTCACTTGGCTGTTCCCATCCCCATCTGCACCAAATTCCAACCCCAGACATCTAAGTACCTGTATCTGAGCGGTCCTCTGAGCACTGGCTTTCACTACCTCCATAGGAATCAGGTCCCCTGTGCTAGAGAATTAACATCCTTCTCCCTGACCAAAGCAGTTTATGATTGACAGAGCTGTTGGATCATTCTTTTCTCTGGAGGTGAGATAACTCTGAATGTGCTTCAAAGACCCCAGAGTGGCACAGCTCCAGGTGTCCACAATGGGAACTGACTGCTTTATACACACACACACACACACACACACACACACACACACACACACACACATATATTCCCTTCCTTTTTGGTCTCATTCCTACCCCTACTTCCTGAATCACCTCCCAAATAAACTGTGTGCACTCAGATCCTGGTCTCAGAGCAAGACCCTGGAGGAACCCTAATGGACACATATATTAAACCGAGAACTCTTCTGTGGCATGAAAATTATATGTCAGACATCTTATTTTAGAATACATTCAATGATTTTCTTTGAGTTTTTTCTACATACTTTTCATTTTCTGTGTATAGAATACCTTTGTTTCTAATTAATTCATTATGTCGCTGAGCTAGCAGAGGGGTCAAACATGGCCTGCCTCCAGAGGAAGATAAAATACAAGCAGTGGTGCCCAGATGTACATTTCACAGAGTGCTGTCCCGAAGATAGATAATGCTATTAGAAAGTAAAACCTACAATTAGTATATTTATCAGTAATGTACACACTAGACTATGATAAATTCACATGTCTGAGGGCAAAAGAAAAAATATGTTCAAGATATATTTACTTACCCATCATCTAAGGGGAGGAAAAAAACTCCATTTTGCTCCAAGTTTATTTCCACTCTAACCAAGCTACTAAACTGAAATGAACTGGCCATTTCACTTTGGCACCTGAGAAATGATGGCCAGTTTTATTATGTGAGCACTGTGAAAGAGTAATTTTTGAAAGAATAATTTAGCTTCTAGGAAGGCTGAGAAGAAGTATTATAACGTGAATATCTAGCTACATGTGTTTTCTTATTTTGCAATTGAACTCAAATTTGGTTCAAAAGTTAACCATCTCAGGGCCTTTGAACTTGGTAGTCACCCTGTCTGGAGCACATATCTCTGCATGACTGGATCTGCCTCATTATTTGGGGGGGAGAAAGACTTCTCTCACTACCTAAAACTATGTTGTCCAGTACAGTAAGCACATGCCACATGTGAGTGCTAAGCTCCTCAGGTGTACCAAAGATATGAAATGTAGACTAAATCTTGAAGACTTACCATTATAAAAAGAAAATAAAGCCTTTCACTGATAGGTTTTATATTGTTGAAATATTTTGATACATTGAATTAAGTATATGTTAACAATTTTACCCAGCTTTTTTTTCTACTTTCCTTTATTATGACTATCAAATTTTTCTTTGTTTGTTTGTGGTACTGGTGATTGAACCCAGGCCATTCTACCTCCAAGTACATCCTTAGCCCTTTTTTTCATTTTGTGTTTTGTAATAGTGTCTTGATAGGTTGCTGAGAGTCTCACTATACTGCTGAGGTTGTCCTTGAACCTGCAGTCCTCCTGTCTCAGCCTCCCAAGCACTGTTGTTACAGGCATGCACTACCACACCCAGCTCAGAAAATTTAAAAAGACCTATGTGGCTCTTTTTAGTGATCCACATACTATTCTATTGTTCAATGCACCACGAAAGGCATCCCCAAGCCACCCTCAGAACGTTCTACCATCAAACTTTGTTACTCTTTGGAATTACACAAGTAAATCAGGAATTATATACTAGTATACTGTAGGTTCCATGGATCTTGTCAGCCAGGTTTATTTCACACCGGTGTCTAGCACATAGTAGAATTGAAACATTATTTCCTGAAATAAATAGATAGGAAAATAAAAAGAAAGAGGGACAGTGCTCTAGGGTTTCCACATCCTGTGAGTACTCGCTGGGTTAATGAACAAGACATCAAATCTCTGGAGGAAGAGGAGAGGCAGGCACACCAAAGAAATAGAACTTGCTTGCTGGCCGTTACTAAGTTAGCTTTTGTGGTGTTCTTTATGATATTATGATCAGAACTATAAGTGTACTCAATTCACCTGGACAGAATGACCAAGCCAATCAACAGATTGGGCTCCCCAGAGGATTTGCCAGTTACTAGGAAGCTAATGTCCGTAACTAGGCAACTGGGATCAAAAAGACTCTTTAACTGACCTTCTGCATAGCCAGCCATCATTACAACAATAAAGAGACTGCAGGGACCATGCTGGGCTAGAAGTCACCACTAATTGCTGGCCTCTGAGTCCCGTAACTGCCATTAAATGGCTCATGGTGTTCTATAAGTGATATAATTAAACTTTGTAGTTGACAACCCCATTAAGATGAATGAGAAAGTTCACACTCCACTCATTACTGTTATTTTTAGATCTGACTGTCTGAAGACTCAAAGACTTTGTCCAAATCAAACCCAAACCTACTTACACTTTGCCCCAAGTTAGCTCTGTCCTGCTCAGAAAGCTAACAGCCTGGGTTTGGGCCAGCCCAGTGCACTTTAAGTTCTGTGATGTATTGTACTGTTCACCCTCATTATTCTAGAATAAAGATTTCAGTATTCACAGAACAGAGAAGGTGTGTGTTTTTCACTCATGTCCAGATTCTCTAGGGTTCAAATTCTATGATGGCCAATGATTTAAGAAAGACTTCAAATAATTCTTTAGCCTGTTTATATTCCTAATTTCTGATTCAGGTTATTCCCACTGCAATACACATTGGTTACAGTGAAGAAAAATAACAGTTTTATTTTTGTGTATATCGGGTATAGCTCAATGGTAGAACACCCCTGGGTTCAATCCCCAGTACCGTAAAAAATATCCTTCCCCCATCTATGAATATGAATACAAAACCTTTCTAGGGCTTTCCACCAGTCTTGTTAAAAGCCTGGAAAATTTCAGCCTGCTGTTTTGATGCTACTCTCCATATATAACATTCAGTTGTTTGGTGGTTATATCTACATTTTTATTATTGTTATGATAACAATATCTCCTTAGTTGGACTGCTATAACCAAAGATCAGAGACTAGATGGTTTATCAAGAAAAGGAACCTGTTTCTCAGCACTCTGAAGGCTGGAAGTGTGTGGTCCAGGTGTCCTAGAGCCCACTTCCAGGGAGGCCCTTCGCCAGCTTGCATTAGACAACTTTTCATTGTCTCCTGATGTGGGAGAAGAGAAAGAGCAGGGCTTCTCTGACTGACCCTTTCATAGGGAGACTAAACCTGTGTTTGAGGGCTCTAAGTCCAAAGTTCCTAGCTCCTGATAGCATCACATTGGGAGTAACAATTCCAGCATACAAATGAGGAAGACACAAACATATGTATCTGCCCTCCTAACAAATATTCAAGTGAGTAACACTCATCTTTTCCCACCATTAATTCCTACCTCATAGCACAAACCTAAATATTCCTTGCCATCCTTATTCCTGTTATTTGTAATTGACTTGTATCTGAATAAGAGCAATACACATACATATTTTTGCTTCATTTCCTTCCTTCCCTCCTTCCTTCTTCCTTTCTTTCTATACATTCACAAAGTGGATACTGTGCTTCTGCTACGTATAAAGATCCAACAGTAAGAGACCTGACTTCTGCCCTCACAAAGTTCCTGTAGTGGGAGAAGTGAATGTAACTCTGTCTGTCTTGTCTCTGCTTTGACTCACAAGCCCAGTAAAGGCAAGGACCACTTGCTTTTCATCCTGCAAGACAAAGGAGGTTACCGTAAGTGCCTCGCAAACTGACCAATGCCAAATAAATGAATTTTATGTCCATGTTCAAAACTGACTTTGTATATTTACCTCCAAGGCTCTGATTAAGATTTTTAGAGCACACTGAATCCTGAACACCCCTGGGCTGGGAGACCAAGGAAATGAAACCAGCTGGGGAGCCTGTGCACCAGCTGCCAGGGTGATACCCAAATCTCGGAGTTTACGGTCAAGTCATTGTTCGTGCTTTAGTTGCGGTAACTGTACCTCTGACAAGAAGACCTGTGCTCTGGATTAACTCCTTCACCCACTGTTCTGCCTTCACACTTTCTGCCCCAGTCACAGGACATGATTCAATAACCCTCAAGCGCACACAGCTTTACCTGCAGTAATGAAACTTGTTTAGGAAACATTTGAATGTATCCTGAGAAGGTTATCTCAAACTAAAGTTTCTTTCCTTCAAACCATTCCAAGCAGATAGAGTTAAGAATGCCTTCCTAACACGCATGAATAGGAGCTGATTTTCCCCAAACTCAAAAAGGAGATCATTTTAAATTAAATTCCCATCTGGCAAGTGGTACATGCCTATCACCCCAACTACTCAGGTGGCTGAGGCAGGAGGAACAAGTTCGAGGCCAGCATGGGAAACTTAGCAAGATCTTGTCTCAAAATAAAAACATAAAAAGGGCTGAGGGTGTAGCTCAGTGGTGTATCACCTCTAGGTCCAATCCTCAGTACCACAATAAATATATAAATAAGTAAATTCCCACAGGCATGGCGACTACAGTAGCTTTCTCCACTCAATTCCTTCATCGTCTACAAAATCAGTTAATGACAGCAGAGACAAAACCAGTGGGAATGAAGGGAAGGGAGGGACAGGGAGAAAAGGGGGAAGAAGCAGGGCCAAATTATGTTACTGGCATGTTATCAATGCCTCACTACGAATCGCACGCTCAGGTGCAATCAGAAGGTACCAATGAATACTTCTTTAATTGTTAGTGCCAAATGTCACGCGTGCCATAATCTGTGTTCAGTAAGTGAGTTTCCCTTTGAACACCTTCAGCTCTTCAATATTCACCACTCAGAAAAACGCCTATCACTTCAGATCACAACTACCCCAGAGCAGAAAACCAATGGAGACAAAATGTTTTTACTATCATCATCAGCTGTAAATGTGTTCCTGGAAGTTGGTCAAGCCCAAGATCAAATAATCAGCCTCGCCATGATAACTGTCACCCTAACCTCTCGGCCACCTCCTAGTGAAAGCGCCTCCCCGAGTCTATTTGGATTTGTTTCAGGTTTTTCTTGTTATTGTTTTTGTTGTTTTAGTGCCAGAAATTGAACCCGGGGCATTCTACCTCTGAGCTACACCCCCCATCGTATTTTATTTTTATTTTGAAACAGGTTCTCATTAAGTTGCAGAGGGCTTCCCTGGGTTGCTGAGGCTGGCTGCGAACCTGTGATCCTCCTGTCTCAGCCTCCCAAATGCTGGGATCACAGCTGTGCTCCACCAGGCTGGGCTTCTGAGTCTCTTTGGAGCTCACTTCTCCGGCAAGGAAACAATGGAAGGACGATGTAAGGATGGAGAAGAACACTAGATTGAAAACTGTTGGGTATCATAAACTTGCTTAACTCATCCCAATCCAGTTTGTAGCATAAACAATGAAATAAAACAGAAACACCAATAGAATGACCAAAAAGAGAAAATAATATCTGAGCTGGGTGTGGTAGCGCATGCTTGTAATCCCAGTACTTGGGAGGCTGAGACAGGAGGATCGCAGGTTTGCAGCCAGCCTCAGCAACTTAGTGAGACCCTGTTTCCAAATAAAATATAAAAATAGGTCTGGGGGCATACCCCAGAGCTAGAAGGTCTCTGGGTTCTACTCCTGGCACACATACACGCGCGCGCGCGTGCACACACACACACAATATTTGAGGTAAATTTCCTTCTAATCTGGATTAAGGTTCCCTGGGGCAACCCCCTCCCACACCCAGCACCACCCAGCACCTACCACTACCAAGTAAGCAGGAGTTGTTAGCCTAGCTCTCTTAGCCATAATGATAATTACAGGTGTTTTCAAAGAGGCTTTTATCCCCCAGGCTTGAAGTGCCCTATAAACATTCCTTAATTTAAGCTCTGGGTACCCAGTGTCATTCAGTCTTTTGTAAAGTAGAGTAAACAGAGGCGTGCAGGACTCGTGGCCTTGCTTTGTGCTCAGCCAGCAGGCAGCAGAGTTGTGAACAAAATCCCTCTGCCATCACAGGCTCAGCGGGCTGCCAATGGCAGGTCCTGCAAAGTGGGGCAGAGGACAAAAGGCCCAAATCTTAACCAGATTAGCCAGCAAACAGGACCACACTAGAGATAAAACCAGTCTCAGTTTACTGAAGATAACTACCTGATCTGCACTTTTTTATTTTTTTTAGTACTACAGATTGACTCCAGGGGTGTTCTACCTCTGAGCTATACCCCCAGCTATATTTTATGTTTCAACCTCCCAAGTACTGGGATTACAGGAATGGGTCACCACACCCAGTTTTGTTTTGTTTTGTTTAAGGCAGGACTTTTCAAACTTTAATGTAGACCCAAGTCACCTGGGAACATGATTCATGCGCAGATCCAGGACCACTTGGCCACTGGTCAGGCTACTGTCTTCAGGCTAAGCAAACTTTAGGATGATGCTGACATTACCCATAAGGTAGCCTGTTATCTTTTGATCATTATCTCTTTTTCCTTATCCAACCCTGTTCTATCTGACTTTTTTCAGAACCTGTGTGGTGGGGTACTTTTGTATATAGGGTGAGGGTACTGATAACTGGAGCCAGAGGCATTCTACTTCTGAGCTGCAGCCCCAGCCCTTTTTATTTTTTATCCCCCCCCAATCATTTATTTGAATGCATCAAGGTAAACAATTCCCATACCCATATCCATCTAAAAATAATAAGACAAGGCAACTCCCCTAATTAGCCTGTATCAGAGGAAACCATAGCGTCTGGATGCTTTCTATCTCTAAATGCTATCATTGCGGTTTTAAAGAAAAAATGTCATCACAAAAGATGGTCTATAGTCAATATTTTAATATAAACAATGTAGACAGGTGTGGTAATGTACACCTATAATCCCAATACTTGTGCAGCTAAAACAAGAAGATTACAGGTTTGAGGACAACCTTGGCATCTGGTTGCTGAGAATCTCCCTGCATTGTCGAGGCTATCCTCGAACCTGAGAACTTATTTTAGCCTCCTAAGCACTGGGGTTACAGGCATGAGCCATCGCCAGCACACCTAGAGTATATCATACTTTTCTGTTGTTGTTGTTGTTCTAGGAATATAACCCAGAGGCACATTCGACCTCCAGGCTACATCCCCAGACCAATTTTATTTCTTATTTGGAAACAGGGTCTCACTACATTGCTGAAAGCCCTGCTAAAGAGGCTGGCTTTGAACCTGTGATCTTCCTGTCTCAGCCTCCCAAGTACTGGGATTGCAAGCGTGCGCCACCACCCCTGGCTTCATACATTACTTTTTACATTGTCCCCATCGTTTTTTAAAATGGATGCTTTATGTTTATAGAGGGAAGCAAGCAGGTTTGAAGGGCTCCGTTCCATGAATTTGACCTCACTTGGAATCTGGAGGCTGCTTTGCAAGCATGGTGTGCTGCCATAGTTATCAGGCTGGAGCTGAGCTCACCTGCCCTTGGTTGGCAGGCAGCCTGGCAGGCTTCAGCTCTTCCTACCAAAGGCACAAAGGAAATTCCACAATATTTATTATTCGATATAAGTAGTTTTAGTTTTTTTCAGCCTTTTCTTAAAGAGGAACCACTGAATTGAAAAAAAAAAAAAACACTCAGGACGTGAGCAAGGAGCAGGGGAGTTATATCAGGAAAGACCAGAGAAAAGCTCACTGTAGGGGCGCCCTGGAGATGGGACCTCACCAAGACAGGTGGTAATGGGGAAGCAGGTGTGCAGGCAGAAGGAAACAGACACAGGGAGCCATGGTTTGTAACATTTGCTCATTTCTATGCTGGAGGCATTCCCCTCGTGGCTGGTTTTAAGTTATCTCCACTGAACACAGAATTGGGAAGAGATGTAGAAAAGCACAGCTTTATGTAGCATCCCCTCCACACAGATAGAAAAGGCATAAATAAATCCAAGACCATAGGTAGTCACAAAAAGTAATGAGAAAAAGACAAATATTCAGCATTACCTTTGCTTTCAATGTAATTTACTTGCTCTTACGATTTGTTCTATCATTAGAATTCTAGAAAAGGTCTAGCATAATTCTTTAATAAGCAGTTACTAAGCATTAACTCTACGCACAATGACTGGATTCGAGGAGTTGGAGAGAATAAATAACATGTTTTGATATCATTGTTTCAGGTCCCTGATTAGCTGAATTATTGCACACAACAACTCTATTGGTAACTACCACTAATAGCCCCATTTTGTGAGGGAAAAAAAAATGGAATACAGAGATGGGAAGAAGGTTGAAAATGCCATAGTTTGAGCCCTCTCTCTAAAGTTAAGATACATAAATTAAAGTAAAATCTCTGCTGCCAGCAGAATCATAGGACATTATGTACACATGTGTTTATTTTGTGTGCAAACACCAGTCCTAATGATTACAAGGCAAACTTTGAGATATTCTTTGGATACAGAAAGATTTTGCATTTTCAGCTGCCTAACAGCATTCCAAATTATGGTCTATTCTAATAAAATGTGCCTTTATTGATAAATATATAATTAAATTATATAAAACGGTAATTATATAATGCCATTAACGTGGATAATAGCTGCATTTTTAATTAGCAGTGATTTTTATAGCCACGGCCTATTTCTCTTCATGCTATAGCTTGCAAAGAATTAGGTTTTAAGAATAGTTTGTATGCATATAAAAACCATAAGCTATGTTAAATAGAAAACAAAGGAGGTAATTTGTGCTGTCAAACCATCATTTTAAACTTCACAGGAGAGACAGGAGTTGGGCAATTCAGAGTAAGAAATGCAAAAAGTATAAGGATAAGCTCACCTTTTAAAACAATGTCTGACCTAACTCTCAATCCACTTTGAAACTACAGTAAATGTGTGTCTCCAAGGGAGGAAAGTGTTTGTGCAAGGGCTTGTCATATTGACTCATAACAAAAACAGCTTTGCAAAATTATTGCACATAAAACTTAATAAGGCCCTAAGACTTCTCAGGCTCCTCATGAATATAATAACTCAAACGATATCACTCAATCATCCACATGTCTCAAGACAAACTTAATCGGTCTTTTGAGTACTGATTGGTTTTGGATTTCCAGAGTTTTATTTTAATTCTGACATATCTTAGTTCCAAGTCTGACACAACCTAATTGCTTTCCCAACAGAATTCCCCACCTTTGAAGGGAGGCAGTGACAAAGACTCTAGAGGCCTGAGTTGTCCTGCCTGCCTGTGCTACTTTTATTTAATTATTTCACACCGAGAGCTCACAATTTCCCCCTGCCATTTCCAGGATCCCTTGTTGGAGTTCTCAAGGTCGCATTTTGTACACTTTTGTAATAGAATTCTTCCCCTGGGCACAGAAATATTGCTGGGGCCTCCTTTAATAATGTTAACGGTATTGTGCAAGAAGGTATTTATTTTGTGTGGTTAAAGTGTGGGAAAAATATATTTTTAATTGTGGGCTCATGCTTCCTTCCCAGTTGAATGAAATCCACTTTGAGTTTGGAATGAGGCAGCTGATAGTGTAAAGGCTTTAAGACGGGATGGAGCCCAAAATATCTGTTTGGAGAGCAGTGCTAGCACCTTCACCCACCCAGGGACAAGCCCGCCGGCCATTTCTGAATAGAAGGAAGAACTGAGCCGACTGTGGTGCAAATGGAAGGTAGAAAAAAAGTCAGGAGACACAGGCCCATCAGCAACCACCGCTCCTCCAAGAAGGAAGTAATGAGTAGACCTCCTTGGGTATCTATGCTGTATCCTGCCAAAAAGGGTTTGTCTTGGTTTCCATATTATCTGGAAAGGTCTATGCTGAACTATAAAAATAAATCAGGTCAAGATTTTTTAAATATAATTTTATTGGGGCACTATAATTATACATTATAGTGAAGCTCAAAGCAATATGAACACACAAGCACACAGCACCTGGTGTATTTCCCTCTCCATCCCACACCTCTTCCCACTCCTCCATCTCCACACATATTAGCAAGATTGGTAGTGATAACTTCATAAAAAAAACACTATTTGAACTTTTTCCTCTCTCTGCCAAACCCAAACCTCTCCACAGGGATCTGTCCCCATGCTTACCTCTCCAAGTACTCCCCCTCTCCTCTCCACTGGCTGCAGCCATACAAGCCTCACTGTAATGGCCTGGGCATGCCAAGCCCTTACCCACCTCCAGGACTATGTTAAGTGGTGAACCTTTTGCCCCAGCTCTCTTCCTGTTTCTGTCAGCACTCTTGCTGCTATAATCCAAAACCTTACCACTACACAACTTAGAGAAGATTTATTTGTTCACAGTTCTGGAGATTTCAGGGGCTCAGACCATGTGAGATGGGTTCCAACTGCAGTGCTCAGGGCATGACAATGGGAGGTGGAGAGAGGGGAAGAACAGAAGCTCTGCTCTCACATCATGGAGGCAGGGAGCAAGAGAGAGCAAGCAGGATTTGAAGATAAAAGTATAGTCCCTAAGGCCACATCCCCAGGAACCCACCTCCTCCAGTAACACCCCACCTGCCTACCAGTAAAGTTAGCACAATGAATTTATCCACTGATTAGATTATAACCCTCCTAGCCTAATTATATCAATTCTGAGCTCTTTAGGGGACATTCTATGTTTAGACCATGGTATTTCCCATTAGCTTCTTTATGAATTCAGATCTCTGTTCAAATGTCATTTTTGTTCAGAGATGACTTCTGTCACAGTTTACTCAGGCTGCTATAACAATACCATTAACTGGATGGCTTAAACTACAGACAATCTTTTTTCTGAAAGCTGGGGAGTCTACGATCCAAGTACTTGATTCAGTAAATGGGGAAGGCCACTCTCTTCTTTCTGCTCTGCCAATTTCAGAGAACACAGAGTGAGGAAAAAAGGTATTTTGTGCCTCTTCTTATACGGGCACCAATTCCACTCTTTTTTTTTTTTTTTTGGTGGTACTGAGGTTCCTGGAAGCCCTTCTTCCTCCGGGCTACACTCCCAGACCTATTTTATATTTTTGAAACAGGGTCTCTTACGCCAGCGCCGCTGGCTTCGAACCTGCGCGATCCTCCTGTCTCCGCCTCCCAAGCGCGGGGATTACAAGCGTGCGCCACCACGCCCGGCCCAATTCCACTCTTGAGAGCTCCATCTTCAAACCTGACCAGTTCCAAAGGCCCTTCCTCCAAATGCCACCACAGTGTTTTTGAGGGCTTTCAGAATATGAAAGTGTGAGGAAGATCTATAGCATTCTTTCTGCCTTTCATCAGGTAAGAAAGGAAGAAGCAAGATGGAGAGGAAAAGAACCAAGGCAGGGAGTGTTAATACACAGGTTAGCACCAGGACAACCAGAATTCATCCCTCCTGAGGACCCTCTGGGATACTGTATACAACATTCTCCAGTTACACCCATGGAGGAAGTTAATCATACTCCTCTCTTTCATTGGTTGAGGACCATTTTCAGAGCATCCATCATTGCATGCAAATGAGACACACACCTGTGAAGGAAGAACACCTTAGGCAGAGTTAAAGTAATCAAAATAGGGAGTCCTTAATGTCTCTCTGGGTTGCCAAGGTGTTGTGAGACATTGTCAGTGCATACTACAAGCTATTTCATAATCCTGAAGGGAGCTGGCCCTAAAGCTCCTGGTCGACTAAATACCTGGACAGCTTTCCTGGAAATATTTCTAGTTTGGGACTTGGGAATCTTAGATCTGAGCCCCGGATCTTGCTCTAACTCGCAGTGTACCCTTGGGTGGTATTTTCCTCTCTGAGGTTCAGATTCCTAAACTATAAAGTGGGGATTTGTTTCCAAAGTGTGACACATAGATTATAGGTGATATAGAAGATGGATGAGTCCAGGTAATAGTGAATGGGTATGTTTTAATTTTAAGGGGCATGTATTTTTATTAGACAAGGTAACTCTAACTGATTCAACAAACACCCTGAATTCTCAGGAGTTAACCAAACCTTGAGTTCTTGCTCGTGGAGAGTCCAGTCCAGGTTGGTAAGGTGGGAAAAGAGGAGGCTTCTGATCCACAAGGTCATTTGCAAGGCAAGAGTCTTTCCTTCTACTGACTGTCACTTTCAAGGACTGTAAAGCCCTAAACTATATTCTTTGCATCCATTCAGTAGACGAGGAAAAAAGAGAGAGACAGAGAGAGAGCAAAGTGCAGGATATTTCAGGAAACAGGTCTGGAAATGAGTAAATCAATAACACTTCTTGGACAGAATTCAGTCAGAGGGTCCCACTTAGCTAGAAAATGTAATTCTTCAGTGTGTCCAGGAGAGTAGCCAGTGGGGATCGGAGGATGCACACAGAATGATACTGCCACAGTATGTACTTATATATGGTTACAGATAGAGATGTGGACATAGATACAACACAGATGGGAAAAATAAAGCTAAAACATCACACTTACGAGTGCTTAGATATGAGTCGGTAGAAATGTTGATAAAAATGATGAATTTAAAATTGTCCAAAGAAAAATATTGGGTGAACAATAGTGAAAGGGTTATATAGATGTGGCAAATGGGGAAGGTGCGCTAAGCATGGTCTCCCACTCTTAAGATTTTATAGAGAGTTTGTTTATCCAAGTTTTGTTTTGGTAAACATGAAACTGAGCATTAGAGAGATGATAAAGCTCTTTTTTTCTGGAAAATAGCTAGTTCTAAATAATGCTAATATAGTGATCACCCTAAAAATCAGTATCATGAAGCAATCCTTATTCTCATGACTGGGCATGTAGGTTGGTTGCCTTGAGCTCACCTTGGCCCCAGAATGCAGCCTGCATCCGGGTCTTCTCCACACGTCTCTCAGTCTCTTTATAACAGCATCTGCTCCAGGGCAGAAGTACAAGGAACATGCAAGGCTTCTTAGGGCCTAACCTCAGCATGGACATCTCCTACCCACAGGCCACTAGCCAGAACAAGTCACATGGTGAGTTAGTCAGGGACATCCAAAGACCAACAGGATATAGGTGATAAAGGGTAGAGATATGAAAACTTGATACAAGGAGTAGGGTCATGCAATGATGTAGGCTGAAAAGCTTCACCATCTTCCATCTGAAAGCTGGAGACCTAGGCAAGCAGATGGTGCAGTTCTGAGAACCAGAAGACTGATTATATAAGTCTCAGCCAAGGGCAGGAGATGAATATATCCCAGCTGAAGGAATCAAGCAAAGAGAGCAAATTCACCATTTTTCCATCTTCTTGTTCTCTTCAGGGGCTCAAGATGGTGTCTGCCCACATTGGTGGTGGTGTAGGGGTTGTATTACTCAGTCTGCTTATTTAAATGCTAATCTCATCCAGAAACACCCCCACAGACATACTCGGAATTAATGTTTAATCTGGCACCACATACTCCAAGCAAGTTGACATATAAAGCAAACCATCAAATATGGCTGAGCCTCATGTCAATGGGGCAGGGAAATACTCTCTACTAAAGAACGGGGGAAAGTAATGCAAACGTACACACACACTGGACTCCCCAAAGACATCCAAGGGAAGAATGAGAGACCGTGAGGAGGGAAAAAAAGAAAATGAGAATAAGACTCAAATTCCAATTAAACAACATTATACATGACAACTTCCTCTGCTGTCATCATGCACTAGAAAAAGGTTCCCTTGGAGTCTCAGTACGAGCCTGATTAAGGTCTTACATAGGCAAAATACCATTTTCTAGCAATGACTTAATGGATGTGGACAGCATGCTGTAGGATCCTAATAGGAGATAAACAAAAAAATACTTTTTGTTTCTGTGACTTCTCTGTTGTAGAAAAGATAAGTTGAAACTAAATAAACAAGGTTAAGATACTTTTTCTGTCTTTTAAAATCCAGATGTCCTTTTTCTATCTTCACCAAACTTCACTGTGATTGGTAGGCTAGACTGTAAATGCAGCCACAACCCCTTACTCTTCGCTTTATCTATACCCTCTGCACTATGCCTCTGCAGCTCTTCCAGTGGAGAGGTAGTCTGTTGGCTCACACTTTGAACTGGGTCCAGTTTTGTGACTTATTTAGACCACAGAATTCAGCAGAAGTGGCGGCCCACAAGTTCTGAGCTCAAGAGCATTGCAAGACCCCATCCTCCTTGGACCTTTGCGCCAAAATGGCAAGAACAAGTCCAAATTAGCCTTCTGGAGACAAAATATCCCCAAAGAACAGAGCTCTATCGTTCAGCTGAGATTGTCCTGGATGAACCAGTCCCTGGCCCACATGCCACCTGAGTACAAATGTGTGAGTGAAATCAGCCCAGATTAGCAAAAACACCCAGCCAACTCATAAAATCCAGAGAAAGAATATATTATTAAGACATGAAGTTCTATAGTTGTTTGTTATGCAGCAGTAGTTACTGACACACATGAGATATATATACTCAAGCCCAATTTCCATCTCCCCAAAGCACTAGTTGTCAGATTCTTTCCTTAAACTAGCTTATCAGACTGCTGCAACAGAAAAAGAGATCATAGAGCTTTTAAGGAAAAATATTCCATTTAATTTAAAATAACATTTTTAGAATGTATAGGATTATTCTATTCTAGGAAACAGAAGATACATAGTTAGACTCTATCTTCAAATATGCATAAGTATTTTTATTCTCATTTCTGTTTATTGAAGTATAATAAAATATACCTTTTTTTTATTTTTGCAGGACTGGGATTGAATCCAGGGGCATTCGACCTCTGAGCTACATCCTCTGCCCTATTTTTTATTCCTTATTTTGAAACAGAGTCTCACTCAGGCACAGAGGGTCTCACTAGGTAGCTGAGGCTGTCCGTGAACCGCGATCCTCCATTCTCAGCATCCCGAATGCTGGAACTACAGGGGTGTGCCACCACACCTGGCTTAAAGTACACCTATTTGAAGTGAACAGCTCAATTGATTTTTACATACATATGCACCATCACTCAAATAAAGACAGAATAAAACATAGAAGGTTTCCTGTGCTCCATCCCACTTACACCCCAACAAAGGCTCAATTTTGACCTTAGGTTAGTTACGCCTGTTCTTGAATTTCATATCAATGGAATGATATAAGGTGTATTCTTTTTGTAAAATGTTCTTTTGTTGTATTAAACACTATGTCTTAGAGACTCATCCATATTGAAATAGCAGCCAACCATTAGCTGTCACTGATGATTAGTATTGCATTGTATAGACCAGTAATTTGATTATCCATTCTAAAGCTGACATCCATGCGGATTGTTTCCAGCTGTGGACTATTAGGAATAAAGTAGCTATGAATATGCTTAAAGCCTTTTTGTTGACATGGGCACTCAATTTTGTTGGGCTTATTTATTTATTATAATGGGAATTGAACTTAGGAGGATTCTATCTCTGAGCTATACTCCTAGCCTCTTTTTATTTTGAAACGGGTCCTGCTAAGTTACTGAAGGCCTAACTAAGTTGATGAAGCTGGCTTCAAACCTACCATCATCATCTCAGCCTCCCAAGTACTGGGATTATAGGTGTGCACCACCATGTCCAGCGGACATATACCTCTTAATGATTATTTTGGTATAAGAAATTTTGTACAACACACATGCCCAAATATAGAGAGTAGGCTAAGGAATTTATGACATATTTATACAAGAGAACGTAAAGCAGCCATAAAAAGTTCCTGAGGAAGTTGGGTGTGGTGGCACATGCTTGTAATCCCAGCACTTGGGAGGCTAAGACAGGAGGATCTGAGTTCAGTGAGTAGCTGCAGCTACTTAGTGAGGCCCTTTGCAACTCAGTGAGACCCTGTTTCAAAATAAAGAATAAAAAATATGTCTGGGGTGTAGCTCAGAGGTAAAAATAAATAAGTAATTAAGTAAGTAAGTAAATAAATAAATAAAGTTTCTGAGGAATAGGAAACCCCATAGCACCAAACATTTCCTTTTAGAATTTATCTAGTCCAGGGCCCAGCAAACAATGGCTCGGAGTCCAAATCCTGTGCACTCTTGTTTTTTGTATGACCCCTGAGCTAAGAATGGTTTTTACATTTTTAAATGGTCAATGTTTAGATGGTTATATGAGTAGATATGTAATCTCCTTTATTATTCTTCTTGTCCCACAAAACTGAAAAGCTTATGAGGCTCTACAGAAAGCAGTTTTGATTCTCACTCTATTTTTTCCAGGAAATTTTAAGTGTTTGTTCACATACAGGTAAAAATGAGTGGTGCTTTGGCAGAAATAATTCTGTGTACAAACAACATGTCTTCAACATACCCATTTCCTTTTCCTCCTTAAGGTACAGGAATTGTGTCTTTCCCAGCTGCTCTTGCAATTGGGCGGGGCCATGTCACTGAGATCTGGCCAATGGCATGTGATTTGGCTCCTACAGCATCCTGAACAAGCCTCCGGGTACTCTTTCTTCCTTTATCTGCTGAATGATTTTTTTTTTTTTTTTTTTTTTTTTTTTTTGCGGTATTGGGGATGGAACCCAGGAGCATTGTATGCCCAAGCTACAACCCCCAGCCCTATTTTTTAGTCTTTTTATTTTTTGAAACAGGGTCTCACTGAGTCGCTAAGGGCCTTGCTAAGGAGCTGAGGCTGTCCTCTAAAGAAGATCCTCCAGTCTCAGCCTCCTGAATTCTGGGATTACAAGCATGCGCCACCACACCCGGTTGAATTAATGTTTTAAAGGCATAGCCACTAAATAAAAGGAGTCTGGATCCCCAAAAGAAAGTCTTTGCCTCGAATATCAAAGCATTTAAAGTATATAGCATAAGCAAGAAACTAACTTTTATTGGGTTAAGCTATTGAGCTTCTGGGGGTTGTTTGTTGCAACTAATGTCACTTTCCCTGGTTAATAAAAGTATATTTTTTTTTCAAAATTGCTATGCCTGATATCATATTGCATGCTGTTTACACACAGATACACACACACACACACACACACACACACACACAGACACACACACACACAGTGAGAATAGTTTATCCTTACATCTTTTTTAATAACTAGCACATCCCTTTAAAGTATTATTTGGCTTTCATGACCCCAACAAATGAAACCTGAATTCCAAGAGGCCTACTTTCTGTTTGTCCCTTTTAATGGATAAAAGCCAACAGTTATTTACTAAGCTACAATTTCAGAACCAAGTTAGACGCCAGGTAAACAAAGGAAAATTTCAACCTTTATGAAATAATGACCACCCCCAAATTTTAGCTCCCAAGATTTACAAACAGCTCTTTCATGCTTATTCCTCCACAAGGCTATTTCTCATTTAACTTTCATCATCCTGTTTAGAGTTTACAAGTGAGAATCTTCAGATTTCAGCGCAGACACATCTGGCTCACAAATGAGGCACCCGACCCTCCATCATTGTGGAATCCTTGCCACCAGCACTGAGGATGAGGTCTTGTGTTTATTAGGAAAGATGTTCGGCCCAGTGAGTTGCAAAGCTATTTTGAGAAGTGATGTCTCAGATGTGGCGTCTTAGAGGTGTCAGTTTGATCTTTCTTTGCTGAAGAACTGATGGATTAAATTCACTTCTAAATGCAAATGAACCCAGTTTAGCTTTGTTTGTTTCAGATTTAACTTCACCTGGGGTTGTTGAAAAGATTATTTCAACTCTTCTTTAGATGTTAGAAAAGGGTTAACAACTCCAGCCTGTCAGGGTTCTTTTTTTTTTTTTTTTCTTCCTTCATTTGACTGGGCTTTTTTTTTTTTTTAACTTTCCTAAGGTATATTTAGATTTTTTGTTTTTAAAAATTCACCATAAAACTAAAGTAGTTATCATTAAATCACTGAAGACAATTTTGATTAATAACAAAATTATTTTTCCTTTTGTCTCCATCAAATTTGCCTTGCTTCTCAGAAAGAAAACAAAAAACAACAACAACAACAAAAAGGGTTTGCAGCTAGCCTAGTAAGAATGAATTGATAATGACCTTTGATTAGCACAAACAAAATAACTGATTCCATAGAGTTCAGCCCAAGGATAGTCGTCCTATGATATGGTAACAGTCCACTGCCCAGAGGGAGATGGACAGTCTTGACAAACAACTTGGAAGGAAGAAAACAAAGTAGAATCCCAGAAAATTAAATGAATTCATGATTTTTCTTCACACACACAAAGAAAAAGAATCCAACACACCAACACATTACCAATCATGAACCTTTTCCACTTAAGCTCACAAACATGACTCTAACTTTTAGTAACTTGAGATGGATGTCCCAACAACTGGGCAAATCAACATCATTTGGACCTAAAGATGTGATTCATTTAGAAAAATGCAAGCATTGTCTGGATAGTAGTTTTACCCCAAATGCATAACCTGAAATTAATCCTGGAGAAACAATCATACAAGTATCAACTGAGAGTTATTCTGCAAAATCATCTGGCCTGTACTTTTATAAATCATTAATGACATGAAAAAACAAATTAAAAAGGGGAGGTGGAAGAGGTAGAGGCTGTTCAAGATGAGAAGCAATAAAGAGATATGATGACAATTTAATACAATGAGGAATTCTCATCTGAATTCTAGATTTTAAAAAAAACATAAAAGATATTGTAGGGACAACCTGAAATATTTTAATATGGATTGCAAGTTAAAAGATATTATACCAATGTTAAATGTTCTGAATATGATCATCATATTGTAATGATGTAGAATCTCCTTACTCTTACGAGATACATCCTGAAGTACTTAGGGTGAAGGATTGTATTGAACATCATTTACTGTGTATTGAACTACCCCCCATACAAAACAACTGTTTATTTAGCTTATTATTCTATTTAGACTAGGCTCATCTGGGTGGTCCTCTGAGCTGGCCAGGTTCTCATATGTCTGTGATCAGCTGTAGTTCAACTAGGCAGCTCTATTTCTGGAGATAGGCTGGTGTGGCTGGGGTAGTAGGGGTGACTACACCCCCCTCTAGCAAGCTAGTCATGAAATACAGGGCAACAGTAAAGCTCTTAGGGACACTCAAGGCTTCTGGAAGTCTAACCACAGAACTGGTCATCCATCACTTGTGACACATTTCATTAAATCAATCAGAAGGCCAGCCCCAAATCAAGGGGGGGGGGGGATGTCTCCGGCTTGTGATGGGAGAAGCTGCAGTCACTTCCCAAAGAGCCTGGATACAAGGAATAGAAATCCACCAAAATGTCTAACAGCCTGCCAGGAGGGTCCATGGGCATTCATTCAATTATACTCCCAACTTTCCCATAGATTTAAAAACTTAAAAAAAAAAAGCAGGGAAGAAGAATAGAAGACAGCACAAGAAGTCAGACACAAAAGAGTTGTACTGTAAAATTCAATTTATAGTGTGTGTGTGTGTGTGTGTGTGTGTGTGTGTGTGTGTGTGTTGCTGTGGATTGATCCCAGGGGCATTCTACCTCCGAGCTACACCCCCAGACAGTTTTTATTTTTTATTTGAAAACAGGGTCTCACTAAGTTGTTGAGGGCCTTGCAAAGTTGTTGAAACTGGCGTTGAACCTGCAAACTTCCCATCTCAGCCTCCTTAGTACTGGGATTGCTGTCATGCACCACCATGCTCAGCTCCCATATTAACATTTTGGGAGTCAGAATATTGGTACCTTCTACGGTTCAGATATAGAATGGGTTCCAAGGGCTTATGTGGTGAAGGCCCATTGCAGCAATATCCAGAGGTAGGGCCCTGAGAAGTGACTGGATCGTGAAGGCTTGGCCTCATCGGTTCATAATTTGATGACATTACTGGGAGGTGGTGGGAACTTTAGGAGGTGGCACCTAGTTGAAGGAGTAGGTCCTGAGGGATGTCCTTGGGGACTATCTCTTATCCCTGACCCCGGTTCTCTTCCATTACGTTTTCCTCTCCTCCCTTCCCCTCCTCATCTTTGTCCTCGTCCTCCTCCTCCCCTCGTCCTCCTCCCCTCGTCCTCCTCCTCCCCTCCTCTTCTCCTCCTCCTCCTCCTCCTCCTTCTTCTTCCCCTTCTCTCTCTCTCCCTGCCTCCCTCCTTCCCTCCTTTCTAGCTGCCCTGAGCTAAGCAACTTTCCTGTGGAGCCAGCCACCATATACTGAAACCTCTGAAATCATAAGCCAAAATAAATCTTCGGTGTTTTGGTCACAGCAATGAAAAGCTAACACTGCTATCACTGTAAGATCTGGGTAGTTGGTTCCTGGAGTGCTGGTAACATTCTGTTTCTTGATCTAAGTCATAAGAATTCCACTAAGTACATACATAGGATATATGTGCTCTTCTCTACAACTATGTCATGCTTTAATTTTCAAAAATTTCATATGAAAAGTACACAGAGCATTGGTCACTAGATTCTTGACCTGATGCTACGATTACTTCCTATATGATATTGAGAATGTCTATGTAATTCTCTGGTCCTCGGCTTCCTCATCTATAAAATGACATCTGGTCTTTGAGATTAAATTATGGCCAAAAGGTAGGCTCTCTTTCTGCCTAGAAATTGCCAGAAGTTTTAAAATAACGTGACTTTGTAATCATGAAGCACTTTTCTCCTCCAGCTATAATGTGTCCCTGAGATTTTATTTTGTTTTCTAGAATTTACATGAAAATAATTATAACAAAGCAATAAACGGGTCTCTATGGAATATAGTGAGAGCACAACAGGGCTAGCTACTCACAAAAGAAGTCAATGGAAGAGCACAGCATCATGTTTTAAAATAACAACAGAAACATGGTCAAGAAGCCTGTCACATAAGGAAGAATCATCATGAACCCTCTCAAGAAACCAACCATATTTTACCACCGTTCCACCCTAGTTCCATGGGAGATAGTTTCTTGGCTTCAAAAGACCTTGTACTCAGTAGTCTTTGGGGTTTTTTTTTATACATTTAGGGGCTCTTAGGGTGAAGCATAGTAAGCCATAGGATGGAAGACTGAGGTGTCTTCTCAGTCTTCACATATTTTGTTGATGTTGGTGCATGGAGAAGCAGAATGTGGCCAGAGGTTCAGGGGCCCAACAAACCCAGCAACTGCCTTCACAGGTAGAGACCCTGGCAGATTCTCTGTGGTGGGGATTTTCTCACCTCTGAGCACTGTGGCCCCTTTGTAGTTCAAAGGAAAGACTAGTGGAACAACACTTTGGGTTTTTTGTTTGTGTTCTCTTGAGGGTGGGCTTAGAGTTTATTTTTAAGGCTAATTTGAACTGCCGTTTTCAGCAGTTTGCTAAAAGTTGCATTCATTAAATAGATATTTATGAAGCATCCATCGACTATGTGAAATTAGAAGCGAACAAGGCAAGCTCCCTGCCAACAGTGACAAAATAGGAGTCCGTCATCTCTTCAACAGAGAGAGATAGAACTACTTATCCTGATCTACATGTGGGAGTGATAGTTGAACTTCACAGTAGCACTGAAGAAGACATTCTTGGCCCCAAAAATTTATAAGTGGAGAAGCTTAGAATAAGAGGTAAAATAACTTTCCCCATGGGCCACATGACTAGTAACAGGTCCATTTGAACTCTACTTTGCTATACTTTCTTTATGTAGGGCCACTAAGACAAGGTGATAAGATGTGCTAGTCTCTTAGAGGTTGTTGAACAGGATATGGTCCAGCTTTTTTTCCCTTGTATTTTGTTAAAACATAGCCTACATGTTTTCAATGGCTGCTTTCCTACCAAAATAGCAGAGGTGAGCAGTTGCAACATAGACCTTATAACTGAACATTTGCTATCTAGATCTCTAAAGAAAAACCTGACATCTTCCTCTCTCAGAACATTGCCTCTTTATTAGTTGGGTAATGCAAACTTCTGTAAGAAACTCCACTGTTGCTAAACACGTCACATCTTTTGTTTCCAGGCCAGACAACAATAGGGATATTCCTGGCAAAGGTAGGGTTAGGTAGGTATTCTATCCACCAGCACAGGCTGATCCCTGCTTTAAGGTCACTCTGAGCAGAAACATCCAGTCAATACACAAAAGAGAAGAGAGATCAGACACATGAAACTTTTATGGACTAAATCTGGAAGGGGCCCATACATCTCCTCCACTCACATTCTATGAGCCAGAACTCATTTTCATTGCTGTACCTAACTGCATAGGATACATATGGCGGATATAATCCAGCAGTAGATCCAGGAAGAAGGAAACAGATTGTAATGAGCATGTAACAGCCTCTACCACAATCCCTACATGCTCATCATTCTTAGAAAATATGTCTCGTTTTGACTTCTCCAATGTGCATTAAAGTCCATATACAATAAACATATGTTTAATTTTTTTAATTGCACTCTTACTCTTGTTGAGAAATATACTAAGTATATACAAATAAAGTGTTATCATTTGGGAGGCTGAGATAGGAGGATAGCGGTTTGCTGACAGCCTCAGCTACTTAGTGAGGCCCTTTGCAACTCAGTGAGATCCCGCTTCAAAATAAAGAATAAAAATAGGACTGGAGGAGTAACTAGAAGGTAGAATGCCCATGGGTTCTATCCCCAATATCAAAAACAAAATGTTATGATGGCATAGATTTACTTCAAAATAATCTGGGAAAAAGGAAGTTTATGATAATTCAGTAGTTTCCTCTTATCCCCCAGTGGTGACCTGAAACTATAGATAAAATCAAACCCTATATATGTTCTGTTTTTCCTGTCCATACATTCCTATGATAAAGCTTAATTTATAAATTAGGCACAGTAAGGGATGATCAACAGCAATCCATAATAAAACAGGCCGATTATAATAATTGTAATAAAAGTTCTATGAATATACTCTGTGTCTCAAAATGTCTATTTTACTGAACTCACTGCTTTTCATGATGATCTGTGTATGATGGTACAATGCCTACATGGTAAGATAAAGCCAGGACAATGATGCTGGCATTGTACAGTGGTGACAGGCTACCAGGAAAGGATTACTTATTTATTTATTCTGTGGTCCTGGGGGCAGAACCCAGGGGCCTCTACCTCCAGGCTACGCCCCCAACCTATTTATATTTTATTCTGAAACAGGGTCTCACTAAGTTGCTGAGGCTGGCTTCGAACCTGTGCGATCCTCCTATCTCAGCCACCCAAGTACTGGGATTACAAGCGTGCGCCACCACGCCCGGCTGGTAAGGATTATTTAATACAAGCACTATCATAATGGTCAGCTTGATACGTGGGAAGGCTATGCAGTGACCAACAGCAAGTAACACATACAACATGAGTACACTGGACAAAAGGATGAATTGTACCCTAGACGGGATATAGCAGAACGTCAAGAGATCGCGTGATGCTACTCAGAATGACAGATAATTTAAACTTTGGGAATTATTGCTTTCTGGAGCTTTGCATTTAATATCTTTGACTGCCACTGACCCTGAGATGACTGAAGCCACAGAGAACAAAATCACAAATACAAAGGACTAAGGACTACTGTATAGACAACAAGATTGTTCCATGTGTTTGGTGAAGCTAGGTTATGGATAGGTGAGGATTTATCATACTTTCTATTTACTTTTGGGGTATGTGTGTGTGTGTGTATATATATATATATATATATATATATATTTGCGGGGTACTGGGAATTGAACCCAGAAGCATTCTACCTTCAAGCTATATGCCCAGTCCCATTTTTTATTCTTTATTTTAAAACAGTTTCACTAAGTTGCAGAGCTCCTCACTAAGTAGCTGAGGCTGGCCATGAACCCAGGTCTCAGCCCCCAAGTACTGGGATTACAAGAGTGTGCCACCACATCCAGCTACGTTTGTATATATTTTTAAAAGATTGCACTTAGAATAATCTTTTCTGTTTTACAACAGTATTCAGTAAAATTTAAAGTAAAAACAATAAAATCTTGACCATAATAGACCTCAGTGAGAACATAATTACTTTAATATTATCTATAGGTGTTTTTAAAAAAATGCTGTTCATTTCTCTTACTTTCCCCAAATATTTTAGTCAAATAAGTTGGCCTGTAAGGTAACTGGGATTGATAATGAAGACAAAATCTGTAAGTGTTTAGAGTACAACCAAGAGACAGAAGAGTTAATAAGTGAGACACGTAGAGAAGGAACTCTAAAGAGAACTAGTTTATTGAGTATGGTCTAAATAAGCATCAGATTTATTACACTCACTGAAAACACTGAGCAGCTGCTCTATGAAAGACATTGTATGATATTAATGAAGATTGTCCAAAATCCGGTGTCTCTGAACAAAAAGGTGCTTTTCTCACTTGTACAAGGTTAAATGCAGATAATCCTGGTTCAGTGACTCTCTTCTGAGCAATAACTCAGGAGGTTCTATCTCTGTCCTAGGGAAAGTGAAGACAGCATATGCATGATCATGTCAGGTGTCTTATGGACAGAGCAAGTCCCACTTAGATCCAAATGTGGCTGCAAAATGTCCGCTAGCTGTGAATCCAGAAAAAAGGGACTGGGATCCTGGGGGTGCGATCTAGAACGTCCTTCTATCTTTGTGTTCACAAAGGTCTGCTGGAAAGACAGACATGCAAACAGATTATTGGAGTATATCAGGATCAATAACAAAGATATAACTACACTGCTGTGGGGGTTCTGAAAAAGGTAGGATTTTTTAAACTTTCATCAGCTACTAGTACCATTTCATAACATGTGCTTGAAAACTCATTTGTTTAGGCAATTAAATTTGTAATTCTGTTTTCAAAAAGCAAAGCACTGCTGGTAGCTTTGCTTGGTAACTTCAGTCCTGCAGATCGACGTTTATCAACAGTACGAGTGTGTGCTTGCTAGAACATAAGCTCACCTGGAATTGGGATTGCCCAGCGTGAAGCGACTTTAATAGGACTCATTCATACATTTGTTTAACATTTAATAAAGACATCTGTCCCCAAAATTCAATTTACAATTTTTACAACATTTTACAAAGACTTTGATCTCCAAATCTCCATTTGCAATTTTACAAGAATTTACGTTCATGGCAAGGGTTTCTTTCCAGATTATTTTAAAAGTCATTTTTTCCTTAGGATCAAAAAATCTGACTTTTAGATGAGAGGAAAGGCTCACATGTGGGGACTGTGTGTGAAAAAAAAAAAAAAAAAAACGGCAGGATACAGCAGCTCCTGGATGCTAATTTAGACCAGGCTGCCTCTGGCAATAGCAAAATCATTTGTCCCTATGTGTCTACCTCAGGATGTGGCACAACGGGGCTCAGAGCCATCCTTAAGCAATGTTTGGCTACAAAATTCTAGTTTCCCACCTCAATTTTATATATGTATGCCATCTCTGAGCTGACCCCCCACCCCCTTAAGTGATTCTAATTAGAAAACACACAGGAGGATTCTTGTGGGCTTTGAAAGCCGCTGGGATCCCCTCTTTGATCTCCCATCTGAACCACGGTCGGTTTATTGTTTCAAATTCTCCTTTCAGCGGGCCAGTTGACAATTATTGGCATTTTAGAGCCAGGAGATCGCGATGCCTGACAGGACCCGCTGCCTAAAAACCTAAACTGATTTAGGTTTCCCCTCCAAACACCTCTCTCCCCTGCAAAGAAACAAAAATAAAATCCACCCCCAAACAAACAAAAAAACCTACTGAAAAAGAAAAGATACCTCGAGCTCAAAAACAAAAACAAAAACAAAAACAGCCAATTCATTAATAAGATGCTGGGTCTGGTTAAAATTTTAAATATGCTCGGGGCATCTTTAAAGAGGCAGCTAGCGGCTCCTTTCCCGGATACAAATAAACCCAATAAGCAGATGCACCTTAACCACTGCGATTTAAATTCTGCCAAATGCCACGGTCACCTGAGGAACTTAAGGAATGGCGGAAGAATTTTTCTTAATTTGAAAAAGGCTGGGCTGAGGTGCCTTGCATAAAGATGTGAACTTGGAGGGTAGCTGAAGTAAGTCGGGAGTTTCTAGGACGCGGAGGAAGGCCCGAAGGAAGGGGGCGTGTCGGCAAGAAAGTTTTGTGTATTTGTTTAATTGCACTCGCTAAAAGAGGACCCGGGGGCTTCGTCCGGGTGGGTAGTGCTGGGTCTGGGATGCCGAGGGGCTCGGAGATTTGTGAGAGCGAGGGGTGCGACGCCTGGAGCGGGGCCGGCTCCCGGGGAGGGCAGGGCTGCGCTGAGCTGGGCGGAGGAGGGAGGCGGCCGCGGGGAAGGCGGAGGGAACCCGGTATAAAAGGCTGGGGTGCCCGGACGCCCGCCACTGCGAGCCTCTCGGGGAAGGCGGGAGCCAGACCGGACCCGCCCGGAGCCAGGACCCTGCGCCCGGAGCCAGGACCCTGCGCCCGGTCGCCCCGAGCATCCGCCGCCCTGCGAGGCATGAGCCGCGCGCCGGAGCCCGCGGCTGCAGCGCGGTCATGAGGCGGCGGGCGGCGATCGGCGGCTGCGCCCCGGCAGCCAGCGGAGCCCCTCCGGGCGCGGCGCCCCCCGGATGAGGAGCCCCCAGCCCCGCGCCTGCAGAGCCGAGCGTCGCCCCCGCCGTCCCGCCCCAGACCCCGCGCCCGCAGCGTCCTGCCCTGACACCTGCTCGCGCCGGGGGCCGCCCCGGGCTCCCACCGCAGCCTGCGCCCGGCCCTCCCTCCGGAACGACCCCCGGAACGACCCCCGGCGGCCCCGTCCTGCCCCTCACTCCAGGCTGACGCCCGCGCGCCCGGGCTCCCGCGTCTCCATCACGACAGCTCCACGTTGCCAATACAGGTCTCCAAACTTCCCCGAGCCTCGGTGCGCCCCGGAGGGCTCCGGCCCGGCGAGCGCGGCGTCCGGGCGCCCCGCAGCCCCCTCGGCGCCCCAGAGACCCTCCGAGCCGCCGGCCAGGGCGCGGGGCGCGGGCAGAGCGAGGTGGCTCGCCCACCGGCCGGGGCGGCGGAGCCCGGCGCGGGGCTGACTCGGGGCGGCCGCGAGGCCCGCCTCCCCCTCCGCAGCCTCCTCCTCCTCCTCCCCGCGCTCCTCTGGCGGCCGCTCCCGCTCCAGCTGCGGCGCCGCGGCCACATCTGGGGCGCCCATGTGCGCTCGGGGGCTCGGCTGCGCCCGCCCCGCCGCCGGCCCCGCAGCCCCCTGCCCGCCGGGCGGCCCCTGGCCCGGCCTGGGTCCCGGGCAGCGCCGGCGTGGACGCCCCCGGCCCCGCGGTGGCTCCGCCGAGGTGCGGCGGCGGCGGCGGCGACTCCGGCGCCCCCGCGCCCAGCGCCAGCCCCGCGGGCCCGGCGGGGGCCGAGGCGGGAGCGGCGCAGCCGGGCTCGGGGGCTCCGGCTCCTCCCCCGGCGCCGCCGCCGCCGCCCGCCGCGCCGGGTCCTAAGGCCGCGCGTCTCAAGAGGATGCTGCGCCTGGCGGCCGAGCTGCTGCTGCTGCTGGGGCTGCTGCTGCTCACGCTGCACATCACGGTGCTGCGCGGCTCCGGAGCCGCCGACGGGCCCGACGCCGCCTCCGGCAACGCCAGCCGGGCCCCGCTGCAGGTGAGTGCGCCGCCGGGGAGGGCGTGCGCGCCGAGAGCCGGCGCCCCCAGGTGCGCCGAGGAGGTGCCCCGCCGCTCCACCTGGCGGCTGGGCAGAGCCCACCCGGCGACCCCGGCTGGCGGCAGAGCGAGGTCTCGGCCGCCGGGAGGTCTGCTGGACCAGCTCCTCCATCCGTCTCAGGTTAGGTGCCCCGAGCGGGGCGTGGGTGCGCGGGGAAGTGGAGAATACGTGCTTGCTCGGAGGTGCTGCCAGCCTTGGGTTGCCCTTTAGAGGCTAAATAAAGTGAGGAGGGATGGAAGCGAGGAGAGGGGCGACGCCAAGAGACCTTATAGGATACGGTTCTCAAACTACTTGCGAGAAAGAACCCCGGTGATTCTGTGCCCTTATAAAGTAATGCCAAAGAGTAGAACACGATCTCCAGAGGAGAACAGCCAGGTACCCCCACTAGCTGCGTGAGGCCTTTACACTTGTAAAGACTTCTTGCCAGCGATCTGCTGCTTTTGAAGGTCGTTTTAGGAAGGGGATTCTGATGATCTATTTCAGCTCCAAGGCGTGGGAGAAATCGCCTCGGGAGGGCTTGGTGGGCGGGCAGAGCAAGGTGAGTTTGCGTGTCTGAGTAAAGGTTGCCCCCATGGGGATGGCCTGCGCCACCTTAGGAAGCTCCCCCAGGTCTTGAAGCCTGGCTGCTGTGAGCCTGGGGCACTGTCCCAGAGGGCAGTGGCTCCTAAAATCTCTTCCTCCAAGCAGCCTTTCTAAAACTCTTTGAGATTGAGATAAGCTTTACTCTCTTCGTTCCCAAAAGGGCTTTATAGTCACCGCCTCTGCTAATTTCGTTTTTTACATTTTTATGCAAGTTGTTGGGGGGAAAAAAAAAACTGTTAAAGAGAGAATTCCGTCAAACGTGTCTCCATTATTTGCTATGTGCTGTTCAAAGTGCCTTAGAGAATTTGAGTCTTTTAATTTTATTATGATCTTATTAATAACCCCCCTTTAAAGATTCAAAACCTGAGTTTAGAAACTGGCCAAAGTGTTTACACATTCCCAGCTTTGATGAGTTACTCCAAACTTTGTGTCTGCTGGGGGGGGGGGTGAGGGGTATGATAGACTAAAAAGCCAGGGACCCTGGAATACCAACCTGGGAGTGAGTTTACACCTCAAAGCTTGAAGCTCTTTGAAATTGGTGACATTTACAAGAATATCCCAACTTTTTGGGGGCGTCTCATCCTGTGGATAAAATGACAGACTGATGGAATCGTGGTGGAGGGATGAAAGATGTCGCTGTCCTACAGAATGGGGTACACCCACCAGCCTAAGGCAGTAGGAACCATTCTTAATATCTTCAAGATTTCTGGACATCATTTTTTATACATGATGTTTTCTTTCCTCGTGGACTCACGAAATGCCATAAAAAATGATGTTCAATGGAAAAGTCAATTTGGCAGATTTCTTTATGAGGTGTTCGCTATCATTAGAATAACCTGGGGTTGGCCTTTCCCGCCAGAGCGCAAGGTAATGAGAGAAGCAGCTGGTGGAAGTGGTCGTCCCACAAGGGAAGTGAATCAAAGGCTCAAAAGGGCTCTGGCTGAAGAACTGCCCCAGGGGTGAGAGAAGTGGAGGGATTGGTTTTATTTTATTTTCTCAGAGACTAAGGTTGATTTAGGAAAGTAGGGAATACATGTTCAAGGGAGAACTCAGGTTTTGGGGTCTTGCAGTTGTTTTATAGGAGACCCCCGTGAGGGGTGGGTAGGGACATCCAACAGGGGTGGAGGCCTCGGCTTCCTCAGAATCCTTAGATGTGCATTGGGGTATTTAAATGGATGGATGCTCCTAGGAGTATCTTGGGACCCAAGTGGCATCTCCTCCACCAGCCTTAGCATTTTAGCAGCGGTGGTCAGTTATCCAGCCCATTCAAAGCATACACTTCCCCAAGCAGCGTGATGAGTTTAGCAGGTTAGTTCATTACCCGACTCTTTTTTTGTAATTTGTTATTATAAAAGTTTTATATTCTTCCTGAACAAAGTTATTTCTTTGGCCCACTGATTCTCCACAAGCATTACAACTCAAATGGACAGAATGTGTTCTGCCAAGTGAGACGGTCTGCAAAAGACATTTGCCAGCCTGCTGTTTTCAGGCCTGAGAGTGAAGTTGGGCATAGCAGGTGTACCTGAAGACAGATGCTGAGCTGTTCTGTTTACCAGACATTTTAAGCCGAAGTCTTAAACCCAACTTGATGTGTTGGCTCCGTTGTTTCTAAGCTGCTAAAATCATTCCTCATAACCACAAAGTTAATCAGTCCTTACACGTTATTTCTATTGTTTGTATCTGCTTAAAACATTCTAAAATATGAGTTTGGCGTAGTCAGAAATATGCAGTGGTGACTTTACCGAAATTGTAGTATATTTGGAATCATTTTAAAATGGAGATGGCTTTATTTAAGAATTTGGTGGTTTGGACATATCAAGTACACTCAATAAAACAGTAGGGATAATAACAAAAATAATAGCTAAGAGTCACTGAATGCCTTTTATGTGGCAAACACTATTTTTGGTGCTTGACATATATTAATGTCTCAACCCTAAAAGCAAACAAACAAAAAAAATCTCATAAATGAGGTACTATCATTATCCCTGCTTCAAATGGAAAAACTGAGATTAGGTAACTTACCCTAAGACTGCAGAACTAGAAACTTACTAATTTGCTTTTTTTTTAGTGCAAAAATGTATACCATATGTTTGTTTTAGCACATTGGAAATTCCATACCTGTTTTCAAAATTCTGGCCAAATTTATAATACTGGTATCAAGAGAGAAAAAGCATTTATTTATTTATTTATTTATTTATTTATTTATTTTTGTGCTACTGGGGATTGAACCCAAAGGAATTACACCTGTGAGCTACACCCCCAGCCTTATTTTTTATTCTCTATTTTGAAATAGAGACTCACTAAGTTGCAGAGGGCCTCAACTAAGTAGCTGGCTGTAAACTTGCAATCCTTCTATCTCAGTCTTCCAAGTACTGAGATTACAAGACTGAGCCACCATAGATAAGAAAAAAGCCTGTGTGTGTGTGTGTGTGTGTGTGTGTGTGTGTGTGTGTGTGTGTGTGTTACTAGGAGTGAAACGCAGGGGCCTTCTACCTCCAGGATAGACCCCAATTTTATTTCTTATTTGGAAACACAGTCTTGATAGATGGTTGAGAGTCTTACCACTTGCTGAGGCTGTTCTTCAATCTGCCATCCTCCTGTCTCTCAGCCTCTCAAGTACTGAGATTATAGGTGCACACCACCATGCCAGTCTTCTATTTTTTATTTTGAAACGGTATCTCACTAAATTGCAGAAGGCCTCACTAGATGGCTGAGGCTGGCTATGAACCTTCCATCTCCCAAGTACTAAGATTACAAGTTTGTGGCACCACAACTGATTAAGAAAAAGCCTTTTAACAAGTTATATGTGTATATGTATATTGACAGTCTTACTGTGTCAGTATATATGCACATATAAGCATATACAATACATATATGTATATATAAATATTATCTAAAAATTTTTTTAAAAGAATTTCACCTTTCTAGAGAATTTTTTTTATTATAGATGACCAACCTGTGCTCTAGGTATACTGTTATGAGGTGGCAGAATAATATTTTGAGCACATTATCTCTGCTGGTTAATGGCTCATGAAAACAATTATGTTGGCCTTTGTACTGTTTTCAGTGTTTTTAAAAAACCTAACAAGAGTGCGTGTGCATGTAATCCGAGCACTTGGGAGGCTGAGACAGGAGGATTGCACAGGTTTGAAGCCAGCCTCAGGTACTTAGTTAGGCTCTCAGCAACTTAGTAAACCCTGTTTCCAAATAAAATATTTAAAAATAGGTCTGGGAGTATAGCCCTGGGGTAGAAAGCCTCTGGGTTCCATCTCCAATACCACTAATAATAATAATAATAATGATGATGATGATGATGATGATGCCGGGTGTGGTGGCGCACGCTTGTAATCCCTGCACTTGGGAGGCTGAGACAGGAGGATCGCGCAGGTTTGAAACCGGCGTCAGCTGGCTTAAGACACTCTGTTTCATGCCGGGCGTGGTGGCACACACGCTTGTAATCCCCGCCCTTGGGAGGCAGAGACAGGAGGATCGCGCAGGTTTGAAGCCAGCCGCGCGCGCGCTGGCTTAGGAGACCCTGTTTCCAAATAAAAATATAAAAATAGGTCTGGGAGTGTAGTCCGGAGATAGAAGGGCTTCCAGGAACCCCAGTACCACCAAAAAAAACCAAACAAACAAACAAAAAAAAAAAGAGACTCTGTTTCCAAATAAAATATAAAATAGGTCTGGGAGTGTAGCCCAGAGGTAGAAGGCCCCTGGGTTCCATCCCCAGTACCACCAAAAATAAAATAAAATAAATTTAAAAATCTAACAAGAAATTGTACAGTTGTCTGCAATAACTAAATAAAAATGCATAGACACATTTTTTGTTAACTTTTTTGAGTTTTGAGTTAAATTCTATCTCTTCAGAATAATTTTATCTCATGTTTACTCAGACCAGTAATTTCATGTCTTTAATCAATAACAATGAGAAAACAATTACATATAATAAAAGCAGTCTGGAAGATAGAATACCTCAAAATATAGAATCCACAGGCAATAATAATTATAATCATCAGAATAATGGTACCTCCTTTGTGTGAAATCCAAATGGGTACCTTTCTAATAAATGTCAGTCAGATTTTGAATTATGATTTTTAGTAGTAAACCTAGAACTCATTAGGGCAGTGAGATTTAAGCAAGTTTTATAAAATACCAAGTTGAATGTTTTTACATATTAAAGCAAATCAAACTCTGAAATATAATAAAGCAACTTTGTCCTGAATCTTCTGACCGCCATCTTTCTGAGCACTTCCCCTCTCAGTCTATCCAGTGCCTCTAGTAAAACAGCTTAGCTTCTTGTATTCACAGCTTCTTCTAGGCCCTATAACAAGAGAAGCAAAAGTGATATTTAGTCATTCGTTCGTTTATATGTTTATTTATTTATTTTTGCAATACTGGGGATTGGACCCAAGAACATTCTACTTTCAAGCTCCACCCCCAGCCCCATTTCCTATTCTTTCTTTTTTGAAACAGGGTCTCACTAAGTAGCTGAGATTGGCCTCCAACCTGCAATCCTCCTGTCTCAGCCTCTCAAGTACTAGGATTACAAGTATGCAACACCATGCCCAGCCTAAAGTAATATTTATTTGTACAAGATTCCTCACAATGACCTGAAAGGGTAGATAGTACTTGTATGTAGTAGTCCCCCTTATCCTCAGGAGGTATATTTCTAGACCTCAGTGGATGCTTGAAAATTCAAATAATACCCAACCTTATACATACTATGGTTGTTGTTTTTTCCTGTACATACCTATGATAAGATTTAATTCCTATTCATAGATACCCATGATAAGGTTTAGCCACAGTAAGTGAAAATACGTAATGAAATAGAACAATTATAACAATATACTATAATAAAAGAAATTTTATAACACTACTGAAAATAGGGTATCATTTAAGACTTACCAACTATTTATTTCTAGAATTTTCCATGTAATATTTTCAGACCACATAAACTGCTGGTAACTAAAAACCACAGAAAGTGAAACTACAGATAAGTAGGAACTACTGTACCCATTTCACAGATGAGGAAATTGGAAACTGGAGAGATATCAGTAACTCGTCCAGTGCTACACAACCGTGGTGGGGTAGAGCCAGGACTCCACACAGGCAGTCTGACTGGAGTTCTTGTTTCCATCCGGCAAGATTATCTCCAGCTCTGATTCAAGTCAACAACCATTTATATTTCTTGTTTCCTGACCTGCTGTTCATTTTCCAGTCAGGCTACTTACTCTTGACATTGGAATTATTTGTAAGCGATGGATAATTGTCCTACTTACCTACGACTGTGTAACAAACCAGGCTGAAATTTAGTGGCTGATACACCACCATTTTATTTTCCCATGGGTGTGTGTGTCCGTAGCTTGCTGTGGGCTCAGCTGGGTGGCTTTTTGGTTAGTTTCCTCCAAAATCATTTATGGAGCTATGGTCTCTTGGTTTGACGTGAATGTGTATTCCAGATGACCTCGCTCATAGGTCTGATGGTTAATGCTACTGTTACCTAAGTCCTCTCCCCAAACAATCACTCATCCTGAAGGAGAGTGGCTCACATGTCTTTACATGGTAGATTCAGGGCAGCAAGGAAATAGAAGCAGAAGTTGCAGGTCCACTTGACAAAAGCCTACTCTGTAGTCACATTCTGTTAGCACAGGATCAGATTTGATTCTCAGGGACAGCTAACAGGTCTGCCTCTAGATGGGAGGGGCAGCAAAGTCATATTACAGATGTCATGTGAAAGGGAAGGAATTGCTGTGGCCGTCTTTTTAAAACACCTACTATATCCATCTGATGTTTTATTTGCTTTGTGAATGTTTTGGCCAAACTCATACCTGCCTTTTAACACAGTTTATGCTGCTTTAGCCTTACATCCACTTCCTGTCTTAAATGTCATATATTCTGAATCTTTCCCCTTGTGGCTTTTGGTTAAAAATGGTAAAAATCTTTAAATACATTCTGTTCTGTGATTACTGACAAGTGTGTGTGTGTGTGTGTGTGTGTGTGTGTGTGTGTGTGTGTGTGGTACTGGGGATGGAACCCAGGGGCTCTTCTACCTCTGGACTCTACTCTCAGTCCTATTTTATATTTTATTTGGAAACAGGGTCTCACTAAGTTGCTAAGAGACTCACTAAGTATATGAGGCTGGCTTCGAACCTGTGCGATCCTCCTGTCTCAGCCTCCCAAGCGCTGGGATTTCAAGCATACGCCACCATGCCCAGCTCTACTGACAAATTTGATGATACTTTTCTAATTTTATTTGTTGTTCTCAAACTTCCAATTTTTTTTCTCTTTTGCTACCTGCTCCCCTGACTCATCTATGTAACTTTGGCAAGAGAGTTAACCTCTTTATGTCTAGATTTCTTTATCTATAAATTGATACATAATAACCATTTCCTTGTGTTATACAGGCATGGTGGCATATGCTTGTAATCCCAGTATTTGGGAGGCTGAGACAGGAGGATCACGGTTCGCGGACAGCCTCAGCTACTCAGTGAGGCCCTCCACAACTTAGACGCTGTTTCAAAATAAACAATAAAAAATAGAGCAGGGGATGTAGTTTGTAGGTCCACTGCCCCTGAGTTCCATCCTCAGACCCCCACAAAAAATATTGAACGTACAGTAAATGATTTATCAGAGATCGGCACTTAAATGTTTAATACTTAAATCGTATTTGCTTTGTTCATTTTTACTCAAGTTTTGGAAGTTATGTGTTCTATTTCTATTACTTTTTGCATTCTAACAAGCATATTTTACATATAATTTTCTATCAATGTTGAAAGTAAATCAGTATAACTTAAATCCCCCAAACCCAAAATTTGGGCATATCTTTTCTCAGCCTTGTCTTTTTGCTATCTCTAAAACTTTAATCATATTTCCTGAGCTTTTAATGTTAGAATACATTCTTTTTTTATTTCTTACTCTCTTTCCTTTTTATTATTTTTAGCAATCAACTCTTGCCATTCTGACTGTGCTGAGATGCACTTATCTGCCGATGCTCCTCTGTGTGCCAGGCCTTGCTAAGAACCCTTTACACTACATCTCAGTTTCAGGTTTACTTTTTTTCTTCCTACTGACCACAAGCAGGTGGACTATTCTCTTTTCAAGAAATGTCTCACGCAAGTTTAACAATCATTATATATATTCTCTGCCTTCTTCAAATTTAGTTATCTCAGTTTAACTTATTTTTATTTGATTTTTGTACTGAGGATTGACCCAGTACAATCTTGGAGGCATTCTACCTCCAAGCTACACCCCCAGCCACCCTATTCTCCTCCTCTTCCCCCTCCATCTCTTCCCCTCCTTCCTCTCCCTCCTTCTCTTTCTTCTTTTTTTTTTCCTGCTTTTTATACTGAGGATTGAGCTCAGGGGCATTCTACCTCCAAGTTACGCACCCCAGCCCTTTTATTTTTTATTTTTTTCATTTTGAAAGAGAGTCTCACTGAATTTCCAAGGCTGGCCTGAATTTTGATCCTCCTGTCTGAACCTCCCAAGCCCTAGGAATATGGATGTGTAGTACCACACCCAGCCATTTTTGGTCTTGTTTGATAACATTTTAGGACATTCGTTAGTTCTGTTTTTCCCCCTCTTATGTGTCTTTCTTTTGCAACCCTGGCTCAGGATTTTATAACTTGTAAATAAAGAGATGATGATACAGTTCCTTCCTTACATGACAGCTAAGGGTGTTCTTCTATCTACTCATCCCCAAATTACAGATTATTTATGGGGTGGGATAGTGGTATAAATTTTAATGCCTGGGTTATATCTTGTAGGTCCAAAGAAATTGCAAGGGAGCATATTATTAGTAGAAAAGGTCTCATTTTGCTTTGTATTAACCCCTATATAATCCTCTTCCCTAAGACCTTCATAAGAAGCAAGAATATGAAACATAAAATGTAATTTTATTGCCTTCCGTAGCATATCAGCCAAGAGGTAAGATCGTGCTGTGTGCTGATCGGACCAGTTCAGGGTTCCCCTGGGGTTGAAGCACTTACTGACCATCTTGGTCACTGGCTTGACAATGTGCTCTTATGTCTCTTCCCCTTCGCTGCCTTCTTCCCTTTCCCCTATCAGGAATTATGGGGGTCATCTGTGGGAGATCTCTTGGGTCCACTTCTGGGAGAGGCCAAACTCAATGATATACTAGCCACAGATTAGTCGCTGGGATAGTAACTATTTTTCTAGGTTACCACGATGTAGGAAGTCTTCAGAAGGGTACAGGGATGTTTGCAGGAGGTGCATGCTGTCTGTCGCCATCACTAATAACCCCCTTTAGCCTCAAAATGGGATGTGTTGTGGGCAGCAACAGGATCCACTACCCTGGGCCTTCCCAGAGCCACTGAGAAGAGGGGAATTTCAAAATTGCCAGGATCAGAAAGGTCAGGCTTAGGCATGGACTACAAATTCCTTGTGTTTAGAAATGCATCTTCTCCTATGAAGCTGAGCTATGGTCATTTACTGTTTTAGAGCAACAATGGGTAACCCTCAGTGGGGTGTGGATTTTCATCTAATGCCTACAAAACTCAGAGGCCAAGGTGCTTGGATAAATAGCTTTCCATCAGCTCTCCAGGCACAGACCAGTGTGTGCCACTGGAGAGTTATTTCTGTAAACTGAGCAGAAGTAAAAACAGTAGGTTAACTACCCCTTCTTCCTGTTGGCCTTGACCTTTGCCCGTTCCGGTCCACCAGGTCATCTTGCACAGAGGGCTCTCTGTGGCTCAAGTGCCCCAGGAGAGAGCAACAACCCATCCTCCCGAGAAGTGAGTGAGGCAGGGCCTTGGAAGGGGAGGCTGCGGCTTCTAGTTCGGGTTTCTAGCGACCAGAGGGGCAGTTTGAGGCACCCTGGTTCCCAGATATTCAACACCGGTGACCTGGAAAAAGATGAGCAAACTTGGAATGCCAGGGCATTTCCTGCTGGACACCATGTATCTATTTTCAGAAATAACAAGCTATGGCTAGAATCTAAATGAAGGATGGAGGAGGAGCTGGAAATGGTATTATAGCCCTCTCAGGTGTTAACTTAACTTCCACGACATCCAGATAAAATGCTCATGCCAATGACAAACACACACACACACAAAAAAAAACAAGCCTTGGCTCACAGGTGCCCCTTGGAGATGGTAATGAGAAGAGGAGGAGGTAAAGGATAGCCATCTTACTATTTATTTAAATACAGCTTTTTTTTTGAAGTGTAACTGACAAATGATGAACTGTATATACTTAAAATGAATAATACAATGATATTGACAACTGTAAAAATCATCCTCACAGTGAAGATGACAAATTAATCTCCTAAAGTTTCCCTTGTGCCCTTTGTGGTCTCCAGGCAACCCCTGACCCACTTGCTGTCGCCATAGATTTGTTTTGTGTCTCCTAGTTTCGCGTAAGAGGGATTGTTCAGAATGCACAGGATTGCACGATGTGCTTCCCGTTCATCGTGATTCTGAGATTTATCTATGTGTTGCTTTGTGCATAGAGAATTTGTTCTTTTTATTGTCAATTAGTATTCCATTGTATGGCCAGATCTACAATATGCTAATCTGTTGACTCGCTGAGAACATCTGAGTTGTTTCCAATTTGGGAACTATTAAAATGAAGATGCTTTGAGCATTTGGTTTTAAGTCTGTATGTGAGCATGTGCTTTCATTCCTCTTGGATGCATATTTAGAAGAAGAATGGTTGGGTCATATGGCAGTTGTATGTTTAGCTTATTAAGAAACTATGGTGATATTTTTAATGTACTTTACAGAATGAATTTAGAATATACAGTAATCTGGGGCACCCTTGGTTAGCTTCACAGAATTCTAAGTTTGAGTTTCAGGGTGGTGTTTTTCTACAATTAAAATACCAGTATGTGACTTACAGTATATTATTAAAAACTAAGTAAGGGGAGAGATCTGTCTCCTGGGGAAGAATTATCCTTTCTTTTCAGAATTCTTCAAGTGATGGTGGTGACAGTGATGGCAGTGGTCATGGGTGAGCATGGGGAATGAAAATTGAGTGCTAGACAAAAGCAGATGAGAAAGTGTCCTGGTTTCCTCTCTTCTTGTGCTGCCCAGGGTCCCATCATTATCTCATCCCCATTCCCTGCCTGACTGAAAATTAAGAAAACCAGAGGTAGATTTTGTATTTCCTGCCTGAGGCCTCTCAGTTACCCTGTAACCAAGTCTAGTGTGGGTCATGAGCCCAGGATTAACTGGAACCCAGAATTATTTCTGAGCACCTTCAAATGCAAGGAATTGAACTAAAATGTAGAGATGGATCATTCCATGAGGTGTCTTCAGGTACGACACTTCCACTAATTCTTAGCCCTGAAATGGGCTGAATAATTGTTAACACAGGCTGACCTTCTGACCACCTTGTTAGCAGCCCACAGAGGATTCTCATTACCAGGACAAGAACTGTCCTTCCCTTACACATAAGAAGGCCTTTCCCCTACTCAAATGTTCACCAGGTACAGCTGTGGCCCGGAAGTACAGGTGAAAAACCCAGAAAAGCTTCTCAGCCCTTATACCCAGGATGTATCTATGGACCAGCACCATTAGCATCTCCTGGGAACTTGTTATAAAATAAATCTTGGGTCCTACCTAGAACTACCAAATCAGAATTTGCATTTTGACTAGGTCCCCATACAGGTCACAGTGTAAGACAAACTAGTCTGGATGCATGCTTTTCTTGCAAGTTGCAAGTGCCACAAAGCACATACTACAGGTCGTATATTATTCAACTCTTGTCTAATAACATCACAGGACCAGCTATCCCTGCAGCTCAGGGGCCTGCAATGGCAGGCACATGCTCACACTGTCATGACTCAGAAGGTCAGCCAGAGTTTTGGGGATCTGGACAAAGTGAGGCTTTGAGCCATGGGCTGGGTCAGGATTTGCTCACGGTGTCTCCCATTCTTCTGTGACCCCAGCAGGCCCTACCGTGCCCTTCATTCATGGTGTAACTTTGGGCAAGCTACTTCCACTCTCTAAACTTCATTTTCTTTATCTAAGAATAGACATCCCAGGAGAGAAGTTTTATTTATTTTTGGACTTAATCTTCAAAACTGGTGATGATGATGATGATGATGATGATGATGATGAAAATGATAGTGGAGACAGTTAAAAAAAAAAAAAGCTAATGCTGAGCACGGATACTGTGCTCTGCTATTAAGGCTCTAGATGTGTTGCTATGGTTTGGTTCTAGGATGCCCCTAAAGGCTCACATGTGGAAGTCTTGGTCCCCAAGACAGCAATGTCCAAAAGCGGGGCACCTGGGGAGTGATTGGGTCATGAAGCTACAGCCTCATCAGTGGGTTAAGCCATTCAGTGAATTAATAATCTGAACAGACTACTGGGAGATGGTACAAACTGCAGGCAGATGGGGCATGGGTGGAGGAAGGAGGTCACTGGGAGCATGCCCTTCTCATGACATCTTGTCCCTAGCCCCTTCCTTGCCCTGTTTGGTTCCTGGCTGCCATGAGCTAAGCCACTTTCCTTTTCCACACCCTCTGCCATGATTTTCTTCCTCACCACGGGCCCAAGGCATTTGAGCTAGCTGACCATGAACTGTAACCTCTGAAACCATGAACCAAAGTCAGTCTTTCCTGCTCTAAACTGTCGATATCAAGTGCTTTGGTCACAGTACTGAAAAGCTGACTAACACATGTGTCTGCTCATTTAATTTTCATCCCCATTTTTAACCGAGAGAAACTGAGGCAGAACAATGTCAGAAAATCAAGGTTTTGAGCGCATCCCGTGGAGGGAAATATATCACAGAACTGCTGTGGCCAGGTTGGTTCCGTGTGGCTGCCCCCACTGACAGTGCTCACGACCTGCCTCTGCCAATCTCTGCTACTTCCAAAAGGCACTTTTTGTTTTCTTTTCCCATGTGGGAGAAGGGAGGGAAGGAGCAGGGGGGCTCTGCCAAAGAGATGTGACAAGCAGCAGGCCTCCTGGTTCAACAGAATCCCCACCTCTCCCTGCCCTTCACATGGCAGTGTCCACAGAAGTAGGTGCTAGTAGTACTCCTTCCTTCCTTCCTTCCTTCTTTCCTTCTTTCCTTTTTCTTTCCTTCCCTCCTTCCTTCTTTCCTTTCCTTCATACTAGAGATTGAACCCAGGAACATTCTACCTCCAAGATACACCTCCAGCCCTTTTTATTTTGTTTGGAAACAGACTCTCACTAAGAGTCTCACTACATTGCCGAGGCTGGCCTTGAACCTGCAATCCTCCTGTCTCAGCATCCTAATTACTGAGGTTTACAAGTGTGCACCTTTATGCCTGGTGGGGGATGTTATTTCCAGCGAGCCCCACTTTCTACTAAGGCTGTATTGTAGAGCTGCTGGGCCTGGCTGTGGGGCCTGAGTCAGTCCCAGGGACTGGGTGAGGCCCCAGGGTAATTGGATCTGGGAAGTTAAAGCTGGAATAGGCCATCCCATGTCCTGCAGGTTGCGCTGTCAGCATGAGATCCCACCTACTAACTGCTCTTTCTGAGTCAAGCTATACATATCCACCTCTTTTTATCTTTTAAATCACTACTCTTAGCCTGGCATGGTGGTGCACACTTGTAATCCCAGCGCTTGGGAGGCTGAGACAGGAGGATCACACAGGTTCAAAGCCAGCCTCAGCTACTTAGTGAGGCTCTCAGCCAACTTAGTGAGACCCTGTTTCCAAATAAAATAGAAAATAGGTCTGGGAGTATAGCCCGGAAGTAGAAAGCCTCTAGGTTCCTCCCCCAGTACCACCAAAAAAAAAAAAAAAAAAAAAGTTAAATCACTACTCTTTCACTACTTAAAAACCATGTGCTACATGATAGGAATGGACCTGTGCCCGTGAACACATTCTCCACCACTCAGAGGCCTTAACAGTTCAAGCCAACAGCCACTTTCCCTGATAAAGGTGCTGCCCTTTCTTACCTTCCTTTCCCAGACATAAAAAGAGAAACAGAACATGCCTAGGGACAGGAGTTCCACAAGCTCTGTGAGCTGTATATTCTACTTAGCAATTAGGATTGCTGACCAGAAAAAATTTCTTCCTTATGACTAATCAGATTTTCTTTTTTCTCATTGTGTTGCAAAGTTCATCTTCTCATGGTTTTGGGGGAGCAAGAGGTCAGGGTTTTTACATGTTTCCACTACTTGATAGTGTAGCTAGTGCCATATTTTATTATTTAGTTATAGCATTACCTTGCTAATATCTAATCAGTGTGAGCTAGTCTAAGTTTAGATATTTTTCCATTATATTTTCTATATTTCTTGTTTCGCCAAAGAAGTTTGTCCTTTATGTTTTTGGTTTATTTGTTTTTAATAGACGGTGTCTCTTATTTATTGGGCCCAACCTCTTGAGCACCATCACACATTAGTTGTGTTCTATAATAGTTTTCTTTTCTCTCTTTACACCCCAAATATTGAGTTGGGACCAATCTCAATCCAGCTGTCTAAATAATTTACTTACTTGGTGGTAGTTACAGAAATGAGCACAGAATAAGTAGATAGAGCTGAAACAGAAAGAAAAACAGCTCTTTTAAATACAATTATGACCACTGAAAATGTGAAACCACCATGTTAGGCCACCAGAATGGTAAAACAAAAAACACAAAACCAGACCTGGAGACACCAAGCATTGATGAGAACATTGAGCAATCTAGCAGGAGAGTAGATTCATATAAACACTTTTCCAAAGTTGCTGCTAAAAGCAAATATATACATGCCACTGACCCACCCCATTATATACCCTACAGAAATGCATTTATCTGTGCACTCAAAGACTTGAGAAAGGAATGGTCATAGCAGCATTATTTAAAATATTCCTGACCTGGATTGGGCCCAGGTGCCCATCCACGGTGGATGCTACATACAGTAGTAAGAGCATATACTGAGAATGGGCAAATTATAACCATGTGCAACCAATGCAGCTAGCAAATAAAATGCTGAGCAAAAGAAGTCAGGCCCCCAAGAGTCCTTGCTGCACAGTCCCATTTACACAAACACCAAAACCAGGAAAAAATAGATCTGTGCTATTGGAAGAGAGGGCACGGGTCACTCTTGTCCAGGAAGTGACTGGAAGGAGTTACAGGGAGAGGGCATCTGAGGAGCAGGTCATGTTCTGTCTCTTGATCTAGGTTTGTTGGTTACGTGGGTGTCCTCAGTTTGTAAAGTCTCACCAGCTGTATATCTATATATGTGCATATTTCTTATGGATATCACATTCAAAACTAGTAAAGAATGCAGCAGGCAATGAAAATGTGTAGAAGAGTTTTTCACTAGCAAAGGCAACTTGTAGCCCCATAGCCTACTCTCTGAACTCCCTGATGTACGCTACTCTGCAAACTGATCTCCAAATTTTAATGACTGTGGCCTAGTTTTGGTGCTATGGAGGTGCTCCCCTGCCTCTGGGGCCCAGGGCTATTGTTAGGACATCAAAGACCAACTGCTGGCTCCGGTACACTCCATATGAAAAGAGTGACCAGCAAATTTACTGCTTGACTTCATTCGCTTTAAATGGAACTGGCCCCATGATCCTCTCTCAAAGCTCAGTTGTAGACATATATCTTCTTTATAGGACATTGTGTACAATAAAGAGAAGCAGTAACTTGAGATAAAAAAGAATACCTTTGAGAGTGCTGTGAGATGGACATTCCATTTAATAAATATCACTGTGGTTACATATGCCCAAACTTTGCCAGAAGTTCAGTCATTGGCCCAAGAGCTTTCTACTTGACATAGTGGCTGTTTTGAACTAATGGAGTTAAATATTTATGTCCCAACTCTTTTCCTTGTCTCTGCGAGGGCTTGGGAAAAGTCATTACAGAGAACCTACCTACTTCAAATCAGAGGGCCACCTTACTGAAATTCTGCAAATGCGAAGCTCATATCCAATTACTCATTGACTTATTTGGAGCCTCCTTTCAGTGAAGTAAGCCTTTATTAAAGGTTGAGTACTATTTCAATTATATGTTCACCCTTGATGTCCATGTAATCCTGTGGTGGAATTCTTATAAAGTTACTATCATTTGCAAACACTGGAACTGGGTTGAGAAAGAACAGACTTGTTTTATGCCAACCAGAAAATGAATAATGCTGTTAACTTTCCATGAGGAAAAAAGTAAAATTACTTACAACATTAAGGATGTCTTCACGTTTTCTTCACCATCTGACCCAGATGGTGGAGAAAAGAGTTATCTACAATCAAAACTACCAGCCTGCTCAAAACTGAACAATCTAGAATGAACCTTTGATATATAATCAACTGTGGCCCCAGTTAATCTTCCCATGGGAGATAAACCATCTTAAAGACTGTTTTCAAGCTACCAAGTAATCAACTTTCCTGTAATCTATTATTCCTGAAAAGGTTCAGCTCTCTACACTTTGCTGGAAAAAGGCCAGCTATTGAGAAGTGTCTTTCCTTTGTGCTCTCCCTATTGGTCCATTAGGAAAAATACCCAATGACTGAGAACTCCCTGCTTAAGGTCTGATGGTGGCAAGACACTCAATTCAAAAGCCACTTGGGAGCCAGCTGGGCTTAGTAGTGCACGGCTGTAATCCTAGTACCTGAGAGGCTGAGACAGGAGGATCACACATGTGAAGATAGCCTTGGTGACTTAGAGAGGCTCTCAACAATTCTCTTTACAAGTAATATAGGGCTGGGGTATGCCTGAAAGGTAGAATGCCCCTGAATTCAATCCCCAGCACCACAATTTAAAAAAAGATACTTGGGAAATATGATAAATCTGGGAATGCTTATCAACTGGAAAAACATGGAAATACTTAGAGAACTGCAGACTCTCAAGGAGAGTGACTGCCCACTAAACAGCAGATGGGAATGCTGAGTCAGGCTCTTAGTAAGTTACCTGCAGGAGACAGATTTTCTGCTCCGGATGCTTCCCATCAGCCCAGTTGAAACTCACTGTGGTATAGTTCCCAAGCCCCTCCATAGTTCTTTTATTCTCCAAGTGCAGGCCATCTGCCAAGGTCTGGGATAATCCTAAAATGAGCATCAATTTTCTTGGCCTTAAATTTTCTCATACATGGGAAATACAGGAAGACAAGCAGTGGACCACACAAGACCCTGCTAACTCGCTTACAGAATGATGCGCCCCTAAATAAGGAAAGGGCTATGTGCTGTGGAGCCAAGGAAAGCAGAAATCCACCTTCCTAATGTGAACAGAAGGGACAACAAAGGACGAATCACAGCTTCAAAGAGCTGCCCTCTAATGATCAGGCTGCATCTTGACTCTGGGCCTCTGAATGTTGCTGTGGGATTGCTCAAGCCATTAACTCAATTTGCTTTACTCAGAGCTCCTGTATGTGTCTGTTGTTCCTTTGGGTTGGCATGTTTTCATACCACTTAAAATGTGGTGTAAATAGAAGTGCTGTGGAAACTTGCCAGTGAGATGGAGCCTGCCTGGACAGAAGAAGCTGTCTGTAGGCTGCACCGGCTGTCTTTAAAAGAAAAACTCAGTGCCCACAAAACCCCAAGCGTTCAGCCCAGAATGACATCAGGAGGCCAGCTGCAGGCTCCCCTTGAGATGCAAAGGAAGCATTCCCTTGTACGGTAAGTCATGGGCGGGTGCTGGCAGGAGAATGAACGGTGATGGCCATGCCCCCAGAAGACTCTGTGTCTTGGTCCTAACCATCTACATGTAGTGCTTTTGTGTCACCTGGATATGTGGGCACAAAACAGGGGCTTCTGTGCACGTGGCTACAGGCATGGCCATGTTCTGCTCACTCGGCTGAACCAGGCCTTCATCTGTTCAACCCACCACCACCACCATGATAAGACAGTGTTTAGAAGGCAGGTGTCATAGTTTGGATATGAAATACCCCCTGGAAAAGCTCATGTATTGAACACAGTAATGTTTAGAGATGAAATAACTCAATCATGCCGGTTCTGACCTCTTCAGTGAATTAATCCACTTAGTGTATTAATCATTTGGACTAACAGGTGGTAATGGTAGGCAGGTAGGGTATAATTGGGAGAAGTAAGCCCCCCGGTGGGGAAAGTGCATGCTTTGGACTATCTATGTCCCTCATCTCCTCCTGTTTCTCTTCCTTTGCTTCTTGGCTACCATAAGCTGAATACCTTTTCTCTGCCATGCTTCACCTCAGACCCAAAGCAAATGAGTCAGCTGACTACAGATGGAATCTGCTGAAACTGGGCACCAAAATGAACTAAGTTGTTCTTGTCAGGTATTTTTGTCCAAGCAATAAATAAATAAATAAATAAATATTAAAAGGCTAACTAATTCAGCAGGTTGCAGATACTCGCCAAATCTTTGAATTATGTTGTTGGCAATAAAGCCCCAACTTTGTACTTCATTGATGAAAAATCCAAAATCTGGAGAAATAAAGAGATTTTCCCAAGACCATATCACTCATTCATTATTCAAATTTATTGAATCTCAGGCAAATCCTCTCTCACAAAGCTGTATTTCTAAGCTCTTAAAGCATTTTTATGGTCCTACTTAGCTAAGGAAAATTGGAGCAAACAAAATTCTAAATTGTTTGAATTCAATGTAACTGCAATTAAATGAATTGTGTCTCTTATTTCAGAGACAACCAGTCAGGTAAATGAAGTCATATCTATGAGACTATAGAGCATTGCCCAATCACAGTTGGCATCTCACAGTTCCCTTCATTCATGCATCACTTAAATATCAAGTGGCCATTATGATCAAGCATGATGCTAGACTATAGAAAGAACAAACTTATTCTAAAAGGGGAGATTGAATAGTTCAAATAGGCTTTATTGTATGTGGGAATAGATGATGTTTAGCAGGACATAAATAGAGAACAAAGATAGCGAAAACCTGGGGCACTTACAAAAAGAGGGCGGTCAAGGAAGGGTTTTCTAGAAGAGTGACACTTGAATCCTGAGCTGAAGAATAAGAAAACACCAAAGCCTGAAGGTGGAAAGTACTTGGGCTTGGCTGAGAGGCAGAAAAGAGACTAACTGAGAGAGAATGTGGTATGTGGTCTCGTAGGCAAAGGCTGAGGCTTTGTAGGTCATGATGAAGAATCTTGCTCTTCTGAGATGAATGAGGAGAGAGCCAATTAAGAGATCTTGAATGATGATCTCTCTCATTTGCAGAGAATGGGAGGTAAGGACACAGACATGTTAAAAAAATTTTCATAATAAGCTGGGCACAGTGGTACATGCTACCCAGTAATTCTAGTACATGGAGCTCTGAGACATGAGTATTATGGATTTGAGACTAGCCTCAGCAACTTAGCAAGACCCTGTTTAAAATTAAATTAAAAAATGTTTAAAATGGGCTGAGGTTGTATCTCAAAGTAGAATGCCCTTGAGTTTAATTGAAAGAAGGAAGGAAGGCTTCATAATAATCTAGGAAAGAACAGCTAGGATATGGACCAAGGTGAAGTATAGATGGGTACAAGACATAGTTAAAAGACAGGCACAAAAAGTATGCTGAAGATTGAATTTCAAAATTAAGAAGTGAGGAATCAGCCGGGCATGGTGGTGCATGCTTGCAATTCCAGTACTTAGGAGGCTGAGACAGGAGGATCACATGTTCGCAGCCAGCCTCAGCTGCTTAATGAGGCTTTCTGCTGGTTCATGGACAGCCTTAGCTACTTAGTGAAGCCTTCTGCAACTTAGTGAGATATTGTTTCAAAATAAAGAATAAAAAATAGGACTGGGGGGTGTAGCTCAGAGGTAGAATACTCCTGGAATCTACCCCCAGTACCACAAAGAAAAAAACGTAAGGAATCAAAGATGAATTCCAGTTTTAGGAGGGGAAGTACATGTCAGTGGATTTATGTAGGACATCTAGGTGAAGATAATATGCAAGGTGTTGGTCAAATGGACCAGAAGCTGAGACTAAGGTGTCATGATCGAAGTAGCAGGTAGAGAACCAAAAGTTTGGGTGTCTCCAAAACCATGGTGGGAGAGTGCCTAAAGGAGCCAGGACCCCTGTTAAATGCTGCTATAAGATCAAAGATTATGAGGACATAAAAGTCCTATTTAACTTAGCAATATATTGGTTGCTAGTGGCCTTATTGAGAATAGTTTCAGAGGCATTATGGGAACAGAAGCTTGTGTCTGTTGGGTAAAGGAGTGAATGGGAGGTGAAGAAGTAGACACAGAATGTATATATAAGTCTCAGGAAAGGTTTACTCTGAAAGGAAGACATATGACTATGAGGTTCTCAGAGAGTTTTCGGCTCATTTAACATCAGAGATACCAAGGCACCTTGGATGCTGATGAGACAAATTCAGTAGAAGAGATTGATGAAGGATGCAATGTTAAGAGAGAAGGGCTGAGGAGCAAATTCTTCCAGAAGGCAAGAGCCTTAAGTGTGAGAATCGGCCTTTGATAGAAGCAAGAAACCTCATTCCATGTGATGGCTGTGAAGGAGAAAATGATCATCTATGCAGACAAGCATGTAAATGCAGTGGAAATATAAGAGTTAGCAACGAGTGGCTTCCATTCCCTCAATGAAAGATGAAGTGAGGTTGAGGCGCACGGACTTGAGAAGACAAAACTAGTCATCTTGGATGGCAAAGGTGTGAGGGAAGAGTAGTCATATTTTGGAATAGCGCTGCGTACTCACTCTTAAAGTTCAAGAACATTATCTAAAATGAAGCAAGTTTGTTATGTTGGGCAGTTTTATTTTTTTTATCAACCATCTGCCTGGCTTTTAACCTAGAGAGGTAGGATCATTGAGTTCAACCAATACTGTGCTTTGGCCATTCACATAGATCAGAAAGAGAGAGAAAAGGGGGCAAGGAGAGTTGAGAACAGAGGCAGTAGGACTATTCTTTTAAGGAAAATGTCCTGAATAAGAAGGGGATTAAAGACAAATATGGCCTATGTCTGAAATCCTAGTACTTGGAAGGCAGAGACAGGAAGATTGCATCTCAGCAATTAGAGAAATGCTATTTAAAAAAAAAAAAAAACAGAGCTGTGGCATAGCTCAGAGATAGAACTCCCCTGGGATCAATCCCCAACACACACACACACACACACACACACACACACACACACACACACACACACAGGCTATAAGGTAGTGATTATTAGCAGGCACAGATTCCATGAAATAACTTGGTATGTGAAAGGAGCACGGGTTTATTTCTCAATTTTTCAAAAACTGTTTTTGCTTTATGCTTATGGTAGTTGGAAGGACTGTTCATCTACAATTCCCACATCTGCAATGTGGAAATTGCTGCTTCATTTGCCGGTCAGAGAAAGAGCCACTGTTAAAAAGTATCACAGCCACATCAAAAAGGTGCCATGAGGCAGAGTGTACTTTGCTAATCTTCTCTTTAACACTAATAAAGTCAAAGAAAATCCAGGCAGGAAGAATTGCCTCCATCCTGGATAAAATGCAGATGTCTGTTTGCACTTTCAAAGGTTAACTTGCAAATCAAGCACAACAGGAGTCCTGATCCAAAACAGCTCTCCTCTGACTGGTTGGGTTTTGTGTGGAGGGGAAGTCTCTCACCACCATGATGACCACAGTTCTCAACAGGTGTCAAGCTCAAGGTTTAAGGATCTGCTTGGCACTATTGTGGAAGGTGATTACAAAAACTAAACAACAACAAAAAGCCTAAGCAAATGGGAATAGCTTGTGCCTACTTATTTGAACACAACATGTCCTGATGCTCTACAAGTTATGTGGTAAGGCAGTTTTGTAATTGTTTCTTTGCACAGCAAGAAGACTTGCACAGCAAAAAGAACTTAATTTCAAGTGGTCACATTGCATATGAAAACATGTTAAAGAGATTTGGCACTGAGTTTTTTTTGCACAGTTCACAGGCACAGTATCAGCTTTGCTCTACAACTCTATAAATCAAATATAACTGAAGAGATAATGTGGTTTCTTAAGAATCCCTTGGTTGAGGCTTTTTGCTAACCGTCATTCAGGTTTTTAGTGCTGCCAGTACTTTTGTGGGATAAGCTGTATTATATTGAGAGGACAATTCCCCTAGAAACAAATTGCTAATGCACAGGTCATGCATGAGGAAGTGTAAAAGGAAAGGTGTATCTTCCTGAGTGCCAGATTCAGAAGCATCTGCTGTGGCTCTGGTATAGGGCATTATTTTCCTGTCCATTTTCTACTGGAATACCCTGCGTCATTTGAAATTGAAAATCAAGGCATTTTTCTTTAATAAGCATTAGGAAATAGTGAAAAGGTTTCTTTTTATAAAGAGTTTCTCACATCCATAAGGCCTAAAGAAAAAAGAGTACCCAACTTTAGACTATGATTCTGGGATATGAATCTCAAAGAATATTTTCCTCTGCCATCTCCTTGTCAGTTCAATATTTTCTTTTCTGTATTAGTTATCTATTGCTGTGTAACAAATTACCCCTATAAGTTAGCAGCTTGAAAGAACCTATATCTAGTAACTCAGAATTTCCTTGGATCAGTAAATCAGACACAGATTAGCTAGGCACCTTTAGCCCACAGTCTCTCAGTCTACAGTCTACAATTAAGGTATCAAATAGACGGCAGCTATCTCAAGGAGTAGCTAGAGGGGGACCACCTCCATTCACTTGGGTACTGCTAGGATACAATTTCTCACGGTCTGCTTGTGGAGAAAGTCCTCCGTTCCTTGCCACGTGGGCCTCTCCATAGAGCAGCTTGCAAAATGGCAGTTTATTTTTTCAAAGAAAACAAGTAAATATAGCCAAAAAGAGCCTGAACAAGAAGAAATATATGGTCTTTTGTAACCAAGTCACTATGATATCTATCACTTTAGTCAAATTCTGTTTGTTAAAAGCAAGTTTCAGCTGGGTGTGGTGGCGCATGCTAAGACCTGAGGATCGTGGTTTGCGGACAGCCTCAGCTACTTAGTGAGGCCCTCTGCAACTCAGTGAGACCCAGTTTCAAAATAAAGAATAAAAAATAGGGCAGGGGGTATAGCTCAGAGGTCAAATGCCCCTGGGTTCCATCCCCAGTCCCACAAAAAAAAAAAAAAAAAAAAAAAAAAAGCAAGTTGCTTGGGGGAGAAGAAAATGGTGACTGTGGGATACAGCACATCTCAGTAGCTGAAACAAAGAAAGTTCAACTACCAAGAAGGCAACATCTTGACAAACAAAATAAACAAAACTCACAAAACAAAACAGAATCAGGAACCATTGTGGAAATAATCCAGTACGCTTAACTGCGAGATCCATTGCAAAAACCCTGAGCATGCGACTGACCTGCTGCAGATGAAGCCCAACTGCTGGCGCCATCGCAGAATGGGGGCCACTGGCCCAAACTGCAAGTCCTGGCTCTGCCCAATGCAACAGCCCCAAGAAATCCAGAAAAATAATCCAAGAACTTGAAAGCAGCCACAGAGCTCCAACATTATTCAGGACTTGGCAGAAGATCACCCAGAGAAGCCACAGGACCCAGGGGGCTAGTCTAATTAAAACCTTCAGCGACACAAGAAAGGTGCTTATGGTGGGATACCTGCACAGTGTCCCAGGGGATTGCTTCAAGACTATACTGGATGCCTCCTCCCACCAGTGCAGGTAAGGAAGCATAGGTACAGAGCAGAGGGCTGACCCTGGGCAAAGAGCGAAGAAGCCAGAGTGTGTGCACAGAACACAGGGTGGAAAAATGCAGAATCCTGGACCTACAGGGAACTCATTAACAGTGACACCAGACAACCTGACACCTAAACACAAAACTGTCAGAGGTGAGAGAGGGGTACAAACACTCAGAGAGTGGGATCAAAAGCTGACAGTAGGATATAGAGCATATAAGAGACATTGGAATATATACTCCAGAATCTACCACATGAACAGACATGCAGATATTATACGGGCCTGGCCCTATATTCATAAATTAGTAGGACTATTGTTTTTTTTCTGTTTTATTTGGGGGGTTTTGTTTGTTTTGCTTTGTTTTTCTCTCACACTGTCACTAGTTCTTTTTATTTTATTTTTATCCTTTATTTTCTTTCTTTTTTCTTTTTATTTCTTTTTTTCATTTGGTGGTTGTTTTTATGTCTTTGATTTAAAATTGTTAGTTTTTGTAACTTGTTTTATTACTTTATTCATGTTTGTTTGCTCCTTCCCCCATTCCTTTTACAAACTTCCTCCCTCTAGCTGATCTATGCTCTTCTTTCAAAGCTTTTCTCTTTTTTCCCTTACTGTATCTCCTTGTTTTGTATTCAAGGTAATTCATATCTCCACACATAAATTCTCTACTAACTATAAGAGTCTTACTATCTAACCTCTGTCATTCTCAACCAGATACTACCTTATTATACTTAAATTCTTACTCAACCTAATCATATCCTTTACCTTACCCGATTCCTGTACCTGTCACCCCAGCTCCTACCCCCTTATCCAACCCTCATTATTGAAAAGAGCACTGCTTACCTGCTAATACCTCCAAATTTCTACTACTAAAATTGGATCAGACATAATACTCACAAAAGGCAAAATGCCAAAATATCAAAAGAACAAGTCTGAGAACCTTGAAAATATGAGAACTAGGAACAGTAAAGAAGTAACAGAAATCATTAATACTGGCCTACAAGAAATACAAGAAGGAGAATTCCAAATCCTGATCTTCATTCACTATGATGAAAGGCCCGAAAGTAAGTATACAGAAAATGAAAGAGGAAATGGAGACACTAAGAAAGAATCTGAAAGAGGTCTGGAATGAAATGAAAGAATCACATTAAATGAAGACAACAATAGAAAGAAATTCTGGAAGATTAGATGGAATGGAAAACAATATCAATGTTAAAAGGCAGTTCATTCAAAACTGAAAGCACAGTCAACAGCATACAGAAGTTATTGCAGCAACAAAACCTAAACAACCAACAACTATGGGATAACACAAAACATCCTAACTTAAGGATAAAAAGGCATTGAAGAAGGGATGGCGGTATAAACCAAGCGTATTTGTAATCTTTTCAGAGAAATAATTTCAGAGAATTTTCCAACCATGGAAAGAGACTTGGGCTTACACAATCAGGAGACATACAGAACACCATTAAGACAAGATCAAAGAGGGACCTCCCCACATCATGTAATAATTAAAATGACCAACACAGATGCCAAGGAAAGAATCTTAAAAGCAGTGAAAACAGGCAGGCATGGTGGCACATGCTTGTAATCCCCGTGCTTGGGAGGCAGAGACAGGAGGATCGCGTAGGTTTGAAGCCAGCCACGCTGGCTTAAGAGACCCTGTTTTCAAAATTTAAAAAAGTATAAAATAGGTCTGGGAGTATAGCCCAAAGCCAACATTAGAGAAAATACTTTTTTAAATGTACCATAAAGAAGAAAAAAGAAAACTCCAGAACCAGAAAATAGATGAAGTTGATAGCAGTGCATTTAAGTAAAGAAGAAATAGCATTATACCAAACAGAAGATAGAACACAAAATTACAGGAAACAAAAATCATATTTTAATAATAGCTCTAAATGTCAAAGGACTTAACTCACCAATCAAAACACAGACTGGCAATGTGGATTAAAAAACATGATCCAAATATATGCTGTTTGCAAGAAACTCACCTTACAGCCAAAGACATTCACAGACTGAAACGGAAAGGATGGACAAAGACATATCATGCTAACAGAGACCAAAAACAGGGTAGCAATGCTGATATCCAACAAAACAGATTTTAAGCTAAAACACATCAGAAGAGACAAAGCAGGGCACTTCCTTTTAATAAGAGGAACAATTCACCAAGGATATATAATGATAGTAAATGTTTATGCCCTAAATGTAGGTGCAGGCACAATTGTAAAACAAACCCTCCAGGACATCAGATCTCAAATGACCCAAATACAATAATATTGGGAAACTTCAACACACCTCTTATTTCATTAGATCTATCTTCAAGGCAAAAAATGAGTAAAGACTTCAGAACTAAAAAAAATATATAAACCAAATGGACCTAAGACATATACAGAACATTTCAACTAGGAACAGCAGAATGCACATTCTTCTCAGCAGCCCATTGAACTTCTCCAAAATAGATCACATTCTCGGCCACAAAGCAAGTACCAGCAAATTAAAAGATGTAATGTAGTTGGGTGTGATAGCACACGCTTGTAATCCCAGCATGTGGGAGGCTGAGACAGGAGGATCACACAGGCTAGAAGCCAGCCTTAGCTCCTTAGTGAGGCTCCCAGCAACTTATTGAGACCCTGTTTCCAAATAAAATATAAAATAGGTCTGGGAGTATAGCTTGGAGGTAGAAAATCCCCTGGGTTCCACCCCCAGTGCCACACACACACAAAAAAAGATCTAATATAATTCCCTGCATCTTTTCAGACACAACTAACCAAAAATCTATGGACGCTATAAAGGCGGCGGTAAGAAGAAAGTTTATAGCATTGAGTACCCACATAAGAACAGAGAGTTGCCAAGTATACAACCTGATGACACATCTCAAAGATGTAGAAAGCCTGCAACAGTCTAATCCCAAAGCCAGCAGAAGGCAGAAAATTATTAAAATCAGAGCAGAAATAAATGAAATAGAGTAAAAACGACAATTCACAGAATCAACAAAACAAAAAGCTGGTTCTTTGAAAACATTAAGATTGACAACCCCCTGGCCAACATAACCAAAAGAAAGAGAGAATAAACTCAAATTATTAAAATCAGAAATGAAAAAGGAGACATCACCACAGACAGTGGGGAAATTCAAAGGATTATCAGAAACTATTTTGAAAATTTATACTCCAATAGACTGGAAAACATGAAAGAAATTGATAAATTTCTAAGCACATATAACTTACCTAAATTGAACCAAAAGGACATAGCAAGCCTAAACCAACCAATAGTAAGCAAAGAAATAGAAAAAGTAATAAAAATTCTGCTATCAAAGAAAAGCCCAGGCCCTGACAAGTTTCTAGCTGAATTCTACAAAACCTTCAGTAAAGAACTAATCCCACTACTTCACAACTTGTTCCAGGAAATTGAAAGTGATGGAATTCTTCCTAATTCCTTCTATGAGGCCAGAATCACATAATCCCCAAACCAAATAAAGATACCTCAAGAAAATTACAGACCAATATCCTTGATAAACATAGATGCATAAATTTTAAACAAAATTCTAGCTATATGCATTCAAAACCATATCAAGAGAATTATACAGTATGACCAAGTTAGTTTCATCTGGAAAAACAAGGCTGGTTCAACATATGCAAATCAATACACACTATTTACCACATAAATAGAACTGAGAACAAAAACCACATGATCATATCAATAGATGCTGAAAAAGATTTTACAAAATCCAACACCCATTTATGGTAAAAAAAAAACAAACACTGCAGAAAATTGGGATAGAAGAAACGTATTTCAACATCATTTAGGCAGTATACAGTAAACATAAAGCCAACATTATATTGAGTGGGAAAAACTGCAAGAATTTACTCTAAAATCAGGAACAAGACAAGGATAACCACTATCACCACTCCTTTTCGATATAGTCCTCGAAACTCTTGCCACTGCAGTAAGACAAGAAAAGGAAATCAATGAAATTCAAATAGGAAGAGAAAAATTAAAACTATCCTTATTTGCAGGTGACATTATCCTTTATCTAGAAGATGAAAAACTCAACCAAAAGACTACTGGAGCTGATTAACCAATTCTGCAAAGTTGCAGGATACAAAATCAATCTAAAGAAATCAGTTGCTTTTCTATATGCCAACAATGAATCCACATGAAAGAAATAAAACAATTCCATTCACTATACCCTCAAAACCAATAAAATACTTGGAATAAACCTAACCAAAGACTTAAAAGACCTCTATACTAAAAACTATAAAACATTAATGAAAGAAATTGAAGAAGACCTTGGAAGATGCAAAGATCTCCATTGCTCATGGATGGGCAGAACAAATATCATCAAAATGGACATTCTGCCAAAAGTGATCTACAGAGTCAATGGAATTCCTATCAAAATATCAATGACATTCTTTATAGACCTAGAAAAATCAGTCATGAATTTCATATGAAGAAAGAAAAGACCCAGAGTAGCCAAAGCAATCCTCAGCAATAAGAACCATGCAGGACACATCACAATCCCGGACTTCAAATTATACTATAGAGCAATAGTAGCAAAAACAGCATGGTATTGGCACAAGAACAGGCATACTCACCAGTAAAACAGAATAGAAGATACAGAAACAAACCCACACACCTATAGTAAATTGATCTTTGACCAAGGGGCCAAACTCACACACTGGAGAAAAGACAGCCTTTCAACAAATGGTGCTGGAGAACTGGCTATACATTTGTAGAAAGATGGAACTAAATCCTTACCTCTCACTGTGCACAAGAATCAACTCGAGATGGATCAAAGACTTAGAAATTAGACCAGAGACTGTAAAGTTATTAGAGGAGGGATTAGACTCAACACTCTAACATATAAACACAGGCAGTAAGTTTCTCAACAAGACCTCCAAAGCTCAGGAAATTAAAGCAAGAATTAACAAGTGGGATGGCATCAAACTAAAAAGCTTCTTCTCATCAAAGGAAGCCATCAAGAACCTAAATAGGAAGCCTAAAGAATGGGAGAAGATCTTTTCCAGCCACCACTCAGATAGAGGGCTAATATCCAGAATATACAAAGAGCTCAAAAGACTACAGTAGCAAAACAAATAACCCAATCAAGAAATGGGCAACTCAACTGAATAGAGACTTCACAAAAGAAGAGATACAAATGGGAAATAGATACATGAAAAGATGTTCAACATCATTAGCCATCAGGGAGGTGCAAATCAAAACTACACTGAGATCCCATCTAACCCCAATCAGAGTGGCAATCATAAATCAAATAACAAATTCTGGTGAGGGGGCAGGGAAAGAGGAACTCTTTTACACTGTTTTTAGGAGTGCAAACTAGTTCAACCACTGTGGAAATCAGTGTGGAGATTCCTTAGAAAACCGGGAATGGATCCACCATAGGATCTGGCTATACCACTCCTGGGAATCTTTCCAAAGGGGTTGAAATCAGAGAACTATAGTAACATATGCATACTCATGTTCATAGCAGCACAATTTGTAATAGCCAAAATATGGAATGAATCTAGGTCTCCATCAACAGATGACTAGATTGCAAAATTATGGGAAATACACGCAGTGGAATTTTACTCAGCTATAAAAAAGAACAAAATCATGGCATTCACAAGAAGATGGAAATACTTGGAGAACGTTTTTAAGCAATATCTGCCAAGCACAGAAAGAGAAGGGACATATGTTTTCTCTAATATCCCCAAATTAGGGAGTATTAGGAATACCAGAGGGACTCCAGATAATGGAGGGGAAACCTCAGCAAAGCTAGGATGGAAGGGTAGGAGAGGAAGAAGGCTGAGGTTGATTAATGGAAGAGCTACATTGGAATATGTGTAAAAGTATGAATATAATATGGTCAACATGGACACTCATTTGGGGGAGGGGGGAAGGGAAAGTGGGAGGTGGGAGAGGGTACCAAACACAGGCTGAATGTATGCCATTTTCAGTATGATCCACATAAAAATTTAAAAATTGGCATTAATTCAACAACAACAAAAGCAAGTTGCTTTCTCAAAGGGAAGGGCAAGCTATGCATTTCAGAAGACAGGATATTTGAGGGCCATTTCAGAAGCTGCCTACCAGTCTCTCCTGCACACATACGTACATACTTGCTATTCCTGATTGTTCCAATACTGGCACTTCCCCTGCTGTTACCTGGTGTTATGATTCAGATTTAGAATGTCTCCCTAAAATTCATGTGTTGAAAGCATGGCACTCAATGCAGCAGAGGTGGGGCTCTCAGGCAGGGATTGGTTTAGGAGGACTCTGACCTCATCTGTGGGTTAATCTATCAAATGGATTTATATCTGAATGAACTACTGGGAAGCAGGACCTAGCTGGAGGAAGTAGGTCCCTGGAGTGTGCACTGGAATGGTTATCTCTGTCTAGCCCTTCCCCACTCCCTCTCTGCTTTCTGCTCTCATGAGCAGAGCAGCTTTCCTCCCCACACACACCCTTTCACCAGAAGTTCTTCCTCACCTCAGGCCCAAGATAATGGAGTCAGCTGACCATTAACTGAATCCTCTAAACCCATGAGCCAAAAAAACTTTATCCTCTCTGCTGTTCTTGTCAGCTATTTTGGTCATAGTGATGAAGAGTTGACTGACACACTGAGTCCTTACTTTTCCAGATTTCCTTCATTTCATTTCTAGTTTCCTCTCATGTCCACCCTAAATATAAATACCCAGTTTCATCCTCTTCTAAATCGGTGCTCTTTCCTGCTCAAGAACTTCCAGTGTCTCCCTACTCCTTGCCTCAATACAGGCATTGAGGCATCTGTATCTGGGACTAAGTAGCTCTCTCTTCCCTTCAGTTTATAGGCTGCATTTGCAGCCAGGTTGAACTCAAACCTTGTGACCTTTGCATTCTTGCCCCTCATCTTATGCATTCCCTGGTTAATAATGCCTTCCTCCCTCTTTGCAATTGTGAAAAGTCTAGGCAAGCCACACAAGCTTTCCTGCGAACTGTCACAGCGGGAATGGGCCTGTTTCTGAACCCTCTTAGTATTGCACATATATTTAGTGACTGTCACATTCTTTATCCTGTATCCTATCTGTGGGTGTGACACCCCTCCTACCCACCAGTCGGCTGGAAGGTCTATTGGTAGCTTACTTTTCTGTCACCCCCACAGCATGCAGAGGAGCCCTTAGCACCAGGCAAGAGCTTGAGGAATGTTGTACTTTCCAGGATGCCTTTGCCACACTTAGAAAAGCAGGAAGTTGTTACTGTTTTCATTTTATCAATGCAAAAGCTGAGGCCCAGATAGTTTGACTACTTGCCTAACATCAGACAATGGCAGACCCCTGATTAAATTACCATGTCCAAAGCCTCAACCAATCCTTCAGCTCCCAGCCTATAAGAAGAAAGTGATTGATTTAGAGTTCTCTATTCATATCTGGGGTTTTTTTTCTTAACTTTTGGAGGTTTTTTGTTGGTACTGGGGGTGGAACCCAGAGGCTTTCTACCTCCAGGCTGTACTCCCAGACCTATTTTATATTTTATTTGGAAACAGGGTCTCACTAAGTTGCTGAGAGCCTCACTAAGTAGCTGAGGCTGGCTTCGAACCTGCGCGATCCTCCTGTCTCAGCCTCCCAAGCACGGGAATTATAAGTGCATGCCACCACGCCCGGCTTTTTCTTCACATTTTTAAATGTAAAGCCACACACTCGACTTGATTTTTGTTATTACAACTCATAGTCACTCAACAACTCCTACATTATAATAAATAATAAATGTCCTCTTTGCTTTTTTTCTATTTTTAACCATTCTATGGGAAAGAAGGGAAGAGGATACAGATTAGAAGAATAAATACAAAAACAACTTCAGAGGTAGGAGGAGGGCCTCCATCTGCCATTTCTGGTTCCTCTGTGTATTTTCAAATTATTAAAAGAGCAGCAGCAGGAAATCTCATGTTTTAAAATGTCAGTGTGTCTCTCACTGCCTCTGATTCACTTCTTACCATGTGATGATATTATCATGCAACCTGTAGCCTTGCACAAATCAAAAGGGTTCTAGTGACTCAGGACACTTGGCTGGATGCCCTAGCTGGAACTGAAGGCATTTTTGTCAGTAAAGTGATCTGTGTGTAGGTGCCTATGGGTGTATGAATTTAAAAGAGAGACTTAGGGCTAGAGGAATAATTATTTCTCAAAACCCATTGTCCTCACTTCTGCAGGCAATATTCTGAATTTGAAATAACTTTCAGCCAAGTCGTGTTTTGCACCTGGGAACTCTGAGAAGTATTGAAAGCTTCATAAAGGAGATGAAACTTGACTACGACAGGAAGTGACCTACAACCCCACAGGCACAGATGTATTGACACAAAGTAGTGAAGTAGGAAATTATGGTTTTCAAAGAGAAATCAGATCTTGGTTTCTCTTTTGTCTCAGTATGACATGTGTGTCCTTGAAGAAAATCCTCTTACCACAGTGCAAACAGGACTCCGAGTCCCTTGCTTTTTGGGTCTGATACAGAGAAAAGTCAGACTTTCTTATATGACTTATTCATTGCACATTTCGATATGGTTTCCAAATGCGGTGTAAACCCGATTTTCTAAGTTCCAGGTGAGCTATGTGGGCAGAAGCAGCTGCCAAAAATACTGAAGGAATTAGCTACAGCCAGTAGGTTCCTTGGTAACTGAGGCTGTGGCTGCCTGTTTTGTGTATTTCTTTGTGCATGAATTATCAAATCCTTTATTCTTAAGCATTTCTTTACTGGGTTCTCGTTGAAGGACACTTCTTGTTGTTTCTCTTGAATTAGGCATTTGATGGCCAGCCACAGATAATTATTCAAAAAAGCTGAGCACATACTGTGCAGCAAGACTGTGAACATTTCAGGGAACCACGATCAACAGGAAAGTTTGATGTAATTTTCACACGTTGATGAATTATTCACCTTAGCCATGAGATGTCTTTTCCCTATATGAGGGTTGTTGTTTTTTTTAATGCAGTATCTTGTTTGACATACTGTTACAGAGTTAATCTCAGGAGATCCTGGGATTTAACAAAATTATGCTCCATCATTTCTCAGCAGATGACTTTATAGTAAATAAGACCATTCAACCTCTTGAACCAGTCCCCATAACATTACTTTCTAGTAGGTTTCTTCAAAGTTGTGCTCCCCTTTCCATCCACTTCTTTTCCTATCCTTCACCCCCATCCCATTGTCAGATTGAGAACCCCAAGTGTCCTGAGGAATGGTTCGTGGTGTCTTTTGATGCCTTTCTCTTGATCCCACCAAATCTTTGTTTGGCATGACTTGAACAAAAACAAGGGGACAGAGCAGTGGAATAACTTTTATCTGCAAACTTTAGAACTGGCTTTGAATTAACCTAAAGAAACAAATGGAAGACAGAGTAAAAGTATATGATGTCAGAGAGCTGATAAGCATGGAAAATAGCAGAAACTGCGGTGATTTCTTAAGCTGATTTAATAAGAGAAAGAGCTGTTTATGTTTGAGCAAGACAGGCTAAACATCATGGGCCAAATTCTGGCCCCAAGTCCATGTGGTCAGCTCAGGAGCTCTGAAAAGAATCTGGCCTCATATTTAGCCAAGTATTAGTCATTGCTGGATGGATTTTTAAGAATGATTTTTTTAAAAGATAAACAAAATAAGGACACAAAGACCTGGAAGAAAAGCCAAATCTCACAAGGAGCGTGGTTCCTGTGAGTCCCCTCTCCCCTCTACTGAGAGATGCCAGGAGCAGGTGAGAGTGTGCCTGCCCATTCCATAGAGGCTCAGGGCTTAGGAGCCCCTGCATCCAGTCCAGCCTCAGCACCCCACTCCTCTGCACCCTTTCCTCTACCCAGCGGGCTTCTGCCGCCAGATGCAAACCAAGGGCCCGCCAACTCAAACCCCTTCCTGCTCTGGGTAGACGGACACAGTGGGACCACACGGAGTCCGTTCTTCTCCAGCAAAGTAGTGATGTGTTCCAGGCAAAAACCCAATAGGGGATGTTTTGGCCCAAAGGAAACATTTACAACCAAATTATACACCTCGGAAAATAAATGAGCTTTCATTTTGGAAGGAAACCCTGCCAGGTTTTTTATTATTTGCACCACAATCATAAAGTTGGTTTTAATCTCTGCAGTGGAATGCCGTTGGGTTGGCCAACTGGCAGGCTCCGGTGGTTTGAGTGGGACCACTTCACCCTGAGGAGTACACAATGGGAAGCAAAGGGGAGTACTTCTGGAACATTCTTCTCAGAATCCATTGGGTGTTTTGTTTTCAGTCTTTTTCTGGCATGTTCATTGCAACTTCAAAGCAGGCTCCTTTCTTCTTTTTCTTTCCTTTTCTTTTTCTTTTCCTTTCCCAGTTTTTTGAAAATTCCTGGGGCCTTCCAGAAAGGGGATTAATGTAACGTGTCCTTCCTAAGTGGATGAAAATCCTGTAGTAGGCCTAAGAAAGTTTATAATGAATTTCCATTTATTGCTTGAAGGGGGACTGGATATAAAAGCTCAGAGAGAAGAGGGGAAGGGCTATCAAATGTGTTCTCTTTTTCTGCCTTAAGGAAATCTGAATATTTAATCTGCTGAGAGACTGCTCCCAAGATTCATGCCATGAAATGACCTATAGATACAGTAGCTAAGAGGCTTAAAGTTTCTGGTTCTGGGGTGGCCTAGATTTCAAATATTTTATACCATTATCAGATGAGATATTGGGTACTATGTCCAGATTTAAGGTTTGGAATATAAAGGTCCCTCTACCAGCTTTCAAGGATATGAGTAGGAACTTTCAGTTAGGAAAAACCCTCAGGGGGCCTCAGGGCAGATTAAGCTTGCAGAGAATTTCACACTTGTACTTAAGATATGGGTCAAGGTCCTGGTGGGTGTATGGAGTTTTAGAAAGCAAAGCAAGAGAAGAACTAATCGATGTGAGTAATGAGCAAAGCTCTAGTGCTAATCGATGGGGCAAATCATAGCAACCCAACTAAGAACCCTAAGCAGTTCCCAAACTTTGCTGCACTTTGGAACCCTCTGAAGATCTCCTCCTCCTTCCTTCCTGTGTGTGTGTGTGTGTGTGTGTGTGTGTGTGTGTGTGTGTGTGTGTATGTATGTGGTGTGTATGTGTGTGTGTGAGAGACAGAGACAGAGACAGAAACAGGGACAGAGAAACTGGAGAGTGAACCCAAGGGCATTCTACCTCTGAGCTACACTCCCAGCACTTTTTATTTTTTTGTTTTTGTAATAGGGTCTTGCTAGGTCATTGAGAGTCTCACTTGGTTGCTAAGGCTTTTCTCAAACCTGAGATCCTCCTATCTCAGCCTCTCAAGTACTGAGATTACAGCCATGCGCCACCACACCTGGCTGAGATCTTTTAGAACTACTGGTTTCTGCGTCCCATCCCAGACACCCTGATTTAAATGGTCTGGGATATAACCAGAGTATTAACTATATAGCAAAATTTGAGTATTCCTACTGCAGCCTCAGCCCCCTGAGGATAAGGGTCATGTCTGTCTTGTTCCCCATTTAATTTCCAGCCCTTGCAACACAGTAACTGCCTCCTAGTAATTATGTGTTGAATGAATAAGTGAATTAAAGTCCCATAGCTCATCTGCCTGCACACCATCAAAATGAATCCAAGATGGCTATTTCAGCTCCTAAATATTGTGGGTAATTTAAGGTAGGTGTGGCTTCATTTTCAGGTCTTCCCTGCCCCTCTATCTTATTCTCTGTTTCTTTCTACTTAAAATATCCAGAGAATGATTTTACAACCTCTTTCTGGACTGGACCACTTATAAGATTCATGATCTGGCAATTTCATAACTTGTGGCTTCGTCAGGACTCATACCTGAGCCCCTCTGTTCCTGGGGCTTCTTTATCCCTCCAGCTACTACTTGAATTATCTGTTGGTAGATTAACACAGCAATTCTTTGCCAGTGCAGCCCTGGAGGCAGTTCAATGGGCAGCCTTTTTCCCTTTTCCTGATGTTGAAGGTTTCCACTCCCTGCCTCTTCCCATCTCACCACCCTTCCACAGACACCAAATTCTGGCAGTGGATAAGTCAGCCTTTATTGTAAAAATGTTTATGGAGACTGTCAGTTCTTAACCTTGAAACTGAACCGTGCTGTTTGTATTTTTCCAAGTGATGGAGAGTGTGAAGGACTAATGAAAACGGAGCGTGAAGAGATCAAACGTGCATCGTGGGATCTTTGTTCAAGACCTGGAATGGGAGAAATTCCATGCTGGGGAGGGGTGGAGATTTCTGGGGAGCAGGATCCTCTAGTAGTTGAGCTCCAGGCCTGAGATCATGACCTGGCAGGAGAGAGAGAAAGGCGTGGAGTGCGAGGAGACCAGCCTGGGACTCTGGAGCCAGGATAACAAGACGTTCCTTCTCCTTTGAAAAGCTAGGAACATATTTCCTTTGGTCAGAGAGCAAGTGAACAAACTCTGTCTACTGAGCTTCTCAAGATGCTTTTGAAAAAGAAGCCATTCATAAGTGGGTATCGCCTGCCATATTGGAGAGCTATCTGCTTCCTGTGTGACTTCTCCTTAGGTCACTAGGGAGGGTAAGGGTTTGGAGCAGGAGTCCAGCCTTTAGTAACTGAATACCCAGGGCTTTGGTTTTAAAAAATGAGTTTAGCTCAATCTAAAAAGCCAGGCAGACTTGGAGTTAAGAGGGAGAATCTAAGCTGAAGCCAGAAAATGGTAGAGTGGTGTACCCAAAAAAGTGTGGGAAGTGTTAGTGGGAATGAGCCAGTGGGTGTTCTGCCTCTGAGCTACAGTCCCAGCCCTTTTTATGTTTTAAAATAGGGTCTCTCTAAGTTGCTGAGGTGGGCTTCAAACCTGCTTTCTTCCTGTCTCAGCCTCTCAAAGTACTGTAGTTGCAGGTGTGCACCACCATACCCAGCTTTGATGTACAGATTTGCTGGAAGAAAGCAAAGCCAGGAACTTCCAGTTGGGGCCTTTTGTCATTGGCTTGACAAGAACACCAGCTGATGTTGGACTCTTGGCAGAATTTGGCCCTGTCCATGGCGCCATCAGCCTGTCTTCTGGAAGAATAAGGAATGAGAATTCAGAGGAGCTTGGAATGAATGCTGCTCGTGGTTTTATTTTTTTGTCTTTGGAGTAAGGGATAGTTGGCTTTGTTGATAGCTGCTGTGCTTATTCTGGAAACATAGTTTTCTCTTTTTCACTCTTATCCTTGAATCTTGCTTTAATCTCTTGGACACCTACAGTTAATGTTGCATAATAGCAGATTTATCCTTACTGATGGCTTTGTTGTAGGGGGGGGGGGGGTTCTGAGTATCAGGAAGCTCTCAAGTTTAAAGAACCATTGTTTGGCATTGGGAGCATCTGAAGGAAGCTTTTTCTTTCTCTAGCTCATTTTCCTGTCTCTTACCTGCTTTCTTTCTCTTTCACTCATTTACTGATAGATAGTTTTTCCTCTTTCTTAGGCCTGTCCAAGGACCCCAGAACCCCTCAGGTTTTACTTAATCTATTGCCTCTGAGCCAGAAAATGTATCCTATATAGTAAGGAATGTGGACCCAATCTTGTTCTTATCCATATCTATCTGGCTTAGAGACAGAGGCACAGTGAGGGAGAATTCAGTCGGATGTCCCATCTGGAGCACTTGCTGCCTGGGTAAGCCTGGGAGGCTAGAATAGATTGATGCCAGGGGGAGGCAGGGTGTGAGACCAGTCTAGCAGCTTACCCTCTATCTGCATACCTTCTTATCTCTCCATCTTGCCTGTCATTCCCTACTGTCCCTTGACCCAGGGGGCAGCCTCTTTCCTCCAGGGACCTAGAGAGGTAAGGAGCTCACCCTTTCCCCCTTGTGGTGTTCTCATCCTACAGGGATCCCTGAGCTACAGTAGGTAACTGCTCAGAGGGCTTCCCCAGGCTGCACTGGATGCCTTGGAATTTGTTTGCTGTTTGTCTGAATACCTGGTCCCAAGATAAAGAACAGTAGCTGTTTGAGAGCCCTTCATTTCCTGTAGGTCATTTCCCTTTGCTGAAGCGATCTTTGAATGAACAGTACCTTAACTGCTTCTGCCCCCACCCCCATCTTCTCCTGGTTTAAGAAGTGTGAGCCACAACAGAATCGCCAGGAGGACTTGTCAGAGGTCAGAGCACACACACACACACACACACACACACATTCTCTTTCTCTCCCTCCCTCCCTCCCCCCTACCTTCCCTTTCTTCTTCCCTCTCATTCTGCACAGGTGCTGAGAATAGCCATTTTAAAACATCCTCAGGGATGCTCCCTGTGCACTGTGGGTGTTGAATGTGTCACAGACAGCTGGCGATGGACACTGGTCCCTCCAACGCAGTCACTACATCCTCTCTGAGCAAAGGGAAGGGCCAGGCACTGCTATGTGTCACTCGGAGAGGATTATATCATGTCATGCTAGGACTTAGGGATCACCACTCCACTGAAAGCCCAGCCAGGGACTAAGGCCTTGTTCTGTGTCTGCCAGAGCCTCTCCTCATTCTCCCAAACCCCAGGACCCAAACATGACTCCAGAGATGCAGGGAGAGTCAAGCATGCCCATATCTATTTGGTGTTGAAATCCTGTTTGTTTGTTCATTCATTCATTCGTCCACCTATTCATTGGTCTATTCAATAGGTCCTAATATTTATCATGCTTTAGGTCAAGTGCCAAAAGTATAGATGACACCGAACATAGTTTCTGCTTCAAGGAACTGATGTTTTGGTAGAGGCCTGCCACAAATAAGAAAATACATATATAGAATAATTTTGGCTTGTGATAAATGCTATAAATGAAATAAGCAGAGTGATACAACATGGACAGGGATACTACTTACATAAGGTGATCAAGGAAAATCTCCCTTTCTGTAGGTTATCTTTAGGCCAAGACTCAAAGAGAAGGGCAAGATAGTGATCTGGACCAGGATGGTGGCAGAGGAATTTTGGAAGTGGCTAAAATGTTCTTTTTGTTGTTAGCAGATATAACAGAATTTAAGCATTTAACAGGCTAATATACTTTACCCCTTAGTACAGTTCAATCACTCTTTATGTGCATTTTTAGCTAAAAAATGGACCAAAATTAATAGAAGTTTTAATAATGTGAGTAAATACAATAAAAGAAGCAGATATAAAATGCAGAAGTAATTCGGAGCAAGAAGAGATTGATTCCATTGAAGTTCAAGGAGGACTTTGCATAGAAGACAATATCTAACAAGTTTCTGAACACCAGGTGCTGTGTGCATGTATTCATGCATCACTTCGAATCTCATTATGATGTAGAATTGCAATATGCCAATAAAAATAAAGGATGCATAGGAGCTTTCTACATGGATAAGAGAAGGAATGGCTATGCAGGTAGTGAAGACAGAGATAAATGGGACACTAGAGCATCTATTAGCACCTATTAGCCTCTGAATGCCAAGACACTTTCTCTAGGAAGATGATGGCCTTCCCTTCTGCCTGAACTTCAACTTCTAGGCAACCCTTTCCTGCACTCATTTCTGCCATGCACGAATGGTACAAAGTACATGGAACCCTGAACTAAGCATGAATTGTACAAAGTATAGGGAACAATGAAACTGGAGAGTCGATTATACACATACCTCTCAGGCTTTGAAATCCTGCTCATCCCTCCATCCACTGATCTATCCATCCATCCACCCATCCATTCAAAGGATGGTGAGGTTCAAATTTTTTTGGTGAGACTGCAGTTACTAAGAAGGAAAGACTAACTTGTGATTCAGTCACAAAAAACCATGGCATATAACCAAACAGTGCCTCAAGGCAGCCAGGAGTAGGGCACCAGGTGGGAGCTAGAAACCCTCAATCCTCTGTCTTTGTCATGAACTTTGCTTCTCCCCATTGATCTTCTGGATTGTAGTCTGTAAAAACGGGGAATTGGACCTCAAACCCAATTTACTCTGCTCCTGCCACACAGGTCTGGTGTGACTACTGTCAGGACTAGTTGCATTTTAATGAGAGATCATGCAGATGGGAAATGGATTTAGAATGATGATCACTAAGGCTAGAGCACCTGCTGCACCCTGAAAGTAGGCCTTTAGGAGAGGCTGACAACCGGTGCTCTAGCCCTTCCTCAGTACTCTGACCACTTTTTTATGAGGGATGGGTGTCCCCATAGCTTCTGCCAACACAAGCTGCCTCTGGGGTCTATGTCAGCCCAGGGTCCATGCCTACAGCTCCATGGAGTTGGCCAGACTTGATACTGTTCTTGCTGGACTCTTTATGAGATGGATGGCATTGGTAGGATTCTAAACTTCAGCTTTCTCATCTATACAATGGAAGAGATGATAATCATTCCTGTCTGGATTGGGGGGAGCTTGGGAGGTAATTGACTAGAATGGTGCAGAAAAGGTTTTGGACAAGGCCGGAAATTCATCTTTTGTCTTGTGTGTATTGGGTAGTTGTGTAAGTTCTGTGCGTAGGTAATTGACATACAGAGGGGAGCACAATGTCATATGTATGAAGTCCAATGAATTTTCACACAGCAAACATGTCTGTGCTCCCTGCTTCCAGACTAAAAACCAAAATATGGCTGGTGTGCCAGGTCCATTCCTCCCCATGGACTCACCAGCACCCCCAGGTCACAACTGTCCTGACTTCTAACAACACTGGTTAGTTTTACCTGCTTTTGAACTTTATGCAAATACAGTCTTAAGTTATATGTTCTTTTGTGTTTGACTTCCTTCATTCAATATTACCTATGTGGGGTTCAACGTTGTTTGGTATGGTTATAGTGTGTACATTTGCCCAGATGTGCAGCAATTCACTCTATGAATATTTATTCCATATGCACCTTTCACTTATACATTCTACTATCAATGGCCATTTGGGTCTATTACTTTGGAAATTCACCCGTGTTTAGCAGGCCTCAGGTAGTGTATGATAAACCCAATTGCTAATATACAAAGCAAGCTGTGTTTGGGGCCCGGCTCTTTGTGACCTGCATTCTGTGCCTTCTGTCTCCTTCTTCCCACCAAATAGCTCTATTCATATATGCATGAAGTGCAGTGTGACATTTTGCTGCCGCCTGCTTCTCATGTGGGTTCATCATTGTCTGTTTTATGTCGTCATACTCCCTGACTTTTGATTGGGTTTGGTCAATGGTAAACATGGCAGAGGATGAGAGGAAGAGAAGAGTGGGGTCGCAGGAGTTGATAAACCCCTACATCTGTTCCCCACCACACACACACACACACCTCTTTCCCTTTGGGTATCAGTAACTTCTTTCCTTACAGCTTCAGGTCTGGGGACATAAGATTTCTTTGACCCCACTGTCTCTAGGTACTAGGATATTTTTGGTAGTTTCCAGCCACTTTGCCTAGAAATGTGTAAATTGTTCCCTTATTAAGCTTTCTCAGTTACCAAGTTTATTTCCTGTTCATTCTCAGATGGATACATCCCAATGTGGATGTTTATAGTGGGGAAAAGAGCAAGCAGGTAAACATGTTCTTCATTGCACAGTCCACCCCTGACAGCCTCTGAGAAGCTCACGTTCTCTTTCCTTAAACCATGGCTAACTGCAGAAGCTCTCCTGGGAGAGTCGCCTTCAGTAAGGACAGGCTGGGAGGTGCTTTGCTTCTCTGGGCTTAGAGCGGAAAACTATGAGAGTCGAAAGCAGGTTGGATGCCCCTGGTGGTTGGCTCTCCGTTTACCCCTAAGGCTCCTTATGAGAGAAGAGAAACAAGGCAAGTCTTGCTCACCAGGCATGACTTGCCACTTTTATTTCAGGTCTTTGGTGCCTTGGATCAAGATCCAGAAAGGAGCCATTTAAAGAAGAGGGAGGAGCATCATATGGTGATGTTAGAGAGCTAGCAGGCCAGCCTGGTAACTTAGCAAGACCTTGTTTCAAACCAAAAATTTAAAAAGTAAGGCTAGAGGTATGACTCAGCAGTAGAATGCCCCTGGCTTCAACCACCACAAACAAAACAAAAGAGGGAGCAGATGGTGATTGTGGGATCACTGTAATTTTACTTCCTCACCTTGAATACTTACTCCTTAATTTCCCACTTTCCGCCTTGCATTTATATGTAATATATAAACATTTCTTAGCTTTTCCTCTGGAATCCAAACTTCTTAATGACAAAAACATGTCCAAATACAATTTTCAGAGTATTACAAATATGAGTCTTATGCCAAAATAGAATAAACACATGTCAAAGATTTACCTAACTAATTAATGAAGAAATTACAGAGATTACAAAAATTATTGGCCAATGCCAGTTCAGAGCATTTCAGGAATATGTATTTATAAAATGAATTGGGAAAATCATGATGAGGTAAATTTATGTCCTCTAGGACATAAAACTGAGTTATTTATACCAGGCCAAATATATCACATTCTACAGGGTCAAAATCTATAAGCTAGCATGTGACTTTACCTTTTCTTTTTGGTGCTGGGAATTGAACCCTGGGGCAGTCTACCTCTGAGTAATGCCCCCTCCCCTTTTTGTTCTTCATTTTGAAACAGGGTCTCACCAAATTTCCAGGGCTGGCCTCAAACCTATGATCCTCCACTCTCAGCCTCCCATGTACTGGGATTACAGGTGTACACCACCATGCTTGCCTAGAATATGACTTTTTATCTTGGCCCTAATCAATGGTATATAATAAACTAAGCAAAGGTGCTTCTCCTAGAGAATTACATCACATGGACAGGCCTATCCCACTGTGGCCTGGTGTCAACTAATAAGCCTGAGGTGATCCTTTGGCTTCACTTCTTAGTTTGAAATAATTTAACAAGCCTGTTGTTGCTAGTACCATCTCAACCCAGCACCTGGAACATAATAGATACCAAAGAAGTGTTTGTTGAGTGAATCCACAAATAGAACAAACCTCCCTGCCCTGTATAGAGAAAGGCTAGCCAAGCTAAGTCAAGGACCCACAATTGCACTGGCTGCCAATTCTTCAAGCAAGGATCAAACCATTTCCCTGGGGGAGTCTAGAACAGCAGTCCAAATAAGAACAATCTGGATAGGCCAATGAAAAGGACCAGTCCTGGTGGCTTGCAGCTCTTTCTTTGCCTAAGGCTTTATTTGGTCTGTGATAGTTTTGTAATATTTTATAGTGTCAGTGGGGGCTTCCTAATAAATGAGCACTTCTAGTTTCTGCCAATCCACAGAGTTGTCCAGGTTCATCATGAAAATGTGAGGGAGAATTGTTAAGTCTCAGCTCTGAATCTTTGAAAAACTGGCAATGGAGCTATTAACTAAGAAGCACATGTAAATTAAGAAAGTAATAGGCAGAAGGTTGGAATTTTCCAATAGATTTTGCTCCATTTCAAGTTAGCAGGTAGGATAGGGGAAAGGAGAAGGTGTCCTAGTCATTGAAGATAATATCTATATTTTTTAGATTTAGAACCATTACATTTTTGTTTAACCCCTAATTTTTGTTTAGCCCCTAATTTGATGTCGTCAGTATTCAGAAGTGAATATTGACATTTTTAAAGATATTTTTAAAAGAAAACAAAAAACATTGTTGTTACATGGTTTCTTTTGAACAAGTGTCTCTTGAGAATTCCATTGCAAGGGTACCAAAACTGAATAGACAAGAGAGGTTTTCTACAGTCCCATACTACCTTACCATGACCAAGGCTTTATAGAAGAAACAACTAAGCTCCTATATCGATTAACTTTGACTGCATACCAAAGCACTCTGAATATATTAGCTTAAAAACACAAATGTTTATTATTCTTCATGATTCTCTAGTCAACTGAGTGGCTCTTCTAGTCTGGGGTAGTCCAGCTGGGGATGGGTGGTCGAGGATGGTCTCCATTTGACCATTGACAGGCTGGTTGGTCTGGGATAAATGTGCTCTGTTCCCACATCTATCACCATCACAGGCTAGCTCAGGATTATCCACAGGACTCCAAACAGCCACAAAAAATCAGCAGTCCCCAGTCATAAGCACTTGTCAAGCCTGCTCATCCTTGTCCCATTGGCCACAGTAAGTAATATGCCTGAGGCATAGTTATGGAGGAAGACTCTGGACATTTTAACAAAACATTCTGTTACAGCTACAAAGGTGTAGCAAATTACCAAAACTTACAGAACTAGGAAGAGGCAATGTTGAGGCCCAGACCCAGGCCTCATAGCCCCTGACCCCAACCCCTCCACCATGAGTACTTTTCTAGGATCCCAAAGTTAGGGTCCAGTTCTCTTTCAAACCTATTCTAGAGGTACTTGGAACACAACGAGCTTTGGGTAAGGTTTCACTAAGGAGTCTTGACTTTAGGCGTTGAGAGAAGACTCCATCTCCCTACTTTGAATGATAGTTGGGCAAGGTTCCCCAGGGCACCCCTGGCCCAGGCCTAAGCCTCTGGACTCTGCCCTTTCAGGCTCTATGGCTTGCCTTCTGGGGTCTCTCTCCCAACTCAACACCAGCCAGGTCCCCTCATTCCATGGGTTGGGGGGAGCACAGAATCACTGCAGGCGATGTCCACCTCCAGGGCTTCCTATCTTGTTTCTTCAGAGTGGGTCCTGGAAAATGGGTGCTAAATAATCAACACTGTGTTCTTTATTAACAATGGGAAAACACAACTTGGAAAAAACACAGCAGTTCATCCTCATTAAGCATTTGCTCAGTTTGACTTCCTGGGGATGCTGAGCTCTAATGAAGCAGAACAGGGACAGAAGCGCCCTGCTGGCCACCCTTGGCTTGTCTGTTACCATTCTTGGCAAGTTCGCTCTAGCCTTGCATTCTTTTACCAGGAGACCCAAGTTTTGCCCTTAACTTCATCCTGAGGAGAGCTGGCCTCACACCCCGAAGGATTTGTCAAAATTTGCTTTAGATTAGTCCATCTTTCTTCTGAAAAGGTGCTGGAAAACAGAATTTGTCCATATCCTCCTATCTGTAGGTGTGTGTGTGTGTGTGTGTGTGTGTGTGTGTGTGTGTGTGTGTGTTAATGAACTGGGGATTGAACCGGGACATTCTACCTCTAAGCTACACCCCGGCCCTATTTTTATCCTTTATTTTGCAACAGGGTCTTACTAAGTTGCAAAGGACCTAAATAGCCGAGGGTGGCCACAAACATTCAATCCTCTGATCTCACCCTCCCACATATTAGGATTACAAGCCTGCACACCACACCCAGCTTGCAGGGATATTTTAAACGATGGATGGAAGTTTGGGGGCCAAGTTGGCTCTCTATCCTTTGTACCCAACTTCTTATGTTATCTTAGACTTGAAAGAATAATCCAAGCTTTCTTTTAGTTTATTCTTTAGCTAACAGGACATAAAGGAAATGAGTCTTGGAAAGTTACCCCTATTTTCTTTGCTAGCAATGGAGAAAGCACAACTTGAAAAGTCACCCACAATCCACATGGTTTCAAGATCAAAGCAATTCACAGAAGTATTTAAGATGAACCAGTGAAGTGTTGACTGCCATTCTGTCAGCGGGTCCCAAGAGCCTTCATTAGGAAGGATGCACAGGGGCGGGCTGCCCCTTCCTCCACAGAGCCAGCTCCCTGCCCTAGCGCAGTGTGCATTGCCTGAGATCCTAAGCAAGGTCACTCCCATGCCCTAAAGTAAACATCCTCGTGATATATTCTGCCACCATAACGAGAGGCTCCCCAGCTATTAGTCACACTTTCAATAGAAAACTCCTTGGTTCCCAACCAGGACTGTGACACTCCTGCATTCTTGAAATGCAATGAGCCTGTGTCTCTAGCTCCCGGAGCTGTCTTCAGCATCTTCCAACAAAGACTGAAGCACATGTCTGGCCATTTCCCCTCTGTCAGGAAGTGTTCCTACAGGGCCATTGCATTTTTGCACTTACTATAAAATAGGGCCACTTGCTCTGTGTCTGCTGCCTGAAGGAAAGCTAGTACTTTCACACTCCGAGCAAATGCGGGCGGTGGTCAGCTTTGCCGTTCGCGCACTCCTGCGTTTTATCACAGATGGATCCCAGTTACCTCCTTCTAACACATCACAGAAAAGCTTCCACCAACCCCTGCTGCCATCCCAGCTTCCTGAGCCAAAAACAAGTGTGCCCGCTTGAGAAAACAGATGTTAAGACCTGAAACCCATCCACTCATCCCCTTGCCCTCCTCTTCCTAGGACTGCTTGCTCCTCAGTCATGTGGAAAGATAACTGCTGTGCCCTTTATGCCTGTATCTTTCCAAATGGGAGAACTTTTGCTCTTCCCTTTGAAATCTCATCAGTGACATTCTGGAATTTATTTTTAGATGTGTGAGTTTTCCAGACAAAATCGATGCCCAGCAGAGATAAAAACTTCCAGCATGTTTATGGTGGGTAGAAAAAAATCGAGTGGTTTAATGTGGAAGGAGTACAGCCATATGCCTGGGTGCAGTATGGCTTCCTTTAATCTGGAAAAAGGAAATAAGCATTGTCGATAATAATATGCAGATGTCCAGCTCCAAATGAGGACATATTGCTAATTAGCTATATTGTTAGTGTGTTTAAGGAGGGAGACTGCAGTGACGTTAATTATAATCTCTGTTGTTTGTTGTTCAAAGTATATGAGACCAAATGCATTGCTAATAATATCTTCTTTAATATCTTCAATAGAAGATTCCTGGGCTTTTTTTTTTCTTTAGCATCCCACATAAAAGCCACATTAGGGGTAATGAGGCCTGTAGCCTGAGCCTAATTAAAACAAAATCTAACAAGGCTCATAGCCATCATTATCATCAACTAGTACTTATTGGGTGTCCCCTGAGCTTGTGGAATTGGGGTGTGTGGGATTCAGAGATTGCAGATATGGCCTGTTCTTTGCCCTCCAGGAATTTGCCTCCAATAAGTCTGCTTGGTTGTGTTATGTAGGAATACTTACTACAGCCTTAAAGAGAAAAGGCTCTGCAACTGTCCTAGACAGCCACGGCCCTATTTGGGTCTCTTCTGGACGTGCTGAAAAAGGTCAAATCAGCTATGTTTTTCACATGCCAGTCTTTGGCTGGTGTTTGCAGACGATTAAGTGATATTCACAGGCTAGACCAGCAGCACATTTTTTTCCCCAAAAGTGGATCTTTTGCCCATTTCTGTTCCTTGACCTTCTTCCTCTGGTGAGCATTCTAACTTGTGCTATGGCTGAGGACAGGAAGGAATGAGAGGCGCTTTCCTTCTTCACGTTCTTCTGCCTGTGCCAACCTGTCCAGCTGGGGGACGCTGGTGATTCTGACCACTCAGAGCCCTGCCATGGCCGTGGTAATTCACCTGGGCCACATGGACCAGTAAAATGAGCAGCAGCAGCCAGGCAGTGGTCAGACATCCTTGGTCCTGGGCCAGGAATGCGCTGGTCATGAAGGACACAGATGAGAAAGCAAGACTGTGTGTCGCCCACAGAGGAGAGGTGCCCTCTTGGCTCTCAGCAGAGCTCTCTTGGGGCACTGGGGACCAGGGGACGAGAGCCAGGAAGGACAGAGATTGGAAAGCCTCCACATGACCTGTGCGGTGCCAACAGGGACCCTGTGGTCCAGCGGGCAGGGTGGGCAGAAACGGGTGAGTGGTAGACCTGCCACTTCTGTCACTCACCTGCTTGCTCATACTAAGGCTGTACGTGGCGCTGGGTCGGCCCACTCCGCTGCAGCTCTTGGGCCTTGTGGTTCTCTACTTGCCTCCGCCAGGCCTCGGGAATCTTTGATAGGACTGCATCTCCCTGGCCCACCTCCTGCCCTTCACCTGCTCTAGCTGCTTAACTTTCACTTGCCTTTTGATCACAGCTCAAACATTATTTCCTCATGAAAATCTTTTCTTTCTACTTCTTCTTTTTTGGGGGGAGAAAGGGCGGGGGTTTTGGGTATTAAACCCAGGGGCATTCTACCTTCAAACTACACCCTCAGCCTTTTAAATTTGTTTTTATTTGTTTATTTATTTATTTATTTTTGGTGGTACTGGGGTTCCTGGAAGCCCTTCTACCTCCGGACTACACTCCCAGACCTATTTTATATTTTTATTTGGAAACAGGGTCTCCTAAGCCAGCGCGCGGCTGGCTTTGAACCTGCATGATCCTCCTGTCTCCGCCTCCCAAGTGCGGGGATTACAAGCGTGCGCCACCACGCCCGGCTAAATTTTTTTATTTTAAACAGAGTCTTGCTTCATTGCTGAAAGTCTTGCTCAGTTGTTGAGGCTGGTCTTGAACCTGTTCTCCTCCTGTCTCCACCTGTCAAGTTCTGGGATCATAGGTATGGGTCACCACACCTGGATTTCCTTATTTTTTAGAACCAATTTTCAAAGTTAGGGGGTGTTGTAATACTTACCTCAGATGGTGACAACAGTTTTTCTGATTTTCCCCCCTTTTTTAACCAAAGGTTTGACTTTACTTTGTAAAATTTTTTTATTGATGCATTGTAGTCTTAATGGGATACAAGATGGTGGAGACATACATGCACATAACACCCAATAGCCCTAACTTAATGCCCACCCCATTCCCTCCCCCTCCCTCCTCATGTTTGGCTTAGTGATTGATAATGATATGATTGGTAAAGTACATCATGAGCATTAGAGAGCTTCCCTCTTCCCCCTCCCATCCCCTCAGTTAGGTCACTTTATTTGCTCATCTATAGAATCTCCTTCTTTGTCTAGAGTTCTTCCTATTTTCTCAGTAGTTTTTACTTATTAGGGAGAACATTCAATTTCTTATTTTTTCTGGCTGACTAATCTCACCTAGCAAAATATCCTCCAGTTCCATCCACTTCCCTGTAAATGACATAATTGTGTTTTTCTTTATGGCTGAGTAAAATTCCATTGTGTACATATCCCACAAGTTTTGTAATCCATTCATCTGTTGATAGACATCTTGGCTGGTTCCATAGTTTGGCAATTGTAAATTGTGCAGCTATGAACATAGATACACATGCATTAATTTGGTAATTTGGTTTCCATTCTTTTGGGTAGATACCCAGAAGTGGTATTGCTGGGTCATATGGTAAGTTCATTCCCATTCTTCTGAGGATCCTCCATACTGTTTTCCAAAGTTGTTGCACTAATTTGCAATCTAACCAACAATGGATTAGAGTTCTAACTTCTCCACATCCTCACCAGCATTTGTTGTTGTTTGTGTTTTGAATGATTGTCATTCTAGTTGGAGTTAGGTGAAATCTCAGGGTAATTTTGATTTGATTTGTATCTCTCTGATTGCTGATGATGTTGAGCATTTTTTCATGCATTTATTGGCCATTTGAATTTCTTCCTTTGTGAAGTGTATTTAGTTCACTCACTCATTTTTTGATTGGGTTATTTGTTTTCTTAGTGCTGGGTTTCTTGAATTCTCTGTATATTCTAGATATTAGTCCTCTATCAAAGGAGTATTTTACAAAAACCTTCTCCCATTCTGTTGGCTCTTAGTTGAGGTTCTTGATAGTTTCCTTTGCAGTACAAAAGCTCTTCAGTTTAATGTAATCCCATGTATTAATTCATCTTTAATTTATTGTGCCTTTGGGGTCTCGTTGAGAAAGTTTTTACCTGTGCCTGTGTGTTTCAGTGCTGGACCTATGCCCTCTTCAAGGAACTGAAAGGTCTCTGATCTAATTTCCAAGTCTTTGATCGATCTTGAATTGACTCTTGTGCAGGGTAAGAAAGTGGGGTTTATTTCCAAAGCATATGGTTATCCAGTTTTGCCAACATCATTTGTTAAACAGGCTATCTTTTTTCCAATGTATTTTTTGGGCCCCTTTGTAAAAAAATCTATTGGTTGTAAGTGTGTAGATTTGTTTCTGAGTCTTCTGTTCTGCTCCATTGGTCAATGTATCTGTTTTTGTGCCAGTACCGTGCTATTTTTATTACTATGGCTTTGTAGTATAAAGTCAGGTCTTGTGATTCCTCCTGCATGTTTTTTGTTGCTGAGAACTACTTTGGCTATTCTGAGATTTTTGTTGTTCTAAATAAATTTAAGGACTAATTTTTCTATGTCTGTGAGGAATGATCATGGTAATTTAATGGGTATTGCATTGAATCTGTAGATCACTTTTGGCCATTTTGATGATATTTATTCTGCCTATCCATGAACATGGAAGATCTTTCCATCTTCTAAACTACAGACCTATATCTTTGATAAACTTAGAAGCAAAACTGCTAAACAAAATACTAGCAACACACATTCAAAAGTATTTCATACACCACGACCAGGTAGGGTTCATCCCAGGGATGCAAGGCTGGTTCAACATACAAAAATCAGTCCATGTAATTCATCATATAAACAGAACCAAAGACAAAAATCACATGATCATTTCAATCAATGCTGAAAAAGGATTTGGCAAAATCCAGCATCAATTTATGCTAAAATCACTGCAGAGAACTAGAATAGAAAGCACATACCTCAACATCATAAAGGCAATCTACAATAGATCCACAGCCAACATAATATTAAGTGAAGAAAAACTGAAAGGATTTCCCCTAAAAACAGGAGCAAGACGAGTATGTCCATTATCACCACTTCTTTTCAATATAATACTTGAGATTCTAGACGGAGCAACAAGGCAAGAAAAGGAAATCAAAGAAGTACAAATAGGAAAAGAAGAACTCAAACTTTCACTATTTGCAAATGACATGATATTATACTTAGAAGACTCAACAAACTCAACCAAAAGACTTAGAGAACTTATCAACAAATTCAGCAAAGTGTCTGGATACAAAATCAATCTTAAAAAATCAGAAGCTTTTCTGTATACCAACCGTAAATTCACTGAAAAAGAAATTCAGAAAACACTTCCACTCAGGATTTCCCACCCAAAAATAAAATACTTAGGAATGAACTTAACCAAGGAGGTAAAAGACCTCTACAAAGAAAATTATGAAACAATGAAAAAATAAATCGAAGACCTTTTTTTTTTCTTTTCTAGCCTTGTTATGAGCTAGTGGCTATTTACAGATTCAGTGTGCATCAGTAAAGTACAGTAAATAATGTACTATTTAAAATAATGCCTAAATCTCATCTAATATTAATCTAATGCCCAAATTATTTAATATTACCTTGAGCAATGGGGGAGGGCAGCTTTAAGTTGGTTCCTGTGTTCTCTCTAGAGGACCCTGTCAATCACTAAAAGGTTCCTACTCCCTGACTCCTGCAAAAGCTCTGGGCTCAGACACTTGTCCATGGAGCTTTGGTGTCTTTGAGAAAGGTCAAGCCCTTGAAACTGACTGATAATGTCTTAAGACAATTGTAAAGGAAATGCTATGTTGCCCATCGAGCAATAGATTTGAAGAATGTACTGTGTAGATGCCAAAATAGTGGAAAGATGCTGTAACTAGATGCACAGGGCATAGACCCTGTTTCAGAATAGGGTAGCAGGACAGTGAGCAGAGCACAGGTCCAGCGTGGGCCCCAGCTACCTCAGTGATGTTCACTGTCACCTTCTTCAAATGCCCTGCCAGTGCTGCTGTGAGCTGCAGACTCTGCAAAAGTCAGAAAATTCAATATGTAGTCAATTAGCTAAACAAGGATTTCACATTTTTAATTATTACTTTCTATTGACACCTTATCTGTGCATATTTAGGGATATGGTATGATAATCAATACATGTATACAATGTGTAATGACCAAATCAGGATAATTCACATTTCCATCTCCTCAAACATTTGTAATTTTTCTGGTTTAGGAAATTCTGGGATCTTCTGTTTATTTTGAAATGTATGATAAATTGTTGTAGACTCTAGTCACCCTACAGGGCATCAGACACCAGAACTCATTTCTCGTATCTAATTCTGTTTTGGTGCTCCTTATCTAACCTCTCTCTGCCCCTCCTTCCGTTTCCCCCTCTCAGTCTCTAGTCACCACCATTCATGCTGTTCTTCATTGAGTGATTTGTTTAAAGGCCACAAATAATGTCTTTGAGTTGATCTTTTACCCATGCATTAATCTTGGCAGTGTTTCCTTTTGTGACACTAGTTTTAGAACTGCGATTCAAAATGCAGAGGGACCTAGAAGAACTAAAGCTATGACATGGCCTACCTCTATTCAACTACTGAGACAGGTGAACCATGCTGGTCAAATTATCCAGATACTGCTCGATGTCCACCTCTTTGCGCATAGCCCCTTTATCACTTTACAGCCAATTCTCATCTGTAACAGAAATAGTCACTAAAATGCCATGCTTTCCTTGGTTGCCAGTACTGTGTCATCCAATTGACTCCCAGATATCTACATCCCTCTTTTTCTTAATTCCACTTTGTTTCAGGTGAGAATGAGGACATGTAGTATATTTGTTTTTCTGTGCTTGGCTTATTTTACTTAACAGTGTCCTCAAGTTTCAACCACATTGCCACAAATGACAGGATTTTATTTTTTTTAAATTGCTGAATATTCACTATAGTAACCGAAACGGCATAGTTAACAGATGAATAAACCAGTAAAATCGAATAGAGAGCTTCGCTTTTTAAAGGATCGTCGCAGTTTCTAAAGTTAGAATTGCAAAATAAAGCATTGCTACTGGTGCTGCAGCACACTGAACGTTAGCACTGATATGAGTGATAAGGCTAAAGACATTCTGAGGTCACTACTCCAGGAGGACACTGTAGCTCCACCTTGCTATCAGGCCCAGGCCCTTCTGCCTTCCCAATCAGCTGTGCTTAGATACAACATTCATTCTTGTGTCTGCCAGCTGCCCCATTTCCCTTCAAGCTCTGTGTCCTCAATTCAGGTAGAAGGCAGAGGAGAGGGAGAGAGAGAAAGAGAGGGACTGGGGGAAAGGGGGGATGCAAAACTGCCTCCTTTCAGCAGTTAGTTTGAGCAGGCTCATTTTACTTAACCCTACTACTTAGACTCTGTGTCCCATGGTCATCTCAGCTGCATTGAATGCTGGGAAATGCTTTAACCAGCCCTTTTCCCACCTGAAACAAAGTGAGAATAGGAAAAAGAGGGATGTAGATACTGGGAGTCAATTGCAGTGTCATTTGCCACAGTACTGCCACCCAAGGCAAACCACGAGGCCGCCAGAGCATGGCATTTTAGTGACTATTTCTGTTACAGATGAGAATTGGCTGTAAAGTGATAAAGGGGCTATGCGCAAAGAGGTGGACATCGAGCAGTATCTGGATAATTTGACCAGCATGGCTCACCTGTCTCAGTAGTTGAGTAGAGGTAAGCCACGTCTGGCTTTAGTTCTTCTAGGTCCCTTTGCATTTTGAATCACAGTTCTGAAACTAGCGTCACAAAAGGAAACACTGCCAAGATTAATGCATGGGCGAAAGATCAACTCAAAGACATTGTGGGGAAAGAATTTTCACTTTTGTTCCACTTTAATTCCGGGAAACCAAATCCTACCGCAGCTCAGAAAAAAAATGGTAATGTTTCTCTTCGTAACTTCCCAAGTGCTCCTACGCTACCATCTTCAGGGAAGAGTTTGTTCAAATAAAACACACACTACCTCAGCATTTATGTTGAGATGCACTCTTCCTGAGAATCTCTACTTGGCTAGAATAGTTGAAGTGTGATAGCAAGAGAGGAGTGGCATCCCCAAACAGGACCTCAGAGGGGAAACCAAGGAAGATTGTAGCTTGTGCCTTTGGGAAAAAGTGAAAAAAGGACTCTTCCCAGATTGTTAGCAGATCCTGTCGTCACCTAACCTAGATTTAAACCCCAGATTACCAAAATAATGGCTCCTCCTCAATCTTGTTATTGATTACATAAAATGGAGTCTCTTCTTATTGAGGCCATTCTTAGACGCCCTTTCCCGGGATCATGGCAATTTAAGGAGCCAAAGTTTCCACTTAACAATGTTTTGGAGGAGGTGCAAGAGGAACTCAGATTTTCAGAGGTCATTATTAACATTGCTTTATTACTTCTCATCTTTCAAATACTTTACAAGCTCTGAGCTGGTGTCTGGAGGCAGAGTGGTTGGGAGAGGTGGAGCAATGCCACAGCTGTGGCATCTCAAGCCAAAGCATACTTGGAGCCCCAGGCCTCGGACTATTCCCAGCAGAGCCACTTGTGGCCTGAGTTGCCCAGCCAGCGGCCCCAATTCTGCACTTCTCTTTTATTGTGTAGACACAGTCCAACCCAACTCGACCCCGTTACATTGAACCCCTGCTGGTACAGTAAGAACAGTCATTATCTGCTCTGCTTTACATGGAGGGTCTTTGAGCTATAGAGAGTTTAAGAGGTTTGTTTAGTCTTTGGCTAAGCTGGGATCACTCTGTAGTGGTGGATTTTCTATCTGGAAAAATTCAAAAGTCAGATCAAGTAATCAGACTTGGTCTTTTTGTTTTTTCAGTACTGGAGATTGGACCAGGGACTCTCACATGCTAAGCAAGTGCTCTTCCACTGGGCTACATCTGCAGCACTTATTTTATTTTTTGAGACAGGGTCTTCCTGTGTTAACCTAGTCTGGTCTCAAACTTGCAGGTCCTCTGGCCCTTTAACAGATGTCTGTAAAAAAACAGCAAAAATGTAAAATAGCAACAATATATTTCCTACCTCTTAAAATGTAAGCTTTAGTGCTGGGCGTGGTGGCGCACGCTTGTAATCCCTGCACTTCGGAGGCGGAGACAGGAGGATCGTGCAGGTTTGAAGCCAGCCGCACTGACTTAAGAGACCCTGTTTCCAAATAAAAAGTATAAAATAGGTCTTGAAGTGTAGCCCCGAGGTAGAAGGGTTTCCAGGAATCCCAGTACCACCACCAGCAACAACAACAAAAAGAGTAAGCTTTAGTAGTAGTAGACATCATCATAATTATTGTTGTCATTTTAGTAGTAAAAAGAATGCTTCATTAAAGCAGAAAGCAGCCAACATGGTAGCTCATGCCTGAAATCCCAGTATTTAGGAAACTGAGACAGAAGAATTTCAGGTTCGAGAACAACCTCGGCAACCTGACAGACTCAGAAACCTAGCAAACCCTGTCTTTTTAAACTTATTAATTTATCTATTTATTTATTTATTTAGTAGTGCAGGGTAGAACCCAGGGGCATTCTACCTTTGAACTACACTCCCAGCCTATTTTATGTTTTATTTGGAATCATGTCTCTCACTAAGTTGCTAAGACTCTCTATGAGCCTGCAATCTTCCTGTCTCAGGAAGATTCCAAGTACTGGGACTACAGGCATTTATAGCCACACTCAGCTCATAAACCCTATTTTAAAACAATACACACACACACACACACACACACACACACACACACACACATTTAGGGTACTGGGGATTTAACACAGGGGCATTATACCTCTGAGCTGTACCCCCAGCCTTGTTTATTTTTGAAATACGGTCTTGCTAAGTTGTTGATGCTGGCCACGAATCTGTGACTTCCTGTCTCAGCCTCCCAAGTACTGGCATTACATGCATGTGCCACCACACCCAGTTCAAAACAAGTGTTTGTTTGTTTGTTTGTTTGTTTGTTTGTTTAAAGACTGGAGTGTAGCTTAGAAGTAGAATGCCTCTGGGTTCAATTCCCAGTACCACAAAAGGGAGAGGGGCAAAGAAGACTTCCATTTTTAATCCAATGAAGACTATGTCTCAGTTGCTATAATGAAGTTGGGGCTTGATTTGCAGGGACCCATAAAGCAACTGGGAAAAAAATACTAGGCCCACTGAGATTCATTATTCCTGAGTCCTGAATGAAACTTTTCTGAGAGAAGCTAGCTGTCCTCCCTAACACTACTAGGGAAGTTTCAATGATAAAAGCAACGGGAAAATTGCATTCAATTTGTCTTCCCTTTGGGCACAAAAGACTTCACACACATGGTCTTCTTTCTTTCTCTTTCTTTCTCTATTTCTTTCTTTCATGCTGGAATCAATCAGAGAATAATTCATCTGGCCTCCGTTGCATTGCACAGTTCCTCAGAATGCCAGGGTATGCCCTCTCCCAGGATATGCCAAGAGAAAAACCATGGCACAGAGGTATCTGGGAAGGTGAACAAAGCCACTACCCCCAGCCACACCTCCAGAGCAAAAATGTGGTGGGCAGCCAGCTTCCCCCCACTGTCACTGCGTTTTTTAAAGAAGAAACAGACAAGCTCGCTGACTCCTCTTAGCCTCTTCACACCTTCATGATGGTGCTCTGTGCATGTTTCATTCCTGTGTTCCTTGGGTACTGAGAGTCCTGAGTGTTTTGACACCACATATAACCCTTTGGTTGGGTCAAAGTCACTGCGGTTGGGGGCAGGAGGACTGCGTGTGGAGACAGGGTGCTGGAATACAACTCCTAAACCCCACAACATGCCCAAGAATAACAAGAACGTTAACCACTGACCCAAAGGCTGGCGAAATTCTATCTCTGTTTCTCCTTGCACCAGTAACATGAAATTGCTGTCTCCCAAAGGGATAGAGGGAGCCTCCGAAGAGGACAGAGAGAATAAGAGGAGGACACAGGCCGGTTCGAGAGAGGAGACCAGCAACTTCTATCCTCTTATATCACTAGGAAAGGTTTCCCATGATGACAAGGAAATAGGGACATTTTTCACTAGCTGCACAAAAACAACAGGCTTGCACTTTTCAGAATAAAGGCATTAGACCTCAGAACACCTGGAGTCACCTTTTTAGCAGCCATCCTGATCCCCTTATCCTCATCTCATGTGGTTCTTCCAACAATTTCACTCTCTACCAGCCTCACTGGCCTCTGCTCCTCAAAACAGCCAGTGAGCGTCTGCTCTACAAGGACTTGCCTTATTGGGTTCCCTTCTACCAAAATGTCATTCCCAGATCACTGTGGGGGCCTCCTTCTCTTGTTCAAATCTTGCCTCAAATATCACCTTGGGGAGGTTTTTCCTGACCACCTGTCTAATATTTTTTCTATCATATTGTCTTTCTTTTATTCTTAATGGTCACTAGTCTCTGATTTAGTTATACTTATTTACCTAAGTATTTATTATTTCCCCAACTCAAAGTACAGTCTTAGGCCGGGCATGGTGGCTCACACTTGTAATCCCCATGCTTGGGAGGCTGAGACAGGAGGATCGCACAGGTTTGAAGCCAGCCTCAGCTACGTAGTAAGGCTCTCAGCAACTTAGTGAGACCCTGTTTCCAAATAAAATATAAAATGGGTCTGGGAGTATAGCCCGGAGGTAGAAAAGCCCCTGTACCACACACACAAAAAAAGTATAGTCTAAAAAGGAGGTCCCGTGTCCTTATTATCCGTTACAGTATCTCCTATGCCTAGCGTGTGGTTGGCATTTGTTGATTGGATAGATGGATAGATGGATAAACAGATGATAGTTGGATGGACATAAACAAATGAAGAAAAAGAGATAGATGGGTGGATAGATGGATGAGTGGACAGATACATCAATAGATGGACAGAGCAAGGAGGGAGAGATGGATGGATGAAATGAATGTTTATAATCAGTAAATTTGCTTAAGCTGTTTTTTTTTTTTTTCTTTTTGTATGGGGGATTGAACTCAGGAACATTCTACCTCTGTACTACAACCCCAGCCCCATTTGTTTTGAAACAGAATCTCACGTTGCTGAGGGTTTCACTAAATTGCTAAGGTTGACCTCAAATCTGTACCCCTCCTAATTCAGCCTCTCAAAACCTTTTGTTCAGTTTGGTCAGGTATTCTCTAACTAATTCCAGGATAGTTAATTAGTTGAATGTATGAGAAAGAAATTTTAAGTTGGTTCTAGCTTTAAATGATCACCTATTCTCCTTCAAAATAACGCTTTGATTTTGATGTGTTTGGGTGCTTAATTAATTGTCAATAACTTATATACCTTCAGAAAATTCCCAAGCAGCATCCTGGGAGTTCTGATGATTGAATTTTAAATATGGGGAAACAAACCATAGGATAGCAGGATGCGTTAGGAATACTGTGCTGACTTAATTCCAGCCACTGGAGCTGTCCTAGCTCCTGAGTTTACCGGGCTGTGAAGAGTGCCATTTTTAATCATGTGCCTCCTACTGAGTTGTTTGTTTGCTTATTTGTTTGCTTCAGAATAACCTCAATTTGGAAAGTGACTCTGCATCAGAAACCCACTTTCCTCTCTCCAAGGAAGTGCCAGAGGCGCATCCGGACCACCAGGCTGCACACCGCCCCTTCCCCAGAGAGCAGCTCCCCCAGGAGAGCGGGCACCCATCCTTGCAGAGAGAAGGCCCCAGATCCTTTCTCCTCGATCTGCCAAACTTCCCAGACCTTTCTAAGGCTGATATCAATGGACAGAATCCAAATATCCAGGTAATTCTCGGCAGGGGGAAGGAAAAAGAAAGTGAAATGGTCTGTCTTTCGTTTCCTGATCTTATTCCACTGGCATTAGAGAGAGAGAGAAAAGCTCACTTTTCAGGTGAGCTTCTACCTCAGCTCACTTTTCCTCTTTTAGTTTTAATTGGTACATTTTTATGATGCATAATAATGGGATTCAGGGTGACAGAGACACCTGCACACAGCACTTGGTTCATTTCTCTCCAGATCCTCTTCCTTGTACATAAAATTGAAATTGGTACTGATAACTTCCTACATGAACATAGCATTATTTGAACTGTTTCCTTCATCAAATCTTCCCTTTCACTTCCCCAGATTCCTTTCTACTGATATCTTTTCGTATTAATCTGAAGTTCCTGTTGTTTCCCGAGTTCTCCCTAGCTTCTACATGTGAGGGAAACATACGGCCCTCCACTCTGTGAGAATGGCTGATCTCACTTAACATAATGTTCTCCAGGTCCATCCATTTTCCTGCAAATGACATAATTTTATTCTTCTTGATGGCTGAGTAAAATTCCATTATGTGTACAGACCACAGTTTCATAAGCCATTCATCACTTTTCCTCTTAACCCCCTCCCCTTTTCTTGTGGTACTGGGGATTGAATCCAGGGATTTTCTACCTCTGAGTTTATTTTGAAACAGGTTGCTGAGAGTCCAGTTAAGTTGCTGAGACTGGCCTTGAACCTGCAAACCTCCTGTCTCAGCTTCTCAAGTACCAGGCTTACAGATGTATGCCACCATCCCAGGCTCCTCTTAACCCTTTGATAATTCCTGCTTATGATCATGTTATCTCTATAAGAACAGTGCTGCCTTTTGCCTATAAAACACCCTTGACTGAAAGATGCACTGTTATTTATAAATCACTCAAAAATTTGTCAAAATAAGACATAGTATAAGATACATTATGATTTCACAGACATTGAAATGTAAAATAATTAAAACAAAATAGTGCAGCCTATATTGATGAAATGTGGTAGCTATAGGAAAAGGCCAGTCTGCCTTGTGAGCAGACCAGGCACATGCTAGCAGGGTTCTGAAGCACTCAGGGAGCCACCTCCTCCCAGCACCTCACTGGCTTGCCTGGCTTGCCCTCAACACTAGAACTCCTTCAGGAGGGTGTGACCTCTGGATGCTCTAAGTTGTAAATGACTGATTCAAAACATTGGTGAGAGGAAGGAAGGTGAGGATGGATGTTCCTAAGAAAGAGATAAATATGTTCCGCTAAAATCGGAGTGGGGGAAGCAGAGAGAAGTGGGAGGTGAGGGACACAGTGCCTGGGATGGAAAATAGCAGCACTCATGTATGCTGAAATGGCCTCACAGCCTTACAAAGCAGACAGTGATTGGCTGTGACCCTCCAGAAGGACACAAAGCGCATGCCATTGTGCCAGTACTACAAATACCACCGACTCCTCAGGAGGCTACTCCAGTTTATCCAAGGTGGCAGGGCAGGTAAACAGCAGCGATCAGGCTCAAATCCAGGCTTAGGGCCCCTAAGAATACTAGCCCCACAAACTCATGTGTCAGAGACACACTTCGTTGTGAATGCTGCTTGTACCTGCCTCCTTCATTCCCACAGGGGTCCCCTGATGGCCGGGGGAGGCTCACCTTTCCCTACTTAGCTCATGTCCCCAAATGCCTGCTTCTATGCTTTTAATCTTTGCTCCTGGTTCTCTTCATTTGTGTAAGGACAGCCTTTCCTTATTCTTCTTCTCTGCACCAAATGCCAGTTAGTTTATATGGCTCACCATTCCTGAACTTATTCTCAGAGCAGTTGAGCTTTAATTAAGTTTTCTCTCCTCTCTCCTCTCTCCTCTCTCCTCTCTCCTCTCTCCTCTCTCCTCTCTCCTCTCTCCTCTCTCCTCTCTCCTCTCTCTCTCTCTCTCTCTCTCTCTCTCTCTCTCTCTCTCTCTCTCCCTCCCCCTCCCCCTCTCCCTCTCCCTCTCCTTCTTCTTCTTTCCCTCCTCCCTCCTTCTCTCCCTCTCTCTCTCTTCCTTTTGACCAAAGTTGTTTTGCTCATGAACACCAATGTCCTAGTGGCTAATGACTGTCACTGAGAACACAATTTAGTTAGAATATATCACAGAGTATAGTGGCATATGCCTGTAATCCCAGCAACTGGAGAGTCTGAGGCAAAAGGATTGCAAAGTCCAGGCCAGACAGCCTGGGAAGCTTAGCAGGACCCTATCTCAAAATAAATAAACAAACAAACAAACAAACAAATAAATAAATAAATAAGGCCTGGCATGGTGGCACATACTTGTAATTCCAGTACTTAGGAAGGCTGAGACAGGAGGGTCAAGGTTCACAGACAGCCTCAGCTACTTAGTGAGGCCCTCTGCAACTTAGTGAGACCTTGATTCAGATTAAAGAATAAAAAATAGGGCTGGGGGTGTAGTTCAGAAGTAAAAATATACCTGGGTTCTATCCCAATATTGTAAAATAAATAAAAATTTAAAAATAAATAATAAATAAGTAAGTAAATAGGGTCGGGGTATAGTTCAGTGGGAGAGCCCCCCTGAGTTTAATCCCTAACTCTGCAAAACAAAAAAAGAATACATCAACCACTCCTACATAAAACAGTGCATTAGGTTATAGAATATGAACAATGCGCCCGTTCCTTCAGAAAATGACATAGGTGACAACATTCCAGGTACCCCGTAAGACAGTGCCGGGCGAAGCATTGTGTTCCTAGGTGGACAGATGCCAACAGAAGAGGACTAGGGCAGGGCTAGGGCTCTGAGGGTTCTGCACAAGTGAGAAATGTTGGGAAAGTCACTCCTTGACAACTCATGCATAAGTAGTACTGCATGCCTCAATTAATATTTCTGATGGGTCTTGTATTGCTGTAACCAAATAATTGCAAAACTAGGGCTCTTGCTCCAGTGGTTCTTCTCTGGGAACTGGCCACAGGGCTCTCTGATTAAAAACAGTGCACCCATCTAGGGGAGGTATCGGTTGGCAAAAAGGGCCAGGACGGTGCTGTGTGTTGCTCAACATGGCTTCCTATCCCCGCCCTCTACACGGGAAGTGATTTTTCATTGTTTATAGATTTTATGGTTCCAAGACCAGGCAGCCCTCACCCCAACGGTGCTTAGGCCACACCCAAACAATCTGAAGCTCACTGTGACCAGCATTTTTGCCCAGAGGTAGGAAATGTCACTGTTGGGCTTAGCGCTGAGGACTGAGCTATTAAGAGTCATAGATTTAAGAATTACTAACAGATGAGTGGATTACAACACTTTTATCATAGAAACACAATGGAATTTTACTCATCCATAAAAAAGAAAATTATGTCTTTTGCAGGAAAATGGATGGAACCAGAGACTCTTATGCTAAGTGAAACTAGCCAGGCTCAGAAAGTTAAGGGCTGTATGTTCTCTCTCATATATGCAAGCTAGGGAGAAAAGAGGGAGCAAAAGGAACTTCAGACAAAGGAGGAAAGAGAGCAGGAAGACAGTAGGAGGGGACCAAGGGGGAGGCCTGGGGCAGGAAGGAGACTTGGTGAAGAAAACACTTAATATAATGCTATATACATGTATGAAATTGCCAACATCGATCTCAATAACATGTATGGGGAAGGAGAAGTGGGGTCGGTTCTAGAAGGAAGCACTCCAAGTGCTGCATGCATATATGTTTCTATCACTCTGAACCTCATGGTGATGTATAATTACAGTGCACCAACAGAAGTATAATGGAAAAAAAGAATAACTATGACGGGCGTGGTGGCACATGCTTGTAATCCCTCTGCTTGGGAGGCGGAGACAGGAGGATTGCACAGGTTCGAAGTCAGCCTTGCTGGCTTAAGAGACCCTGTTTCCAAATAAAATAGGTCTGGGAGTGTAGCCCAGAGGTAGAAGGGCTACCAGGAACCCCAGTACCACCGAAAAAAAAAAAAAAAAACTAATGCAAAAAAAAAAAAAAAAGACTAATGCAATGCCTGTGTTTGGGAAATCACAGGCTGCGGGATTTTCAGCTGTTCCCTCATTGAAAAATGACCAGGTAGCAGGATTTAATGGTGCATGTCTGTAATCCTAGTACTTGGGAGGCTGAGACAGGAAGATCACATGTTTGAGGAGAGCCTCATCAACTTAGCAAGGGTCTCAGCAATTTAGTGAGACCCTATTTCAAAATAAAAAAATAAAATAGGTCTAGGGGTGTAGCTCATGTGTCTATGGGTTCAGTCCCCAGTTTCACACACATATCTGGGTGCCTGTGCTTCAGCTATGAACTGAGTCTGGGGCAGAACTTCTCATTATCCATTACCCTTTTTCTTTCTTCTTGATAAATCTATCACTCTGGAAATGCCTATCCCCTACCCAGGCCCTACTTGGCTGGCTTATTTATTTATTTATTTAGTTAGTTATTTTGCAGTACTGGGGATGGAACCCAGGGGCATTCTACCTCAACGCTGCACCCCAAACATGATTTTTTTTTAATTGAACATAAATAGTATACATTTAAAATATATTTGGTGCCCTCTCCTCCCTGCCTCCGTTTTCCCTTTCCCCCTCCCACCAATGGTTGTCCAGATTAACCATGTCTTATTCATAATTTTACACATGTTCAGGTGTAGACCCTCATTAATCAAAATCAGCCTTCCTCCTCTCCTATCTTTCCATTCAAACTTAGCTAGTATTTCCCCTCCATTATCTGGAGTCCCACTGGTATTCTTTGTGTTTCCTAGTTTGGGCATATTAGAGGAAACATATGTATCTTCTCCTTCTGTGCTTGGCTGATCTCACTTAACATAATGTTCTCTAGGGCTTTCCATCTTCTTGCAAATGATATAATTTTGTTCTTTATTTTTTGTTTTGTTTATTTTTTTATTCTATATTTTGAAACAGAGTCTCACTGAGTTGCAGAGGGCCTCACTAAGTAGCTGAGGCTGGCTGCGAACCACAATCCTCCGGTCTCAGCCTCTCAAATACTGGGATTACACGTGTGCGCCACCACGCCTGGCTCACTTGGCCCTTTTTAAAACATTACCTAAGAGTATGGAGAACAGTGATGTGAGGAAATTGGGGTCTACAGAGCTTGGAATCACAGATTGGTCTCCCCAGAAAGAAGTGTGCAACCATGAAGTGCTGACCCTTCTAGAACCCAAGTCATGGATTTGTATGTGAGCTCAGTGAAACAGCAAGATCACAATGCATTTTCTCATCATCATTTATCTGGGTGGGAAGTAAACAACCCTTTGGAACAGTTCTATCCAGCTTCCTGAAGGAAGAGAGAGCCGTCAGATTTGTTGGGCATGGAAAGGACTGGAGTGGGGCACAGGAGTAGAGACTAAATGGAGGATGAGTTAGGAGAAGGCCATGCTGGGCCTGGGTGTTCACATCATTGGGCTCATGGGCTTTTACAAAATGTAGCTTCCCCCAGAGCTGTCACACAAGTGTCTATGAATGGACGCCATTTGCCTCTGTGTCCTCTTAGACCCCAGACCACCTGCCCCTGGAGGCGCAAAACAAGTGAAAAATCAAAATCAATGCTTTGTTACTGCTTCGTCCTATCTGACCCCAGCACAGGAATAAGAAGTTTACCCATAAGTGGTGCTTCTGAAAGAGATGCTTTGAGGATACACTGGGACGAGGACAGGGCTGCTGCTGTCCCCGGCATGGAATGTCTCCATTTTCTTCTGAAGTTACCTTTCAATATCAACACCACCCTAACCTCTCAAGAGTAAAGGCTTCCCCACAGCTCCAAATATCAGAATCATTAGCAGAATGGATTCAAAACTAATACAGTTCCTCTATAGATACTGTGTAAAACCCTTCCAAAAATTTGGCCAATACGCCTTTTCGCCCACTGCCCAGCCAGGGCAAACCATTTCTGCTTTAAGCAATCCCTGCATCTCTTAACTTTTCAGCAGTATGAAGGGTAGGGGGACCAGTGTTTTAATGATCTAACGACTCAGCCCTAAAGAAAACCAAGCTGTGTTTCTGGCTTCTATTTCTAAAATACTGCAAAACGTAAGTGTTGGTCACTCAGAGAGATGTTCAAAGAGTCAGGCGTGGTGTTTTAATGATCTAACGACTCAGCCCTAAAGAAAACCAAGCTGTGTTTCTGGCTTCTATTTCTAAAATACTGCAAAACGTAAGTGTTGGTCACTCAGAGAGATGTTCAAAGAGTCAGGCGTGGTGGCTCAAATTTGTAATCCCAATGCTTGGGAGACTTAAGACAAGAGGATTGCCAGTTCAAGGCCAGCCTCAGCAACTTAGCAAGACCTCTTCAGTGCAGTGAGACCCTTGTTTAGAAATAAAAGATAAAAATAGGGTGGGGCACCAGGCGTGGTGTGGTGGCGTACCTTGCAATCCCCTTGCTTGGGAGGCGGAGACAGGAGGATCGCGCAGGTTCAAAGCCAGCCTCGCTGGCTTAAGAGACCCTGTTTCCAAATAAATAGTATGAAATGAGTCTGGGAGTGTAGCCCGGAGGTAGAAGGGCTTCCAGGAATCCCAGTACCACCAAAACAAAAAACAAAAAAATAAAAAAATAGGGTGGGGCATGTACCTCGGAATTAGAAGGCCCTGGATTCCAAAAAAAGAAAAAAAAATGTTCAAAGAAAGAATGAAGCAGCTGCTACCCCTAGAAGCACCAGTTCTGTGTCTTCACATAAGTGTGTGTGTGTGTGTGCATGTGCATAGCACTAGCAGCTGCAACCTCATGCCCCACTGCACTTGAGTAAACCAGTTCCCTGGTGGTCCTTTAGAAATGAGGTGCTTTCTAAAGGGGGTGACGTTTCCATGTTGGCAGCCCGCACCCCTCTCTTAGAGCGCTGCTCTTTTGTTGCTATCCACTGGCTTGACACGGGGCCAGTTCAGCCAAGCAGACAGTCTGACTGTCATCAAAGCATTTTCCCTCCCTGGGTAGCAGAATGAAGACAGGTGAGGGGCACATCAGCGGGTGGGCTTCCTCTGCCAGGAAGGGGCTTCCTCATCTGACTCCTCCCCTGGCAACATGCATCATGCCCCACCTCGTTATCCCTAGCTGGAGCCAAGGAGCTGAACAGGAAGTTGACACCCGCTCTCTGCACCCAGCACCACTGTAGCCTCTGGAAGTATTGCTCATATCCCGGGCCTGGGTCTCTTTTCCCTCCTGTAAAATCAGCCTGCACCTCTCCAAAGTGACCTTGCTGCACCTGTGGAAAGGGCCACCTCCCTTGGGCTTCTTGGCTTTTACAGTGGGAAATTCTTATAAAAGCCCCAACATGGCAGGCGTAGTGGTGCACACTTATAATCCCAGTACTTGGGAGGCTGAGAAAAAGAGGATCACAGGTTTGAGGCTAGCTTCAGGAACTTAGTGAGACTCTGTTTCAAAATGAAAAATAAAAAAAGGGCTGAGATGGAGTTTGGAGATAGAACATCCCTGCCTTTAATCCCCAGTACCAAAACAAAAGCCCAGCACGCGCTTCTGTCAAGAATTTTCAACTTCTATAAATCACACAGCCTCTGTCCCAAGTGAATCAGGCTGTCCTCTTGAAGACTAGCCTCAGGCTGTGGAAGTGAGCGGAGGAAACAATTGTGCAGAAAATAGAAAGAAACAGCCTCAAATTCCTGAAATGAACTTTATCTCCATGTTAAATTTAAAACAATACAAGAAGCTGGATTGCATTTTTTAAAAAAATCTTTCAGGAAATAAAGTGAATCCCCCAGACAAGTTAGACTTGAACTCTAGTACCTTTGGCTTAGTTTTTGGTCTTTAGCCAATGGTCAGATAGCAAAGACAAAAGTTTCTAAAATAAACTCATCATTAGGCTTATGGCATCAGTTCATTACAGTAGCTATTCACAGCCGAATATTTCTGTTTTCTGGTTCAGACTGAGATTAGTATTTATTTTGGCCAAACTATTTTTTTCTTCTATAGAGAGGGGCTTAACAACAGTCACGTAAAGATCTTCTTCTCTTTGCACATATTCATTTACCTGGCTCTTTGAGTGCCACAAGATACAATCAGAAAAGTGGCCCAAGGCTCCCAATGTCATATGTGCTCCTACATCTGATTTCTCCTCCTCCTTTGTCTTCAAATTAAGTTTGCAATGGCAGATTCAGCTGAATAAGAGCCAAGAAATGTCTGTGTCCAAGATACAGACCCACACAAGCATGGAGACAAGCCTGGACTGCGTGGGGCACTGCTATTGATGACGGGAAGTGCCGAGTCAGACTGACTGACCTGTGTTTGAAACTGGGTAGCACCATTTAGTGAACCAGACTTGGGCTCCATCGCCTCATGCAGTTTCCTCAACCTCTCTGTGCCTTGCTTAGAATGATACCTTACGTACCTTGTCATACCAGTACTTGGAAGGCTGAGACAGGAGATCTCAGGTTCACAATCAACCTCAGCAACTTAGATTTTCCACAACTTAGTGAGGTACTGTTTTAAAATAAATGTAGAATAAAATAGGGCTGGGAGTGCAGCTCAGAGATAAAATGCCCCCTGGGTTGAACCCCAAATGCCACACCCAAAATAAAAACTGGGTGTCAGAAGACACAGTTTTGAGACCAGCTCTATCCCTTCCTTGCTGTTTACCTCGGGAATTTGAATTCTCCAAGCCAATTTCTATGCCTGAAAATCAAATCTAAATTGAGTAGCACAGGCAATGATGTTCAGGCAAGCATGCTGTTGCATATCTCAAAGCATTTTCCTCAGTTATCTGGGGATGCCACCATTGTTTTTAAAGCATCAGTGGGTCTGAAACAAGGGGATTAAATATCTTCCTAGACCATCTTGTGTTCAAGAAAGGAGGGATAGTGTGACACTTTGCTGAAGATATGTCCCTGAGTTCTCTGTACCCCTGAGGAAAGCATTGCCCTCTGTGGAAAACATTGACCCACACCCACCTGGTCCCCTCAGCTCACAAGGTTAAGGAAACCAATGAGCAAGAGGACTCTTCTCATTTCTGGATAGTTCTCCTAGCTTCCACAGCCTTAGTGGAATTAATTAGACTCAGCCATTTTAGTTTCTCCAGGGGAAGAGTTTTTCAGAGCAAGAAGAGTTTACTTCTAAGTTGTTTTTTTGTTTTGTTTATGGTGGAACTGGGGATGGAACCCTTCTACCTCTGGGCTACACTCCCAAACCTATTTTATATTTTATTTGGAAACAGGGTCTCTTAAGCCAGCAAGGCTGACCTTCAAACCTGCATGTTCCTCCTGTCTCCTCCTCCCAAGTGCGGGGATTACAAGTGTGCGTCACCACGCCCAGCTATTTCTAAGTTTGAACTGTTAGAAGAAGGAAAGCTGATTAAGGTATATATGATTTTCTTCTCATCTTCTGACTTTGGACAGAATTCTCTAAATCAGCACCTATTTTTGGATTCTCTCTTTTGGAACTGGGAAGTTTCTACCAAAAGTTGAATGTGGTGCTTTTGAAAGAGTTCCCTTTCTTTTACCATCTTGATTAGTGGTGTAGACCACTAATATACAAGTATTTTACATATTTGTTTCCAGAAGAAGCAAGTATACAATATACTTCAATAATGTGTATTAAGAGCTGGGTGTGGTGGCGCACGCTTGTAATCCCAGCATCTGGGAGGCTGAGACCAGAGGATCTGGTTCGTGGCCAGCCTCAGCTACTTAGTTAGGCTCTTTGCAACTCAGTGAGACCCTGTTTTAAAATAAAGAATAAAAAATAGGGCCGGGGGTGTAGCTTGGAGGTAGAATGCTCACAGGTTCCATCCTCAGTACCGCAAATAATAATAATAATAATTATTATTATTATTATTATTATTATTAATATAATAATAAATAATATAATAATGTGTATTAAGGATGAGAAGGGATGGGGAGATCTAGAGTCTCTATCAGCTTGGAAATCTGTGCTCATTCTACATCAAAAGCTATTTCATACTGATCACCGTTGAAGACAATTTTAGAAAAGTATTCCCCATACTAAAAAAGCATGCAAATAGAATGAGAGCAACGGAGTACATAAAACTGGTCCCTACCATCCAAGAAGTCACTTAACATGCTCATTGTCTTCTTAATTGGATGCCTATGAAATTTCAGGTTCAAGATTAGATTTCTTCTTTTGATAGCAGTGTGAGGTTGCCACGTTGTTAACTGTAGGGAAGGGCTGGTCCTCAGATGTGTTTTTTGTTTTGTTTTGTAATTCATTTTGGGCAGTGGCAAGAAATTAAAGGGGGAAAAAAGAAACCTTTAAGCTGTTGAGATTTAGTCATTGATATAGCCTTTGGAGTAAATTCATATTTTGCTACTCATTGCCTGGCCGGGCAAGAAATACATTTTGTTTGGATGTGAGCAGTAATTTGGGGGGAAAATCGTATTGACGGTAATAGCTTGAAACATGAAATTGTTTTTATTCCCAGCTTGGAGAAATTGCAGAGCACGTTTTGTTTAAGCAATCCTTTTGACTCCAGTCTGAATACAAATGGAATACCAAAACCGTTGGGCACATTCCCCCTTATCTCCTACCCAGAGACTGATTTTATTACCATAATTGCAGGTTTTCCTGGCTCTTGGCAGCCTCTCCCCTCCAAGACCCTTAATAGCCTTGTGAAGGGTTGTTGCTCCTCAGTCATTCTGTCTGCAGGCAGTCTGGGCTGGCACTAAGGAGAAAGGCTCTGTCTCCAGGGCTGGGCTCTGCTTGTCCCTGCCCTGCTGGCTCTGTGCCACACTAGCCATGCTTTCCTTCTCCACCTGTCTTTCCATGGCTCCAGGGGGGTCCCAGAAACCTTGACTCTCCAGCTTCCATCCATCCCAGCAAATAGCAATGACACGAGACAGGCAACCTGTTACTTTTCTTCCCCTCTCTTTTTTTTTCTTTTTGAGCAATTACTCTAAAAGCCCCCTATTTATAAATAAGCAAGGAACACCTATGAGATTAAATGGTGGTTCTGGTAATGGAAATGGCCCGGGATAAATGGTGGTGCTATGGGATGTGCCCTTCTACACAACAGAGGAGAAAGTTGCAATCGGCCTTCTGCAGTCTAAGTAATACTCTCTTGACAGGTCACCTCTTAACCATGTGCCTGGGCCTTGGCAAATCACAGCCTGGAGCCAGGCTGGGTGACACACAACTGTAATCCCAATACTTGGGAGGCTGAGACAGGAAGATTGCAAGATTAAGAGTAGCCTCAACAAATTAGGCCCTGTTTCAAAATAAGAAATAAAGCCAGGTATAGTGGTGCACACTTGTAATCCCAGTACTGGGGAGGCCAAGACAGGAAGATGGCAGGTTCAAGGCCAGCCTCAGCTACTTAGTGAGACCCTCCACAACTTAGTGAGGCCCTGTTTCAAACTAAAGAATAAAAAATAGGGCTGGGAGTGTAGCTTGGAGGTAGACTGTCCCTGTGTTTAATCCTCAGTATGGCAACAACAACAACAAAAAATAGCTCAGAGGTAGGATGCCCCTGAGTTCAGGCCCCAGTATCCCCCTCAAAAGAATTCATCCCAGGACCACAACTGGCTAGGTAACTTCCTTTGAATGTCTAAATGAGCAGGATTCAAATCCCCTACTCCACAAAAGGAACGAGTGCTTTGTCTCCGGGATGGGCACACCCCCACGTGACTTGGCAGAGGTCTCAGAAACTCTTCAGATGTCGGGTCAGGGCAAAACTGGGAACACATCTGCCCAGGACATCTTGCACTGATTGCTTGGAGCGCATGTTTCTGATTCATTTGCACATAACTCATCCAAAGGGTGTTGCAAGAGCGATGTGGTGGCCAAAGGAACCCAGTGAGTCTTTTATTATATTTTTAAAACAAGTTTCTCTACATTGATTTTCTCTCAGAGCCAAGAATCTACATTCTTCAAAACCTGTGACTGACCTCCAAAGTAGACTTCGTCGATCCAAAGAACAAGTTCTAACCGTAGCTTCAGGACTACCTGCTCTGACCTGGGGCTGGGGCTGGACTATGGGAGGGGTGAAAATTCATAGCTGGGGGAGCCTGGTCTCGAGGCCCTCATGCTCATATCTCTGCATACCCTGTTACATTTCTCCCACCACCAGCTCCCACGACCTCTCTGCTCCCTCAGCCTCACAGGAGATTGTACTTCTATCCCTTAGGTTAGGTTTTATTTTTGCAGTACTAGGGATTGAACCCGGAGCATTCTACCTCTGAACTACACCCCTAGTCTTATTTTATTTTTATACTGAAACAGGGTCTCACTAGGCTGCTGAGGGCCTCACTGAGTTGCTGAGACTCACCTCAAACCTGTGATTTCTCCTACCTTACCCTCCCAAGTACTGGGATTACAAGTGTGTGCCACCACACCCGGCTATCACTTAGCTTTTGAGGGGCAATGTCAAAAGTTGGTAAGAGTCAGGCTCTGGAGTCAGGCTCCCCATCTCTTCCACTTACTAGTGCTGGGACCTTGTGTAAATTATTAATGTCTATGTGTCAGTCTTCCCTTTTTATATACTAAAAAGCTCCGTATTGCTATCTAGCAACCTCCCCCAAACTTAACAACTTAAAGCAATGACCACTGGATTGTTCATGGGTCAGGAATTTGCTCAGGGATCATCAGAGAATGCTTGCTGAGTCCCTGGGGGAGACACAGCTGGAGCTAGAGGATCCACCATAGTCCTGGTCATGTGACTGGCACCTCAGAGGTGGAAATCAGCTGAGGTGCCTCAGATACCCTCCACATGGGCTGTCTCTGTCCCTGGCTTCTACACACTCTGTGATTAAAGCTGAGCTCCCTTATAGACCAGTAGGGATACTCCAGAAGAAGGAAAATGGAAGCTGCCCCGAGCCTGGTGGCACATGCCACGCCTATAATCCCAGGACTTTGGAGGCTGAGACAGGAGGATCACAGGTTCAAGACCAGCCTCAGCAACTTAGCAAGACTTCGAGCAACCTAGAGAGACCCTATTTCAAAACAAAATAAAATAGGGCTAGGGGTGTAGCTCAGAGGTAGAACACCTCTGGGTTCAATCCCCAGTACAAGAAAAGGAAAATGGAAGCTGCTGACCCCTTAAGACCCATCACCGTGCCACTCCTACCTATGTAACTGGACAGAGTGACTCACCGGGCCAGCCTAGGTGGAAAAGGAGGAGAAATGGATTCCACCCGTTGATGGGAGGTATGGCAAACAAACAGGGATAGGAGGTTGCTATGGGGATTAATAAACTCATTAGGCAGAGCATTGAGAATAGCGCCTGTTAGTTATGCCCAGTGTCAGGTTTTATTACAATTATTATTGCATCACTTCAAGAACACACAAAGTACATGTTTACCCCTTGAATTAAAGGCTTCTCGACAACTGAGTCATCAGTAAATCAGGAACCCTAGTAATGCCCTGTTTCCTCCCAGCCCAAGGCCATGTTCCATCTAGTCGTGGAATTCACGTGGGCCTGCTTGGATGTCAGCCAGTCTCTCTCATCGTGCAATCTCAGCCTTCTCTCATGATACGGCCGCCATTTCTTTGGGCTCTCTAGTACTTTCTCCCAAGGGTCACACGGCTTGGAGGCTGCTGACTCCACACTGACCCTGGCCTGTTCTGAATTCTTCAGGTCACCATAGAGGTGGTGGATGGCCCTGACTCTGAAGCAGATAAAGACCAGCATCCGGAGAGTAAGCCCAGCTGGTCAGTCCCATCCCCCGACTGGCGAGCCTGGTGGCAGAGGTCATTGTCTTTGGCGAGGGCAAACAGCGGGGACCAGGACTACAAGTACGACAGTACCTCGGATGACAGCAACTTCCTCAACGCCCCCAGGGGGTGGGACCGGCCGGCTCCAGGCCACCGGACTCTTGAAACCAAAGAGCAGCCAGAATATGGTGAGTTTGCTGCCTAGTAATACATAGTTTGAGGGAAGACTAAATGAGGAAGATGAGGCCTGAAGGATGTGGAGCCAAGCAAAACCCAGTTTACAGTATGTGGCTTTGGTGTTCTCTGAGACATACCTCATAAAGGCTCTGCTCCGCAGAAGCCCCAAGGAGGCACCATCAGCCACATTTTTCCGGAAAGACTATAATTTTAAAATCATACCAGTTATCCCAAGAGAGGATTTTTAGGGTCTTTGGGGTTCTTTTTGTCTGTTCTTCCCCCCACCAAAAAACTTTATTTTTAATTTCTAAAAATGAAGAAATCAAGATAGGCGTGGAAGTGCATGCCTATACTCCTGGTACTTGGGAGGCTGAAACAGGAGGATTGCAGGTTTCAGGCCAGCCTCAGCAACTTAGTGAGACCCTGTTTCAAAATAAAAATAAAAGGTTTGGATGTAAACTCAGAAGTAGAATGCCCTAGGATTCCCCAGTACATAAAAGAAAAGAAAAGAAAACAAAGAAAAAGAAAAGTCATCAAATTAACTTCCTTGTACTTTTTGCTATAAACATTCTTAATGAAATCAATTTAATAAAAGAGATGCTTATGACTGTTTTCTTTGACTAGACAACTGTGCTATTTTTGATATTCACAGTAGATTGGGCCGTGGGAATCCACATGAACACGTAGCATGTGTTCATGGCAAAGTAAGCCCCCCCCAATAAATTTCAGACCCTAAATTGAGACTTCTTGTTTCCCTGTTTCTAGAGCAAGAGGGTTGAAGTTCCAAATTTAGGGACCTAAAATAATACAAGTTAATTTCTCGCTTGAGATGGGAGACGAGGTAGGGGACCCTGCTCCACTCAAGGATCCAGCCTCCTCCCTCCACCTCCTCCCTCTACCAGTGGTGAGGTCCAGAGAGTTTCTCCCTGGATGCTCTGCAACCAGCTGCTAACCAGAGCAGGAGAGGGCACGCGCACTCCCTTGAACTGGGTGGTGTACACTGCATCTACTCAAATTCTGGGAGCAAGACCTGGTCTCATGGCCCCACTTAGATGTAAGGATGCTGGGGATTCTGTGTGTCCAAGAAAAAGAGGACACAGTTTTAACAAGCATCCAGCCAGCCTTGGTGGAGAATCACATGTATTATAAGACTATTTGGATGTTTCCAGGTATGGTGGCACGTACTTGTAATTTCAGTACTTGAGAGGCGGAGACAGGAGGATTACAGGTTGAAGGCCAGCCTTAGCAGCTTAGCAAGACCCTGTTTCAAAATATAAAATAAAAAGGGCTGGGAGTGTAGTTCAGAGTTAGAATGCCATGCCCCTGGGTTCAGTCGCCAGTATGAAAAATAAGAATAAAAGGAAAGGAGAGGAGGAGGAGGAGGGAGGAGGAGGAGGAAGAGGAGGAAGAGGAGGAGGAGGAGGAAGAGGAGGAGGAGGAGGAGGAAGAGGAGGAGGAGGAGGAGGAAGAGGAAGAGGGAGGAGGAGGAGGAGGAGGAGGAGGAGGAGGAGGAAGAGGAGGAGGAGGAAGAGGAGGAGGAGGAGGAGGAGGAGGAGGAGGAAGAGGAGGAGGAGGAGGAGGAGGAAGAGGAGGAGGAAGAGGAGGAGGAAGAGGAGGAAGAGGAGGAGGAGGAGGAGGAGGAAGAGGAGGAAGAGGAGGAGGAGGAGGAAGAGGAGGAGGAGGAGGAAGAGGAGGAGGAGGAAGAGGAGGAGGAAGAGGAGAGAGGAGGAGGAGGAGGAAGAGGAGGAGGAGGAGGAGGAAGAGGAGGAGGAGAGAGGAGGAGGAGGAGGAGGAAGAGGAGGAGGAGGAGGAGGAGGAGGAGGAGGAGGAGTAAGAGAGGAGGAGGAGAGGAGGAAAAGGAGGAATTATTGATGCTTTGCACGTGCACCCATGTCCGTGATGCTGAGACTCCATCAGCAACTTGGGAGTGGACAGCAGATGCTGAGGATGCCTTGTACCGTTGGCCCATTTTTCCACAGAAAAACAAGTTATAGACTGAAGAGTTCTTTCTGAGCGTTAACCGATGATTCTCGGCACTTCCAAAGAAGCAAGATAGTTTTTCTTTCAGCCACATCATTTAATTTTTTAACCAGTGTTTATGAAGAGGATGTCTTGGTTTTGACACTGAGCTAGATGCTGGGAATCCAAAATCAAGCAAGACTCAGTCCTTCCTAAAGAGAATCTCTCATCCATCTCTGGACAAAGGGAGACAATTATCTGTAAGGGAAAGATATCAAAATGTAAATACATGTCAAATGCTAGGGGAGCAGAATCCACACCCCTTCCAGCCGACAGTCTTGTAAAACCTTTGCCTTGCCTGGAGGATGTCTAATGTGTCTATTTCTAAGAGGAAGGACTGGGGACAGTAGCCAGCAGTTATAATTTTTACCAAGCTCTAGGCCCCCTTACAACATCTCATACATTTAGATTATTTAAGCAGCTTCCCAAGACAGATACTCTATTTCACAGATGGAAAAAATAAAGGCAGGAGAAATTAACCTGACTCGGAGGATCAAAACTAGAGATTCAACCAGGTGATCTGAACCCAGAATTTATACTTTTCTACCTCTCTTGGGGTTTGGAAGGCTAGCACATTCCTTAGGATAGTGGAGTGGATCTGGATATGAAAGCCTAGACTGGAAGGCAGGAATGGGAAGAAAAGACCTTTGTCATTGAGAGAAATGCAGAGACTCTATGGATACCTCTGGGGAATCACACGGGACTTGTGGTTTACCTGTTTGCCCGGCCCGGAGAGAATACTGTTTCTAAGAGGGAGCTCAGACACGACCTCAGAATCCCCTGGTTGCATGTTTAAAAAATGTCAACCCTCGGCCGGGCGTGGTGGCGCACGCTTGTAATCCCCGCGCTTGGGAGGCAGAGACAGGAGGATCGCGCAGGTTCGAAGGTAGCCGCGTGCGCTGGCTTAGGAGACCCTGTTTCCAAATAAAAAATGTAAAAATAGGTCTGGGAGCATAGCCCGGAGATAGAAAGGCTTCCAGGAACCCCAGTACCACCAAAAAAAAAAAAAAAAAAATACATTAAAAAAAAAATGTCAACCCTGGGCGCCAGCTGCTTCCTTCTGTACCCGTGGTCTTCAGGTGTGGACTCCAAACCACCTGCACCAGCAGCACCCGGGATGCAATGAAAATCTATTTGGTTTTGAGAGGTTTTCTTCCTGCTTTGTTTTGCTATTGAGGATTGTACTCAGGGGCACTCTGCCTCCAAGCTCCCCCCCTAGCCCTTTTTCTTTTTCTTTTCTTTTTTTTTAAAACAAGTTCTCACCAAGGTGCTGAGAACCTAACTAAGTTGCTGAGGCTGGCCTTAGGCCTGAAGTCCTCCTGTCTCAGCCTCCCACGTACTGCGATTATAGGCATGTGCCCTCACACCTGGCTAGAAATCTGTAAAACATCACTGTGCTTTCAGTCTTGAGGATAGGATTTGCTTCTTCTGGGGAAAATTCTTTCTTCCTCACCCAGCTACAAACCTGGGGTGCCCGTGGAGGTCCCTGTGCCAGGGTCTCAGGCGTCCTGGGCCATCAGGAAGCTCCCGTCTTCATGGATTTGGGAGTTTCTCTTAGTAACTCCCCCACGTTAGACAAGATATCAGGATTGTACTTTATAAGAAAACCCTGTCCCTTCTGCACCTCTAAAGCAGTGCTCCACAGATGTTAATGCACTTACAAATAGCCTGGAGTCTTATAAAATGCACCTTTGAATGCAGTAGATACAGGGAAAGTTCAGGAGCCCAGGGGAAGCTGGTCTGGGATCACAGACTCTCTGTGGTATGAGCAGGATTAGCCAGTGGCCACGACTTCTCACAACAGTTCCAGGTTTCTCCCAACAGCATCGGACGAGCTGAGAATTCAGTTTTTAGTTTAACCAACAAGAAATTATGGAGCAATTTCTCAGTATGTATTCCTATGTGGGTGCTGGGGGTGGGCTTACAGGGAGAGAACCCACCACCTTGGAACATGAGGTTTGTGCAATAGCAAAGCAGCGCAAGTCACTGTATCTCAGTGCTTGCTGCAGCTGAGGTAGATTTATTTCTATTTATTTTTTCTCTCTGTGGTGTGTGTGGTGTGTGTGGTGTGTGTGTGTTACTGGGGATTGAATTGAACCCAGCAGCTTTCTACAGTCTTGCTAAGTTGCTAAGATTGGCCTTAAACCTGCGGTCCTCCTGTCTCAGCCTCCCAAGTACTGGAAGGACAGGCATACACCACTACACCTGGTGAGGAGATAGATTTTTGAAGTTTGGATTGTAAATAAGAATTGAAATGTTTGTGAGAAAGGAACATTTTTACATCTGAGAGTTTACAAGTTTCAGACGAAATAAATAAAACAAAATGGTAGCTATAGGATGGGGAGGAGTTATTAAATATATAGCAGAAAATAGACCTCATTGGTATAATGGAAACACATGTGTTTGTGTCATACGTCACTCAACTGTGGAGAGTGTGTGCTTGAAATCTGTCCTGTGTAGATACTCCAGGTATTCAGGGCAAAGAGAATCTAAATATATACTTCTCTATCTAATGGTAGCAGGCCATTCTCAAAATCGTTGTTAATGAAATTAGGTGGGCACTGCTTATTGGTACCTAGGTCCTAGCCCAGCTCATTGAAATTCCGTAACTGGCCATGTCCTTTTTTAATAGAAGATTTCAAGCCAGGTGTAGCAAGAGGCTGAGACAGGAAGATGGCAGGTTCAAGGCCAGCCTCAGTAACTCAGAGAGACCCTGTTTCAAACTAAAACAAATTTTGAAAACAGCTGGGCATGTAGTTCAGAGGTAGAATGCCCCTGGGTTCAATTCCCAGTACTTAAAAAAAAATCACAATGATTTTTTTAAATGGGCTTTTCTTTATAATGTTAAATTATAGCCTCATCAATGAGTGCCTTAAAGAAGGCTCAGAATCAAGGCTTTTAGACTCCAGGATGGAGAACAGGATGAGCAAACAGAACACAGATCTAATCCCAGCTCTGCTGAGCCTGGGCTGTGTGATCTTAACAAATACTTGTCCTCTGTGAGCCCGTTTCCTCACCCATAAAAGAAGGATGTTCCCAGCTACTTCTCAAGGGTGTTGCAGGAGTTAAGTGTAGTCACTGCCATCCAGGCTAACTGGTACCCATGTGCCAGTGTCCAGGTCAAGACCCAGGTCAGCTCAGCCACCAGACACTCTGCCGGCCCACAAAACCCTAGTGATCTGACCCTGGGAAAGGACTACTTTATGGTTCCAAATGGCTTCCCTGAAAGCCAGCTCTCAGCCCACCGCACTGCTCTTTGATGTTACAGATAGGGGCTGTGAAAATACCATATAAATGTTCCAAGGAATTGGTTTTTCCTGTTATCTTTGCAATGATTGCAGCTGAAGTTCATTTTCTGCTCTGGGCAATACTCTGGTCGGTGAGCAAATAAGAACAAGTTTGTTTTATTACAGCAGACAGGACTGTCACCCTCAAAGTTGGGTCCCAATCAGAAATTCCTTTTCTGTCCTTTGACCGCTTGAAATGTACAGAAATTCCCAAGATCTTCGCTGGGATGCTGGTCTGGACCGTGTGTGATGGAGGCTCCAGGGTACAGCTGGCAGGCATGCTTTTCCTAGGAGTTGTTTCATTCACTGCTAGCCTCCATAGCAATGATTAATCATGTGACTGTAAGTTTTGTGTGTAATTTTAAGGAATCCATATAAAAAATGTCTAAAAACTACAGCTTTGTGAGCTTAGTGGAAGAATAAATCCTTGATGGTTCCAGAGTCTAAAAACTGGCTAGAGAGCACAATTTAGGGGGATTTTTGTGGTGTACTTGTAATAGTTTTACTATTTAAGGAACCACACCCCCAATTTGGAGAGGGTACTGAGGATCACACCCACGTACATTCTACCTCTGAGCTACACACCCAGCCCTTTATTTTTAATTTTGAAACAGAGTCTCACTCAGTTACTGAGGGTCTTGCTAAGTTACTGAGCTGACCTCGACCCCGTGATCCTCCTGTCTCAGCCCCCCAAGTACTGGCATTACAGACACACACCACCATGCCCAGCACTGCTCCCCAAATTTAGCAACTTTAAAGAACAGTTCTCCCTTTCGAGTGTGTGGGGTGTCTGTGCTATTCATTGGGCAGGCCTGGCTTGGCTCGACGGTTTCCAGTGGCCTGTTCACAACGACGTGCCGAGATAGCCAGGGTCTCTCCTCCTCCTCCCTTGGCCTTCAGGAGCCTGCCCTGAACTCTTGATGTGGGGATGGGAAGTCTTTGCATGGGCATTTTGCAAGCTTTCGATTACATCATATTTGCTACTGTCCCATTGGCCAAAGCATGTCACATGACCCGGCCTGGGATTAGCATGCTTGAGAGGTAACCAAGGGAGTGGACATAGAGAGAGGAATTATGGGCATCAGTTTTCTTATCATCTGACACAGTATTAGCATTTCTCATTTAGATTCAAGAAAAGAAAGCAAGAAACGAGCCTTACTGAGAGATACCAACATAAGCTTCATCATAAGGCTAATGCTAAACATCTCAACATTTAGAGATAATTCCCCAAAATTGCTCTTTATTTTACTTCAATGGAGAGGAAAGGGTGCAAGAGATGTCTGGATGGTTGAGGCCACTTTGCTTTTGTGAAGCCAGGCAGAACACCCCTTAGCACTTTGCATTTTTTTTAAGTAACTACTATTAGTCCTTTTTTTTTTTTTTTTTTTTTTTTTTTTTTGGTGGTACTGGGGGTGGAACCCAGAGGCTTTCTACCTCCAGGCTATACTTCCAGACCTATTTTATATTTTTATTTGGAAACAGGGTTTCACTAAGTTGCTGAGAGCCTCACTAAGTAGCTGAGGCTGGCTTCGAACCTGTGCGATCCTCCTGTCTCAGCCTCCCAAGCGCGGGGATTACAAGCATGCACCACCACGCCTGGCTCCCATTTTATTTTTAACTTTTTTTTTTTTTTCAGTACTGGGAATGGAACCCAGGGGCATTGTATCTCTGAGCTACACCCCAGCACTATTTTTTTTTTTTTGGTCTTTTTTATTTTTGAAACAGGGTCTCACTTAGTTTGCAAATGGCCTCACTAAGTATCTGAGGCTGTCTTCAAACCGAGATCCTCCGGTCTCTGCCTCCCGAATACGGGGATTGCAAGCATGCGCCACCGCCCGGCTTATTTTGAACACACTTTTATTGGTACATTGTAATTTCACGTCTTGGTATAGCTCTGAGTGAGAGGGCCATACATGCACGCAGTACTTGGTGAGCTCTCTCGCTCCCCCCACCCTCCCTCCCCTTCCCCAGACATCCATCTTTGGATTTTGTCCTGGGCTGATACCCACTCTGCAGGTGCTGTGGATTCCACCTGTATGACTTAATAAGCTTTCTTTAAACTTACCTAACTTCTCTATTTATGAGTATAATAACATTCTAGTCTTATTTGTATCTGGTTTGGGTTCCTTATAGCAAAGCCTGGCCTTGCTGTGTGCGGGGGACAGGAGGGGATGCACATGCGTACATGAGCTTGTAGCGCAGCACCCGGGGGCACCACCCAACAAGCACACCGTTGTGTCTTCATTCCAGGCATATCTCTTGTGTCCTTTGGGAGATTGCCAAGACATCCCAGACTACAAAAGTCCCAGCAGGAGCAGCGTCTGCCCTGCTAAGTGATTGCTGCCCCTGGAAGAACCTGGTGTCTCCATTTGTACTGGGTGGATGTCTAATAAGAGAGGGTAGACATGAAGGATGCTAATGCCGGGAAATGAGACTCAGTTCCCTAAACGGAAGTAGCAGTTTCACAGTTTCAAACATCTCCTAGGCTGTGTAGTTGGAAAACCATTTTTTGTTTGTTTGTTTGTTTGTTTGTTTTTTGGGGGGTTGGTGGTACTGGGGATGGAACCCTTCTACCTCCGGGATACACTCCCAGACCTATTTTATTTGGAAACAGGGTCTCTTAAGCCAACATAGCTGGCTTTGAACCTGCATGATCCTCTTGTCTCCACCTCCCAAGCGCGGGGATTACAAGCGTGCACCACCACGCCCAGCAAAAACCATTTTTAAAAGAAATTAAAAGTTCAGAAAAAAAAGTATTTGGGGGGAAGGAAGGAAAATGGCCAAGGTCTCTGGGAGCAGGTGAGGTAACAGAAAAATCTCCATTGAGTTATGGAAAGATGCAACTGTGAAATGTCTACACATACACATATGCACACATTCGTACTGACTCTGCTCAGGGAGCAGAAGGGGCTTAGTGTTTGCCCAAGGAGTGTTCAGAGTGGGCGCCATGTAAATGGCAGCCTGGGAGGAAGCTAGGAACCCAAGTTCATGGGGAGACATGTGTGAACCCCATGCTTGCTAGGCCCACATCATCACAATCACCATGACCTGTTATGAAGGAATGAAGCGGACAACTTCCCTGCGAGGCGCATGCTTGCAGCCCCATGCTTGGTACCCAAAGATGCCCCATGGCTATTGGAGGATGTGGATAAACCAGGGAAAATGATCACAGAGTGGAGGTGGTGCAAAAAGAGTCAAGGGCTTAGTGCTAGGAGAGCCCAAGCTTTCCTTTCTGATAACCCTGGACAAGTCCCCAACCTCTCCAAGCCATTCCTTTACTTCTGATGAGAGAAAGTCAGTATTGCTAATAAACAGACTTCTCCCACAGGGCTCCCATTCCCGGCATCCCCCTACACACACACACACACACACACACACACACACACACACACACACACACCTTTTCTGCTTTTCTTTTTCCACACCACTCATTGACTTCTAACATAGTATCTAAATTACTCACATTTATGTTTATTGACTGTTGACTTCCTTTTTGTACTAAAATGTTAGTGCCACCAGGACAGGGATCTTTAAAAAAAAAATTTTAATGCTGTATCCCACATATCTAGAATCATGCCTGCTATATAGTGAGGGATCAATTAATATTCACTGAATGCAGGTTTAGTAATGACCTCAAAGGACATTTCTAGTTTCATAATTAGTGTATCAGCTATCTACTGCCGAATAACAAACCAGCCAGACTTGCTGGCTTGACACAAGAGCAGATAGCCAGGCATGGTAGCATATGCTTGTAATCCCAGTACTTGGGAGGCTAAGACAGGAGGATGTCAGTTTTTTAGCCGGCCGCAGCTACTTAGTGAGATCCTGTTTCAAAATAAAGAATAAAACTGGGCTAGGAGTTTAACTCAGAGGTAGAAGGCTCCTGTGTTAAATCCCCAGTGTACACACACACACACACACACACACACACACACACACACACACACGAAAGAAGCAACAGTAGTTTATTTGTCAAAATTTAGTAGCTCAGGATTTTAGTGTTCAGTAAAGAGGCTGGCAGTCTTTTCAGTCTTGATAGCATCAGCTGCATTCAGCTGTCTGCTGATCAAAAAAAGCCTTGCTCACATGTCTGGTGTCCCTGTAGTTTTCCAGGTGATCTTCTTTCTGTGTGTGTGTATGTGGTACTGGGGATGGAACCCAGGGGCATTCGACCTCTGAGCTACATCCCCTGCCCTATTTTTTATTCTTTATTTGAAACAGGGTTTCACTGAGTTATGGAGGGTCTCACTAAGAGACTGTCCGTGAACCGCGATCCTCCGGTCTCAGCCTCCTGAATGCTGGGATTGCAAGCATGTGCCACCATGCCCAGATATACAGGTGATTTTCTAATTTGCAGGTTTAGCCTGAGCTTTCATAGTGACTGGATTCCCCATAGCAAAAAATGAAAGCTGCCAGGTCATATGGCCGAGGCCAGCCCAGATTCCTTCTCCCCTCTTCTCTCTCTTACCTTCCCTCCCCTCCCCTCCACTCCACTCTTTCCTCCTCCTTCTCCTTTTCCTCCTCTTTTTCTTATTACTCCTCTTCCTCCTCTTCTTCTTCCTCTCTCACTCTCTCCCCCCACACACATAGGGAAGAAACAGATGACAGTCACCTCTGGAAATTGCCCACCATATCACCCCATGTTCTGCGGAAGGTACGCTTTCTCAGTGAGCACTTCCTGTGCACATTCCAGGGGTCAGGTCCCAGCCATGTACTGATCACCACAGTACCCAGACCTCCCTGTCTGCACATAGCTGAGCCTGAAAATCAAGCCCTGGAGCTGTAAGCCTTTTGGCTCCAACTGGCATCTGGTCCCTCCAACAGTGAGAACAATGGAAGTGGCCAGTTGGCAGGTGGCCGGACGGGAGAGTTAGGGGCTCTCTGGGCAAGGCTGCTGACCGTCTCCCTGGCTCCCTTCCAGATTCCACAGACGGTGAGGGTGACTGGAGTCTTTGGTCTGTCTGCAGCGTCACCTGTGGGAATGGCAACCAGAAACGGACCCGGTCTTGTGGCTACGCGTGCACTGCAACCGAATCCAGGACCTGTGACCGTCCAAACTGCCCAGGCAAGTCCATAAGCTGTGGATGCAAGTTCAGATGAAAGCCTTTCAATTTATGTTTAAAAACATTTAGAAATTGTCTTTTTAAATAGGGCATGGTGGCATATGCCTACAATCTCAATACCTAGGAGGCTAAGGCAGGAGGACCATGGGTTCAAGGACAGCCTCAGCAAATAGCAAGACCCTAGTTCAAGATAAAAATAAGTAGGGCTGGGGTATATCTCAAAGATAGAACACTCTGCTTTCAATCCCTAGCAACACACACACACACACACACACACACACACACACACACACACAATTGTCTTTTTAAAAGATAGCCATTTCCCTGGTTAAGACTTCTGACCAAGGGTGGGGCTGTAGCTCAGTAGTGGAACACTTGCCCCAGCACCTCCAAAAAGAAAAACTTTTGACGAGAAAATAAGTGAGCAGAGATAAGTGATGCACAAAAAGATGGATTTTTCGAGTCTTACACACAAGCAGAGCAGCTGATGATCTAAAGGACAGTGCCACATCGTACTTCCTTAATTTAGAGGAAGGACTCTGGTAACGCTGCGCCTTTGATGTGGGTTCATTATGACTTGAAGAGACACATAAAACCAGACATTTATGACATAATAAAGAAGCTGGGATGAAGGGTCAACAGTCGTCTGTAGAAAATCCTCCCAGCCATCCCTGCCGGCGGTACCTGAGATCCCCAGGGCTCCCCGGGGAGCAGACTGGGCAACTTAGCATGTAATCATGGCTTTCCATAGCAGTGTCAGTGCTTTAGAAATTAAACTAAGTGCAGATGTGGTGAAGGACCGTATGGGGAGTGAGCAGTCATTGTGACTCTAATGGTGGTTATCAAACTGACCAGTGGAGCCAAGACCAGCCTTTGACCTTTTGTATGACCCATACATTTTTAATATTTTCATTAGTGCATTGCAGTCATGCATCAGAATGAGATTCAGTGTGATACAGACATACACGCACACAGATGTTGATGTACTTCCTTCCTCATTGCACCCTGCCCCTCCCTGCCACACACTGTTAGCGATATTGGTAGTAATACCTTCATGTATGGCCATAGTATTATTTGAACCGTTTCCTTCCCCAGTCCCGTTTTTTCCCCTCCACAGCCTTCCTCCAATCCCCTTCCACTAGTCTACTTGTATCTCTCCACATTACTTCAAGTCTCTTGTTTACTGTTTTCTTTGTAGTTTCCATATATATATATTTTAAAAAAAAACATACCAACATGCCACCCTTGACTTTCTGAGACTGGCTGAGACTGGCTGACCTCTTTAGCATAATATTCTCTAGTTCCATCTATGGAGCTCATGACGGAGCTTCCTTACAAAACTAGGAATGGAACTACCCTATGACCTAGCTGTAGCACTCCTCGGTAATTTCCCTAAAGAATTCAAAACAATAGGGACATTATACTATAAATACTATGGTGATACATGCATATTCATGCTTATAACAGCAGAATTTACAATAGCTAGATTATGGAACCAACCCAAGTGTCTGTCAACAGATGAGTAGATAAAGAAAATGTGGTCTATACCCACAATAAATTCTACTTGGCCATAAAGAAGACCTGTACTTTTTTTTTTTTTTTTTTGCGGGTCTGGGGGTGGAACCCAAGGGGATTCGACCTCCGAGCTACACCTCCTGCCCTACTTTTTTATTCTTTATTTTGAAACTGGGTCTCACTGAGTTGCAGAGGGCCTCACTAAGTAGCTGAGGCTGTCCGTAAACCGTGATCCTCCGGTCTCAGCCTCCCAAATGCTGGGATTACAAGCGTGCGCCACCACGCCTGGCTCAGACCTGTACATTTTTAAAGGGCTGAAAAGGAGGAGGAAGAGGCAGCAGCCACCAAGACCCTAAGCGACCCACAAGGCCAAAAAATATGCTTTCTGGCCTTTTACACAAAAGTTTACCAACTCCTAGACTGTAGTTTTACTCTGTATTCCTATTGCCAGGGAGACAGTCAGCCTACAATAGTATCTTAGGTCCTATCAGAAACCCACACATTCCAAATGGTTTCTTCTGAAGAAATTTCAAAGACAGAAAATCTGTCTCTGCACCCCCAGCTTCCTTCCTCTACCCGTAGACACCCAGAGACACTGGGAATGAAGCAGAAGTGGACACACAAAGGGGTTTCCAAAGGGAGAGAGGGTCGGTTGGAATGAGGCTGCATATTAGCGAAAGGGCAGGCGTAGAAAATGGGGCTGAAATGTTAGAAGTGGTGGTTCTGGCTCCATGTCAGCCATACAGGTTTCAAAACGGAGCCACGGTCAAGATGGCTTTCCTGGCCTTTCCCTTGCCCATGAGAATGAGCTGAGTCAAGGTCTGTGGGTGGGTGGCATTTGGACATGTGAGAATAACAAGAGAAGGACAAGAAGAATGTGAGGAGGGAAGACAAGGAAAGGATGAAGAAAAACATAAAGGTGATGATGAAGATGGAGATAAGGAGATGACGCAAAAAAAATAAGATGGGGAGGATGGCTCTGTGGTTGGCTCAGCTTACCTAGTGACACTGGGTTCTGGGCTTGATTCCCAGCATGGAAAGAAAGGAAGGGAAGGAAGGAGGGAGGGAAGAAGGTAGAGGAAGGAGGAGGGAGTTGAAGGGAAAAAATAGAGTTTTGTGTTCTTAAGTATCAAGCAAGTTTCCATGATTCTATGTGTATTATTTCATCTAATCTTCACAAAAGCATAATGAAATGGGTGGGTATTTATTATCATACTCATTTGGCACCAATGGAAACTGAGGCACAGGACCCGCAGCAAGTGATAGATACGGAGTTTGAATCTAGGCAGTGTGATTTCAGAGTCCCTGTTCTCAGCCATTAACCTTTCCTCCACTAGGAAGGAGGAGATCATGCTCAGCTGCACACGGATACGGACAGCATTTAATGCCATCCAGACCCAAGGTGGCACAGATCCAGATTTCTTGGCAGGGGAAAGCTCTCCTCTGCCTCCATCTTGAATGCAGCCAACACCCCCATTCATGCATTTCATTTTCCCATCTGTCCTTGCCCTCCCTTGTCCTTTCTGCCTCTCTGTACCTGGTGGTTCCAGCTTCCAGGGCTCCCTTGGAACATGAGAGCTTTCCTTTTGCAGGACCTCTTTCCTTATTTGGTTTGTTGATTCTCAGAATCATGGAGAGGGCAAGGTCTCCCTGCCTGGCAGTGATTACAGTGTAAAAGCACCTGTAGGGCAAGCCTCCAAATAGGGCTGGGGGTCCACACATAAGATCTTTGAAGCCACTTAAAGGAAATCAGGTCCTGCCCACCAGGGAGACTAGGGCTCACCCACCAAGGTCTCCTAAGCCTCTGCCCCTTCCTTTTCCTCTTGCTTCAGCTTGCACAGACTTCCTGTTTGTAAGAAAGCAGGTTAGGGGGCCCTTTTGAGGGAGGCAGAGGAAGCTTGGAAGTTCATGACAAGCTGGGTTCAGTTCCTCAGAGCAAGGAATGAAGAGCTCAGCTTACTCCTTCTGCACCATCAACAGCGATGCTAAAAGTCCTAGATCATGAAAGCTCTCCAGGTCCTGGACTACAGACTGAGCCTCCTCAGAGAAACACCAGCGACCACCCCTGCCCTACTGCCCTGGAGGCTTTCTGTACACGTAACTCATGGAATTGACCCCACTCTGTGGGGGCAGGGTGCCTTTTAGCACTCCCCATTTTAGAGAAATGGAAACCGAGGCACATGAAGAGGAAGTGGTTGCCCCAGGTGCACACAGCTAGTAATGATTTAGACCCGGGCACTGAAGACAAGGTATCAACCACTATACTCTATGGTTCAAATTGAGACCCCAGTGCCACCTGAGAGCCGCGAGGATGTGTCCCTCACAGCCCAAACCTCATCCCCGCGTCTCGCAAGCAAGTTCCCGAGGACTCTCCGCACATTTGGATCTGATTTCATGCTGCAAATGGTATCTGGGGTTTTAATATATTTTATGCGCTGCTACCTGCGTTTTACTGTTTCCTCTGTTGGCAGCTTTCTGCCTAGAATAGTAATGAATACAAAAAAGGCTTTGTTCAGGTGGATTTTTTTTTATTTGGGAGGGGGTGACTTTTTCCATATAACCAGGGAGAAAATGAGCTCTTGTCTTTGCTTAGGAATTGAAGACACTTTCAGGACAGCTGCCACCGAAGTAAGCCTGCTTGCGGGAAACGAGGAGTTTAACGCCACCACGCTGTTTGAAGTCGGTAAGATGATTCTTTACTCTCCCTCTTTTATCAAATATTGATTTAGTGCTTTAGAGATTCCTTTTGCCTTTTGGGATGCAATCCCTCCGGCATAGTTCTTGCTTCCTGAATGTACTCTAAGCGAGGGAGAGAATCGCATCCATCCTCAGCGTGCCTGGGCCAGACAGCAGTCCTGTGAGCACCCTGCTGGCCGTTCTCCTAGCTCGGGTGAGCCCACAGAAGGAGCTCCTGCTCTCACTCAGCCTCCTACGAAGGTTCCCAGTAAAATCACTTCTCCTGCAGCGGGAGGGAAAGAGGACATTTTCTCAATATTATATGCTCCCCTCCCCCGCAAGAATTTTCATAAACCTTTAGTGGACTCTTCCGTGCTACTTGCTCATCTGCTCGAATGCACTGTCACAAATGCAAAGAGCGAACTGCACTGAAAGCAACCGCTGAGGTGCACACTTCTCTTCTGGAGATCAGTCCATACTGTACAGGGGTAAGATGCTTTCTGTACCATTTCATTCCCTTTGGTACTAAGGCTTGAAGCCAGTCTCGCTATGTTGCTGAGGCTGGCCTTGAACCTGTGATCTTCCTGTCTCAGCCTCCCAAGTACTGGGCTCACAGGCATGCACCACCACACCTGGCTTGCCCATTTCCTTTTGCCACCTAAATTCTTTCCTAATATCTTTCCTGCTGCCTGAACTGAGCAATCCTAAGCCTCTTTCTTTCTCAGCCTAGGCATTTGGGGTAGAACTTGGTGAACAAATATTTTCCTCAAAGGACTGTGGGAATCAGGCCAGGATCTAAGTAGAACCAGTCAAGACTAATAAGAAAAATGAAAACAATGGTACCAGCATGATGAGAAAATAAACATAAATGGCTACAGTAGAGGCAGCAGAGAGTGGCAGGGACTGTGACAAAATGGATTCCTGCTTTGTCCCCGGGGGTCTTCTGTGCCGTGACCACCCTGCAGTGAACGTCAGCCCAGGCCCTCCAGTGTTCTGGCGTCCAGGAGAGTCCCTAAGTCTGGGTTTCCTAGAATTTATCTGATTTTTTACAAGGCTTGATAATAATTGACTTTAAAAACAAATTCATCAAATATATCTGTGAGCCAGAAGAGAGACAGAGTGGAAATCCTCCATTCCTGGTGCCTTGGCCTCACCCCCTCCCCTTCACGTACACATAGTCATGCTGCATTGAATGAGAGCCTTCTGCAAATGCAATGCATTTGATTTTTTTTAGAAATGTCTCGTAATATCACACTCCACAGGTAGGCACCCTTTTTCCTTTGGGCCAAGGGTGAGCCCCAGAGTCACAGGCCACACAAGGGCTGAGTAGACCTGGGGATTCAGTCAGGGTCCAAGCAGGAAAGAATGCACAGCTCACACCAGAAACTGGGAGCATTTGGTGAGGGGTTATTTGCAGAGGTCTGAGCAGGGTGATTGGAAACCAAGAAGGGATTGCACAGAACCCTTCTTTGGGGACCAGGAAGGGCTCACAGAGAAGGCCACTGACAGCAGTCCTGGCTCTCAGAAGCACGCAGACAACCTGCACATCAACAGCTGAATGGCTTATGAAACAGTGGTATACACACAACGTCATTTTACTCAGCCATGAAGAACAGAATTATGTCATTTGTAAGAAAATGCATGAAGTAGAAAGTATTCTGCTAAGTGAGATCAGTCAGTCTCAGAAAGTCAAGGGTCATATGTCTTCTCTCATATGTGGAAGCAAGAGAGAAAATAAACAAAAGGGGCTTCAGATAAACCAGGAGAGAGAGCAGGGATCTGTGGAAGGGGGCTTGGGGAGGAATATGTTAAGTGAACAATAACATTTCAATAGTATGAGCATGGGTGGGAGGGCGCGGGGCCGGAGCTGGAGGAAAGCCCACCCCGCGCCGTGTGCATGCCTGCTCCCGTCACACCTAACCTCAACATGATATGTAACTGCAGTGCACCACGAAAAGTATATTAAAAAGAAAAAGAAAGCCAGGCGTGGTGGCACACGCTTAGGATCCCAGCATTCAGGAGGCCAAGACAGGAGCATCACAGTTCTTGGACAGCCTCAGCTACTTAGTGAGGCCCTTGCAACTCAGTGAGACCCTGTTTCAAAGTAAAGAATAAAAACTAGGGCTGAGGGTGTAGCTCAGAGGTAGAATATCCCTGGGTTCCATCCCCAGTATAGAAGAAAGGAAGAAAGGAAAGGAGGGAGGAAGGGAGGGAGAGAAGGAGGGAGGAAGGAAGAAAGGAAGGAAGGAAGGAAGAAAGGAAGGAAGGAAGGAAAGAAGGAAGGAAGGGAGGAAGGAAGGAAAGATAGAGGCCAAAGAAATAAACACTCAGCTCGCTCTGACTGGCCACTTGCTGGTCCTCCCATCTGTTCAACCCAACTAAAAATAAGCCAGCAGTTTAGGGTCAGTAGATAGGTCCACATAGATGAGCTCACCAGAGCCAGGAGTGGCGTGAAAGGAGTCTACAGAAGGGCAAACCAAAGGTGAGGAATGCAAAGATGGTAAAAGCTTGTCCCCAGTCAACTCACCTGCCTGGCACTGTCTCAAGTTTTCAGTAAAATAACCTGAGGTCACAGCACCCAGCTCCCAGAGTTATTGTAGAATTCAATGAGGTAATATTGGTAAAGCACTTAGAACGTGTGCAGCACACTGCATGTCCTACATGGGTTTGATGCACCCTGTAGGTGCATGAATTAGCACAGCACTGCACCCTGGAGGGAAAATGCAAATGCGCTTTCTGGGCATCATGAGGGCCGTTTCTGAAGCCTGTGCCCTCCCAAGAAGATGGTACAGGCCTTGTGGACACGCTGGGCTCCTCTCAGAAGTTGCTCAGCGAGGTCACAGGCAGGGGCCACGAGCTGAAAGGAGTCTGGACTCTGCTCTGTGCGCTCTGCACTCCCCCACCCTGCTTTAGGAGAGAAATGCTGTTTTTCTGCCCAGTTTAAAAATGAGAAAAGTGAAGCACAGTGAGGTAAAGTGCCTTGCTCCGGGTCACAGAGCCACTTGGCAGCTGAGTCGGAGTTCCGGGCCTTCCACCCGCTCCTGAGAGAGGCCCTGAGCCCCTCCAGGCTGCCACTGGTCCTTTCTAGTGGGTTCCCACTCAGAAAACCAGCAGCCTCCCAGGCTCCGGGGCTGGCGCTGGGCCACTTCGCATGGCTTCCTCTTGTCACCCCAGCCCGGCATCAGCGAAGCCTGGCAGCTCTCACTCTGCCTCACTCTGCTCCTCCCTCTCAGAGTCTCACCTGAGCCCTGACCACTGATCTCAGCACTGTGTTCTTTTCTCACTGCACAGATCAATTGATAATGGCTCACTGTTGTTACGGCAAAATATGTTGGGGTGTGTGTGCGGGGAGAAATAATTCCCCCAACAAAACCACATAAAGATAAAAAGCACAGGTTCTTGTCCTGAGCTAAGGATAAATACACATCAGCCCGGACTCTTGCTGAAGATTTAAAGAAGTTTATTAAAAAGATAGAAATACAGAAGACAGTTAAAGCCCCCTGCCATTCAGAAATGGCACAGGGGGAGTGATTCGAGGGAATTCACCAAAAGTCCCTGCATGCTGAGTGTTCTTATCCTGACCAAATCTGCAGCAGGTTCTTTGATATGCAGATATGCTGCCCTAGCCCAGGTATCTGCTCTGTCTCCATCCCAGCCAGATCTACCCCCTTCAGGCAGGGGGGCAGCCCTGTCTTCCAGCACAGACCTCCACACCTTTTGTTACACTCCCAAGATGTGTTAAGTTGCATATCCCTGATCTGGGATTTCCTCCCATCCTTGAGGAACTCCGCCTCTCTTCAGAAATGTAAAAAGACCGTAGGCTCCTTCTATTCTTTTGCTAATTATCCATGGAGAAATCTGCTGGCCTTCTTTCAACAGCCTGTGGCTTTCTTCACTACAAAAGATATATTTTTAAAATTGGAACTCTTTCCCAATACTGGTACATTAATACATTTTGAAACCTCTTCCCAATACTGGTATACTATCACTCACGACCTACAGTAGCTCCCTAGTCCCCTCTGAAAAAAGAGATTTCCAAGATCTCATAACAGCAATCTTATTCCCTGTACCTTCTGCCTCAGGGAAAGGAAGTGTCCCCAGCCCCGTGGGAAGGAAGTGCCCTCAGCCCCATGGAAAGGAAGTGTCCCCAGCCCCTTGGGAAGGAGGTGTCCCCAGCCCTGTGGGAAGGAGGTGTCCCCAGCCCCATGGGAAGGAAGTGTCCCCAGCCCCGTGGGAAGGAAGTGTCCCCAGCCCCGTGGGAAGGAAGTGTCTCCAGCCCCGTGGGAAGGAAGTGTCCCCAGCCCCATGGGAAGGAAGTGTCCCCAGCCCCGTGGGAAGGAAGTGTCCCCAGCCCCAGGCTCTTCACCAGACTTCTCCTGTTCCACCTTTGTTGGCACAGTTAACTTCCTGGAGTGCCACCATTGCCTCCCTCCACCTCTGCCGTTGCCGTCTGTGTCAGTTTGGATTTTCTGAGGAGCAGCGACTGCATGAAAGCAGGGCATGGTGGTGGTGCATGCTTGTAATCCCAGTACTTGGGAGGCTGAGATAAGAGGATCACAGGTTTGAGGCCAGCCTCAACTTCTTATACTCTCTGCAACTCAGTGAGATCCTGTTTCAAAAATAAAGAATAAAAAACAGGGCTGGGAGTGTAGCTCAGAAGTAGAATGCCCCTAGATTCTATTTTCCAGTACTGCAAAAAAAAAAAAAAAAAAAAAAAATGTAGAAGGTTTGGGGGTGTAGCTCCAAGGTAGAATATCGCTGAGTTCAATTCCCCAATATCAGAAAGAAAAAAAAAACAGATAGCAGATGAGATGAGACACGATGAGGTTTATTGGGGGACACTCAGGAAGGGTAAAGTGGGAGGCAGCAGCGCTAGGCAACCAGGGCTCTCAAGATGAGATGAAGGAAGGGTCAAGTCCTGGGAAGGAGCAGGGAAGGATGGAGAGGGGTGGGAGGGAGCCTCAGGCAGCGCCAGGTCTCTTTCTCTCACCAAAATGAGATTGCATTTTTCAGTACTGGCTTTCTACCTCTGCCTCACACACACACACACACACACACACACTCCATCACAGTTGGCTTTCTTAGATGTGCCTCATCTTACCCACTGTGGCCCCTGAGTCAGTGACCAGCCACACCACGTCCTCAGCCTGGTCATAGGGCAGCCCTGTGTTTCATTTGATCAAGGACTTTCTCATTTTTCCCCCAAAACCCCTGCCCATGACTACAGGGCAAGCTAGAAGTCAGAAGTAGCCCCCCCCACCAGTGATGGATATGAACTGATAGACACATACCCAGATCCCCATTAAATAAAGAAAATCCAGAACTAACAAGGAGATACTTTGTTCACAGGATCATTACTAGGGCGTGAGGGCAGATATTATCTCCTGATTCTCGCCGTAGGAAGAACACTGTCACCGTCAGGTCTGCAAGAACAGCAGGAGTTGGGCAAAAGGAGTAAATAAGGCGAGAAAGAAGCCAGGGTGCATGTGTTAGTTGGCTTTTCGGCACTGGCAGATGCTTCAGAAAATCAATTTAAAAGGAGGAAAGATTTATCTTGGCTCACGGTTCAGAGGTTTCAGTCCACGGTCGGTTGGATGGTTGCCTTTGGGCCTTTGGAGAAGCAGAACAGGCCCAGGAGCACGTTGCCGGTGGGGCCGCTGACTTCACGGTGAGCAGGAAGCAAAAACAAAAGAGACACAGGGGCTGGAATCCCAGCGCTCCTTCAAGGGCACACCCCAATGACCTAACTTCCTCCCTCTCGAACCCAACTCCTGAAGGTCCCATCCCAGTCAGTGCCACCATTGCCTCCCTCCACCTCTGCCGTTGCCGTCTGTGTCAGTTTGGATTTTCTGAGGAGCAGCGACTGCATGAAAGCAGGGCATGGATGGAATCCCAGCGCTCCTTCAAGGGCACGCCCCAATGACCTAACTTCCTCCCTCTCGAACCCAACTCCCGAAGGTCCCATCACTTCCCAAGGGACCGCAGCCTGGCCACCAAGCCTTTGACACATGGGCCTCTGTGGGCATTTGAAAATCAGAGCATTTTACCCAGAGGCAGCCTGGATTCCAGGAGGGGCCCCAAGGAGAAGCTGCCTCAGGCTGAGAGTAGGCCCAAGTCCAGGGCTTGAAGAAAGGAGAGGGACTCAGTCAAAATGTGGTTAATACGCATTTTGCAGTGATCAATAGAGACAAACAGTTCAGCTAACCATTTATAAAGCAAAGAAGGGAATTTAGAGGGCCTGTGTCCAAGCCCAGGTAAACACTGGGGGATGGGCGTATCTGTGCGTTTCATCTAAGTCCTATGGGGAAAATGGGTTCTTGAGAGTTAAGCGCTTGTCTAGAACATGAAAGGGTCGGGTGGGGGGGGGGCTGTTTTAACCACAACTGTTTTCCAGGATAAAGTACGTGGATAAAGTTTGACATTGAAAGGGGAAATCTTCAGGATGGGATTCAGCACCCGTTCCTTGCTCCAGTTTGAGCTGTGCCACCTGTGGGCCATCCTCCCTTTCCTGTCTCACTTCTGGCTTCCCTTCTGGTAGCTCCCAGAATCATCCCCCAAAGAACCATTTTCCCAGGAATCTTTGCCTCGGAGTCTGGGAGTCCCCAAACGAAGACACTCACTAAACCAGAGATTCCAGACTCCTGACTAAGGGACCAGAGAGCACCCTGTTCCTGGGGACAGTTGTTCCCATGGGCGATGCAGGACCAGTTTAGATACAGCTTTTAGTTTTTCAAATGAAGCCAGGAATCTACAGTCTTAATTGAAATCACCTAATTCTTAAATGTTTGCAACTAATCAATATTTTGTTAGTACTGTAAAAACCAAAAATGACACCTCTGGAGGCAGGTTCTGACTTGACCCTACAGGTCACTGGCCTCTGGCGTATGTGTTCAGTTTATATGAATATATTCGGCTTCTTTCCTTCCTGGAGGCATCTTAGAAGAATCTGCATACAATGACAATTACATGGCTCAGGTTAAGAGGCCAAGAGACTAGCTCTACTGGAAACCAGTCAGTGAATGGTAGAAATAAAATTCAGTCCTACAAATGTTCCCTTGGGGCCTTTTCTATGACATCACTACTTATTTAGAGATGAATTTCAATACAGCCCTCTGGGTTATTGTTAATTTTGTTGAGATTAATAATGGGGTTATGGCGCCAGGCACGGCAGCTCACACTTATAATCCCAATACCTGGGAGGCTGAGACTGGAGGATCGCAGATTTACAGCCAGCATCAGCTACTTAGTGAGGCACTCCACAACTTAGTGAGATCCTGTTTCAAAATAAAGAATAAAAAATAGGAGTAGGGGTGTTGCTTGGTGATAGAATGCCTCTGGGCTTAACCCCTGGTACTGCAAAGAATTAATAATAATAATAATAATAATAATAATAATAATAAGAAGAAGAAGAAGAAGAAGAAGAAGAAGAAGAAGAAGAAGAAGGAGAAGAAGAAGAAGAAGGCGGCTATGGCTACGTAGGAAAATACCCTATTATTTTGTTTTCTTGTATTCTTTTGCTTTTGTTTTTTGCCTATTTTATAGATGTATACTAAAATGCAAGAGTAAGATATATCATTTTACAAAATTTTTAAAAGGTAGAGCAAATATAATGATAGAATAGCAAATATAATGATATAATATAATAATAATATAATAGCAAATATAATGATAGAATATAGCAAATATAGGTGATAGCATGTTGGTAGTCATCAGGCAAATCCATTCCCTTTACTCTTCTGTGTGTCTGAAAAGTTTTCATAATGTAAAAAGGGGTTGGAAAGAGGTCCTATAAACAAAGATGCTCCCAGGTTGAAGGGGGATGAGGGCGGCCTGCCATGGCTTGGTGGTTCCAGGTGCTCCAGAAATCTTAAGAGGGGAGTTGTTGGCCTCGGTGTCATCACGCCAGCTGGATTTGTACGTGGTGAGAGCTTCTCTCTAACTTTTTCCAGACACAGACAGCTGCGAGAGATGGATGAGCTGCAAAAGTGAGTTCCTAAAGAAGTACATGCACAAGGTGATCAATGACCTGCCCAGCTGCCCCTGCTCCTACCCCACCGAGGTGGCCTACAGCACAGCCGACATCTTCGACCACATCAAGCGCAAGGACTTCCGCTGGAAGGATGCCAGCGGGCCCAAGGAGAAGCTGGAGATCTACAAGCCCACGGCCAGGTACTGCATCCGCTCCATGCTGTCTCTGGAGAGCACCACCCTGGCAGCCCAGCACTGTTGCTATGGCGACAACATGCAGCTCATCACCAGGGGCAAAGGGGCAGGGACGCCCAACCTCATCAGCACTGAGTTCTCTGCCGAGCTCCACTACAAAGTGGACGTGCTGCCCTGGATTATTTGCAAGGGGGACTGGAGCAGGTACAACGAGGCCCGGCCTCCCAACAATGGACAGAAGTGCACCGAAAGCCCTTCGGATGAGGACTACAGCAAACAGTTCCAGGAGGCCAGGGAGTACTGAAGAGCCCGGGAGGAGGTGGAGTGATGCCACCTCTGCTGTGGGGACACAGACACACTGCACTGACCTGCCGACTGGCACCCATTCTTTTAATCCACATACGTGTATATTTGTATATACCATATGAGTATTTTTTATAAATTACACTAGGGGTATGCACCTGGCCAGGGTGACTGCCCCATGAAGCCACCCCTGCCAGCTTCCAAGGACTTCTTGGAAGTCCTTTTAAAGGGCCGTGTGGGCAGGAGGGTGGAGGCAACAGCAAGGCCAGAGGAGGAACCCGTAAGCCAGGGTGTGATTCAGCTCACACCCACACCCCAGTCCCCAGAGATGCAAAGGAAGAAAGAAGACTGAAGTTGTAAACATTATAAGCAGTTTTTATATATAACTTATTTAATATGAATGTGAGTTAAGCGTCACCTTTTCTCTGGAGTTGTGGTTGGGAAATGACTTAAAAACTTCTAAGACAGTTCAGAAAGAAAGGGGCTTAGAGAAGTGGAAAAGATAAGGAATTTTGCAATGAGTTTCTTAAAAATAAGTAACACAGTAAAAAAAAAGTATCAAAACGAGAGGACGCCCATCTTAAGCCAAATGTATTTAATAAGTCATAAGGTACCTTGCTGGAGTCTCAGATTCCAAAATTCTCATGCCTCAGACTGGGTAGGGGGTGGGGAGGAAAATGGATAGTCCAAGAAGCAAATCTGTGGCCTAGTTTTAAATAGGCTTTAAAATAAAAGACCAGTGTTGGCACAATGCTATGATTCTATTGAAAGGCCCCAAAACAGTCGAATTTCAGCTTTTATCCTTGTAGGTTCAGAAAACTATAGGAAATTCAGATGTAAAAACAAGGATAGCACTTTTCAAAAAAAGAAGAAAGAAAGAAAAAAAGCAAGCAAGCAAAATAAATGAGGAAGAATATGGACCTCATTTCACCTATCTTATTTTAATATTATCTCAATGATTTTTTTCTCCACTAGTGTTTTTCCAGTAAATAAATATAAAATGGGGAAGGAGGGAATGAAGTCTGGGAAATCCTAATTTTTTTATGTCTTAGGAAGGAAAAAAAACTGCATTATTTTTGTAAAGTATTTATTGAGTCATTGGATTTTGTGCATCAAGCAATTGTAAGATGACCCAGTTCTGTAGGATAGAACTTGGGACAGAGTTGGTTCTTATGCAGTCTTTTACTTGCAAAACTCCAGGAAAAGAGAATATATAATAAAATCATAATAAAATGTGTCATCTGCATTCCTGATTTATAATACAAATACAATTCATAGCCCTCATGAAACAGGCTTTAAGGCAGAGGAGAGAAAAGCTCTACCCAGGTGGGAATAGAAGGCTCACTGATTGCCACAGTGGTAGCTGGTATAAGTCACAACATCTTCACCACCTCGAGGGGCTATCCAGCCCCCAAGTGGCTGAAGCCCATTGACACACATGTGACTTTTTGATCCACCCAGAGTTAAGAATGCCCAGCCAGAGCAACGTCTTAGCTCAGATGAGGGAGGCCACTTCCACACTAAATTATACAATTGTAGTAATAGATAGAACTATTCATCATAAAAATTATTCTTTTCCCAGAAGAGAAAACATAAACTATATTAGACATAACTTCCATTTCCTAGCCCAGTTCTCCTTCTACTGGATCACATTTTTTATGTCCTTATGTCCTTGATGTCTGTGGTCATCTTTTTTTTTTTTTTTTTTTTTTTTTTTTTTTGCGGTACTGGGGATGGAACCCAGGGACATTCTACCTCCAAGCTACACCTCCGGCCCTATTTTTTATTCTTTATTTTGAAACAGGGTCTCATTGAGTTGCAAAGGGCCTTACTAAGTATTAGCTGAGGCTGTCTTCGAATCGTGATCCTCCTTTCTCAGCCTCCCAAACACTGGGATTACAAGCGTGCACCACCATGCCCGGCTGAGTCTTTGGTAATCTTCACCCCACCCCACCCCTAAGTTCTCCTGTTTAATTCATGTTCTTAAGGTACTGCCTTATCATTCTAGAATGAAATGTTTACGCTTTAGAATGTATCGCTCACTGGAATACTTACATTTAAAATCTATTATCTAATTATCGAATGAGAAGGTATTATTCACATAAGAAAGCTTCAGGAAGTAGCTTTGGTTTCTAATACTACCGGACCAAGCTTTGCAAAGAGCATCTGTAGGCAGTGGAACACGTTGCTTTTAAGGTAATGATTTCCATGTCAGGACATACATTCAATAAGAGGCTGGTGATAAAAAAAAAAAAAAAAAACATGTGAAGCTCAGGTGAGTAATAAGGACAGACAAAAATGTGCAGCAAGACCCTCCGATAAATGTTCTATTTAAAGCAAGCGTACAGTACTATGGGAAAACAGCCCTAGGAATCATGGAAGTGACTGTCGGGGCCAATGGAAAAGTAGTATTTTCATAAAACAGCAAAAAGGAAGGGAATGTGATCCTTTAATAGTAAGAAAAGGACCCAGGAAAGTATTGGTGTTTTATGAGACTTTGGATGGCTTGAGTGATGAGCAGAGATGAGAGTAGTTTGAGCTGGAGCCATACCTAATGAGTGTCTAAGGATTTAACGTGGACCTGAGAGTAGAGAACTTTAATATTACGATGAGAACAACTGGATAGCAGCAATGATTTCCATGAGCTACTTGCCTTTTAATGTCAGGCCTGCTGACCTAACAAGCTGACCATGGGAAGGTGGGGTGAATGAGAAACAGGAGAGACCCCCTATGCTCTTAGCCTACTGAGAACACTCTAGTCTCCCATATATCACCAGACAATCCCACACTTCTGGAAATTTGCTAAACTGTAGTCTGCCTATGTGGAGATAAGCTAGTTTCCAGGCCCAAAGCTCCAGAGGGCCAATAAGCAATTCTCAGAAATCCCCAAGAAACCCAATAAGACAAGAAGACCCTCATCTTGCTCATCATGGGACCTCAGCTGGCCCCCAGGCAACCCTAGGTAATTCTCTTGAAGGTGGTGGTTCCTAGGATCAAAGGCCCACTTTGCCAACAGCAAAGGAAGGTATTCACAGTCCCACCAGCAGCACTGTAAATATGACCCCTTGGCAGAGGCTCATGTCTCCTTTCAAGTATTTTACTCCTTTGCCTCTCCCTGGAAGGAAAACCCTCCTTTTAGCCATCCACTGGGCATCCTGACCACTGCAACCGCCAACTGTGGTAGAGATGCCCAGCGCCCTCTAGTGACTGCACATGGGAAAGGAGAGGCTGGGGGAGCACACAGCTTCCTCTGCAGCCCAATTCTCATGTCTGCCATGATTGTATTCTCCTGAGTGTTTCTGTCTTTACATTTCCACCCAGGGGGTGGAGTTCCCTGTCCTAAGACCAGGTATCTTAGGATGCTATATCAACCACCATTTTCAGGGCACAGAATTTGCTAATCCCTTTACAGGCATGAGTATATTCAGTTTTCAGATAAGGAAGTAAGTCCACCAACGTGAGCTAACTTGCCCATGGCGCACCACTTAGTAAATGGCAGGGTTAGTGGAAGCCAGTTCTGTCTGATCACCAAGCACACCCCCTTAAACTTAGCCCCTGTGCTCTGCTCTCCTCCTAACTCCCCCTAACTCTTCCTAACAGTTACAGGACTGGCTCTTTGTGACTCACTCTGCCTTCAGTGGAGTAGGTCAGAGAGGGCCTGGCTTTATCGCTGTGTTGTACTCTCTTCTTATATTCCATAAGAGGGTTTGCTGATCATGTAGAAAAGTGCTTCCAGGTAGGTAAGAAGCAGAGCTCAGCCTTTCTAGAAGATAGCCTGCTTCTCACAGAGACTGGTCTGTTTTCCCTTTGCACACAAGCCTGGTGCTGTTACTTGAAAGGTAGAATTCCAGGGCAGGTGCTGTGTCTTGGGCTGTCCTGCACCTGCACACAGGCAATGTGCAGAGAGCTTAAGAGCCTGAGGCTTGAGTCAGTCTGCCTGGATTCCAATACTGGCTTCCTAACTTGCCTGCTGGAAACCAGCCTTTCGAAGTCTAGGTTTCCTGTTATGGTTGTTATTATAATTAAATGAGACAAAGTCCCTAAAGTTCTAAGCATAGGACTTGTTGTGAACCACATGTACCACATTCAATTTTATATATATATATATATATATATATATATATATATATATATATATATACTTTTATTGGTGCATTGTGATTGTACATCATACTGAGGCATACAGTGATAGGAACATACGTGCACATAACTTGGTTCATTTCCCTCCAGGTCCCACCCTCTCCCTCCACTTCTCTGTGCAGGCCTTTGAGATTGGCATTGTTTTTTTTTGTTTTGTTTTGTTTTGTTTTGCCAGTGAAGCCTCTTTTATTTATTTATTTTTATTGGTGCACTGTATTCATACATCATAGTGAGATTAAAAAAAAAAACTTTTGTAGACATACATGCACACATCGCCAAGTCAGCCCCCACACAATCCCCACCCCATTCCCTCCCCATCCCTCCTTCCCATGCTTGGCTTAGTGGTTGACATCTAGTATTATAGAAATTTATCCAAAATTAAAAATGATAATCTCACATAACAGTTTCATTTGTCTGATACCAAGCTTTTGATGACTTAAAGATAACATTTCAATATTTCTTTTTGCTTTCTTTTTTACCAGAGAATATTTTTTCTTTCTTTTTAAGTGAAACTATCATATATATATTTATTTATTTTTCAGAAAAAAATCTATCCTAATATGAAATATGGACTCTAGATACCCAAAACGATCTCGAAAAAGAACAAAGCTAGAAGATGTATATTTTCTGATTTCAAACCATATAAAGCTACAATAATTGAAACAGTGTAGTACTGTTATAAAGGCAGATATATAAACCATTGGAGTTAAATAAAAGCCTAGAGATAAATTCTTCCATATATTGTCAAGTTATTTTTGACAAGGTTTCCACGAACATTTGGTGGAGGAAATAATAATCTTTTAACTAAATATTGTTGAAAAATAATAATTACATGAAAAATAAAATTGGACCCTTACCTAACCCCATATGCAAATATTAACTCAAAATAGATAAAAGACCTAAATATAAATCTTAAGACTATAAACTTTTAGAAGAAAATCTGGGTCATAAAACCTCACAACATTGAAATTGGCAGTGATTTCTTGGATATGATTTCAATGGCACAGGCAACAGAAGAATATACAAACTCCCTAAAAAATAAAAAAAATATTGTATATCCAAAGACAATGTAAACAGAGTTAAAAGGTAATGATAGAATGGGGTAAAATATTTCCAAATGCTATATCTGAAGGTATATTAATAGTCCAACTAGAAATCCTAAAAATTAGCAACAATAAAAGCAAACAATACAATATAGAGATAGGTAAAAGACTAACATAAATAATGAATCTCCACAGATATCCAATCTTAGTTGTCTGTTGGATGGAAACTCTTGTTTCTCTGGTTCTGGTGTGTGTTACCTATTTCTTCTTTGTAGTTAATCTCTTGGAGTATTTTCTCTAGCGCTGGTTTTGAAGACATAAATTTCTTCAGTTTCTGTTTGTCGTGGAAGCTTCTTATTTCCCCATCTAATTTGATAGAAAGTTTTGCTGGGTAGGAAATTTTGGCTGGAAGTTGTTTTCTTTCAGAGTTTGGAATATGTTACTCCAAGCCCTTCTGGCTCTCATGACTTGCTTTGGGAAGTCTGGAGTGATTCTAATTGGTTTGCCTCTGAATGTCGCTTGGCCCTTTGTTTTTGTTGCCTTTAAGATTCTCTGCTTGGCTTCCACATTGGTCATTTTGACAATTATGTGGTGTGGGGATCCTCTTCTCTAATCCTGTCTAAAGGGAGTTCTATAAGTTTCCTGGACCTGTGTATCAACCTCTTGCTCTATGTTTGGAAAATTTTCTGCTATTACTTCCTTGAAGAGATTGTTGATCTCTTTGGTTTCACCTTCTTTTCCCTTCTCTATTCCAATGATTCTTAGGTTAGCTCTCTTAAAATGGGCCCATATTTCTCCAATGTCAGATTCCTGCTGTCGGATTTTTTTTCTAGTTTAGAAACTATGCATTCATTTTTGGAGTGCTCATCTTCTAAGAGCGAGATTTTATTCTCCATGTGGTCTAATCGGTTGTTCGTGCTTTGAATTGAGGCCTTTACTTCATTAATTGCATCCTTTATCTCTTTTTAGCTTCTGAATTCTTTTCAAAACACCTCTATTATTTCTACAGTTATTTTCCTTATTTGTTCTTCTAGAAATCTCTGCATTTCTGTTTTATCGGGTTCTGATGTTGTGGGGTTGTGGGCATTCATTGCTCCATTGTTATTCCTCTTTCCCATGATTTAGGAAGTTTGTGCCTTCTCTGGGTTCTTTTGGGTCACTACGACTTCACTTAAGGTGCTCTAGATCTCGAGTCTGTGGTGTCTCAGTCCCCACTACTCCTTTCCTGGGTTGTATCGCAGAGTCTCAGACCCAGGGAGTCAATCGAGGCTGCTTTAGACCATGGGGGGTGCCAGGTTAGGCATTCTCCTATGGTGTGATATCTCTGCCACCGCCACTCCCCCACTGGGTCAAGTCCCTGGGAAAGCAGTACTGGGATTTCTCCTCTAGGAGCCGCAGTTTGACTCACTGTTGTTGAGTGCGGTGATGGAGCTGTAGTGGACTCGGTGAATTCCCTGCTGCTGCCACCGGTGGCAATATGGTGCTGCTGCCCCACCCTTGGCCATGAGGCTGGCGTATTTCTTCTCTGGTTTTGAGCTCCACTCTGAGTCCCTGCAGGGTCTGCTGAGCCCAGCCCCTAGGAGCTTTAGATGCTCCCTGCGCTGAAAAATCTGCCAAATTCCGCCCAGCTGATCCACAGCGGCTCACCTCGGCTCGCTGTCTGCCACTCCTCTCTGGAGCCTGGTGGGCTGTTGAGTGCATTGGTCTGGTGCCATCAGTAAAGTCGCCGCTGCCGCTGGCAGTAAAGCACTGCTGCCGCATCCTCGGGCGTGAGGCCGGCGAATCTCCTCTCTGGCTCTGAGTTCCGTTCTGAGTCCCTCTCCTCTCTGGGGCCTGGTGCTGCAAGGGAAGAATGCACCCACCGTTCTGCGCCGCGGCTCCAGCCGTAGCACTGCGGTCTGGTTTCTTTCTGGTGTCTTGTTTTTCCAGCCCTCTTTTTCTCTGTCCCTTGTAATTACATTTTTTGTTTCTCTGCTGATGGTGTTTTCTGCCTATGAAAGGCGCTGATTTTGTGGTAATAGAGATTGGTTGTTAGCAGGGCTTGTAAGCCCCGCTTTTTTCCGTCACCATCCGAGATTGGCATTGTTAACTTAATATATATACATAACATTATTTCAACTACTATCTTCTTTATGTCTCTATTTCTCCAGTTTGTTCTTTTGATAAATGTTTATCTGGTCTATTTGGTCCTGAGCATTTTTCCAGGTGTCAGAGATAACAGTGCCCTAATTAAAGTCCTTCCTGTTAGAGGCTAGACAGCTGATAAAAACTCATAATCTGAGGTAATAGTAAGTGATATAAAGATAAACATTTGATTGCACAGGATGATGCTGGGGTAGTGCTGGTTGTTGTAATGTGTAATCCTCAGAATATGTTTCTAAGCCTGGCATGGTGGGGCTTGCCTGTAATTCCAATACTTGGGAGGCTCAGACAGGAGGATCACAGATTTGAGCCTCAGCAACTTAATAAGATCATATTTCAAAATAAAAAACAAAAAGGGCTGAGGGCATAGCTTAGAGGTAGGATTCCCCTGGGTTCAATCTCCAGAATAATAATAATATAATAAAATTGGCGAATGCCTCAAAGAGAGTTACAATTTATTTTTAGCATATAGTAGGTGTTCAATACCTGAATGAGTGGATGTGGGAGAAGTCGACGAATGAGAAGCCCAGTTCAAGACTGTAAAAAAAGCAATTGACATCTAATTTTCAGAGAGACCAGCAATATATTTTAAAGGTGTTTGTCAGATGTGTCACAGAGATAAAGTAAGATGAGACTTTAGAAAAGATCTTAGACTTACACTTTAAGTGAATTAATGAAAATAACACTAAGCAGTTAAACAAAAAAGTTGGAAGCAACAGACCAGAAGCGGTCATTATGAACTTTTTTTTTTCTTTTGAGACAGGGCCTGAAGAATGTAACTCAGAAGTAGAACAGCCCTGGGTTCAATCTCCAGAACCAAAAATAAAGAGTAAAGAGCATGTTTCTGGTTATGTGGCCCTCCACTAACCAGTGGCCCAGGGACCCCAGCTCCCTATATCTGTGGCTCTGCGTCTTTAAGGCATGACTCTCCCGGAGGCCCTGAGGTCCTCTCTCTCCAGCCAGCCTGGTGGACAGTGGGCCGGGAGAGTATGTGGGCAGGATTTAGTGAGTCAGGCAGCCACTACTTGTGCACCACAGCTCTCAACATGCCCTGCCCCTCTGCAAGGGAATAGGAAACAGAGTCCATTTTGGGGTACAGGAAACAGCAGACAGCCAGTCTGTGTACCAACCAGTCACCTGATAACACAAGACAGGAAGAAGGCAGCAGTTGCCTGGGTGGACCCAAAGCAGGGTGTCAGAGGCCCTTCACTGTACTGCGGCCTTCCGTGCCCAGCTGGGCCTCAGCTTCCTGATCTGCAGGTTGGGATGCCAAGATCACCTGTCCTACCTACATGTGGCAGGTGCATCTGATGCCACTCAGCAGCTCTCTTCTCTATTCAGCCACGTCAGCTTTCAGTGGGAGCCCCAGCAAGTCTGCCTGGCAGCTCCCGCCAGCCATGGGAGCCCACCTGGCTTGCAGAAAAGCGGAGTGGGAGCACCAGGAGCACGGAGCAGGCACAGTGAGCGAGCACCTGGCTTGCTCATACCTGAAAAAGCATAATTGTGCCGCGTGTTTCCTAGGGTTCCAGGGAGCTCCCAGTGGGACTGAGTACCCGCCGCTGTGGTGATGACCCGCTCAGCCACATGTGGTTTGTAGCTTCCTGCCCCGCCTCTTTCCCACTCCCCCGCTGATACTTGCTGGAATAATCTCCCCAGTCAGCAACCTGCTCAAATCCTTCTCTCAGGGAACCCAAACCAAGACATCATTTCATGGTTTAATATTACTGAGTGCAATCCAAACAGAAGCTTATTACCATGGTCATCACGCACATCTGAAAATAAGCTTTTCCTTCGGGCAACAGATGTGCCAAAGGAGAAAAATCAAACCTTTATGGCCAGAGATAGGAACTCTACTTGATTTCAATATTACCACTTTTTTTTTTTTTTTTTTTTTTTGGTGGTACTGGGGTTCCTGGGAACCCTTCTACTTCCGGGCCTATTTTATATTTTTATTTGGAAACAGGGTCTCTTAAGCCAGCGCGGCTGGCTTGGAACCTGCGTGATCTTCCTGTCTCCGCCTCCCAAGCGCAGGGATTACAAGCGTGCGCCACCATGCCCGGCAATATTACCACTTTTTACAATTTTTTTTTAAATTAACTCATTTTTTTCTATCAAAAGCTAGATAATCCTCTGACAAATACCTCTAAAAGCTTTTAAACAGTTTCTCACTGACTATACATAGACCGGTATTCTTCCAAGGAACTCAACTTGGGTAGCACTGCTCAAGTCAGCTGATGACACGACCAAACCCCCAGGAACATCACCTCTGTCCTGACATGTGAGTCATGAATAAAACCTCCCAAGCCAGGCATGGTGGCATGCACCTGTAATTCCAGTACTTGGGAGGCAGAGACAGGAGGAGTTCAGGTTCAAGGCCAGCCTCGGTACTCAGTAACTTAGAGATCCTCGGCAACTTAGTTGGACCCTATTTCATTAGATAGATAGATAGATAGATGATAGAATATATATATATATATATATATATATATATATATATTTTTTTTTTTTTTTTTGCAGTACTGGGGATGGAACCCAGGGACATTCTACTTCCAAACTACACACCCAGCCCTATTTTTTAGTCTTTTTATTTTTGAAACAGTGTCTCACTGAGTTGTGAAGGGCCTCGCTAAGTAGCTAAGGCTGTCCGCGAACCGCGATCCTCCTGTCTCCAACTCCCTAATGCTGGGATGACAAGGGTGTGCCACCACGCCCAGCCCCCTGTTTCAAATTTTAAAAAATAAAAAGATTGCCGGGCGTGGTGGCGCACGCTTGTAATCCCCGCGCTTGGGAGGCAGAGACAGGAGGATCGCACAGGTTCGAAGCCAGGCACGCGTGCTGGCTTAGGAGACCGTTTCCAAATAAAAATGTAAAAATGGGTCTGCGAGTGTAGCCCAGAGGTAGAAGGGTACTGGAACCCCAGTACCACCAAAAAATAAATAAATAAAAAATAAAAAGAGCAGGGGTGTAGCTGGAGGTAGAATGCCCCCAAGTTCCACCCCTGATACCAATAAAAAAGGAGAAAAAGATTAGGGAGCAGTTGACTCTGTGATCCAGTCATCCATGTACCATTTCCAATGGAAAAATGTGTGGGTCATCACCATTATGTCTGCACAATTTCAGACAAATTAGAGACTTGCCTCAGTAATTGCTGGGTGGGTACATACAGAAACATACACCCATGTGTACAGGCCCTGCATACAGTGGTGTAAATTAAGGCAGAAAGTTTATAGGCAGCTGCTTTTCTGAGGTTTAGAGTTGTTTTGGCATATGGCATTAGAAAGAGGGGGACATTTTCTGGGATCAGAAGGTAAGATTCCCTGGAACAGATTTATGGCACTAGCAACTCTTCATTGAAGCCCATCAGAAGAACAAAGCTTAGCTACAGATAATGTTTTTGGATATCTCTGTAGAGATCTGGAAAGTCAACATACAAGGACCAGTGCCTTGCCTGTAATGGCAAAAATAACATCATCCTTAACCATTTGGTGGCAGGGGACTTGGCGAGGGCCTGGACTAAGGCACAGCTGCAATAGCAAAGCTGCGTATGAATTTTATGACTTTGCTAATTTTCTATCTGTTTTGGGAGTAATAAATGTGCCCTTATATATTCATGATTGCCCTCAAAATGAAAAAAAGCAACAACACCTCTTACATGGTACAGAAAAGTCTTTCATTCTGGAGGCTGGTAATTCATGGATGGTTTTCAAAATGTCATGTTTGAATTGGGAAAGTAGCATTTCTTAATCAGCCACATGCTTCAAGAATATGACTCAAAGGATATAAAAATAATAATTTTTTCTATGCAATTAAGTTTATTTTTCAGAAAGGTCATGGCTAAATCTTACGTTCATTTGTCATGGAAGAGAACCAAATAAACGAAGTACACTTTTTATTCCTTAGCAAAGAGAATGTTAGTGGATCTTAACAAGCACCACTTTACATTTTTATACCACTAGACATGCAGCTCCACTGTGTCTACTTGTACCCTCCTTTATGTCCCTCTACACCCGGATTTTCTGGTGTTTTGTTGGATCTTTTTCTTCTTCCTTTCTTTCCTTCTTTTCCTCCCATCTTTGAAGAACTCAGCCAATGGTGGAGAAAGAGGGGACAGCTAACCAAAGAAAAAAGCCAAGGTCTTCCAGGATGGAATTCTCCTTGGAGCCCTGAAGTGACTCACCAACCCGGTTGGCAACAGAAGCACAGTACCGTCTTTGAAAGGGAAAACAGGAGAAAGCCACAGCGCTGACTCACCTTCCCCCGAGGCTCCAAAACCTCGTGGCATTGGCCAGGTCCTGCAGTGAAGACCAGGAAAGGTTTTCTAAAGGCTTGAAGTCTCAGAGCCACGTAACTGGGATTCCTGCACTCCAAATAGAGCATGTTTCTGTCCTGGGTGTTTGGAGGGCCTGCCTTTCTCTGGAGGTCACTTCAAGGTCCTCATCCAGGCCTCATGGTAAATGGGGGCCAGTTCACTTGCCTCAGGTCTCAGGAAAAAGCCCACTATTGAGCTCCTCTTGATACCCCTCCTGCTATTATTTTATTGTAAAATGAAAGAAAAAGAAGAAAGAAAGGAAGAAAGAGAAAGAAGAGGAAGGAAGGAAGGAAGGAAGGAAGGAAGGAAGGAAGGAAGGAAAAAGGAAGGAAGGAAAAGAGTAGGGTCTGAGTGTGGGGAAGATGAGGCTGGCTTACATCACTGATCAGTGGCAAACATAGAAAGGTAAAGCTTGACATAAAACTTTATTACCCACTTTCTGTTCCACTCTGGTCTGCTTTTCCACAGCACACCATTCCACTTGCCTTCCCTACAGCTCTCCTTCTGCCCCTCTGCTACACAATTGCCCTTCTTGTAGCCGACTGGCCATTCTTTGGGCCAATCATTTTCAAAATACTCTCCCAACAATTTAATGAAGTTTGACTTACATTCAGAGAAGCACACGTAAAAGTAAGGCTCAATGAATTTTCAGCACAAACTCATGTAACCAATATCCAAAACCAGAAAACAGAACATAAGGCTTATGGGAGAACTCCTGAGGCAAAGAACTGCTATAACCTTGTAGAGCTCAGCTGTCAAAGCTCATTGAACTCTACACTTAAAAGAGTGGAATTTCTTCATGTATAAACTTTACCTCAATACGAAATAAGTGAATAAATAAGACTGCTAACATACTCATTCCCCTTCTAGCATCATGACCACCCATGTGGTTAGCTTTGCCTGATTTTGAACTTCAGGTAATGTGACCATACAGTTTATGCTTCTTGAGGCCTGACATCTTTCACTCAACATGATATTGTGAGATTATTTCCTGTTTGAGGTGGGATTCTAGGGGTTGATTCTAGGCCTTGTGCAACAGGCCCATCCCTATTTTTTATTTTTATTTTGAAACAGGGTCTCACTAGGTTGATGTGAGTCACATCACTTGCTGGGGATGTCCTCAAACCTGTAATACTCTTGTCTCAGACTCTCAGGTACTGGAATTACAGGCGTGTGTCAACATGCCCAGCTCTACTTTTTCATAATACAAAAATAATGTAGTCCCCACTTTCACACTGCTGTTTGCAGTTATAAATCACTTTGGTTAGCCAGATGCAGTGGCGCATGCTTGTGATCCCAGTACTTGGGAGGCTGAGACAGGAGGATTGCAGATTCAAGGATAGCCTCAGCAAGTAGTAGGACTCATCGACCTATTGAGACTGGTTTCCAAATAAGAAATAAAAATTCAGGCTGGGGTTGTGGCTTAAAGGCAAAATTCCTCTGAGTTCAATCCCCAGTACCACAAAAAGAAATCACTTTGTTTTCATCACTGTCTAGTATACCAGATTTTTACTTAATAATTTTATCATAGGTTGTTTTCAGTTTGGAGCTTCTATAAATAGTGCTGCTGTGAAGACTCTGGGGTCTGTCCTGGGGTACATATTTCCATTGTGAGTAGAATTAGTAGGTCCCAGGTACACCTTTAGTAGATAGTGTACCATAATTTTCCAAAGTGCTTATACTGGTAGATGCTCTGTCTAAACCAGTTCTTTGGCCAATCTTTACGAAGTCTCCTCTGACCACTCTGTTCTCTGCTCTCTTTGTGACATTAAGCCAACACTTGTGTATGGAGCACTGACCGTGTGTCTGTCACCATCCACTCTGGTTGCTGGGAACACAAAAAATAACAGCAAATTTTCATCAATAAATAGTCTAGTGGGATGACTGTAATGAGATGTAACTTAGATGCTGTTATGGTTCTATATAGAATGTCCCCTGAAGAATTCATGTATTAATGTTCAGAGTTGATGTAATTAAATCATAAGGGTTGAGATTACATCAGTGTGTAAATCCATTGTGGTGGATTTACTGAGTGGTAACTGAGGCAGGTGGGATGTGAATGGAGAATGTGGATCTCTGGGGTGTGGCCTTAGGGACTGTGCTTTGTCTTTGAGCCCCCTTGTTTGTTTGCCCTCTTGTTTCTGGCCTCCATGATGTGATAGCAGAGCTTGTGCTCTCCCTCTGTCTCTGCTTCCTGCCGCCATGCCTTGACCTGGCCTAACATGGACTGAAATTCTGGAATTTTCAAGAAACTATGAGTAAATAAATCTTCCTTCCTCTGAGTTGTGTGGTCAGTGGTTTGGGATTATAGCAGTGAGAATGTTGACTGAGACATATGCCTATAATACCATGTTGACAGGTGCTATGGGACCAAATGACAGTGTGACTTTGTAATTAATAAGCTAGAGTTGACACATTATCAGGAAAGAAGTCTGATAAAACCAAGTCTTTGCAAGGCTGTGATGTGAGGACACAGAAACTCACTGCTACTTGTGGTGATACAATTGGAGAATAATTTTACTATAGGTAGTGAAGTTGAACTGCTCTGCAGAAAGTGTCACCATCGTTACTCCTGAGGGGTATGAGGGGTATCTGTTTTATTTTTGCATTATCTAAAAGTGGAAACAAATTGTCCATAATCAGAGGAGTGATCAAATAAACCGTATTGTATTATTAAGATAGACTATTTCCAGCCTTCTAGAAATAAATGTTCTAGAGTTATGCATTTTCTCACAGAGGTATCTTAAAAATATAATGTGTAAAAAAAGCAAATTGCAAATGAGTATGTGTTAGAGACTGAATGTTTATGTCCTCCCTGAATTGATATCCTAAAATCTGAACCTCCAAGATTGTGCTATTAGGAGGTGCAGCCTTTGGAAGATAGTTAGGTCATGAGGGCCCGGCTCCCATGGATAGGACCTTATAAAAGTGATTCCGGAAAGCTCTCTTGCTCTCTTTCTGTCATAGAGACAAAATAAGAAAATAGCCATCTGCAACCAAGAACAAAGCCCTCACCAGAGCCCCACCATACTGGGATTTGCAGTTTCCAGGACTGTAAGAAATAAGTTTCTGTGTTTATGAGCCACAGTGAATAAAGTATCATACAATCTCAATAATTTAAAAATTCATAAGACTATGTTACATCTGATCTCTGATGCATATAGCAAAATACTGGGTAGGAGAAAGATAACTACCAACCTTAGATAGTACCTCTGGGAATGGATGACAGTGAGTATAAAAGGAAAGATTCTAAAAGTAATATTTTATTATTTATTTATTTTTCTCTTTCTATTAATTCTCCTCCTCCTCCACCTCTTCCTCCTCCTCCTCCTCTTTCTTTCCTTCTTCTACCTCCTCTTCTTTCTACTCTTTCTTCTTTCATTGACTCAGAGTCTCACCATGTTGTATGGTCTGGTCTTGAACTAGTGGATTCAAGCAGTACTTCCACCCCAGCCTCCTGATGCTGGGACTACAGGTATGTGCGACTGTACTCAGAAATTTAAAAAGAAAAAAGAAAAGAAGGAGAGAGCAAAGGAAGGAATAATAAAGATAGAGAGAAAGATAAATTAACAGAATAAAGGACAAAAGCCCTTTGTTTGCTGATGGACACCTGGGTTGGTTCCATAATTTGGCTATTTGAATTGTGCTGCTCTGAACATGGATACACATATACCACTATAATACACATATATCACTATATATCACATATGTATATATACGATGTATATATCACTGGCTTTAGTTCCGTTGATCAGATACCCAGGAGTGCAATAGTGGAGTCACATGTGTAGCTCCATTCCCAGATTCCCAGGAACCTCCACACTGATCTCTATAGTGGCTATACTAATTGCAATCCCACCAATAGTGTAATAGTTCCTATTTCCTCACATTCTCACTATTATTATTATTATTATTATTATTATTACTTGTACTCCTGATGATTGACATTCTAACTGACATTAGATGGAATTTTAGTGTAGCTTTGACATACATTCTCCTTGATTGAACATTTTTTCATATATTTATTGGCCATTTGTATTTCTTCTTTTGAGAAGTATCTATTCAGTTGGAAAATATGATATATATACACACAATAAGATTTTATTCAGCCATAAAAAGAACAGAATTTTATTATTTGCATGACAATTAGTAGAACTAGAATATATTATGCTAAGTGAGATTAGTCAATCTCAGAAAGTGAAAAGTTGTATGTTTTCTCTCATATGTGAAAGCTAAAACGAATCTAGACATTCTTAGTTAACTGCTCTTTGACAAAGCTGCCCAGAACACACAATGGTGAAAAACAATCTTTTCAATAAATGATGTTGAAAAAGTGGGTATCTGCTGAAGATTGAAATTGACCCCTTATCTCACACCACATACAGAAATCAACTCAAAATGGATGAAAGACTTATACCTAAGACCTTCTGCTCAGTTTTATTGTGAAGCTAACTGTGATTTTTAAAAAAAAAAGCCTATTTCTTTAAAAGTGGATAATACATGGGGGAAGGGGACCCCCCCCCACCGCCCATCATGGAAATCCTGAAAGGGTAAGAAGAACTGGGCTCTGAACACTGGAGGCCTCCACTAGATGAACTCGACACACATCCTCTGGCTGCAGGGCCTGGCATCCCAGGTGTTTCTACTTGTCAGAAATTGGAAGTTACAGAAGACAGAGCTCAGGCTGGGGGCTGCAGGTCCACATCATGCCCGAGTTTCACAGAGGCCAAGGGTCAAGGAATGATCCTGGTTTAATCTTAACAAGGAACAGTCACTAAAGAGCAAGAGAAGAGAGCCAGATAAGTTACATATTAGAGAAAACAGACAGAAAGGGTAAAAAGGAGGCAAAATGGTGGCTTAAAAAGATATTTCCCACCGGGTGTGGTGGCGCATGCTTATAATTCCAGCATTCGGGAGGCTGAGACAGGAGATTCACAGCTCGCAGACAGCCTCAGCTACTTAGCGAGGCCCTTCGAGGGTGACAGGTTCAAAGCCAGCCTCACCAACATAGCGAGCCCCTCAGCAACTTAGCAAGCCCCTGTTGCAAAATTTTAAAAAGGGAGTCATATGTGGTGGCGCACGCTTGTAATCCCAGCATTTGGGAGGCTGAGACAGAAGTATCGTGGTTCTTGGCCAGCCTCGGCTATTTAGTGAGGCCTTTGCAACTCAATGAAACCCTGTTTCAAAATAAAAAACTAAGAAGTAGGGCTGAAGTGTAGCTCAGAGGTAGAATGCCTCTGGTTCCCTGGTTCCATCCCCAGTACTGCAAAAAAAAGAATTTAAAAAGTGAGACTAGGGTATAGCTCAGAGGTATGATGCCTGTGGGTTCAATTCTCAGTGCAAATTTTAAAAAAAAAGATCTATCCCACATTTTATGTCATTCATTTGTCAGGGAAACAAATATGATTAAGTTCCAGAACTGTAAGTTTTCTGTGATGCCTAAAGATATGCATGGGGTTAAGTGCTGGATACAAGGGAAAGTGTAAGGTCTACTCAGAGGTTACTGCAGTGCAATGCTACAACCTGACACACGCTCTACAGGGTAAAAGACCCAGGACACAGAGGCCTTCTCCTTAGCAGCAGGGGACCTGGCTAGAATCCCTTTAAAGGAAGGCGGCTCTCTGAACTGCAAGAGTCCACAGACACTGTGGGCTCTTCCTTGAGCAGGGAGGCGCCCAGCCCTGGGGACACCACGTGTAGCAAAGAAAGATGGTTCTGAAAACCTCACTGTGTTGGGGGCAAGAGTCTGCCAAGCATACTTGCAGGAGGTGTCTCCAGTCCCCAAAGTCAGAGACAGGGTCCCAGGATCTCATCCTATGGGAAGTGCCCCTGGCATTGGCCCACTAGCCATCACCACCTGTGGGCCACCAGGATGACAGAGTCTCGCTCCCACTCCTCTAGGACAGAGCTGAGGGGCTTGGGACCCAGGGACCCTGGAGCAACGCAGGGTCTGTTTTCCTGGGATGAAGACTTGCACACATAGGATGAAGAGAGAACATGTGTTACACAAAAACAGGTCCGAAATTCCCACGAGAGTTCAGATTTCCTTCTTTGAGTTCAGGGTGTATCAGTGCTAGCCAGGTGCTTGAGGAGTTTCTGTTGCCACCAAAAGCCTCATCCTGTGATTTGAAACCCAAGAACAGAACTTAGAGGTGAACAGTACCAGCAAGGCTCAAAGCTGTAAACAAGAGAACTTAGCTCTTGCTACTTTAGAGAGAAGGGAAGTGCCCGGACAGTCAGTAGACAGTTTTAGAAAGCCCCAGATTAATAAAGCCAGGACAAATATAAAAGAGGGATGCCATACCAGTTAGGATCAGGTTTGGCTTTACTAAGTGATGGAGAGATCAGGTAAGTGTGGCTTAAATAAGATGGACCTTTATTGCTGTCTCATGGAAAATAAGTCTAAAGATTGATAGTCCAGGGTAAGAAGAAAAATCCACGTTCCTTTCATCTCATTAATCCACATTTTTCTTCAAGCAGTTTATATTTCATGGCCTAAAATGGCTGCCCAAGTTCCAGCCATCTTATTGTATTTGAGCCAACAAAAGGATGAGGGAGTAGAAAAGATGTCTCAAAAATTAACACCATTTCTCCTTATACATAGCCCATTCACCAGAACACAGTCATATGGCCAGAACTAGTTGCAAGAGATGACAGCGGATTGTTATGGGGTAGTCATGTGTCCCGGGTAAAAAATAAGTAAGCAAATGTGAGAGCAAAAATTAGCAGTTTCTTCAATAGGGACCTAAAACATATGCATCCCGAGTGACGTGCAGAGTAGAAATCCTTGTGTCCGGTGTGGCCGGGCCAGCACCTGGCTCATCCCTGTGTCCGCAGGCGTTGGCTCTCTGGGGAGGTGCCAGTCGCTGCTAAAATCCTGGAGAAAAATGGAAGTCCCAGAACCCTGGCCACAGCGTCCACAGCCTTCACTAGGTCTGAGCGTGGCTGAGCCTGCCTCCCAACCCGAGCACAGGGACTGAGTCTGTTTTCTGTGCCTTCCAACCCCAGCTCCTGCCCAGGGCCAGCACACACGGTCAGGCTCTAAAAGAGATGTTTGTGAAACAGACGAATGAGTCAGTCCATTCAGCTGCCTCACACATAACTACATGACTATTTTTCTTATATATGTAAATATTTTCTAAAAATATTACATTCACGTCTTTTCTTTCCATGTGTGTTTGCCTAGTGAATTTCTAAGTGTGTGTGTGTGTAGAGAGAGAGGGAAAAGAAGCAAGTCAGATTCTCTGGCTGTGTGACGTTGAGTAAGGTACTTAACTTCTCCGTACCCTAGTACCCTCATTTGTAAAATAGGGTTAGTTAAGTGGTACTGTTGCTCATAGGATTATCTTGAAGAGTCAATGTATTAACATTTACAAAATGTTAATGTGAATGTGTACAGTGATTGGCAAAGTGTTACGTGAAATATTAAAAGTACAAGTAACTGGGCGTGGCAATGAATAACCATAATCCTAGTACTCAAGAGATTGAAACAGGAGGATTATAGTTTGAGGCCAGCCTTGGCAACTTAGTGAGACTCTTAGCAACTCAGTGAGACCCTATTTCAAAATAAATAATGAAAGGTACTAGAGCGACAGCTCAGAGGCAGAATGCCCCTGGATTCAATCCCCAGCACCAGAAAATAGTTCAAGTACCAGCAGGCAATGTGGCACGTTCCTGGATACCCAGCTTCCTGGGAAGCTGAAGCAGGAAGTCACTAGAGCCCAGGAGCTCAAGACCAGACGGGGCAGCAGAGCAACACCCTGTCTCAAAGAGAAAGGAAGTCTAAGTATCGTTTTGCAAAGTCATTTCATATTGTCATGAGTCCATGTTCCTCCTAAACAGAGCTGTAAGTTGCAACCTAACTTGAATGGTTTTCAACTTGGCAACTCCTTAGGTTCCAGCATTTCTTAAAATTGCCCCACTCACGAGAGTGAGGACAGCATGGGGTGTATCTCTTGGGTGCTGGACCCAGCTTAAGGAGTTCTTCTTAAAGGGAACCCCCCCCCCCACCCTGTGTTTCTTGGACAAGGAACCGGTGCTGGCGCTGCCTGTGTTTCTCCAAAGCCTCCACCTGCCAGCTCGCTCGCCCGCGGCCCGGCGCTGGCCATGCCGCCAGCAGAGATCAAATCCGTTTGATGCCCAGGAGCGAGGTCCATATGAGGCGCTCAGACAAAGCTTTTGCTTTGTTTCTAAACAACTCAAGAAGAAGCCAAATCCAAAGGGGAGACGGGCCCTATTTTCTCAGGCTCGATTGCCCTGCTGAAAAAGAAAGGGAAACCCAAGACCTAGGAAGGGACCTAGGAGACAGAGTGGTAGCCGTCTTTAAGGAGACAGGGGCTGCCTGTGAAGCTTACATTACTTGCTAAAGGATGGGGGTGGGGGATATGTGATCTTTATCTAATCAGACAGTCTACCCGGGAAGTCCCAGAGATCAAAGCAAGGGGCTTTTTATTTAGCGCTGTGTCAACTTAAAAACCGTCCGGCAAAGCCACAGATCTGGACAAGCTCAGAGCTCTCCCCAGCCACCGCCCTGGCCCGTCTCTCTTAGCATCTGAACCCTCTTAACATTCCACTTGGAATAAAGCCCTGGAATGAAGAGTCCCAGGATCACCTTAGGAAGAGACAGCTCTGGGCAGAGGGACACAGAAGGGCCACAGTCCTTCTGCCTCTCCAGGGCGACTGTGTGCAGGCTCGGGAGGAAGGCCCCCTTTGCGTTTCTCTGTGGACATCCCAGGCCACCATAGGCGCTGTCTTAGCCCCAGAGTGCCCAACACCTCTGAGAGAACAGAGACCAGAGCACCACAGCAACCTGCAAACACTCTGACTAGGGTGAGCCGGCCGGCAGGCTGGCATGGTGCTCAGTAAAGCAAGAGAGCGTGCTGAGCAAAGGACAAGCCTGGGGTCTGTCCGAAGAGAGCGGGGATGAGAGTTCAATGAGAACATGGTTGGGAAGCACTCCGAGACTTAGAAATATTTTTATTTTATTTATTTATTTGCTTATTTATTTATTTATTTATTTATTTATGGTATTGCAGGTTGATCTCAGGGACATCCTACCTCTAAACTATGTCCCCAGTCCTATTTTATTTACTTGGAAACAGAGTCTTCCCAAATTACTGAGGGCCTTGCTAAGTTGCTGAGGCTGGCCTCAAACCTGATACTCCTGTGTCAGCCTCCCAAGTATTGGGATTATACGTGTACACCACTGTACCTGGAAATTTAGGGGATTTTAAAATATGGGCGGGGCCCTGAGGTGCAGGAAGGTAGGTTTAAATTGACGTCCTCGTGTCTCATGGAAAACTAGCAAGTCTTTAATGTGATTGAATATGCACTTTTGGAAGAAACTAAGTTTCATTTGGCTTTAACTGTGCACTAACTCTGATTATTTATTTCAAATATTAAGTAAACTCACACTGGTAAGGGTAGAAAGGGCAAGGAGGTGCCCACAAGATGTCCACATTTTCTCCACCTCCCAGGCCCAGCCTCTCCAGGCTATGCTGTGGGTGTGGCTTGCCCCTCCCAGGCTCAGTGCTGGAGGCCACCCACGTGGTGGTGTAGAGCTGGAGGATCCCTCACAAGGGGGTCCTAATGTGAGGTAGATAGGTCATTGTGGGCTTCGATTTTGGAAGGGATTGTGCTAATCCGCTTCCATTAGTATAACAAAACACGGAGATAATCAACTTTAAAAGAGGAAAGGTTTGTTCAGATTTGCATCTTTACTTTGACCTTGTAGCGGCACATGGAGGAGGAAGTGCATTTATCTTATGAAAGCTGGAAATTGAAGAGAGAAAGGAAGCACCAGGATCCCACAATCCCCTTCAAGGGCCTGCAGACACTGACCTAAGGCCTTGTGCTAGGTCCCAGCCCTTAGGGATTCCACCACTTCTCAATGCTCCACTGGCTGGAGACAGAGCCTTTTACACATGGGCTTTTGGGGAATGTTCCAGATCCAAACTACAGCAGGAGTTAATGAAAATATTGTGAGAACAAAGTCAATTGCTCAGATAGTGGATTGTTCAAAAACAAGTAAGTCTGGCCCCATCCTACTCACTCTCTGGCTTCCCCCTCTCTTTCCATGTGATCTCTCCACTTGCTCCAGCCGTGGTGCCATCCTGCATGTCATGATGTGGTCACAGAGGCCCTCACCGGAGCCAAGCAGATTCCAGTGCTATGCTCTTGAACTTCCAGAACTGTAAGCTAACTTATTTTCTTCATACATTATCCAGCCTCAGCTATTTTGTTATAGCAACAGAAAATGTATGCATAACCTTCTCAAGACTTGGTGTTGACACCTGACTTGAGTCTGATGGTATAAACAACATCCAGTGCCAACACACACACACACACACACACACACACACACACACACACACAGCTAAGCATATTATTATATAAGTTTAAAGTAGAAGCACCCTTAGAAATAATCTAGTTTAAGGTCTTTATCTTTATCTTCCAGATGAGAAAAAGCACAGAGAGGCAGACAGATTTGCTGATGCAGCTGAAGAAAAACACTGCAAGGACTCCCAGCTCTGATGATCACATTTTAACACCGCTTGATCAGAAATACTTTGCTCACTTTTTGCTTTCTCCTCTTTGTGGTCAGCCATTTCTTTATTGCCACTCCACAGAAATGCTGAAGAATGTTTGTGTTTATTTTATACACAATGTTTCGGCCAACCAGGAAGTTCCTATACCAGAAGAGAGAGGCAGCCAATGTAAATGACCACCAGGGGGTGCCCACAGCACAGCCTGACAATTTGGGGGGTGGGCGGCCCTGTAGTCTCCCTTCTCAGAGAAAACAAATGCAACACTACAACTGAGACAGCCATCTTTTGTTCTTAAGCAAGGGGCTAGAAGTCTCCCATCTCTTCTGGAAAGCAATGCTGGACATCTATACAGAGCAAATAAACCTACATCTGCTGACCTCATGCTCAAGATGTTTTTGTTTAGAGCTCTTGCTTACTTGTTCTTCTGTCTCCAAAAATAAAATGAAATGTCACTCTATTTTCCATACAAAGCCAAAAAGTTGCCATTAGATATCAGGGAAGGGCCCACAATCTGTTACAAAAAAGGTAAAACTGGGGATTGTAGATGTACCCCTCTGCACCTGCCTCCTACAACAGTTGCCTCCTTGTGCCAGAGATCTGACGGTGGACTGGGACAAACCCCACTGCTCCTTCAGAAGAAAGCCAGACCTGATGATCGGACCTTTAATGAAGCCCCCCAGCATCAAGGTTGTGAAATGGGTATCAGCCATCACACTTTGTTTGATGAACTAGCTTCATCAACTTGACCTGATTTTTCTTATATATGCCATTAACTACTCTGAGAGCTGGTGATTAAAATATTTTTTTAAATATAGCATTTAACATTCACTTTGAAAGAAAAAAAATACTTGTTCTTTAATGCCAGCAGTTCAAAATGGAGGCTTCCTTATGGATACAGGACTGTTTTATAACACCCCTTCTCCCCCCAAAATGGATATTCCTACAAAGAGGTAGACCCAGCTTACATCTTTGCAGTCACATTCTCTACCCTTTCAACTCCAAAAAAAAGAAAGGTATGTTTTCCATTCACTACAGTTTTTGAAATGTCATGTAGTCAGAAACATAGAGCTTTTGTGACTGGTTGAAATATTCTGTATATGTCTATTAGGTTCATTTGGTTTATAGTTTTCTTTAGTTCTGAAGACTCTTTACTCATCTTTTGCCCTGAAGATCGATCTAGTGGCATGAGAGGTTTGTTGAAGTCCTTTGACATTTAGAGTTATTATTGAAATATGATTTTTGTTTTCTGTCATTTTGTGTTCCATCTTTTGTTTGGTATAATGTTATTTCTTCTTCTTCCTCTTTCTCTTCCTCTTCCTCCTCTTCTCCTTCTCCTCCTTCTCCCTCTCCCTCTCCCTCTCCCTCTCCCCCTCCCCCTCCCCCTCCTCTTCCTCCTCCTCCTCCTCCTCCTCCTCCTCCTCCTCCTCCTCCTCCTCCTCCTCCTCCTCCTCCTCCTTCTTCTTCTTCTTCTTCTTCTTCTTCTTCTTCTTCTTCTTCTGCAGGTCTGGGAATGGAACCCATGGGCAATCAACCTCCAAGTTACACCCCCAGCCCTATTTTATATATTTTGAAACAGCCTCTCACTGGGTTGCAGAGGGTCTCACTAAGTAGCTGAGGCTGTCCATGAACCACGACCCTCTGGTCTCAACCTCCAGAATGCTGGTATTACAAGCATGCGCCATCACACCCAGCTATTTCTTCTTACTTAGATGCCCTGCTTATCAACTTCATCTCTTCTCTGATTGTGGAGTCTACTTCTTTTTTCTTCTTTATGGTTTATTTGTTTAAGTATTTTCTCTAGTGTTGGCTTTGAATTCATGAATTTTTTGAGATTTTACTTATCTTGAAACACTTTTGTTTCTCCATCAGTTTTGAATAATAACTTTGCTGGATATAGCAGTTTTGGTTGTAAGTCATTTTCTTCCAGTGTCTGGATCACATACCGTTCTCTCCTGGCATTCATGACTTGGGTTGTATAGTCCGGGGTGATTTTTATTGTTTTGCCTTTATATTGTCACCTGTTATTTTTTAATATATTTTTATTGGTGCATTGTAGTCATACATCTTAATGGGATAAAAAAGAAACTTGTGGAGATATACATGCACACATCACCCAGTTAGCCCTTATCCAGTCCCCATTCTGTTCCCTCCCCCTTCCTCCTTCCCAGGCTTGATTTAGTGATTAACTTTGATATATTTGTTTAAGTACATCATGTGCCTTGAAGAGTTTCCATCTTCCCTTCTCCCATCTCCTCAGATAGGTCACCTTAATTGCACCTCTATGGGGTCTCTTCTTCATCTAGAGTTTCCCCTATTACCTATTTTTCCCTTGTTTTCACATATTAGGAAAGCATCTGATTTCTTATTTTTTGTGACATTTCCCTGTAGATGCCATAATGTTGTTCTCCTTTATGACTGCGTAAAATTCCATTGTGTACATATCCCATAGTTTTGTAATCCACTCATCTGTTGATGGACATCTTAGCCAGTTCCATAGTTTGGGAATGATGAACTGTGCAGCTATGAACATAGATACTCGTGTATTGGTTTGGTAGTTTGGTTTTCATTCTTTTGGGTAGATACCCATCAGTGGTATTGCTGGGTCATATGGTAAGTTCATTTTCATTGTTCTGAGGATCTTCCATACTGTTTTCAAAGTGGTTGCATTAATTTGAAATCCCCTTAATAATGCATTAGAGTGTCCACTTCTCCACATCTGATAACTTACAGTTTTTCTCTTCCTTGGAAGTCCTTCTTTTATTTTCCACACTGATTCCCATTTGCTGAAATCCTTACCACCAGAAGGTGAGTGACTTTGATGAGATGATCCACTCATACACAATTTTTCAATAGAGGTCACTTGGATCTGGGAATCTGCTGAGAGATGGGGTGAGGCAGCAGCAGCTTCAGGTGCTTCCTGACCTCACAATTACAGCAACCTGCTGGCCCTTTGCTGTGCAGCATGCCCCAGCACCAGCCTCGCAGGCCCTGGCACTGACCTTGCAGGCCCTCACCCATTCTTTTGTTCTCACTGCTTTCAAGATTCTTTCCTTGACCTCTATGTTGGTCATTTTGATTATTACATGGCATGAGGAGGTCCTTCTTTGATCTTGTCTTAACAGTGTTTTGTATGTCTTCTGAACATGTAAGCCCAAGTCTCTTTCCATGTTTGGAAAATTCTCTGAAATTATTTCTCTGAAGATATTATGAATACTCTTGGTCTGGACCTCTATCCCTTCTTCAGTCCCTTTTATCCATAAGTTAGGATATTTTGTGTTGTCCCATAGTTGTTGGATGTTTAGGTTTTGTTGCTGTAATGACTTCTGTATGCTGTTGACTGTGCTTTTTGTTTTGAATGAACTATCTTCTAACAGTGATATTCCATTTTGCATTTCATCTAATCTTCCAGAATTTCTTTCTATTACTGTCTTTGTTTCATTTATTGACTCTTTCATTTCATTCCAGACCTCTTTCTATTTCTTTCTTAGTGTCTACATTTCTTCTTTTATTTCCTGTACACTTGCTTTGAGGCCTTTCATCACACTGAAGATCAGCATTCTGAATTCTCCTTCTTGAATTTCTTGTAGGTCAGGATTTGTGATTTACATTATTTCTTCACTCTTCCTAGTTCTCACATTTTCAGTGTTCTCAGGCTTGTTTTTCTAATGTCTTGGCATCCTGTATTTTGTGGATATTATGTATGATCCAATCTTAGTAGCAGGAATTTACTCAGCAGGTAAGCAGAGGAGTCCCTATTCTCCACAACTAGGGCTGGCCTGGTCTGACTTCTCCTTATTCACCATGATTGGGAGGTCTGTAGTGATCCTGGGGACTAGTTGGGTCTAGTGCTAAGCGTAGGTCTCCCCCCACATTTTCACTGATCACTGATCAGAGCCCGAGACTGTCTAAGCCTCTGTTATGTCCAACAGCAGACTCTACTCCCACCTCCCTAGGTTTTAACACAAAGTCTCAGACCCAGGGAGTTTATCGGGATGGCAGCAATCCCTGGGGGTGCTGGGCTGAGTGATTTCCTGTGGAACCATGACTTCTCTTATGGTGTTATTGAGCGACGGTCTTGATTTCTGGAGGGTGTGGTAATCTCTGTTTCCGCTACTCCTTCACTGGGTTGAACTGCAAAATCCCAGATCCAGGGAGTTTATTGCGGCTGCAGGAGCCTCTGGGGATGCATCACTGGGAATTCTCCTGCAGGGACAGCAGTTTCATTTACAGTTTTGGTGCATGCTGGTCTGGATCTCTGGTGGGTGTGGTGAGCTCAGCCACTGGAAGTTTAGCTGGTATTTGCGCAGGAAGAACTGATGACTTACAACCTGTGGGTCTGCAGCTGCTCACTTCAGGTCCTTGTTTTCCTTTTTGTCTCTGGAATCCGGAGTTGTGAGGCAAGATGGTGCTGCTGCAGCACTTGCCGCTGCAAGGTGGGTGGGTTTATTTTCTGCTCTCTGGTTGGCCTCCTAATATTCTTATTCTTTGTCCCTTGTATTTATCGTTTTCATTCCTCTTCTGATAGTGTTTTCTGGCTTTGTAGAATGCTGTTTTTGAGGCAACGGAGATCGGGTGTCAGCAGGACTCATAAATGCTGCTTCTCTATGTCGCCATCTTCATGGAACCTATGTTGGAGTTTTAATCCTATGCTCTCCTCTAGTAATTTCAAAGTCTTTGGTCTAAGTTCCAAGTCGTTGATCCATTTTGAGTTGATTCTTTTACAGGAAAAGAGGTTAGGGTATAATTTCATTGTTCTACAAGTGGATAGCCAGTTTTCCTAATACCATTTGTTGAATATGATATGTCTTTCCATTAATTCAAGACATCTTTGATTTCCTTCATCAAGATTTGTGATATAAACCCTAAAAATCCTGCACATATTTTGTTAGATTTGTAACTTTAGGTATTTCTTTCTAGAAGGTACTGATAATAATTGTTATAGACTAAGCTGTGTTCTCCATAAAATTTACTACTTGATATTGTAACCCCTAGTTCCTCAGGATATAACTTTACTTGGAGATAGAGCTTTTGAAGAGATAATCAATTTTCTCATTTATAGCCAGTTTATTTTTTACAAAGAGCCAAAAACATATGCTAATGATATTGAATACTTTTATACGTTTATTTACCACTTGTGTTTCTTCTTTTATAAAGTGTCTATTTAGTTTTCTTGCCCATTTTCTGACAGGGTTATTTGGGTGTTTTGGCAGCTTGAGGACAGCCTCAGAAAATAGATTTTTAAATTTGGGTTTCAAGCTGGGTGTGGTGGTGCATGCTTTTAATCCCAGCACTTGAGAGCCTGAGTCAGGGGATCACACAGGTTCAAAGCAGCCTCAGCTACTTAGTGAGGCTCTCAGCAACTTAGTGAGACCCTGTTTTCAAATAAAATATAAAATAGGTCTGGAAGTATAGCCCCAAGGTAGAAAAGCCCCTGGGTTCCACCCCAGTACCACAAAAAAAAAAAAAAAATGGTTTCAGTTGTTCATTGCCTGCATATAGAAAAACAATTGGAGTTTTTGTTTGCTTGTTTTGTGGTACTGAGGATTTAACCCAGAGGCATTCTACCTCAGAGCTACACTCCTAGCCCTGTTTTATTTTTTATATTGAAGCAGAGTCTTGCTAAGTTGCTGAGGCTGACCTTAAATCTGTGATCCTCTTGCCTCAGCCTCCCAGGTACTGGGATTACTGATTTTTTTTAATGTGTTTACCTTATATTCTGCAACCTTGTTAAACTGCTCCTAAAGACCCCTTAGGAGAATCTACATAGATAATTATATCACCCACAGTAAAGGACCATTTTATCTTATTTTCTTTTCCATTTGGCAGGCTTTTATTTCTTGTTATTTATTTTAATGGCTGGGACTTCCAATACAATGAAAAATGGAGTAAAGGAGTAAAGCTCCTTATCTGTTCTCAATATTAAAAAGAAAGGATCCAGTCTTTCACTCTTCATTCAGAATGGTATTAGATGTACAGAATTTTGTAAAATATCATCCTCAAGTTGAGAATGTTCCTTTTAGCTTTTGATTGTTGAGAGTTCTTTCATGAATGGGTGTTAATTTTCATTAAATTTTTATCTACCATTATAAATATGTTTTTTCTTCTTTCAACTGTTTCCTACTGGGTTATATTGATTTTTTAAATTAAATTTATTTTCAACTGATACCGTTGACTAATTTTTTTTTTTTTTTTTTGGTGGTACTGGGGATGGAACCCTTCTACTGGGCTCCACTCCCAGACCTATTTTATATTTTATTTGGAAACAGGGTCTCTTAAGCCAGCGGGGCTGGCTTCGAACCTGTGAGATCTTCCTGTCTCCGCCTCCCAAGCGTGGGGATTACAAGCGTGTGGCACCACGCCCAGCCCATTGACTAATTTTTGAACACTGACTTGGACTTGGGTTCACTGGATAAGCCCTCATTGGTTTTATTCATTGCTGGATTTCATCTTCTAATAGTATGTCATGGATTTTTGCCTGTTTATCAGATATATTGATCTGTAGTTTTCATTTCTTGTAGTGTCTTTAATTTTGGTGTCGAGATAATACTGACTTTATAACAATCAGTTGGAAAATGTTGACTTTTATTTTTAGAAGGAGATAGACTTCGTATGTCTCTTTGAATAACCAGTAGAATGTGCCAGTGAAACTAATTATGGGTTTGCTTTTGTGGAAGCTTTTAAGCTATGGATCCAATTTCTTTCTAGTTATGCAACTATTTAGGTACTAATTTTATTTTGGGTGAGTTTTGGTAGTCTATTTTTTTGAGGAAAAATGTTGTAGGATTCATATGCTTGAGTTATTTATAGTATTTCTTTATTACTGTTCTAATGTTAGCAGAGTCTATATCTTTTATTTCTAACATTGGCAATTTTTGTCTTCTTTTTTTTCTTTGTCAGTTTTGCTAGGTTTATAAATTCTATCCATCTTTTCAAAGAACCAACTTTTGGCTTGATGCACTTGTTCTTTGATTTTTGTGTTTTCAGTTCCATTGATGTCTAAGCTTATCTACACAGTTTCCTTCTGCTTGCTTTTACTTTCTTTTTTCTAGTTTCTTCAGGTTGAAACTCAGATTTATTTGAGACCTCTCTTATCTAGCATAAGGAGGGAGAGAGGGAAGGAGAGAGAGAGGGATTGTGTTATTGGGGATGGGACCCCAGGGCATTCTACCTCTGAGCCCTATTTTATTGTTTCTTTAGTTTTGAAACAGGGTCTTACCAAATTGCATAGGGCCTCACTAAGTAGCTGAAGCTGGCTGGAAACTTTAGATCCTCCTGTCTCCACCTCCCCAAATACAGGGAGTATAGGTGTGGCCACCATGCCCTTCTTTTTTTTTTTTTTTTTTAATTTGTTAAGGTTGCAACTCAGATTGACTTGAGACATCTCTTATTGTCTAGAATAAACATTTAATACTTTGGATTTCCTTCTAAGCACTGCTTTATCTGCAACTCACAATTTCAATGTGTTGTATTTTCATTTCTGTTTCATTTAAAATATTTTCAAATTCCTTACCTTTGCCTCTGTTTCCTCAATCTTCTGTTTCTACTTTCTTGCCCTGGGTGGAATAAGAGAGGGGCATTGTTTAGTATTCCAAGACATTAAAGTTTCAGATAGCCTTTATTTTATGCAGTATTGGGGATGGAACCCAGGGGCATTCTACCTCTGAGTGACACTATTAGCCCTATTTTTTATTCTTTATTTTGAAACAAGGTCTCACTAAGTTGCAGAGGGCCTCAAAAGTTGCTGAGGCTGGCCATAAATCTGCTATTCTCCTGTCTCAGTCTCAAATACTAGGATTATAAGAGTGTATGCCACCACACCCAGCTCTGATAGACATTTCTAACAAATTAGAGGCGATATCCTCCAGAGACAAGACACAGCTCAAAATAACAAAAACGTTCATAAGTTTTCTACTTTAAGAAAAGTCAGCCAGACATGGTGGTACACACCTGTAATTCCAGTATTTGGGAGGCTGAGATGGGAGACTACAGGTTCAAGGGCAACCTCAGCAATGTAGTGAGGCTCTACTTAGCAAAACCCTGTTTCCAAATTAAAAAAAAAAATCAGACTAGGAGTATAGCTTGGAGGTAAAATGGGCCTCAATTTAGTCCTCAGTAACACACACACACACACACACACACACACACACACACACACATCACACCAATATTTTTAAGTACCTACTCCAATAGGAACAGAAGTGATTCTTCACATTATCAAAAGATTTATCAGGCAGTTCTGTAATGATGTATCCAGCCATATACCCTACCCAAAAACAATTCAGAAAAAAAAAGTACTGTCAGTTTCTTCTGAAGAATCACTTCTACCTCATTGATAGTTAAGAATCACCTCTACCTCATTGATAGTTAAGAATCACCTCTACCTCATTGATAGTTCACATGATTTGGATCATATGAATTTATACTTTGCTTTTGCTTAACCAATTTGACATGGGGATTTTTTTCCTTTGTTTGGATATTTTGTTTGTGTTTTTTGTCATTTGCAATGAAAGATTCCTGGTAACTAATACAAATTCCTGTCATGGGAAACTTTATAGAGTATTTAAGTGTTTACTCCCTTCTTTATTTTCTGCGTTCTGCAATATTGGCCTGTGAATTCCACGCATATGAGGACTGGGTTTGTCTTGCTCACTCACAGTTCACTGGTGAGTGAACGAAGGGTCTCTGGCTTTCAGCTGGGGTTAGCGTGTGTTGGGGTACAAATGGGCTGGTAGACTCATTGAGCATAATGAAGTTGAAACATGTTTCAGTGCTCTGATCCCATTGAAGAGACACATGGCCTGCTGCTCAAGTAATTCCTGAGAGGATTTCCTTTGGGCCTGGACTGGCAATGTTCCTGGAGATCACAGAAACTGTCATCCCCTCATGGACAACTTCTGAAAATGTTCTGTGTCGTTTTTGAGTATTGTAGAGTGTTTATTTTAGAGTTAGCATTGCACAGTATTAGTATAGTTTTTGAGTTGTAGAGTATTCCCTGCAACATTGTGCTCCATCTAATGTCTGTTGCAGTCCTTGTGTGTGTACAGGTTCAACTCTATCTGTGGGACCAACTCCAGAATGAAAAAGTGGGGCTCTTGTTCAAAAAGCAGGGATGAGATGCCACAGAACGTGCTATGAAAGAAAGCTTTCTCCTCTCTTCTGTGGTCTCTCTCTTGACTTGTGGTGGCTTCTTAAAATGTGCTACTCAATGTCCCAAGTCAAGAAAAATTAAATTATAATTTTAAGTTATTAGCATAAGTTGTATCACTCATCTTTATATTATGCAATACCAGTTTTCAATGCAACTAGAAGAGTATTTAACTCGTAGAAGGAATCACTAAGATCATATAATTTGTATTTTATTTACACACATGCATTTTATTCTTACCAGAATGATGGAAATGCTGCACAAAATTAACACAGCTGTTTTTGTTTGACTTCTTAATAGACTCACATTCTACCAACCCCTGTGCTTTGGGCTTAGTGGGGAACAAGGAAGGACTGAAAGGAAAAAGGAGCTAGTGACTGTCCGACATTTCCTTCTATGGCGTTTTCAGCAGCGTGGCTGACTAGCCTGGAACGTGACAAGGCTTCTTGACTGTGCACGTTACATTCAATGCTGTTTTCTTCCTGGTGGATTCAAAGCAGGCTCTGGTTTGACTGGCAGGTGCATCTTCTGAACGTTATTAGTGCCGCAGCTTGCTCTTTGGATGTTGTAGACATAACATGGTTTGAGCTTTGCTGAACTAATAAAAATGAAATAAATTTTATTATGTGTAAAGGTTATATTACCTTTATCATAGCACATATTTTTTACTTTATGAAAACATTTGTCATAAAGTATATATTGATAAACAATAAGGTGTCATTGTTCACATACACACCAACCCTTTTATATCATCAAGCTGTTTAAGTTTGAACATCATAGCATAGGTACCAAACATCACCTACCTCTCTTTAAAAGAAAGCAATGTCGAGAGTTTGTGGGAGATAAAAAAAATGTGAATATTTTTATTTGATTTCATTTGGACCAAACAGTTCTGTGTTCCTTGATATAACTGAAATACTTCTAAACTGTCTGGGCTTGAATCCCATCTTGCTACTGAGTCATGCTGCAATTTCCAAGGTGCTGGATGCGTCAGGCATCCAACCTGAATTCTGGGCAAGTAGACAACCATGAACACCCTACACCACTGCCACAACAGATACAGAAGCGCGCATCAGGCCCGCAACTTCTGCTCACGGATGTGCCCCACTGATTCATCAGTCTTCTCTCACACAACACCAATCAAAAGATAAAATGATTAATAATGTCAAGACAGTGATGACAGAGTACTCAAACAAGCACAGGGCCCTCTGAGCATGACCCCATGCCATGGCCCAAGGGTCACATGCTTGGGAAACCAGCCCAGCACAGACAGGCAAAAATCAACCAAGGGATTCTCCATACTTCACATGGTTTGTCAGTCTAGACATACTTGACTCCATGGGAAATCAGCAGAATCCGGGGTGACATTTTGAGATCATTAACTATTTGGCAGGGAGGAGGGAGAGATTTAAAGATAATGTGTTCAGAAGTCACACCTGACTGAAGATCAAGCCAGAGCAAAGACAAAAAGCATCTTGGAAATTGCAGCATGACTCAGTAGCAAGATGGGATTTGAGCCCAGACTCTTTGGAAGTACGTCAGGTACGTTAAGGAACACAGACCTGTTTGCTGCAAACAGAATGCAATAAAAATATTCTCATTTTTTCCACCTCCATTGTTTCTCAATGTGTACTTTATAATATAATAAATGTTCTGGTAAAGTACAAAATGTGTGCTATGATAAGATTTATTTCATTTTTATTAGTTTTTAAATCTTTTTAAAACACAGAAAAAATGTAACTGTATGGATTCCTCTTATAGGCTTCCCTTGAGGACTATGATATCAATCTAAAGTGTTAGAACACATGAGGGAGAAAGAAGAGCTCATCATGGAAATTCGAACAGGTCTTGAAAAGTGACTTGGAATGATAATAAAAGTGTATGCCATGGTAGGAGATTCACAGATCTGAAGAAAGTCATGGGTGTGGAATAGCATGGGATGCTTCATTGAAACCATGGGTCCTGTGTTTGACAAAAGACAAGACAGAGAACATAGAATGCGTATCTATAGGGAACCATGGAAGGTTTTATAATGAGGCAGTGACATCTCAGTTACACTTTTATCCAGCCATGACTTTTGTAATGTGGAAGACGGTTTGTACCCTTAGAAACTGTTGGATATCATGTGTTTTTTTAGCTGGTAAGTGTTTAGTTCTAAGTGTTATATCATCTTTCTCTTTTGGTCCACCAACTCTCTCTTCTTGATGCTATCAGGACTCATATCCATATCTTTCTTCTGAAATCCTGCTTTTTGGTAACTAAATAACCAGGATGATTAGAATTACATTTAAATAAGCATAAATAGATGGAAAGTCCCCCCCTCTCTCTCTCCCTCTCTCTTTCTTCTCTCTCTTTCTTTTTTCTTGACTATTTACTGTTTTTACTTACTACAAAGCAAGGATTCCCATACTAGTAAAATGTATGGGCCTAGATTCCAGTAAAGATTAAAATTTCTTAAGCAACTTCTTGTTGAAAATAGAATTAACCATGACTTTTCTTTCTACCCAAGTCTCATTAAAATGTCAGTGAAGGAATTTTTTAAAACAAATGAATAGACAAGACCAAAGAGAATGAGAGTCCTTTTGTCATAAATGCTTCCAGTAAATTTTTGGAAGGTGAGGAACAGAGGGAAGAATGGTAATTATCTTGGCAGAATGGTGAAAAGGGAAAGGCAAGTGCTTATGAGCAAGTAGAAACAGAGCTGCTTCCCTCACAGAAGCTCCCTGCTCTCTGGGCTTGGTGCTCATAAGCAGTGAACGTTCTGGGAGGGAGTGAAGCGGTGCTGGGGAAAAGGGCTTTCTGCTGAGCCTGCCCATGGTGTCTAAGCCCGTCAGTGTCCTCTTTTGCCAAGTACAAACCACAGGGAAACCCTTTTCTTGCTTCCTGGGAGAAAGCTGGAGGTTTCTTCTTTGGGGTTACTGCGTTTGTGAAGGAAAACCAAAGAAAAGCAGAGATGAAACAAAGATGAGCTAGTCTACTATGGGCTCCCCACTTTCCCTTTTCTTGTCCTCCTTCCAGAACCCCCCTTACATACGCACTCACATACTCTGGCAAGAGAGTAAGATTCCCCTGTAAATAGTCCAGAGAAAATATTCCTACATAATAACATTTGAGTTCTTCAGTGAACGGATGACTCACTTCTTGTTTACCCTATGGTAAAATTTAGAGAAAGGCCCTGTTCATGATCTTACAGCTCCCAATCATAGTGATATACATATATATCACTATATATATCACTATATATATCCACAGAGGAGAAATCCCAGTACTGTACTCCCTGGGACTTGACCCAGTGGGGGAGTGGCGGTGGCAGATACATATGTATCTGTGATATATATATATATGTCATCAGATATTTGTGAAGAGTTTCAAACATGAATGAATAAAGACAAACACACACAAAAAAGTGCTAACATAAAGAGCATAAAAGGACTTCTGGGAAGATGGCGACCGAGAAAAGCGGGGCTTAAGAGCCCCGCTAACAACCAATCTCCATTACCACAAAACCAGCGCCTTTCATAGCCAGAAAACACCATCACCAGAAAAACAAAAAAAACCACCAGGCTCCAGAGAGAAAGCGGACTGAGAACAGAGCTCAGAGCCACAGAGGAGATACACGCGCCCGAGGACGCGGCAGCAGCGCCATACTGCCGGCGGTAGCGGCAAACTCACCGGACGGCTACAGCAAGTCAAGGTGAGCCGCTGCGTAACAGCCAGGCGGGATCTTTCGGCGCAGAGAGCATTTAGAGCTCCCAGTGGCTGAGCTCAGCACACGCTGCAGGAACTCAAAGTGGAACTCAAAACCAGAGAAGAAAAAATACGCCAACCTCACGGCCGAGGGCATGGCAGCGGCGCCATATTGCCACCAGCAGAAGCAGCAGCAGTGAATTCACCGAGTCCAGTACAGCTATATCTGCGTACTCAAGAACAGTGAGTCAAATTGCGGGCCACAGAGGAGAAATCCCAGTACTGTACTCCCTGGGACTTGACCCAGTGGGGGAGTGGCGGTGGCAGAGATATCACACCATAGGAGAACGTGCAACCTGGCACCCCCCATAGTTTAAAGCAGCCTCTATCGACTCCCTGGGTCGGAGACTCTGTGATACAACCCAGTAAAGGAGTAGTGGGGTCTGAGATACTACAGACTCGAGATCCAGAGCACCTTAAGTGAAGTCATAGTGACCCAAGGGAAGAACCCAGAGAAGGCACAAACCTCCGAAATCATGGGAAAGAGGAATAACACTGGGGCAATGAATGCCCACAACCCCACAACATCAGAACCTGATAAAACAGAAAATCAGAGATTTCTAGAAGATCAAATCAGGAAAATAACTATAGAAATAATAGAGGTGCTTCGAAAAGAACTCAGAGAGAGCCAAAAAGAGATAAAGGATGCAATTAATGAAGTAAAGGCCTCAATTCAAAGCACAAACAACCGATTAGACCACATGGAGAACAGAATCTCGCTCTTAGAAGATGAGCAATCCAAAAATGAACGCATAGTTTCTAATCTAGAAAAAAATATACAACAGCAGGAATCTGACATTGAAGAAATATGGGCCCATCTTAAGAGAGCTAACCTAAGAATAATTGGAATAGAGGAGGGAAAAGAAAGTGAAACCAAAGGGATCAACAATCTCTTCAAGGAAGTAATAGCAGAAAATTTTCCAAACTTAGAGCAAGAGGTTGATACACAGGTCCAGGAAACTTATAGAACTCCCTTTAGACAGGATCGGAGAAGAGGATTCCCACGCCATATAATTGTCAAAATGACCAATGTGGAAGCCAAGCAGAGAATCTTAAAGGCAACAAAAACAAAGGGCCAAGTGATATTCAGAGGCAAACCAATTAGAATCACTCCAGACTTCCCAAACCAAGTCATGAGAGACAGAAGGGCTTGGAGTAACATATTCCAAACTCTGAAAGAAAACAACTTCCAGCCAAAAATGTCCTACCCAGCAAAACTTTCTATCAAATTAGATGGAGAAATAAGAAGCTTCCATGACAAACAGAAACTGAAGGAATTTATGTCTTCAAAACCAGCACTAGAGAAAATACTCAAAGAGATTAACTACAAAGAAGAAATAGGTAACACACCAGAACCAGAGAAACAAGATTTTCCATCCAACAGACAACTAAGATTGGTTATCTGTGGAGATTCATTATTTATGTTAGTCTTTTACCTATCTCTAAATTGTATTGTTTGCCTTTATTGTTGTTAATTTTTAGGATTTCTAGTTGGAATATTAATATACCTTCAGATATAGCATTTGGAAATATTTTATCCCATTCTATTAGTAACTTTTAACTCTGTTTACATTGTCTTTGGATATACAATATTTTTTTATTATTTTTTAGGGAGTTTGTATATTCTTCTGTTGCCTGTGCCATTGAAATCATATCCAAGAAATCACTGCCAATTTCAATGTTGCGAGGTTTTATGACCCAGATTTTCTTCTAAAAGTTTATAGTCTTAAGATATATATTTAGGTCTTTTATCTATTTTGAGTTAATACTTGTATGTGGGATTATGTAAGGGTCCAATTTTATTCTTTTCCATGTAATTATTATTTTTCAACAATATTTAATTAAAAGATTATTATTTCCACCACCAAATGTTCATGGAAACCTTGTCAAAAATAACTTGGCAATATAGGGAAGAATTTAGCTCTAGGCTTGTATTTAACTCCAATGGTTTATATATCTGCCTTTAGAACAGTACTACACTGTTTCAGTTATTGTAGCTTTATATGGTTTGAAATCAGAAAATATATATCTGCTAGCTTTGTTCTTTTTCAAGATTGTTTTGGGTATCTAGAATCCATATTCCATATTAGGATAGATTTTTTTTCTGAAAAATAAATATATAAATATATGATAGTTTCACCTAAAAAAACAAAAAAAAAATCCTCTGGTAGGAAAGAAAGCAAAAAGAAATATTGAAATGTTATCTTTAAGTCATCAAAAGCTCGGTATCAGACAAATGAAACTGTTATGTGAGATTAACATTTTTAATTTTGGATAAATTGCTATAATACTAGATGTCAACAACTAAGTCAAGCATGGGAAGGAGGGATGGGGAGAGAATGGGGTGGGGATTGGGTGGGGGCTGACTGGGTGATGTGTGCATGTATGTCTACAAAAGTTTGTATCCCACTATGATGTATGAATACAGTGCACCAATAAAATAAAATTTAAAAAAAAAATAAAGAGCATAAAAGTAGTAAAAATGTTATTAGTATTCTCAAGTAGAGAGGAAGAGTGTTACAAACAAACAAGAACAGGTTATTATGAAAATGAACAAAGAAAATACAGACATCTTGGAAATTTAAAAATACGATGGCTAAGTTTTTTTAACTTAATAAAAATTTGACAAAGTTAAGAAAAATGTTCTGAGAGACAATGCAGAGAGTAAAAATCCAAGAAGCTAGGAAATAAAAGGAAACTTTAGATCTTGAATGTCCCCTAAAGGTCCCTGTTTTAAAGGTTTACTCCCCAGAATAGCTTTATTAGGATGTGATGAAACCTTTAAGAGGTGGGGCCTTTCGGGAGGTCTTTAGGTCACTGTGGGTATGGCCTTGGAGGGAATTGTGGCACTCAACTCCTCCTCACTATTTTTTTTCCTTCCTGGCCATGAAGTAAATCGTTCTGCTTCACTGTATGCTCCTATCACATTCTTAAAAGCAACAGGAAGGAGCCAATCAATCATGAGTTTGAACCTACAAAACTGTAAGTGAAAATAGGCCTCTTCTCTTTATAAGTTGATTATGTCAGGGGTTTTTTTATAGTAATTGGAAGCTGACTAACTCAGAAAGCAAATTAGAGGATTGAGTAAACATCTATTAGTAAGAGTTACAAAGAGAACAGAGCAAAAGAAGAGAAAATAATCAAAGAAATCATGCAAGAAAATTTCCCAGAACTACAAGAATGAGTTTCCAGATTGAAAGGGTTCTCTGAGGGTCCAAGATTAATAATAATAATTATATGTGTGTGTGTGTGTGTGTGTGTGTGTGTGTGTGTGCACAATAGAGAAATAAATCTCAAAATACCAGTATTAAAGAGAAGATACTAAACACTTCCAGGAAAGAAAAAACAGATTATGTAGAAAAGAATGGGAATCAAAAAGTTATCAGGCTTCTCAGGATCAATAAGATTCCAGACATCATTGAGCTCTGCTAGGGGAGAATGAGTTCCCATCCCCAACCCCAAGGGGACTTCACACCTGGGTTAAATGCTATGGCCATCATTTTGAAATTCATTTAATCCTTGCCATTGTAGTTTGTAAGTAAAATCCAATAGGACAGTAGCTCATGCCTCTTGCCCCCTGAGCATGGGTCCTTGACTACCTGCACCCCAGCCATACACAGAAGTATCACTGCCCTCTGACCTTGAGGGAGCATTAGGGCTGGGTAAGCACCACACTCAGTCATAAGTTGGGATGCTGATGCCTATGAGGGTCTACACTCACTCACCCCTCAAATATTCCTATGCTTGATAAAATGTCAAGATAGTAAATTTAAAATACCATGAAAGAGGGTGGGGAGATGGGTCAGTGGTAGAGCACTGGCCTAGCATGTGTGAGGCTCTAGGTTTAGTCCCTAGCACTGTAAAACAAACAAACAAACCTAAATAGGTTGAATGAGTTTATTATTTTTTTTGCAAACAACCCATTTTTATTTTGCACTAGGCTTCATGAATTATGTAGCCAGCTCTGGTTTCTGTTTATTTTTTATTTGGTACTGGGGATTGAGCCCAGGGGCATTCTGCCTTTCAGCTACACCCCCAGCCCTTTTTATATTTTTGTTTTGAAACAGGGTCTCACTGAGTTACTGAGGTTGGCCTCATGCCTGTGGTCCCCCTGTCTTGGCCCAATCCTGAGTATTGGAATTATAGGTGTGTCCCACTGTGCCTGGCTCAGATTTCAATCTACTGACTGCTTGAGAAGCTCAACTGTGAATGTCACCAAAGATAAAAGCAGCAGGTCTTCCTAGCCATAGGGGGGTTTATATCAGGAGAGCTCTGACATGGAAACCAGGTCCCCAGGTTAGAATTCCTGATCCCAAAAGGCAAGCCACACCTTGACTGCTGGGTGAGAGCATCGACACCAGGCCCTGGGTTCACAGCCAGCTAGCCACGGTTTCTGACCAAGTAAGACAGCTTCAGTCAGAGCTGGATGCTCCCAAGGAAGCCCATGGTGATTCGGGGGGCTTAATGGAGAAATAGAGGAACCTGTATTCAGAGGGCTCCTTACAGTCTTCTGTCTGGGCCCACTCGGCTGGACCGAGATGGCACCCAGGCTTGTTGCCAGCGTGGACTCAAGATTGTGCCTAGGCTTGCAGCCAAGTCATGAGACTCACAAGATGGACGTCTCCTTGAGCATGCTCAGTGTGCCATGCTACGTGCCTGCAGAATGATCAGTGACGCAAAGCCTCGTGCTACCACCAGCCTGCCTATGAGAGAGTCAGAAGTGTGCATGCCCTAGCTGTGGGAAGCTTGGGGTTGGTAGGGAATAGAGGGAGGGATTATGATGCTGATATATATTGTGCTTGCTGTACGCAGTGACAGATATATTAGGAGACATATTCAGAGAAATTAGCAGACATATTGAGACATATTAAAAGAAGAATTAAGGATCCATTAAAGAAGAATTCATGTTTCAGCTGAAGAGGTGTCTGTGTCGTTCTCTAAGCCCCTGCGGGTCGGAGTCTTAGGGGACGATAAGTGGTGCCGAAACCCGGGAGAAACAACGTAGCAAAAAGTTCACAGGTAAGCGACAAAATAAGATAAGGCTCGCGGATAAGCGAGGGACAGCGCTGTGAAGGTTCGCAGGAATTTGCGACGATAGGTTCGCAGGAATTTGCGACGATAGGTTCGCAGGAATTTGCGACGAAGTAAAACTTATCATGGGGTCTAAGGTTGCTACCATGAAGGTCAAAGAGGTTCTTTGTAATATTCTGTCTAAGGGAGGAGTGAAAGTGAAAGCAGCCACTTTAGAAAATTTTCTTAGCACAGTTAAAGCTGTAGCTCCATGGTTTTTAGAGGAAGGATATGTTAACACTCCTCAGTGGAAACATCTTGGTCAGGATCTTCTTAAGGCCGATGCTGAAGGGGCTCTCCCACCTGGGACATTGGCTGTTTGGAGTTTAATTAAATCATGCCTGACTGATAAAACAGGGAGGTATCATCAAGTTCTGGCTGAAGGTTCTAATGCTTTAGAGGAAGCAAAAGAAGAGATTTCAGGGCAAGGTCAACAGGCAGACTCTCACAGGGATGAGGAGTCCTCTGACAGCGACTCCTCCGAGGAGGAACAAGAGATATGGCCTGTTCCACCAGAAAGAGATAAGGAGGAAGAAGCTTTGCTAGAATCTTGGCACAGATTCCAAATGTCTTATAACAGAAAAAAGAAACATCCTGAACCTTCCGCTCCTCCTCCTCCCTCTCCTAGTCCGCCGCCATATCTTACTGAGAAAGGAAAGTCTGATAGGCGGAAGACATCTGAGGTTAGTCCGTGGGCGGAGATTTTGCCTACGCCAGGAGCCTTTCCTGTGTTTCTTGACCAGAATCAGCAAAGGTATCATGAGCCATTAGATTGGAAGGTTGTTCAAAGATTAAAAGAAGCTGTGTCCACATATGGAGTGCAGGCTTCATTTACCTTGTCACTGGTAGAATCCTTTGAAAGGTACTCCATGACTCCAAATGATTGGATGAATTTGTGCAGGGCTGTACTGTCTGGTGGAGCCTATCTTAAGACTATCAGAAAAAATTGTTGTTATGCATTCTTACCACAGATCTCACACCCACTGGAGTGTTGTGGCAAGAGGGTCCCATAATGTGGGTACACCTCTCTCATTCTCCCAGAAAAGTGTTGCCATGGTATCCAGCCTGTGTTGCACAAATAATTATTAAGGCACTAAAGGCAACTTTGACTGCATTTGGGATGCAGCCTGATCTTATCATCACTCCATATACTAAAGAACAGCTTGCCACTCTAGCTGCCACCAATTCTGACTGGGCCATTGTCCATGTAATGGCCACAGGACAATTCGATAATCATTATCCACAACATCCATGGCTCAGGTTTGTTTTGGCTCATCCTATTATTTTTCCTAAAATCACTCGATCTGCACCGGTTGCTGGAGTGCCAAATATTTTTACAGATGGATCCAAAGGAGGTATGGGAGTGATATTCAAAGAAGGCTCAGATCCACAAACTTTTCTTTTTCCCCATTCATCAGCACAGGCAGTAGAGATTTTGACAGTGATTCAAGTATTTATGCTCTATGATTCCACTCCTTTCAATTTAATTTCAGATAGCTTATATGTGGTACAGGCACTTAATAGCCTTGAATGTGAAGGACATATTAAGGGACAATCTACTATTCTTTTATTATTGGCAAAGTTACAACAATATATTTGGAACCGAAAATGTTCCTTCTATGCAACCCACATACGAGCTCATTCAGGACTTCCCGAACCGCTTGCTGAAGGCAATGCTATTGCAGATTTTCATACCCGAACTGTACTTATTTTTTCAAATGAAGACAAAGTGTTACAGGCTCAAGAATTTCACAATAAATTTCATGTATATTCCCAAACGCTGAGACTAAAATTTAAAATCACTAAAGAACAAGCTCGACGCATTGTACTGCAATGCAAAAATTGTTTGACATTACTGCCACAGCCTACTACAGGAGTAAATCCTCGAGGTTTGCGACCTCTTCACCTATGGCAAATGGATGTCACGCATGTTCTTGAATTTGGCTCTCTTAAATATGTACATGTTTCCGTGGATACATGTTCCGGAGTCATCTTTGCCTCTGCTCATACCGGAGAAAAGGCCCAACATGTAAGTTCTCATTGTCTGCTAGCTTTTGCTGCCTGGGGCATCCCTCACCAAATTAAAACTGATAATGGACCTGCTTATGTTTCTCAAAGATTTTCTCATTTTTGTGCCCAAATGGCTATACACTTAAATCATGGATTACCATATAATCCACAGGGCCAAGGCATAGTAGAACGAGCCCATGCCACTATTAAATCTGCTTTAATAAAACAAAAAGGGGGAATAGGGGCTCAATGGAGCACACCAAAAGATAAAGTAAATCTTATATTATTTATTCTAAATTTTTTAATGTTGGATGCCAATGGACGAATGGCAGCGGAAAGACATTACAGGCCTCATGAGCGCTATGCAGGGCAAGCAATGTGGAAAGATATTCTTACAGGAGCATGGAATGGTCCGGATCCAGTGCTAACGTGGGCTCGAGGGTCAGTGTGTGTTTTCCCACAGGACAAAGACTCGCCGATTTGGGTTCCTGAAAGATTGGTGCGCCATGTACAGGAACCAATGGAAGATGCCAAGCAACAAATGGATATGGCTAACTCTGTTGGTAATGTTTCACATTGGAATGGGTGAAAAAGATCTTTGGGGAATTATTTCTGCCTTCCCTCTTCCATTACCTGTATCCACCACTGCCACCATTTTTCCTCGGTTCTTTACGACCAATAGTTCCTTAAATTTGCCCTGGATTCCCTTTGATGAAGAAATTAGGCCTCATGCATTTTTCAATATAACTTTAAGTGGCAGTTTATGTTTTTATGCTAATGAAATTTTGAATAATACCTATGATAGTCCCAATCCATGTGTGCAGTTATATAATCAGACTATGGGAAAATTTCAGCCATTTAATGATTCCAGTCCCATAGGAAATGTTACTGTTTTAAAAGGATATGCTCCTTTAGCATTTTCTAGATATGGACATCCTGAAAATAAAACAGCTCCTTTGCAGCCACGGTGGGCTCCAAAATGTTATAGCCCACGTAGCTGGCCATTTAAATGGACTTATTGCCAAGACTCCAAGGTAGTCTGGGCCTCTTCAGGCTATGATTTAAGTTTTTCTCCAGGCATATCTACTATGCGCAATCATACTTGGGCAGGATATAATTATACATATCAAAATCCTATACAGTATAAGCCGCCCAATCCCTTTAATATTTGGCTTCTCTGTGGGATAGCAGGAGGCTGTACTGATATAACAGCTATGTTTATGATTTTAGGGGGAACTGTAAAAAATTGCAGCTATTCTCAAAATTTTTCCGATACTTTTGAGGATAGCGTCAAAGTAAATTGTTCAATGGGACCACGATTCCCATTTGGACCCACTCCTGTTTGTGTAACTACTCCATTTTTTTGGCTTGTTTCTAATAGTTCCTTGGTTAATGATAGTCTAGGTTGTTTTATTGATACCTGTTTTCTAACTTTCTGCTGGAATGCTTCTATGCACCCTTGGGCAATAGTAATGCGACTGCCTATAGCAGTTCCTTGGCCAGTAAGAGTGGATGTGAATTCCCTTCCAGTTTTGCTGAAACGCGAAAAGAGAGATTTTGGAATTTCTGCCCTTATTGCTGTGATTGTGGCCTCTGTGGCCGCGGCAGTTACAGCTGCTGCTGCTTTGGCAATGTCTATAAATACTGCAGCCACTATGAATGCCCTATCTTCACATGCGGCTACTGCCATGGCTCAGCAAGCTCAAATAAATGGACAACTTAAAGCTGGCATATTAATGGTAAATCAAAGAGTAGACCTGTTACAAGAACAGGTTGACATTCTAGGGCAAATGGCCATGGTACCATGTATTCATAAATTATCTGGATTATGTATAATGTATGTGCAGTATCAAAATTTCTCCCATGCAGGCAATTTGTCTCGTCAATTAAGCAAGATGCTTCTAGGGACTTGAACACACCATGATTGAGCTTCGAGTGTCCATCGTTGCAATTAATTCTACCCGCGTAGAAGTCGCCACAGTACAACAATGGATGGACTTGATACATGGAGCATTGGGTTTCTTAAAAGATTGGGGTGGCATGGCATTCTGGGCATTCTTGCTGGTGGTAGCATGCTGTTTCCTGATTGGATATATCAGGCGAACTCGACAACAAACACTGCAACAACAGCGCATATTGGTGCAAGCTATGGCAGCCCTTGATGTTGGCTCATCTCCTCAGGTTTGGCTCAATATGCTGGATCGGTAGTCAGTGACGGGTAAGATCGTCCCTGGGATCATATCAACCTAAGACAGGGAAACAATCATGCTATTGTTCTCCCAATGACGGGTAAGAATGATCCTTGAGGGTCAACAACCTAAGACAGGCACGATCCCGAGCCTTATTTTAATAAAACAAAAAGGGGGAGATGTCAGGGCCCACTCGGCTAGACCGAGTTCACAGCCAGCTAGCCACGGTTTCTGACCAAGTAAGACAGCTTCAGTCAGAGCTGGATGCTCCCAAGGAAGCCCATGGTGATTCGGGGGGCTTAATGGAGAAATAGAGGAACCTGTATTCAGAGGGCCCCTTACGGTCTTCTGTCGGGGCCCACTCGGCTGGACCGAGATGGCACCCAGGCTTGGTGCCAGCGTGGACTCAAGATGGTGCCTAGGCTTGCAGCCAAGTCATGAGACTCACAAGATGGACGTCTCCTTGAGCATGCGCAGTGTGCCATGCTACGTGCCTGCAGAATGATCAGTGACGCAAAGCCTCGTGCTGCCACCAGCTTGCCTATGAGAGAGTCAGAAATGTGCATGCCCTAGCTGTGGGAAGCTTGGGGTTGGTAGGGAATAGAGGGAGGGATTATGATGCTGATATATATTGTGCTTGCTGTACGCAGTGACAGACATATTAGGAGACATATTCAGAGAAATTAGCAGACATATTGAGACATATTAAAAGAAGAACTAAGGATCCATTAAAGAAGAATTCATGTTTCAGCTGAAGAGGTGTCTGTGTCGTTCTCTCAGCCCCTGCGGGTCCGAGTCTTAGGGGACGATAGTCTTCTAAGTTCAAATTCAAGCCACACCACTTCAGAGAAGACATGAGCCCCTAAGCGTGGCTCCCAGGAATGAGCAGGACTTCCTTCCCGGGGACTTTGAAAAGGAGGCGATGCCAGCAACTCGCACAGGCAAAGGGATGAGGTGCAGATGGGCGCTAGGCCCCGTCCACCGTGCTCGTCTCTGACTTTCATTTCCATAGATGCCAAGGTCACCGCCAGCTTTGAGAACAGCCAAGTCTTGCCTGCTTTTGGAGCACAGCCTGCTACTGCTCCACGCTGCTCCACATTCCCCAGGCGCCTGTTTCTCCCCCATCTTCCCCCTCCGCCGCCATTCCCCGAACCATAGACCTCACTGGATTTGGTGACCTGACAACTGCCCTTTGCACAGGGATTTGTATCATAAATTGCCACTAAGAGGCCCCTGATCCACGTCTTCCTCACCAACGCATGCTGTCGTGGTTTTCAGACAGAAACTGGCGTGTTCACATGTGGCAGGCTTGGCGGCTCATCAGACAGGTTCCATTAGCGTGGTTGCCAGGTGGTAACCATATTATTTCAGGCTTCTCAGTAACTTCTGTGTAACACAATTACCTTTGACAGTTCTTGAGTGGGACAGCAATTTTCAGCAAATGTTTTCAGTAACCAGAGGCCAGAAAGAAAGGAAACGTGAGCATTGGGGCTGAGCTTTGAGTGTGGCTCTGACAGCTCTTCAGCGCCTCCGTCATGTTGGAAATAGGAATTCTGTAGAAATTTGGTCCACATGGAATTGAAAAGGGAGTTGAGAAAGGCTGACAGTTTCCACTGTATTTAAGAAAGAATGTGTCCTTACACGGGATAATAAATCCTACCACACAAAGTTCTTCTGAGCCCCTAAATATAGTAGCCTGCAAGAATTTTCTTTCAATCATGTTTCATGCTAACATATTTCTTTTTTTTTTTTTCTCCCTTTGCATGAATGTGACATTCACTTCTCCAACTTGCTTGGATTTACAGTGTCCTCAGCATTTTTCAAAGTTATTTCAGAAAGATGGAGCCCACCTTCTAAGTATCAATTTCTAATCTCAGGAAAAAGATACTTAGTCATCACAGGTAGGGTCTTCAAAATCTAAGTTTTTGTTTTGCAGTACTGGGGATTGAACCCAGGGACATTCTACCTCTAAGCTACACCCCCTAGTACTATTTTTCATTCTTTATTTTGAAACAAGTTCTCACTAAGTTTCGGAGGGCCTCACTAAGTAACTAAGGCTGGCCGTGAACCTGGGATTTACAAGTATGTGTACCAGGCCCAGCTTCAAATTCTAATGTTATGGAGCAAGAATTTGAAAGTCAATCAGTTTTCTATATTCCCCAACACCACCACCATCACCAACATACACACACATGCATATACACACCCAAGCACACATACATGCAATAGCTACTTTGTAAGAAAGCATAAAACAAAGTACCTGCGGTCTCTAGTTATACATCATTGGAAAAGAGCCATTCTGCCACCAAGTCACTAGATATCAAAGGTAAATACCCTCCCAGCATTTGGGAGGCTGAGACAGGAGGATCTCGGTTCGTGGCTTAGGCTCAGCTACTTAGCGAGGCCCTTGGCAACTCAGTGAGACCCTGTTTCAAAATAAAGAATAAAAAATAGAGCTGGGGATGTAGCTTGGAGGTAGAATGTCCCTGAGTTTCATCCTCAGTACTGCAAAAGTAAAAAGGTAAATACTGGCAATTGATAAATATGCAGGTTTCGGGTATGGTGGGGATGAACAAGAGATCACATGACCACAGCTCTACCCAGGGACATCTATGACTCACATCCCATTGGCCAGCTACAGGACCAGACTCCCCTGTGACACACCCAAGAGGAGCCTAACCTTCCCTCTCATTTCATTAGCAGTGTTTTACAGGCAAGCTTGCTTTTGATCTCCAGGGACTAGACACATGATATCATCGGCTCTAAATCAAGCCATGTTTTTTACCCGTTTTCTAAAACTGGTTTCATTGGTGAGGACAACACCAGCTAATCTGTAACATGTTGCAGATTGCAACATCACTTGGTACTGCCATTTTTCACCTTTTGTTTTTTTCTTAGCAGCCACTCTGTCCATAACAGCTGGTGATTTTTCGTCCATAACAGCTGGTGATTTTTCTCCTAGGCTCAGAAAACAGAAAATTTTGATTTTAAACTTTCCCCCAAAGTTTGACATTTTACCAATTTTGAATGCTTTCTCAATTTTCCCCAGGGCTTCCTTATTTCTTTATGTGTGACTTTTTTTTTTCCTTAGAGACCAACAATCAAAAACATGATCTGCATAGGGAATGATACAGAAAAACTCGCGTGGTGGTGCAAGCCTGTAACCCCAGTGCTTGGGAGGCTGAGACAGGAGAATATAGTTTCAAGGCCAGCCTCTGCAATCTAGTGAGATGCTGTTTTAAAACAAAAATTTTAAAAAGGGCTAGGGGTATTGCTCAGAGGTAGAATGCTCCTGCGTTCAATCCCCAGTACCAAAAAGAAAAGAAAAACTCAAGCAGGGGTCCTTGCTCCCAAATATCAGAGGCAGCAGCACGTCAGCCTCTCATACACGCTGAGCCTCAATCTTCTGCTTAGTTTCCAGACAAGAAGAGAGGTAATCACCGGATAGTTCACAGGTGTGATCATGCAGTCCCCAGATCAGGCTCAATATGAAAACAGTAGTTTGAAGTCTTTTGATTCCTTTGAACTTAACAGCCCTGTGTGGTTTTTTTATATTATAAAAACACAAAATATGTCTGTTACAAATATGTCAGGAACCACAAGCAAGTGAATAAATCAAAACTTAAATGTTTCAGTTTCTCCTGCAGGACCATTGTAGGTTAGTTTAGCTAACGCATTCTCAAATATTTTCCCACTTGGCTTTCTCTACTAAAGATTTTGAAAAAGAAAAATATAATGGTAAATATTATCCAGCAATTTAGGTGGTCATAAGAAACCTTTTTTAAAATTTTTGGTAGTAGGGATGAAACTCATGGGCCTTCTGCCTCCGGGCTACACCCCCAGACCTATTTTATTTTTATTTGGAAACAGGGTTCTGCCAAGTTGCTGAGAGCCTCACTAAGTTGCCGAGACTGGCTGCAAACCTGCCATCCTACTGTCTCAGCCTCCCAAGTGCTGGGATTACAAGTGCGTGCCGCCACGCCTGGCCACAAAGCACATTTCAGTGAGACCTAAATAGGAAGTAGGGGGAGAATCTGGGAAAATTCTAGGTTTTCCCAGCTCCCTTCTCATTTGGAGCCACGGCAGCTTTCTTGAGACACTAAGCCAAGAGGACAAAAGCCAGCATGATCAGCGAGACAGAGGAGGCTACCAGGCATCCCTGTAGGAGGGGCCAAGGTCAGCAACCCCCACCTCCCAAGGAGAAATAACACCTATTCATTTCAACCACTACTCCTTGCATTTTCTGTTATATGTAGTATTTAGGGAGGATGGGAGGAGTTGAACCCAGGGGCATTCTATCTCCAAGCTGCACCTCCAGCCCTTTTCAATTTTTTTATTTTGAAACAGGGTCTTGCAAAGTTTCTGAGGGTCCCACTGAGTTGCTGAGGCTGGCCTTGAATCTGAGACCCTCCAACCTCGGCCTTCCGAGAACTGGAATTACAGGCATATGCCACCATACCTGACTTATTATAGGTAGTACTCTTACCCGATCTATCCAATCACCTAGCAAAATTCTCTTACATCAGCATGTCAGAGAAGTCATTAAATCAACAGAGACTATTGTTACAGGACTTTTCTTGAAGGGAGTAAACTACGAGGTTTTTGTTTGTTTAACCCAATTTTTTTCAACTTCAGTAATGATTTTACCCTTGTCCTATAACAATAACTAAAACCCTTAGGCATCTCCACTTTCATTATTTCATTACTCTTATCCCTATTTTCTTTTCTCTCTTTCTTTCTTTCTTTCTTTTCTTTTTTTTTTTTTTTTTTTTTTTTTTGTAGTACTGGGGTTCCTGGAAACCCTTCTACCTCCGGGCTACACTCCCAAACCTAATTGTATACTTTTTTTTATTTGGAAACAGGGTCTCTTAAGCCAGCAAGTCTGGCTTCGAACCTGCGCGATCCTCCTATCTCCGCCTCCCAAGTGCAGGGATTACAAGCGTGCGCCACCACGCCTGGCTCTTATCCCTGTTTTGAAAGTAAGAAAACCAAAGCACAGAGATTGAAATTGCCCAGAAAATAGAACTTAAATTCAAAGATCATGACCGTAAATACTTCCCTCTTTCAATAATAATAGTACATGCTGAGGCTTCTTCAATGAGTTTTAGCAAATGTTCACACCTACAGCCTGGAGAAAGAGTAAACAGCTCTCCATTTTTAAAAGCCAGCTGAGCTACTAACCAAGTTCACAGCAAGGTCATTTCCCAAAAAGACCCACTGACCGAGCCTTGGGGCTCATCATTATGACAGCAAGAGGACTTTATTTTTTCACGTGTCATCATGGTACAAGAGACTGAGGCCTATACTTTTCCATACTCTTCTAGAACAGGATACTTTAATCTTTGTGTTTCTAGTATCTTTCATTTATTTGGGTGATCTGGCCTCAAATGTGGTTTTTAAATATATGAACCAGGCCAGGAGTGGTGGCACATGCTTGTAATCCCAGCACCTGGGAGGCTGAGATAGGAGGATCGCACAGGTTTGAAGCCAGCCTCAGCTACTTAGTGAGGCTCTCAGCAACTTAGTGAGACCCTGTTTCCAAATAAAATATAAAATAGGTCTGGGAGTATAGCCCGGAGGTAGAAAACCTCTGGGTTTCACCCCCCAGTACCACCAAAAATAAATATATAATAAATAAATATATGAACTAAATTTTTATCCCAGTAGTTAAGAACATGGCATTTCAGGTCACACAAAGCTAAATTCCTATCTTGAAATACCATTATTAGTAAGATTCTTGGCAAATTAACTTCTTGAGATTTTGGTCTTCCTTCTGCAACATGGGGGTAATATACTCAAAATATTTCAAGCATCTTTTAAGAATCAAGAGAATATGAGCTTCAGAGAGGGGAGCTTGAACACACTTTGTGCATATTGCTTACATCCTTGTGGTATTTTCCAATTCTATAACTCTGTAACAGGATTCAAGTAATATTTCTTGCAGATTTATAGCACAGCACATTATCTTGCATGATCCTCAAAATTGCCCTCTAGAGTTAGACTATGATCCCCAAGCCCCCCCGCCCACAAACTTGGCAGTTTAAGACAACCAACATGGCCACTCTCCATGCACTGGCGGGAAGCTGGCTCCCAGCTGAGTCGCTAAGCTGGGCGCTTGGTGTGTCTGTGGTCAAGTGAGGGGTCCCTGGTGCTGGCTTTTGCGGGATGGCCACAGTCACACATCTGTCGTCTGCATGGCCTCATCGGCCCCACAGGAGGACTAGCCACATGCTTGTCATCCTGCAGCAGGTGGCCTGGCCTTGTGTGCAGCACTCCTGAGACCCAGGCTCAGCAGTGGCCTGTGCCCACTTCTGCCAAGTCCTTAGAGGTCATCTAAGTGACAGGTGGCCCAGATGCAGCAGGTGAGGAGCCGCAGAGTCAGGTGTGAGGCCAGGAAGGCGCATGGCCATCCCATACATCTGCTCCACGCACAGCCAGCCTTCCAGAGCCACATCGTGGGTGGGCCGGCCTTCCCAAACCTCCCCTGCCCCAAAGCCCGGACAGAGTGTGTTTTTCCAGCAGGACACAGGCTGCGGGTCTGCATGCTTGTTTTTCTGTTTGTTTTAACCTTTTCCAGGACGTTTCTTTCAGAGAGAAGAATGGCTGGGTTCTGTCTGCCATGTGTATTGAGACTGGCAGTGAGACAGCATTGTCCTGTGACCAGAAGCCCCAGGACCTGGGGAAATGGAGTCAGCAGAGACTATGGCAGGCCTTTCCACAAGAAGATGACCTTATGACCTAGGTGTTCAGAGCCGCTTGGCAGTTGAGGTCGCACCAGTCCAAGACACGACCCGGGCTGCGCAGTGCTCCAGAGGCGATGATCTCAGACCGAGGAACCTGTGCAGTTCCTGGTTCACAGATGCGGTGTCAGCTTACCCTGGCAAGTTTGGAGTTTACACAAGGCATGAAAGGTTGTAAAGGGCCTTGGGATGTCCCACTGGATGGAGTCACACTGTCCCCCCTGGGCAGGACCACATGCTCCCAACTGGGGCCTCCTTTTGGGGTGTGGTTAGGGGTTGAGGAGCGGGCTGTGGCCTGGCTCTGGTCGCTTCTTTTTTTTTTTTTTTTTTTTTTTGGTGGTACTGGGGTTCCTGGAAGCCCTTCTACCTCTGGGCTACACTCCCAGACCTATTTTATATTTTTATTTTGAAACAGGGTCTCTTAAGCCAGCGCAGCTGGCTTCGAACCTGCGAAATCCTCCTTGTCTCTGCCTGCCAAGCGTGGGGATTACAAGTGCGCCACCACGCCCAGCCCTCTGGTCGCTTCTTGATCCCGGGGCAAGGAGAGACTAAAGGGTGTTGCTGGCAGAAGGAATGTCCCCCAAAAGAGCAAAACTTGGTCTCATGTGCTTTGTTGGCTGAGCCTCTGGGAACCAGCCTTTTCCTGGGGAAATGTTGCAACATGGCTCAGATGTGCAAGGGCCAGGGAAGAGTCGGGGCTGGAGGTGAGGAGGTGTCCTTGCCCGGGGCAGAACCCGCTCCATGGCATTCCGCTGTGAGTGGGCAGCATGAGCGATTCCTCATCCAACCCTCTCCGCCCATGTGCAGGTATTAGGTGAGGTCCGGCCGGAGGCCAGTGTTGGATATGCCCAGAGGGAGCCAGAGCCTCCACCCAAACAAGCCATGGCCAGCTCACCCACCATCCTCTGAGAGAGAGGCTCTGCAGAGCCTCAGGGAAACACAGTTCGGCCCGTGGAGACTGGCCCCATTGGGCCTCTTTCCCCAGGTACTTGGCATTTGGCTCTGAAGACAATACTGCATTCCATTCTCCCCATGTGAAAGTTTCCAAATTCAAAAGACAAGGAGACTCTCCAAACCATACCTGGACCATACCTGGACAAGCAAAAGAAATGCATCTACTTTCCTTCTGTGCATTTCTCCTGCTGGCTCGGTTTCTGGCTCAGGGACAGCCGGATCTGAGCCAAGCACTGAGGACCCTGCTTTCCTTAGTCGGAGGGCCTGCCTCAGGTGCGCACGGCCCACACCTGGCCCGAGCTGTGGTGCCATGGTCTGCGAGAATCCCACTTTACCTGCTTCAGCTCCACGTGGGCTCCTTTCTCTCACCTGCAATTTCTATTTGCAGAGTGTCTGCTATGGGTCTCCCAGCAGACAGTCATGACCAGCCTGTAGGAATCCCAACAAATAGGGTCCATTCTTGCAGAATCCAGACCCTGGTGCAAGTCCCAAACCTAAATGGCAGCCCCACTTCCCAGGCCACCAGTAGGGCCAGGCCAGGCCAGCCCATCCACTGGCCCTGCTAGCCCACCTTGCTTCCAAACCCCACAAGGAATGTTCTCTCTGGAAGCCTCAGTGCCCATGGATGCCCTCCTCCTCTCAACTGTTCAAATTGAGATCAATTCCACATATGTGTGTGTTTGTCTTTGTTTAAAAATATTCTCAATCACCGGGCGTGGTGGCACACGCTTGTAATCCCCGCGCTTGAGAGGCAGAGACAGGAGGATCACACAGGTTCGAAGCCAGTCGCACTGGCTTAAGAGAAGCTGTTTCCAAATAAAAAGTATAAAAATAGGTCTGGAAGTATAGCATGGAGGTAGAAAAGTTTCTAAGAACCCCAATACCACCAAAAAAAAAAAAAAAAAAGAATATTCTCTTTTCAGCATTTCAATTGACTTAGTTGGGTGGTACCAGCAGAAATCTCATCTTGAGGAAAAGTGTCACCTATTGATGACATGAAGTACCCTTGACCTTGACCTCAAGGCTCTGGAAGATAGAGCTTGGGGATGACCTCAGGCTCAGAATGCATTGGTAATAGTTTCTCTCTCTCTCTCTCTCTCTCTCTCTCTCTCTCTCTCTCTCTCTCTCTCTCTCTCTCTCACACACACACACACACACACACACACACACACACACACTGCCAAATTGAATTCCCAAGCCCAAACATTCCTTCAACACAACATTTAGAAGCAGAATTTTCAGATCCTGGTAAAAGGGAACAATTAGTTTAAGCAAATGTCAGCACCAGGGTAGTGAGTATCTATACAGTGAGATGGGAAGTTAGGAAGGGTGAGATATTGGACTTTTCCCTTCATGGGGGAGAGAGATCTAAAATGAGAGATTCTATCCAGGCACGGTGATACCTATCTATAATCCCAGTACTTGGAAGGCTGGGAAAGGAAGGTCACAGGTTTGAGGCCAACCTCAGCAACTTAGTGAACATGTTTCAAAACAAACAAAAAACAATTTTTTTTAAAGGACTGGGGATATAGTTCATAAAATAAAACATATTAAAAGAAAATAAAATGGGAAATTCTCAGAATTTAACAGAAAGACCTGCCTGTAGAGATATCTGTAACCAGGGGAGGATTTCTGGAATGATCTCTATTCTCTCAAAGATCTAGCTAAGTTGGTAGTATCAATCTCCTGGGAGTAAAATGTGGGTTAGCCCATGGGTTGCTCCTAGGTGTGAGGGAGGAAGTCCCCCCGAGGCCACATTCTCCAGCATCCTCTGTCTTCCTCCAGTCCTCAGGGCCTTGCGTCCCCCTTGTGCACCATGACCTACACCCACTCCGCTGGCCCCTCTCTGTCTGGGGACCAAATATTCACTCCCCAGTGGGCTCACTCAAGATGATGACATGACTAATGGCTGTAGCAAGCCCAGAATTCATCTCTGTGGCCCCCAAGATTCCTCTTTCAATCCACATTCTCACTGCTAGGACCCAAAATACCTGAAAACCACAACTTAGAGGAAGGAAGGTTTATTTGCTTACAGTTCTGGAGATCTCAGTCCATGTTGGGCCAGGTCACATCTCTGGATCTCAGGACTTTGTGGCAGAAAGCAGAGAGAGAGATAGAGGAGCTCTTGAGCACACTAGGGCAAGGGGTGAGGGATATATACCTAAGGCTACACTTCCAGTGACCGACTATCTCTTCCAGCCACACCCTACCTAGCAACTTACCACCCAATAGCCCCATTAACTCATCAATGAATTTAGCCACTGATGAGATTAGAATCATTGTGATTCAAGTTCATTACCTCTGAACATTTTTTACAGTACATGAGCTCTTCCAGGGAACATTCTACATTTATTTTTATTTTTTTATTTTTGGTGGTACTGGGTATGGAACCCAGGGGCTCTCTACCTCTGGGCTACACTCCCAGATCTATTTTATATTTTTTTTGGAAACAGGGTCTTTTAAGCCAGCTGAGGCTGGCTTCGAACCTGCGCGATCCTCCTGTCTCAGCCTCCCAAGCCCGGGGATTACAAGTGTGCGCCACCACGCCTGGCAAACATTCTACATTTAAATCATAATAGTTTATTTGCCTTGAGGCAAAGCAGAGTCCCTAAGTCCTCCAGTAGTCTGCTGGGTGAAACTCTAAGTAAGGAAACTGGCTTCACACAGATAAGTATATCCAGTTAAACTGCCCCACCCATTCTCACACACACCCAGCCCACCTTTCCAAGCTCACACATGTTTGTGCACATTTACCAGGTGGGACACCTAGAAACAGTAACCTGCCCTCATTCCACATTTTATTTATTTATTTTGTTTTGGCCTTGGGGATTGAACCCAGGAGCACTCTACCTCTGAGCTACACTCCCAGCCTTTTTCCTTTTCTGGTTTGAAATAGGGTCTCACTAGGCTGCCGAGAGTCACACACTCAGCAAGGCTGTCCTTGAACCTATAATCTTCCTGGCTCAAGCTCCCTACTGGGATTACAGATGTGCAGCACCAAGCCTGGCTGATAATGATTTCATCTTTTAAAACTGTTGAAACTAGCCAGGCATGGTGAAGCATGCCTGTAATCCCAGTACTTGGGAGGCTAAGAAAGGAGGATCTCAGGCTCAAGGCCAGCCTCAACAATTTAGCAAGGCCCTTAGAAACTTAATGAGACCCTAGCCAGCTAAGTGCCCCTCACCTCCACCAGGCGCCAGGAGAGAAGCAGCTTGCCTCTGAGTTGAATGCCCTCACAGACATCCAGGACCCGGCTCTGGCCCTGCTCCCTGGCAGGTATTGGTTGTGCAAGAGGAAGGGAGGTTGAGCACGCACATTTCTCCGGCTGAGTGATGCAAGGCTGGTGCCGTGCAGAACAGAGCTGGCGGTGTCTCTGGAGGACAGACCCTGGCACCATGTTCAGAATCGGCAGAACACTGCGGACTTGTTTGCTCAGCCAACCCCATCAGTTCTGTTTCCCCAAACCCAGTGGGTTTTCCTAGCTTGGACTGGGGCTAGAAAGGGCACCTGAGGATGTTGAGAGGCACCCAGGGGACCGACCCGCATGACTGTCACAGCTTCCTCACACCCAGTAAGACTCTTCCCATGAAAACACTTGCCCCCTCCCAAACCATAAAAAAGGGAATGAAGAACATTGTTGTTTGGCCAACACACTGACTAAGAGAAACCTGGGAGGCAGCTGGAGGGCCGCTACCCATTCCACAGGAGCCTTGCCTCCAAACACAAATATTAACCTTGGCAATCCAGCCATCTCCTGCTTCAGGACTTAGATGGTGCTTTCTGGGGTCATGTTTAAATTGGGGGAGAAAGACATGAGGAAAATAAAATACTAAGTCCCTGGGACAAAGTGAGCTTTTGATTTCTAGATAATATTTGACTAGTACTAGTGTTTAAAACCTACCCTAGTTAAAACTACTTTTATATGAACTGCTAGGGCTGGAGGGATTAGGTAGATAAACCGCAAAAGCTCTTCCTCACGGGGTCCTTAAGCTGGAAATACAAAATTTAAATTTAACACATCTTGGTAAAGATGGCAAGAGCACTCAGGTGACCACTAAACCTCAACCTCAGAACTGGGGGGCTCAGGAACCAGCTTCGCAGGGCCTGGAGATTTTCTTCCTCAGAGCCTTCTGGAGCTGGGCCTGCAGCCAGGTGCCTGCACCCAACAGCATTAACAAGACAAGATCCAGAAGGGGGCAGGGCCTGTGTACACAGTGCTGTGCCAGTGGCAGTGCATGTACAGTGAGCCAGGAGCCAGCGCATCCAGGATGGAAGAGGACCGTGTGTCTGGGGACCTCAAAGATGTCAGCTGCCGGGGGCAGCAAAAATCACCAGGACCTTGGAAAGTGGGTGCCTTGGACGTCAGCAGTCAACTGGGTCTCGGAAAAGCCTGAAGTCTTGTGATTTCTGCTAGAGTTATCTCAGGTCACCAAGCTACATATTTGGGGCCTCTCTCCAGAAGGGCATTTCAACACACAATTGAACCGATAATCCTACTTCCAGTAATTTGCCATTAGGAACAATCAGAGCTACCCTTGAAGACTATCTCTCTCCTCCTCCTTTTCCTCCTCCTCTTCTTCCTCCTCCTCCTCCTCCCCTTCCTCCTTCTCTTTCTCCTCCTCCTTCTATGTGTACTAAGGATTGAGCTTAAAGCATTCTTTTTTTGAGCTACATCCCCAGTTCTTTTTATTTTGAAAGAGGACCTTGCTAAGTTGCTGAAGGTCTTACTAAATTACTGAGCCTGACCCTGAACTTTCAACTCTCTTGTCTCAGCCTCCCAAGTACTGGGATTGCAGGTATGGACCACCATATCTGACTGTCTTAAATAATGTAATGTGAACAGTAAGTGTAGACATGGCAACTAAAAAAGGGCTAAATATGTGTAATGAAATACTGAAAAGATCATAAAACACTGTGTAGAGTAAGATATGTGTATGAGCGGTTACTGGCATATACATGAAGTACGTATGTATACTTATGTATTCATGGAAAAGACCTCTGTATGGGGAAGCCCTCTGTCCCCCATATCCTTGCCTTGACTTATGAATCAGGATCTTCTTGGTTCTCTGAGAGATGCTGAAGAAGTGCCCACCCATGAAGCTGGCCCTCCAGCCTAGACAGAGTGACCTATCTTAATTGGTCACACTGGCATACAAGCAGATGGGACTCATTCTGCTCCAGTACCAAAAACATAATCTCCTCCTTCTTGGCCTCTGAGTCCAGTTCCCCTAAGGCTATCGCCTTTTTCCTGCCAAAGACAGGTCCAACCATGTCTCCCCTTTCTGTTTCCAGATTCTCAGATTGCCTGGGGTGAGTGAAACCAGCCAGGTTCACCCTGTGCCCCAGTTACCTCAATGTAAGTGATTAACAAAGCTGATAAATTATAAGCTATTTGTCTCAATACCTGGCATTTATAAGTATCATCTAGGTTCCTAGAGGGGAAAAGGAGTGGTAAAATTTAATCAAGAAACCCTTTCTGAACCAGAAAGAGTTCTTTGCCCCGACCTCAAGAAACATTTGGCAATGACTGAAGTCATTTTTGATCATCACAACAGGAGTGGGGAGTGTGGTGGGAGTTGTTAACGGCATTTAGTAGGTAGGGGACAAAAACGCTGTTAAATATATACCATTGAATACAAGAGTAGAAGAGTAACCCACCACAGCAAAGAATTGTCCAGCACAAAATGTTGGAGTAAGGGCAGCACTGAGAAGGCCAAGCTTTAAAGAATATATATATATATATACATTAACAGCAAATTGTCTTCTATTTTTTATATTTCTATTTTTTCTACAATATATGTATGTTTCTTTCTTTGTAAGGAAAACAATAAAGGTTGCTTTTTTATTTTTATTTTTTATTTTTGGCGGTACTGGGGTTGGAACCCAGGGACCTTCTACCTCCGGGCTACACTCCCAGACCTATTTTATATTTTATTTGGAAACAGGGTCTCTTAAGCCAGCGGAGGCTGGCTTCGAACCTGCGCGATCCTCCTGTCTCAGCCTCCCAAGCGCGGGGATTACAAGCCTGTGCCACCAAAGGTTGCTTTTCATTATAAGATAAAATAGTTATAGCGTGTTAAAACTTAGAATGTGGCCAAGTGTTGATATTTATCAATGAAAAAAATAATAATAAACCTGGTTTCTACTGCCAGCTGCCAGCTCTTTTTAGAAGTCTCCTCAGAATGGAAATAGTGACAGAGAGACAAAGATATCAGATTTGGTGGAGTCCATTCATATATAGGCATTACTAGGAAAGAAACTCGGCAAGAAAACCCTCCCCGAGCGTGTAGTAGATTTCATATTGGTATATATTTTTTTCCGCTCACTCAGATGTTGTGAATTTTTAGCTCCTGACACCACTGTGGGGAGGTGTCAGGGAGCATGCCAGGGATCACCTAGTTCTGACTCCATAAGTTTATTATGGCTGGCCAGTCCTAATTAAAAGACTGCCTTGTCTTGTCTTTAAGACTTCCAGACATGGCGCCTGAGCTTTATTTTTGGCTCTGAGCACCTGTGCTGCTTCCTGTTTGTTGCCAGATGAACGGCGCCGGTGTGCGGGCTAAGGCAGTCCTGGGGGAGCACTTCCTTCACCTTCCTTCCTATTTCCTAGAGCAGTTTGGACCCACAGCAGATCAAGTGCATCGTCTAAGAGCCAGCGTGTCTGGTGTGCAGAGCACCCATGTCCTGCCGCCTCCCGCAGGTTGGTATTTTTGACAGTCCTCAATTAAAGCAGCACAGTTAACTTTAGCCTGTCATTTGTGTGGGTTAAGTTGTTTGAAAGTCTTTGAGGTCTCTGCCAGTGGTGGGAGGACCATTTTCCGATAAACAAATGATGGAACCTGTATGTCTGGAAGCCTCTCTGTGGTTTGGTTCCTGGGGCCTTTTCAGGGGCAGAAACGTCAGCCCCTCCCTACTTGGCTCCCTGAGCTCTCCTGGGTGGGACTGATGCTCTCTGTTCCATTATCTGAAGGCCCTGAGCAGGCCTCTGAACGACCAGGGTTCCAGTTTTACTTTATCATGATAAGTGCTAGAAAGGTACAGCATTTGCACCCCAGCGATGACATGGAATAGCTTTTATTGAAGGGTTGAATTGATTTTGATTTCAGAATGGTATAGTTCATCAGGATGGAGTCACTAAAACTATCCCACCATAGAGCATTTCATTAGGAGATGATTTATAACTATTTACAAAACCCTCACGACTGGGGGCATGGGAGGGAAAGCACGCAGAGTTACAAAGAGCTTAAATCAGATAGAAGTGAAAAAAGAAAGAAACCCAGTATACAGCGTTGTCTAACATGACTGGAAACTTTTATCTGATCTCTCATGAGATTGTTCCTAAAGCCATGATATTAGAAAGTTCTGCCCATCCATGTATAATATGGCGGTCTCTGTAGAAATTTGCAAGAAATCAATAAACAAAACACCTCTAAAAACCAATAAATGAATTTACCAAGACACAGGAAAGAGGGTCAACATAAAAGCAATCAGTCATATTTTTATACACTAGTAATCCAATCATCAACTGGAAATTAATTTATTAAAATTTATAAGAGCTCCAAAATGATACAATTACACATAAATCTTAAAATATATGAGGAATATATGATAAAGTAACAAAATACTAATGAAGGAAACACTTTGACCCTGACTAATGAATATATGTCAGAATACCAATGCCAATATCAATATCAAACATGGGGAAGTGAGGGAGTGGGGAAGAAGCCAGGGGAAAGCCTGCCAAGTGTGCATGTATGTCATCATCATTATGAACCAAGTTATGATGTGAGACTGGAACACACCAATTAAAGTATAAAACAAAACAGCTGATAAACTGAGTGCAGTGGTGCACAGTTTAATCCCAGTACTTGGGAGGCTGAGACAGGTGGATCACAAGTTCAGGATCAGTGTGCAGTGCCTTAGTGAGACCCTGTTTCAAAATAAAAAGGGGTGGGGTATAGCTCAGTGGTTGTATGCCTCTGGCTTACATCCTCAGTATCCCCCCCACACACACAGATACAGCAGCTAACAGTTTGCAGAAAACATAATGTGAGGTTTGTCCCTCGGCTTGCATAAACCTGTCCAAGGAAGCATCACTGAATTTTAAGATGTCACATGTTTCTGAAATTGGATTTGATTTGACTCTTTGAAAGACACATTTTTTTTTTAATCTCCCTTGTCTGTGAGGAAGGAATGGAAGAATGGAAACTACTTATAAAACCATTTTGTAAGCTGGGCGTGGTGGCGCATGCTTGTAATCCCCGCGCTTGGGAGGCAGAGACAGGAGGATCGCGCAGGTTCGAAGCCAGTCGTGCTGGCTTAAGAGACCCTGTTTCCAAATAAAAAATGTATAAAAATAGGTCTGGGAGTGTAGCCTAGAGGTAGAAGGGTTTCCAGGAACCCCAGTACCACCACCACCAAAAAAAAAAAAAAAAAAAAACCATTTTGTAAGCTGACTCGTATCCACAGTAACACATGCCAAGGGCTCATTGCTCTCCTGAGACTCCAAATCGCATCAGGTATGCTGCCTGGATTCTCAAGGGTCCATGTGGTAGCCCTGAACCACTGAAATACATGTCTCTCTTTGGATTCTGAAGAAAAAATAAACACTCTCCCAATAAAATTGATTGAAGAGAAACTATTACATTCACAAGACAAGAACAGAGTATTAATGAGAAACAGTGGATCAGGTGGCACAAACTCTTATGAATTTTAAAAAGGATGAGTGAAAACTTAGTTTTTTATTTTTTATTTTATTTTATTTTATTGCGGGTTTGGGGATGGAACCCAGGGGCATTCGACCTCTGAGCTATACCCCCTGCCCTATTTTTTATTTTATTTTGAAACCAGGTCTCACTGAGTTGCAGAGGGTCTCACTAAGTAGCTGAGGCTGTCCGCGAACTGTGATCCTCAGGTCTCAGCCTCCCGAATGCTGGGATTACAAGCATGCGCCACCACGCCCGGCGAAAACTTAGTTTTTAAATCAGTAGACATTTTGAAAAATAAAATAAATGAAACCTCTCAAAGTAGAACAAATAGATTAAGATTTTCCTTGAAAGAGTGATGAAAGTCTGAGAGAAACAGTCTAGAATATTTCAGACCCAAATAATAGTTATTGCAGGGGCCAGACATGGTGGTGCATGCCTATAATTCTAGTACCTGGGAGGTTAAGACAGGAGGATCACAGGTTCGAAGACAGTATCAGCAATTTAGTGAGGCTTTCAGCAACCTAGTGAGATGTTTCCAAATAAGAAGTAAAATCGGTCTCAGGGTGTAGTTCAGAGGTAGAATGCCTATGGGATCAATTCCCAGCACCACACACACACACACACACACACACACACACACACACACACACACAATAAGTTATAGCAGAGAATTACCAAAGAGAAAGGAGAAGAAAGCAAGTGGGGACTAAACAGGTTGGCTGAGTGACTAGCATTCGTTGAAATAAAGAGCTTATAAAAACTGCCCCAGTGGGGCATGGTGGCACATGCTTGTAATCCTAGCATTCCAGAGGCTGAGACAGGAGGATCACGGTTTGTTAATAGTCTCAGCTATTACTTAGTGAGGCCCTTTGCAACTCAGTGAGACCCTGTTTCAAAATAAAGAATAAAAAATAAATAGGGCTAGGAGGGTATAACTCAGAGGTAGACTGCCCCTGGGTTCCATCTCCAGTACTCCCCCCCCCCAAAAAAAAATGGCCCAAGGAAGAGAGAAACATCCCAGGATTGGAAATAAAATATGCGATTGAACTCATCATAGCAATGTGCTAAGAAACAATGAAGTACTTGAATTTCAACCCGAAATCTCTATATAACCAAATTATAAATAATTCTGAGAGGGAAAATGATGAAGATATTTTCATTCCTTAAACTAAATATAATTCCCTCCCATGTGTTCATCCTTAGGAAACCACTGGAGTTCATAATCATACAACAGGAGGGAAGAAGCTGAGGCAGAAGAAAACATGAAAATCCAGAAAGGGAAGTCACAAGGTAATGGTAAGAAAAAGTGCAGATGCCAGCTGCATCCAAAAGACAAAGACGGAGGCGAGATGGAGGGCAGAGGGTGGAGCAGGGCGGCCTGCAGAGAAGAGAAGATGAACAAACAATTCATCTGGCTTGTTTGGGTTTGGGGGAGAGCTATGATGAGCAGTAGCAAATCTGATGGCCACAGAAAACTGCAAGTGAAAAAAAAATCAGACATTGTACAGGAAATAAAACCACAGTTCCCTATTCGGTTCTGGTGTAAACCATGTTTTTCCAATCATAATATGAGCAGTTATAATTGATTTAGATGAAAATCATGGTGTAGTTATATTAGAATAGGGAGAAAGAGAAAGGGAGGAGCCATATAAAGATATTATGTTCTTATTTAACACAGCAAGAAGTCAACGTACAGGGTTTGTGGTTGGAGACAACAGACCTTGTATGCAGAAATCCAAAAAAGCATAAGTGCATGGTGGTAAATATCAGAAGAAAAGGTTGAAAGAGATGAAAGGGAGTCCAGGGTATGAGGGCTTGTGGGTAGGAAGGAATAAGACCACTGCTACTTTCAGGCATTTACTGAGTTTTAAAATCATGGACATATATTTTATGAAGAAAAGAAACTTTTAAACAGGGAGAGAGAAATTATGGTTTCTGGGCTACAGATATGAAAGCAAAGATTTAGTTTTCCAGGGGAGCCATAAATTGTGGCACAACCATCGTTCTAAAGGCTCTCTTCTGCTCGCACTACCCCAGACCATAAGACGATATTACGAAAGGGAAGAGGAGAGCCATGCCCAAGCTCCACCCTCCCTTTTGGGAAATTCTTGGCTCAGCTCACAATACTGAGTCTTTGTTCCACAGGGTTTTCAAGGTTGTATCCTTTTGGAGGTGAGATGTTTATTTTCCATGGCTAGAATGTTTCCTATGTCCCTACCCATCACACATACTGCTCTCAGGAATGGCACAAGCCTCAGCGTGCTTTCTTCAACACTGGTGTGCCAACCCTTTGCTGCCAATTATGTGTAACATGACGGTGACAGTGGCTTTGGAATGCTTTATGGACTGCCTCTGTCTTCCATTTCAGCCCAGTGAACGGTGATGCAGTTGAGGATCTGATTGGTGTGAAAGTGACAATTTAGCTGCACATAACTTCCTCTGTGTAACTCATTCTGCTCCCCTTTTCCCAAGCCCCCAGTTTTATTTATCTTTTCAAGATATCTCCCAAGCCCAAAGAATCCTCTGGATATCTCGCTATTTCTCACATTGACAGCAAAATAACCATGTTGATCCCATGTTCAACTTGCTTGTAATTCAGCCTTTGCTACTTCCTAGTGGTGAGAGCTCATTAGAGCCATTGGCTATTATGCTAGCATATTGATGGCAGTTCCTTCTTCATTCCCACTGGAACTTGGGACTGGAAAGCTAAAATTTTGTGTAGCACAGCAGTCTTAATTAAAATAATAATAATGATGATGATAATAATAATAGCAATAATAAAGTCAGAGAAAGGATAAGAAGACAGAACATCGCAATTTCCTATCTTTATCCAGGTTATGCTGTCGAGATGTTACCATTTTATGTAGAAGGTTGTATGCCTTAGCCTCAAGAGATAAGGAGCAGCAGTTGACATTCCAGTCCTATCTGTGATGGTCTCAGGTTTAAAAATTAACAACATGAGCAATTTTTGTAAAGACAGTCCCTCCATTCAGCATGTAGAGGGCAGAGAAGCAGTCTGCATTAGGGAACTGGGTTCTTGGAGTGAACTGTTGCTTACAACTTCATAACTCAACTATCAGAAGCAAGCCCACATCAGCAATAGGAACTCTTAAACACTGTTGGGAAGATTTAAAATTAATACAGCTACTCTGTGTATGGAGATTCCTTAGAAAACTGGGAATGGATCCATATGACCCAGCTGTACTATTCCTGAGTATCTTTCCAAAGGGACTAAAATCTTAATATTATAGTAATCATGCATATCCATGCTTACAGCAGCACATTTCACAATAGTCAAATTATGGAACCAACCTAGGTGTCATCAAAAGATGAAGGAATTACAAAATTACAGGTTATACGCACAATGGAATTCTACTCTGCAGTCAAGAAGAACAAAATTGTGTCGTTTGCAGGAAAATGGTTGGACCTGGAGAGCAATCTGTTAAGTGAGATTAGCCAGTCACAGAGAGTGAAGGGTCCTATGTCTCCTCTCATATGTGGAAGCTAGGGAGTAATCAGGAAACAAGATGGACTTTGGGTAACAGAAAAGAAAGTCCAGTGGAGAGAAGAAGGTGGTCTAGGGGATTGTGGGAGGGAGAGGTAGAATGAAGGAAGGAATCGCTTCCATTGACATTGTGTCTATAAGTAAGAATACCAGTGCCAATCTCAATATCCTGTATGGGGAAGAGGGGAGCGGGGAGGGAGCTGGCGGAAGCTCACTAAGTGCTGTGTGCATGGAGGTCACTGCCACTGTGAACTACATTATAATGTGAGATTATAATGCACCAATAAAGTATAAATAAAATAAAATAGAAAAAAAAGAACTAAGCCCACATCGACAAAAATTTATTGTTTGGCCAGAAAATTCCTTCCCAGTAAATAACTTCAATGTTGTCTCAGGAGCTTCCTGAACATTTCTGCTTTCAAACAATAGACTTCTTCACCAATCCCCTTTCTCAGGTCACCAGGTAGCTCCCTGGTGCAGACCTTCCTGCTTATCAAAGCACGAGTTTCTCGTCTTTCTGTGTCCTTCAGCCCCAAACTATTAAATCATGAACTTTGCCCACTTTGCAACCTTTACATTGAAAGGCCTACTATAATCCACTAGAGACTAGATCCAAAACTCTATATATTTTCTTTTTACCTCTTTCTTTTAATATATACTATGAATCTGTCAAAGTGGTGTTATCCCTTATGGCAATAAATATTAAACCCAGCATGGACTGATCAGAGAAGTACTGCCCTGGCCTTTTGGGAGAGCTGGCAAGTGACCAACACATATACGTTTCCCTCTTATTTGTGGAATCACAACATAGTAAATGAAAAATTTTAGAAAGAAATGGTTCATGAATGTTAAATAACCTTTATTATACTGCATACTGTTAAATTATTCTATTTTGTTATTGTTTATTATTGCTTCTCTCTCTCTCCCTCTCTTGTTTTGTGATACTGGGGGTTGAACCCAGGGTCATTCTACCTTCGAGCTATACCTTTAGCCCTTTCTATTTTTTTTTAATTTTGAAAAAGGGTCTTGCTAGGTTTCTAAGGTTGTTCTCAAACCTGTAATCCTCATTCTCCCAAGTACAAGGATCACAGGCATGTGTCACATGCCTGGCTTATTACTAACCTCTTATGGTATCTAATTTATAAATTCAATTTTATTGTGGCTATACATGTACAGAAAATAACATAGTACTCGATAGGTTTTGGTGCTGTTTGCCATTGGAGCATCCATGGGGGAGTACTCTACAGATGCATGAAAGGTGCTGTGAAGTGGCCCTGAGGAGCTTGCTGACTTAGGAAGGAGCCTTTAATGTGGTCTTGGAAGATGGCAGTAGGCAGGTCATTTAATGACTAGCAAATTACATATAGGTTGCTTCAATGGAAATACCGAGTTGGTCCATGTCAGGGGTCAGATATACAGACCTGAAATCCTGGGTCTCTGGGCTTCGGTTTAACTCTCAGAGACCCTGGGCAGGAATCAAAGAGCAGGCTTTTGCAGGTCAGGTGTACCTGTGCCATCTTTCCAGCTCAGATTATTTCAGGCCACAAAAGATGCCAGGGAATCTGGTGAAACCACATTAACTCTGCCCCTCTTCCACTGGCCAGGATATTGTGGGTCTCCATCCCTTCTCCAAGGAAATGTCTCCCTTCCCCAGTCTCAATGCACTCCTCAGCTCAGTGAAGGGGAGGCAACATGGCTGTGCCCTTCACAGCCTCCCAGACCTGCATTTCATTTCAATTTACCATGCAAAAATTTCTTATTTAAATGAAAACAAGATGCTATCTTTCTTACTACTAAAACAAAAGTAATACATCAATATACTAGAAAAAAATTTAAATACAGAGAGGAAAATAAAGTTCCTCTAAAATCCCATCACTGAGAAATAATCATAGCAGATAACATTTAAACTGATTTTTTTCTCCTATCTTTTTTAGTGTATGTATATTTGATGGAAAAAAAAACATTTCAAATCTTATCTGGGAGTGAGATGTTGTTGCGAGTTATTATATACAAATGTTTTCATAGGAAGAAATTGTCATTCCTGATGAATTACATAAGCAATTTTCTGATGGATTCTTATGTGATGGAGACCACATGTAAGAAGCCAGTTACTGCCGGGCGTGGTGGCGCACGCTTGTAATCCCCGCTCTTGGGAGGCAGAGACAGGAGGATCGCGCAGGTTCGAAGCCAGCCGCGTGCGCTGGCTTAGGAGACCCTGTTTCCAAATAAAAATGTAAAAATAGGTCTGGGAGTGTAGCCCGGAGGTAGAAGGGCTTCCAGGAACCCCAGTACCACCACCAAAAAAAAAAAAAAAAGAAGCCAGTTACTCATTCTCTCAGTTGATTTTCTGATGTCAGCAAAGATTCTAAAGATGTGTGTGTGTGTGTGTGTGTGTGTGTGTGTGTGTGTGTGTGTGTGTGTGTGAGAGAGAGAGAGAGAGAGAGAGAGAGAGAGAGAGAGAGAGAGAGAGTGTGTCTCTGGGGATTGAACCGAGGACACTCTACCTCCTAGCTACACCCCCAGCCCTTTTTATTTTTTCGTTTTGAAACAGGGTCTTGCTAGATCACTGTGAGTCTGACTACTTGCTGAGGCTACAATCTTCTCATCTCAGCCTCCCAAGTACTGGGATTACAGGCATACACCACTAATGCCCAGCTAATTCTAAAAGTCTTTTACTGTTTTTTTCTACTTTATTTTTATCAAGTCTAACAATGACTACCTAACCATTTTCTTTCCCCATACAATGTCTCCACTAAGAGTAAATCCTTGGATTAGACTCCTATTGTTTCCCTCTAGCAAAATTGTTATAAAACTTTGACATGTCCTGGTAACCAAACTGTATAAAAGGTTTTTTGTTAATTGTGATAAATAGGATCTTACTGTTTTATAATAAGGATACACTTTCAAAGCCAATTATGTAGTCCTTAGATTCTCTGCCTCAAAAATCTGGATGTCATTTAAATGGGAGGTAGTTCTCATGGATTCTGCTTTGAGACATCTCAGGAAACATTTACTGGAAATGTTGTAGGAAGGACATACCCTGAGAACCAGCATGCTGCCATGCTGTACTTTTATCCCATAAAAAGTACAATACTGCTTAGGCAATACATTTAGCACTAATGACTAGTGAGTCCCAGAGGCAGGGTGGCCAAATTGGTAGAATGACCACAGCTAAAACCTCTTAGTATGTGCCAAAGCACTTGACACACATCAACTGATTTCATCTCGCAACCACCCTTTGAAGTGGGAGCTATCATTCTCCCTGCTTTTCCAATGCAGAAACAGAGGTACAGAAAGATTATAGTATCTTTCTAATGGTCAAACAGAATGAGGCAGTGTTCTGAACTCTCTACTGTTTCCTCTCAGCAGCACAGAGAAGGTCTGTGTGTTTGCTCTTCTGCACTCTTCCTCTCCAGCTGTGGCCCTGGGGTATGCCATCTGTGCCTTCATTCCATGTGCATCTGCTGCATACCAATGGAGAAGATCATTTCCAAATAAGCTGCCATTGACTCTGTCCTACTCTGTGGGCACATGTCACTTCTGCTTCTCCTCTCTTTGAAGAGCAGAAGTCTTGTCAGTGTTTTGACCAGTACAATGTAGCAGAAGCAAAATTATGAGACTTCTGAGCCCAAGTCCTAAGAGGACTGAAAGTTTCTGTTTTCTTCCTCTTGAACATTTCTTCTTGAAACCAGGTTGCCTGAGTGGAAGAAGCACAAGCAGCAACCTGAAGAAGCCTGTGGGACAACATCCTGAGGCCACAAGCCAGCAGCCAGCATCTATGTGAACAAGGCCATTTCACATCTTCCTGTTATCACATTGTCCCAGCCATCACCACATAAAACAGAGGACCAAATGATGAAGTCACAGAACCAAGAACAACAATATAAAGTTCATGCAGCTATAAACTTTGGTCCGTTAGTTATGCAGCAATTGATAACCAAGACAGCTTCCTAAATGCATATGGCACCACCTTACCTCAAAAACATGGATGTTCAGGCCTCTCTCCCTGGCCTTTCAGGAAGCAGATGACAGAAAGTCCTAAGTAGTATTGGTACCAAGAAGGTAAGGAAACTTTAGTTCAGTGTTTGGATATATTTATTAAATTACACTCAAGGAATACTAGGGAAACATATTTTAGCATTTTACTTCTCACTTCTCTGGGCCACAAGCCATACATATACTTAGAAGCAGAAGCTATGTATTATTATTATTATTATTATTATTATTATTATTATTATCAATGTTGAAAACAAGAACTTAAGACCTCTGACCATGAGCCTAATTTAACTTATGGAGAAGCTATCTAGAAACAGATGAATGGCTTTGCAGAAATATTTAGCTCATTGTAGATCCATTAAAGGAGGTCTTGGCTATTGGTCTGCTTTTAAATCATTGTAAATCATTACTTCCTCACCAGACTGAATTTCTTGTATTGAATTTTTGTTGTTGTTGTTGTCATTGCTGTTGCCAGGAAAAGGTAGCTTGTAATGAACTCTAGGCCAAACATCTGTTCAAAAATGTGGAATTTGGTGCTTGGAGATTCATTATTTCAAAGTCCTCTACATAGATTTCTTCAAGTGTCTCTCTGTTATCCCCCTTGCAATCCTCCTGTTGCAGCCTTTTAATTACTGGGATTATAGGCCTTCACTACCATCCCTGATATTTTAAATTCATGTAAGAATATAAGAAACTGACAAACTATTTTCCAGTGTTATATCCTTTTCATTTTTACTATGACTACTTCTTACCATGAGTTTGAAGGACATCAGACAAAAGGGAGTTTAATAATGAGAAGCATAAATTTGCTGTTTTCCCTCTCTGGTTCTCTTCTTATTTGCAACACATTTATCTTCCTGTTTCATTGCTGTGAAAGACGGTGCCAAAGGAGACAAAGTAGTTACCTGATCCTGAAGATGAAGGGCGCAGAGTATCCTAATGGATTTGTGGCCTAACTAGGGATCTTTGCTAGTACTTCTCTTATAGACAACTGAGATCTAGAATGCACAAACAGCTTAGAAACTTAAGGCTAACAAATAACCCAATTGAAAATGGGCAATTGAGCAAGACACTTCTCAAATGAAGAACTACAAACGACCAATAAATATATGAAAAAATGTTCAACATCATTAGAAATCAAAGAAGCTGGGCGTGGTGGCACATGCTTGTAATCCCGGCATTTGGGAGGCTGAGACCGGAGGATCGCGGCTCGTGGACAGCCTCAGCTACTTAGTGAGGCCCTCTGCAACTTAGTGACATCCTGTTTCAAGATAAAGAATAAATAATAGGGCAGGGGGTGTAGCATGGAGGTCGAATGCCTCTGGGTTACATCCCCATACTCGCAAAAAAAAAAAAAAAAAAAAAAGAAAAGAAAAGAAAAAAGAAATCAGGGAAATATAAATAAAAAACTACACTGAGATTCCATCTAACTCCACTTGGCATGAAAATAATAAAACAATAATAAATGCTGGTGATAATGTGTAGGAACCCTTATACACTGTTGGTAGAACTGCAATCTAATACAACATCGATAGAAATAATTGTAGAGGTTTCTCAGAAGACTGGGAATAGAACAACCATATGACTATATCACTCCTGGGTATCTTTCCAAGTAAACTGAAATCAGAATATTATATCAACATATACATATCCATGTTTTTTGTGGTACTGGGGATTGATCCCAGGGGCATTCTACCTTTGAGCTATATTCCCAGCTCTATTTTTATTTTTTATTTTGAAACAAATTCTCACTAAGTTACTGAGGCTAGCCCTGAACCTTCAGTTCTCCTGTCTCAGCCTCCCAAGTACTGGAATTATAAGTGTGTGCCATCATACCGGGCCATATCCATGTTCAGAGCAGCACAATTCACAATAGCCAAATTATGGAACCAGCCTATCTACCCATCAACAGATGAATGAATTAGGAAACTGTTGTATATATACGTACAATGAAATTTTATTCAGCCATAGAGAACTAAATTATGTCATTTGCAAGAAAATGAATGGATCATGGGAATCTTGTGCTGAGTGAGATTAGCTAGTCTCAGAAAGTGAATAGTTGTGTTTTCTCTTGTATGTGGAAACTAGAGAGAAATTAGGTAATAAAAGAGATTGAAGATAAAGGAGTTGAGACTCCAATGGAGGGAAGGAGAGGACTTAGGGGAGGGAGGAGGGGGATAGAGACATGATGAAGGTAACAGCTGTATTCATATATAAAATAATCAATACCAGTCTTAATGACATGTACCGGGAAGGGAGGCAGTGGAGTGGGATCTGGAGGGACACACACCTAGTGTCTATATTTCAGTATGATGTATAATTACTATGAACCAATTAAAGTATTTTTAATTTTTAATTTTTTTGTGGTCCTGGGGATGGAACCCAGAGGTCTTCTATCTCCAGCCTACAGTCTCAGACCTATTTTATATTTTATTTGGAAACAGGGTATCACTAAGTTGTTGAGAGCCTCACTAGGTAGTTGAGGCTGGCTTCTAACCTGCTCGATCCTCCTGTCTCAGTTTCCCAAGCGCTGGGATTACAAGTATACGCCACCATGCCCTGCTAAAAGTATTTTTTAAAAAAGAAGGTATTAGGAAAGGGGCTGATAGAACAAGACTGCCAAGCCAATAGTTGTGAAGTGGCCCTGAGGAGCTTGCCTCCCCTTCACTGAGCTGAGGAGTGCATTGAGACTGGGGAAGGGAGACATTTCCTTGGAGAAGGGATGGAGACCCACAATATCCTGGCCAGTGGAAGAGGGGCAGAGTTAATGTGGTTTCACCAGTTTCCCTGGCATCTTTTGTGGCCTGAAATAATCTGAGCTGAAAAGATGGCACAGGTACACCTGACCTGCAAAAGCCTGCTCTTTGATTCCTGCCCAGGGTCTCTGAGAGTTAAACCGAAGCCCAGAGACCCAGGATTTCAGGTCTGTATATCTGACCCCTGACATGGACCAACTCGGTATTTCCATTGAAGCAACCTATATGTAATTTGCTAGTCATTAAATGACCTGCCTACTGCCATCTTCCAAGACCACATTAAAGGCTCCTTCCTAAGTCAGCAAGCTCCTCAGGGCCACTTCACAGCACCTTTCATGCATCTGTAGAGTACTCCCCCATGGATGCCCCAATGGCAAACAGCACCAAAACCTATCGAGTACTATGTTATTTTCTGTACATGTATAGCCACAATAAAATTGAATTTATAAATTAGATACCATAAGAGGTTAGTAATAAGCCAGGCATGTGACACATGCCTGTGATCCTTGTACTTGGGAGAATGAGGATTACAGGTTTGAGGACAACCTTAGCAACCTAGCAAGACCCTTTTTTTCAAAATTAAAAAAACATAGAAAGGGAGAGAGAGAAGCAATAATAAACAATAACAAAATAGAATAATTTAACAGTATGCAGTATAATAAAGGTTATTTAACATTCATGAACCATTTCTTTCTAAAATTTTTCATTTACTATGTTGGATCATAGTTGACCACATGTAACTGAAGCAATGGAAAGTAAAACCACAGATTATGGGGGACTAATGTGTTAAATCTTTCTCCCAATTTCCACTTTGGCTATAAACACCAGTGGACTGTTTTTAGGGTTTTTTCCATAAACTAAGTTAAAAATGGTTGGGTACCTAAATATTATCTTAGTGAAAAAATGAAAAGATTGATTTTGAATGATATTTTTCAACCAAATAGATCAATTTAGTTGATTAAATATAATTGATGACAGTAAATTTAATTTAATCAAAACATTCTTGTCTCTTACTTTCATATCATCATTGGCTATAAGTCTTTCCATTTGGCCACCACTTACCAACAACCTATAATTTATTTTAAAATCAAATTTACTTTCAGAATTCCTCTAGTTATTCTGCTGAGATCTCTTACACTAGTCTATTTATTCTTCATTAATTTATTAAATATTTTGTGAGTGCCTCCTTAGTACCAGACATTACTCCAGACATTTTGACATGTGCGGTCTCTAATTTTATGGAACATACATTCTGATAGAAAAAAAACAAAACTTTCCAAATATAGAACAAGAGATCAGGACTTCTGGGAAGATGGTGACCGAGAAAAGCGGGGCTTAAGAGCCCCGCTAACAACCAATCTCCATTACCACAAAATCAGCGCCTTTCATAGCCAGAAAACACCATCACCAGAGAAACAAAAAAATCACCAGCCTCCAGAGAGAAAGCGGACTGAGAACAGAGCTCAGAGCCACAGAGGAGATACACCGGCCTCACGCCCGAGGATGCGGCAGCAGCGCCATACTGCCGGCGGCAGCGGCGAATTCACCGGACGGCTACAGCAAGCCAAGGTGAGCCGCTGCGGAACAGCCAGGCGGGATCTTTCGGCGCAGGGAGCATCTAAAGCTCCCAGTGGCTGAGCTCAGCACACGCTGCAGGGACTCAGAGTGGAACTCAAAACCAAGAAGAAATACGCCAGCCTCACGGCTGAGGGCATAGCAGTGGCGCCATATTGCCACCGGCGGCAGCTGCAACGAATTCACTGAGTCCTGTACAGCTACATCTGCATACTCAAGAACAGTGAGTCAAATTGCGGGCCACAGAGGAGAAATCCCAATACTGCACTCCCTGGGACTTGACCCAGTGGGGGAGTGGCGGTGGCAGAGATATCACACCACAGGAGAACGTGCAACCTGGAACCCCCCCATAGTCTAAAGCAGCCTCTATTGACTCCCTGGGTTGGAGACTCTGTGATACAACCCAGTAAAGGAGTAGTGGGGTCAGAGATACTACAGACTCGAGATCCAGAGCACCTTAAGTGAAGTCATAGTGACTCAAGGGAAGAACCCAGAGAAGGCACAAACTTCCGAAATCATGGGAAAGAGGAATAACAATGGAGCAATGAATGCCCACAACCCCACAACATCAGAACCCGATAAAACAGAAAATCCGAGATTTCTAGAAGATCAAATCAGGAAAATAACTGTAGAAATAATAGAGGTGCTTCGAAAGGAATTCAGAGAGAGCCAAAAAGAGATAAAGGATGCAATCAATTCAAAGCATGAACAACCGATTAGACCACATGGAGAACAGAATCTCGCTCTTAGAAGATGATCATTCCAAAAATGAACGCATAGTTTTTTTTTTTTTTTTTTTGGTGGTGGTATTGGGGTTCCTTGAAGCCCTTGTACCTCCGGGCTACACTCCCAGACCTATTTTTACATTTTTATTTGGAAACAGGGTCTCCTAAGCCAGCACGCGGGGCTGGCTTCGAACCTGCGCGATCCTCCTGTTTCTGCCTCCCAAGCGCGGGGATTACAAGCGTGAGCCACCACGCCCGGCAGAACGCATAGTTTCTAATCTAGAAAAAAAAAAATATCCAACAGCAGGAATCTGACATTGAAGAAATATGGGCCCATTTTAAGAGAGCTAACCTAAGAATAATTGGAATAGAGGAGGGAAAAGAAAGTGAAACCAAAGGGATCAACAATCTCTTCAAGGAAGTAATAGCAGAAAAATTTCCAAACATAGAGCAAAAGATTGATACACAGGTCCAGGAAACTTATAGAACTCCCTTTAGACAGGATCGGAGAAGAGGATCCCCACGCCACATAATTGTCAAAATGACCAATGTGGAAGTCAAGCAGAGAATCTTAAAGGCAACAAAAACAAAGGGCCAAGTGACATTCAGAGGCAAACCAATTAGAATCACTCCAGACTTCCCAAACCAAGTCATGAGAGCCAGAAGGGCTTGGAGTAACATATTCCCAATTTTGAAAGAAAACAACTTCCAGCCAAAAATTTTCTACCCAGCAAAACTTTCTATCAAATTAGATGGGGAAATAAGAAGCTTCCATGACAAACAGAAACTGAAGGAATTTATGTCTTCAAAACCAGCGCTAGAGAAAATACTCAAAGAGATTAACTACAAAGAAGAAATAGGTAACACACACCAGAACCAGAGAAACAAGATTTTCCATCCAACAGACAACTAAGATTGGTTATCTGTGGAGATTCATTATTTATGTTAGTCTTTTACCTATCTCTAAATTGTATTGTTTGCCTTTATTGTTGTTAATTTTTAGGATTTCTAGTTGGAATATTAATATATCTTCAGATATAGCATTTGGAAATATTTTATCCCATTCTATCATTACCTTTTAACTCTGTTTACATTGTCTTTGGATATACAATATTTTTTTATTTTTTAGGGAGTTTGTTTACCCTTCTGTTGCCTGTGCCATTGAAATCATAACCAAGAAATCACTGCCAATTTCAATGTTGTGAGGTTTTATGACCCAGATTTTCTTCTAAAAGTTTATAGTTTTAAGATTTATATTTAGGTCTTTTACCTATTTTGAGTTAATATTTGTATATGGGATTCGGTAAGGGTCCAATTTTATTCTTTTCCATGTAATTGTTATTTTTCAACAATATTTAGTTAAAAGATTATTATTTCCACCACCAAATGTTTGTGGAAACCTTGTCAAAAATAACTTGACAATATAGGGAAGAATTTAGCTCTAGGCTTTTATTTAACTCCAATGATTTATATATTTGCCTTTAGAACAGTACTACACTGTTTCAATTATTGTAGCTTTATATGGTTTGAAATCAGAAAATATGTATCTTCTAGGTTTGTTCTTTTTCAAGATCGTTTTGGGTATCTAGAGTCCATATTCCATATTAGGATAGATTTTTTTCTGAAAAATAGATATATAAATATATGATAGTTTCATCTAAAAAAAGAGAAAAAAATTCTCTGGTAAGAAATAAATCAAAAAGAAATATTGAAATGTTATCTTAAAAATAACATTCATCAAAAGCTTGGTATCAGACAAATGAAACTGTTATGTGAAATTATCATTTTTAATTTTGGATAAATTGCCATAATACTAGATGTCAACCACTAAGCCAAGCATGGGAAGGAGGAATGGGAAGAGAATGGGGTGGGGATCGGGTGGGGGCTGATTAGGCGATGTGTGCATGTATGTCTATAAAAGTTTGTATCCCACTATGATGTATGAATACAGTGCACCAATAAAAAATAAATAAATAAATAAAAAAGAACAAGAGATCGATACACAGGTATAGGAAATTTATAGAATTCCCTTTGGACAAGATCAGAGAAAAGATTCACCATGTCACATAATAGTCAAGCTGACCAACATAGAAGCCAAGGAGAGAACCTTAAAGGCAACAAAAACAAAAGGCCAAGTGACATTCAGAAGGCAAACCAATTAGAATCACTCCAGACTTTCCAAAGCAAGTCATGAAAGTCAGAAGGGCCTAGAGTAACATATTCCAAACTCTGAAAATAACTTGCAGCCAAAAATTTTCTATGCAGCAAAACTATCTCTCAAATTAGGGAAATAAAAATCTTCCATTACAAACAGAAACTGAAGGAATTTATGTCTTCCAAAACCACTAGAGGAAATACTCAAAGAGATTAAACATAAAGAAGAAATGAGTAATACATGCCATAACCAGAGAAACAAAAATTTCCACCCATCAAACAACTAAGAATAAAAAAACAATACCTCAAACAGAGGTTAAATATCAATATGTTGGGAATTAAAAAACATCTCTCAATAATCACATTGAACATAAATGGCATCAACTCCTCAATAAAAAGACATAAGGTGGTAAAATGGATTAAAAACCAGAATCTATCTATCTGCTGCCTGCAAGAAACACACCTTACAAGTAAAGATAGTCACAAACTAAAGGTAAAGGGCTGGATCAAGGTAATCCATGCCAACAGAACAAGAAGACAAGCAGGAGTAGCAACTATGATATCAGACAAGTTAGACTTCAAACAAACACTTATTAGAAGAGATAAAGCAGGTCATTTTTTTTTTACTGGTTAAAGAAACAATTCAGCAAGGGGAAATAATGATAGTCAACAATTATGCCCCAAATGCAGGTGCAGCTACTTTCATAAAACAAACTCTTTGAAACATTAAGTCACACATAAGTCCCAATACAATAATACTGGGAGACTTCAACACCCCTCTTATACCATTAGACTGATCTTCTAAACAAAAGTTCAGTAAAGATTCCTCAGACCTAAAGAACACCATCAACCAAATGGACTTATTAGACACATATAGGCTATTCCACCCAAATAGAGCAGAGTTCACATTTTTCTCTGCTGCTCAAGGAACTTTCTCCAAAATAGATCACATCCTGGGCCATAAAGTGAGCACTAGCAAATTCAAAAAATTAACATACTTCCCTGTGTCTTCTCAGACCATAATGGGATGAAATTAGAAATCAACTATAAGAAGACCCAGAGAAACCACATAAACATGTGGAGACTGAATGCCACATTGCTGAATAAAGAATGGGTCATAAAAGAAATAAGAAATGAAATTAAGAAATTTCTAGAAACAAGCAAAAATAGAGACACAACATATAAAAACCTCTGGAACACTTTGAATGCAGTATTAGAGGAAATTTTATAGCACTGAGCACCCACATAAGAGGAACAGAAAATCACCTAATAAATAACCTAATGATACTACACCTCAAAGCCCTTGAAAAACAGGAACAGTCTAACCCTAAAGCCAGGGGAAGGCAGGAAATTATTAAAATCAGAGCAGAAATCAATGAAGTAGAGAATTTAAAATAATACAGAAAATCAACAAAAAATTAACAAGATAGATAAACCATTAGCCAGCTTAACCAAAAAAAAAAAAAAAAAAAGAATCAACCCAAATTATGAAGATAGGAGACGAAAAAGGAGATATTACCACCAACAGTGTAGAAATCAAGAGGGTTATCAGAAACTACTTTGAAAATATATACTCCAACAAAATGGAAAATCTGGAAGAAATTGACAACTTTCTAGATAAATACAAGCTTCCTATACTGAGTCAAGAAGATATAGAAAATTTAAACCAACTTAGCCAGGCATGGTGGAACATGCTTGTAATCCCAGCATTTGGGAGGCTGAGACCAAAGGTCTGTGGTTCATGGACAGCCTCAGCTACTTAGTGAAGGCACTCCATAACTTAGTGAGACCGTTTCAAATTAAAGAGTAAAAGCCAGGTGTGGTGGCACACACTTATAATCCCAGCATTTGGGAGGCTGAAACAGGAGGATCCAGGTTCATGGGCAGCCTCAGCTACTTAGTGAGGCCCTTGGCAACTCAGTGAGACCCTGTTTCAAAATAAAGAATAAAAAATAGGGCTGGGGGTGTAGCTCAGAAGTAATGCCCCTGGGTTCCATCCCCAGTACCTCAAAAAAGTAATAATAATAATAATAAAGAATAAAAAATAGGGTAGGGGTCAGGTGTGATGGTGCATGCTTGTAATCCCAGCATTTGGGAGGCTGAGACAGGAGGATTGTGCAGGTTCAAAGCCAGCCAGAACTACTTTACAACTCAGTGAGGCCCTTTACAACTCAGTGAGACCCTTTACAACTTAGTGAGACTCTGTTTCAAAATAAAGAATAAAAAAATATAGGGCTGGGGGTGTTGCTCAGAGGTAGAATTCTCCTGGGTTTCATCCCCAGTACTGAAAAAAGAAAAAGAAAAGAAAAAGAAAAAGGTCAGAGGGTGTAGCTTGGAGGTCGAATGCCCCTGGGTTCCATCCTCAGACCCACACACAAAAAAGAAAAGAATATTTAAGCCAATCAATAGCAATCAAGCTGGGCATGGTGGCACACGCTTGTAATCCCCGGGCTTGGGAGGTAGAGACAGGAGGATAGTGCAGGTTCGAAGCCAGCTGCGCTGGGCTTAAGAGACCCTGTTTAAAAAAAAAAATAGGTCTGGGAGTGTAGCCTGGAGGTAGAAGGGCCTCCAGGAACCCCAGTACTAACACCGCCCCCCCCCAAAAAAAAGCCCAGTCCCCATCAACAGATGAATGGATTGCAAAATTATGGGAAATACACACAATGGAATTCTATTCAGCTATAAAGAAGAACAAAATCACGTTATTCGTAAGAAGATGGAGAGTTCTGGAGAGCATTATGTTAAGTGAGATCAGCCACACACTGAAAGAGAAGGGACATATGTTCCCTCTAATATGCCCAAACTAGGGAGCACAGGGAATACCAGAGGGACTCCAGATAATGGAGGGGAAACCTCAGCAAAGTTTGAATGGAAGGATAAGAGGGGAGGAAGGCTGAACTTGATTAATGAGGGTCCACATCCGAATATGTGTAAAAGTATGAATATGGCATGGTTACCCTGGACAATCATTGGTGGGAGTGGGGGAGGGAAAATGGGGGTGGGGGAGAAGACCCCAAGTACAATTTAGATGTATACCATTTATTTTCAATAAAATATGTATAAAAAATAAAAATAAATAAATTGTATCACAAAATATAAAATAAATACCCATATAAATATATAAAATGGGGACAAGAGAAAAAAATTTCCTTGCAGAAACTTTTTGAATAAGACGTGCATATGCTTCACCCTTAAGAATAAATTTCCACTCACAATGTATGGATTGCATATCGTCACTTCTTCCCAAAAAGTACAGTATGGAAGAAGGAAAAAGAGTAGAGAAACCTGACAAACACCACCTAAGCCAAATGGCCATAATCAGCACCAGCAGTGATAAATTGTATCGACGGGACACACGAAGCATAGGATGTGATAAAAATGGTCTTTTGCATCTGTAGTCTTTCTTCTAAGGATCCGTGACATGAGTCTAGTCATGAGAAATGCACCAGACATCTCAGTCGAGTGACTTTCTGTCAAATACTTGACCAGTGCTCTTGAAAACTGTCAAAATCATAATAACTATGAAAACTGTCACAACAAGAGAAGCTTAAGCAAACACGACAGAGAATGATTTGGATTGCGAATGGCGTCCTAGAAAGAAGAAGAATGTTAGGTAAGAACTAAGAACATCTAAACAAAGTGTGGCTTTTGGTTAAGCATAATTCTAACACCGCTTAATAAACTATAACCGATGAGTAAGTTGGCATATGGAAACTCTATACTATCTTCACAATTATTCTGTAAATCTGGAACTATTGTGGACTTAAAAGGTTCTTTAAAAACTGCAAAAAAAAAAGCCCAGGACCAGATGGTTTCCCAAGTGAGTTTTATAAAACGTTTATAGAAGAGCTAATCTCAATACTCCTCAAACTATTTTGTGAAATAGAAACAAGACTCTCCCAAATACAATAAATACATTCTATGAGGTCAACATCACATTAATACCAAAACCAAATAAAGACAGCCCATATCACAGATGAACTTGGATGCAAAACCGCTAAATAAAATACTAGCAACACACATTCAAAACCACGTCAAGCCAGGCATGGTGGCGCACACTTATAATCCCCGCGCTTGGGAGGCAGAGACAGGAGGATTGTGCAGTTCGAAGCCAGCCTTGCTGGCATAAGAGACCCTGTTTCCAAATAAAAATATAAAAAAAATAGGTCTGGGAGTGTAGCCCAGAGGTAGAAGGGTTTCCAGAAACCCCAGTATCACAAAAAACAAAAACAAAAAACAACAACAAAAAACTCACATCAAGCAAATCATATACCATGACCAAGTAGGGTTCATCCCAGGGATGCAAGGCTGGTTCAACATACAAAAATCAATCCATGTAATTCATCACATAAACAGAACCAAAGACAAAAAGTCACATGACTATTTTAATGCTGAAAAAGCATTATCAAATCCAACATCCATTTATGCTAAAAGCACTGCAGAGAATTAGAATAGAAGGAATATACCTCAACATCATAAAGGCCCACAATACAATACAATAGGCCCACAGCCAACATCATATTAAATGGAGAAAAACTGTGAAGATTTCCCCTAAAAACAGGAACAAGACAAGAATATCCATTACCACCACTTCTTTTCAGTATAGTACTTGAGTTTCTAGCCAGATCATTAAGGCAAGAAAAGGAAATGAAAGGAGTACAAAGGAAAAAAGAACTCAAACTTTCATTATTTGCAGATGACATGATACTAAGAAGATCCAACAAACTCAACCAAAAGGTTTATAGAACTGATCAACAAATTCAGCAAAGTGTCTGGATACAAAATCAAGCTTAAAACACCTGCAAGATGCTAAGGGTGGAAGAGAGGTGATGTGCCTTAAAATCCTGTTTCTGGCTATGGTAAAGAGTTCAGAAGGCAAATCCCTGCGCTTGGGAGGCGGAGACAGGAGGATCGCGCAGGTTCGAAGCCAGCTGTGCTGGCGTAAGAGACCCTGTTTCAAAAATATAAAAAAAAAAAAAATAGGTCTGGGAGTGTAGCCCGGAGGAAGAAGGGCTTCCAGGAACCCCAGTACCACCAAAAAAAAAAAAAAAAAAAGAGTTCAGAAGGCAAAAGTCTATGCAGTACAAGATGGTAGCCTGTGCTAGAATAGCATATATATATATATATATATATATATATATATATGCTATTGTGTGCATATATATTTATATATATAAAATATATATTTAATATATATAAATATATATTTATATTATATATATGTTTAAATATATGTTAATATATGTTTAAATATATATAAATATATATATGTTTATATATATATTTAAACATATATAAACATATATATGTGTTTGTGTATATATAATATGTATATATATTATATATACATATATATATCCCCTGAACATATTCACCAATTTATAAAAATAAATAATATGTGATAAATATATAAATATTTATATATGCATATTTAAATATTTATGTGTGTGATACATTATTTATATAGATGTATATTCCAATTTATTTTTGATAGGTAAGAAAAAGCTAGGCCACAAAACCACTTCTAAATGTTTTCCATGACTTCCGGGAAGATGGCGACCAAGAAAAGCGGGGCTTAAGAGCCCCGCTAACAACAAATATCCATTACCACAAAATCAGCGCCTTTCAAAGTCAGAAAACAACATCACCAGAGAAACAAAAAAAATCACCAGGCTCCAGAGAGAAAGCGGACTGAGAACAGAGCCACAGAGGAGATCCTCACGCCCGAGGACGCGGCAGACGCCGCAGCAGCGCCATACTGCCAGAGGAACCGGCGAATTCACAGGACGGCCACAGCAAGCCAAGGGGAGTCGCTGCGGAACAGCCAGGCGGGATTTCTCGGCGCAGAGGACATCTAAAGCTCCCAGTGTCTGAGCTCAGCACATGCTGCAGGGATTCAGAGTGGAAATCAAAACCAAGAAAAAAAAAAACGCCAGCCCAACAGCCGAGGGCGTAGCAGCGGCGCCATATTGCCACCGGCGGCAGCAGCAGCGAATTCACTACAGCTACATCTGCGTACTCAAGAACAGTGAGTCAAATTGCGGGCCACAGAGGAGAAATCCCAGTACTGTACTCACTGGGACTTGACCCAGTGGGGGAGGGGCGGTGGCAGCGATATCACACCATAGGAGAACGTGCAACCTGGAACCCCCCACAGTCTAAAGCAGCCTCTATCGACTCTCTGGGTCGGAGACTCTGTGATACAACCCAGTAAAGGAGTAGTGGGGTCCGAGATACTACTGACTCGAGATTCAGAACACCTTAAGTGAAGTCATAGTGACCCAAGGGAAGAACCCAGAGAAGGCACAAACTTCCGAAATCATGGGAAAGAGGAATAATATTGGAGCAATGAATGCTCACAACCCCACAACATCAGAACCCGATAAAACAGAAAATCCGAGATTTCTAGAAGATCAAATCAGGAAAATAACTGTAGAAATAATAGAGGTGCTTCGAAAAGAACTCAGAGAGAGCCAAAAAGAGATAAAGGATGCAATTAATGAAGTAAAGGCCTCAATTCAAAGCACAAACAACTGATTAGAACACATGGAGAACAGAATCTCGCTCTTAGAAGATGATCATTCCAAAAATGAACGCATAGTTTCTAATCTAGGAAAAAATATCCGACAGCAGGAATCTGATATTGAAGAAATATGGGCCCATTTTAAGAGAGCTAACCTAAGAATAATTGGAATAGAGGAGGGAAAAGAAAGTGAAACCAAAGGGATCAACAATCTCTTCAAGGAAGTAATAGCAGAAAATTTTCCAGACATAGAGCAAGAGGTCGATACGCAGGTCCAGGATACTTATAGATCTCTCTTTAGACAGGATCGGAGAAGAGGATCCCCACGCCACATAATTGTCAAAATGACCAATGTGGAAGTCAAGCAGAGAATCTTAAAGGCAACAAAAGCAAAGGGCCAAGTGACATTCAGAGGCAAACCAATTAGAATCACTCCAGACTTCCCAAACCAAGTTATGAGAGCCAGAAGGGCTTGGAGTAACATATTCCCAATTTTGAAAGAAAACAACTTCCAGCCAAAAATTTCCTACCCAGCAAAACTTTCTATCAAATTAGATGGAGAAATAAGAAGCTTCCATGACAAACAGAAACTGAAGGAATTTATGTCTTCAAAACCAGCACTAGAGAAAATACTCAAAGAGATTAACTACAAAGAAGAAATAGGTAACACTCACCAGAACCAGAGAAACAAGATTTTCCATCCAACAGACAACTAAGATTGGTTATCTGTGGAGATTCATTATTAATGTTAGTCTGTTACCTATCTCTAAATGGTATTGTTTGCCTTTATTGTTGTTAATTTTTAGGATTTCTAGTTGGAATATTAATATACCTTCAGATATAGCATTTGGAAATATTTTATCCCATTCTATTAGTAACTGTTAACTCTGTTTACATTGTCTTTGGATATACAATATGTTTTTTATTTTTTAGGGAGTTTGTATACTCTTCTGTTGCCTGTGCCATTGAAATCATAACCAAGAAATCACTGCCAATTTCAATGTTGTGAGGTTTTATGACCCAGATTTTCTCCTAAAAGTTTATAGTCTTAAGATTTATATTTAGGTCTTTTATCTATTTTGAGTTAATATTTGTATATGGGATTAGGTAAGGGTCCAATTTTATTCTTTTCCATGTAATTATTAATTTTCAACAATATTTAGTTAAAAGATTATTATTTCTACCACCAAATGTTCGTGGAAACCTTGTCAAAAATAACTTGACAATATAGGGAAGAATTTAGGTCTAGGCTTTTATTTAACTCCAATGGTTTATATATCTGCCTTTAGAATAGTACTACACTGTTTCAATTATTGTAGCTTTATATGGTTTGAAATCAGAAAATATATATCTTCTAGCTTTGTTCTTTTTCAAGATTGTTGTGGGTACCTAGAGTCCATATTCCATATTAGGATAGATTTTTTTTTCTGAAAAATAAATATATAAATATATGATAGTTTCACCTAAAAAATAGAAAAAAATAGATTCTCTGGTAAGAAAGAAAGCACAAAGAAATATTGAAATGTTATCTTTAAGTCATCAAAAGCTTGGTATCAGACAAATGAAACTGTTATGTGAGATTATCAATTTTAATTTTGGATAAGTTGCTATAATACTAGATGTCAACTACTAAGCCAAGCATAGGAGGGGGGGATAGGGAGAGAACGGGGTGGGGATCGGGTGGGGGCTGACTGGGCAATGTGTGCATGTATGTCTACAAAAGTATGTATCCCACTATGATGTATGAATACAGTGCACCAATTAAAAATAAATATGAAAAAAAAATAAATGTTTTCCATGAGCATCTGGGTAAATGAGAACAACTTCACCTGAAAGGGTGAATTCTGGGGTAGAGAAGGCTGGGTACAGGGCATGGGGAGATGGAAACTAAGCGTTCTTCTTTGGATGTATTAATTGGAGGATTTTAAATGATCAAGTAGACAATTTGGGGTTTGGGTACAGTTTCAGGTTGTAGTTTTGAGGTACATGATATTTAAAGCCATCAGCCTTGATAAGATGATTTATGAAGATAAGAGGGCTTAGAACCAATCTCTGAAACCATCAATATTTAGAGATCAGAAAGAGAAACCATCAAAGGATACTGAGAAAGGGAAACCAGAGACAGGAGGAAACCAGAAGCAATAGGTGTCTGGGAATCCAAGGGAATAAAGTCTATAATTCTAAGTTTTCTACGACCTTTTACTTTTATCTATAAATGATCATTTAAGCAGTGTCTGAACTATTTCAGCCCAACTATATACCATTCCAAAAAACTATTGAAAAGATGATTACTATGATTATGTCTTTGGACCACATCCTCCCAGAAACCTATATGGTGGATTTTTCTTCTACCTGCCTGGGGACAGATCAGCCAAAAACAAGTCCCCTGCATAGCAATTTATTCTCTGGCCTTACGGTGTAAAAGTTGAGTGTCTTGATTAGCCTGACATTCAGCCCCCATTTGTTATAGCATCAACTTTACCAAGGACAGCACACATTTTTAATAGACTTTCTTCTCAGACACAAGATGTACTCCAGCAGGTATACTTTTAGGCGCATACCAAAAGCATTTCTCTTTCCTTGAAGCTTCTGCTTTGCTCTTGAGATCAAGAGGGCTCTACCTTTCTTGGCCACGCACACACACACACACACACACACACACACACACACCCCTCTAATTCAGATCAGAAATTAAAACCTTCAAGCATCTCAGGAATTGGTTTCAGAAGTACCAAATGTTACCACCACCCAGCTCAGCTAATCAGTGAGTACCCCTGAAGGACTCCTTTTATGGAGGTTTCCCCACCATCAATGAACTCATTTTATGTAAATATTTAGCCAAGGCAATAAACTGGACAGCCTATATTATTCAACATCTGCCTCAAAAGACCCTCCCGATTTATATACACAGCATCTTGGTAGAGTAATACATTTTACACGCATGACATGGTCAGCGATAAATATACCAGGGTAGGTCAAACCCTATTTGATTCTCTGCTTTTAACTGTATTGGGCTTTGTGTGTTTCTTTAATCAGTTGGATGATTTAGATAAACAACCTGTATTGGTCTTTGGAAGTATAACATGCCTTGAACTTTTTCCAGGTATTCATTCCCATTCATCATCATAATAGTTGCTCCCCCTTGGCCATCATTAAGATTAGAAACGTCTTTGAACCATTTAATGATATTGCAGAAGACTGGACGGGCGTCGTTTCATGCCCTGATGAATTGTGATCACTCAGCTTAGACCAATGAAATCAGATATCCTTTAATGTCCCTGATGAGCTCAGGGAGAGCAAGTACTCCCGCGTCAAAATGGCTTCACAGGATGACCACCCGTCCTGGGAAAGATGCATGACTTTTGTAAAAAAAAAAAAATGATTAATGACTTAGTATCTAGCAGCTAATTGCAATGAATATTATTTCTTCATTCATAATGCTAAGTATGGTTTTATCTTCAAGTGTCCATGTATTAAAGAGCTTACTAGAACCCTTAAAGGAGGTATGGAATCATTTTTTTAAGGTTCAAATTGAAATTTATGTTAAAGAATGAGATTCTGCCATGAAAACTGACTTTTGCATGTTTACATCTCTGATAAGAAAATAAAAAGAAAATAAAAAAGAGTTGCCTTGTTTTTTTTTTTTTTTTTTTTTGGTACTGGGGTTCCTGGAAACCCTTCTACCACTGGGCTATACTCCCAGACCTATTTTTTTTTTATACTTTTTAAATTTGGAACCTGCGCAATCCTCCTGTCTCTGATTCCCAAGCGTGGGGATTACAAGCGTGTGCCACCACGCCTGGCAAGTTGCCTTGTTTTAGGGGCCCTACATCTCCAAATTGTTACTGAGGGAATGAGGTGATCCCCAAATGTCTGTGTGATATAAGAAAGAAAACTCACCAATTTGTGCAATAAATATTTTAATATTTTCACAAATACTTCTATGTCATAGATTATTAGACTACTGACATTACTGTGTCTTCCAGCTGACTGATAATGTTGCTAGGTTTAAATAGTCTCTTCAATTCCTTCACAAACCAGGATCTGAGGGCACGGGTTGGGAATGGGCACCTGGGTGTATGCAGAGAGAGCACTGCACCGAGAGTCAAAAGACCACATTCCAGTCCTGGCTCTGCCACTGGCAGTTTAATTGGATTCCCTACTGGAGGCCAGGCCTGGTGGCACACATCTGTAATTCTGGTACTTGGAGACAGATACAGGAGGATATGTGTTCCCCAGACTCAACAACTTAGTAAGATGCTGTTTCAAAATAAAAAATAAAATAGAGCTTGGAGTGTAGCTCAGAGGTAGAATGCCCTGGGAATCAATCTCTAGCATCACAAAACAAAAAACTTGCCTACAGGAGCATCAACTTCTTCCTTTATTTATCAGTTATCTATCATCTAAACTGGCCCCCCTCCTGGAATTGCTGTGGGCACCAAGCGAAACAGCAAAAGTAAAAGTACTTTGTAAAGTGGTTTGGGGGGATTTTATCCACTGACTCTTGGGGCTCATGAATTGGAGGCTGCCTCGGGGAATGACACTTCTGCCTGACCAGAGACACAGCAGTTTTCTGCAGTTTTGGAGAAAATCCTCAGGCACAGATGCTGATACTCGTCTGGATTGGAACACACCTTAGGTAACAAGGTGCTGTTAGGTGAGGAACAAGGGTGGACTATGGCATGGGGCTGCCTGCGAGTACAACCGTGAAAAGACCAATCCTGTCGTTATCACTACTCTACCAGCTAAATGTGCCTGCCTGTCCCCTCCCCAAATCCAGGACCAACATTACCAGCAGTACACCCATAACTGTTCTCATTAAATGGTTGGATCCAGAAATAATCTAGCCCTGAGTTTCTCAAAGCAGGGTTTGTGGACACTTGTGGGTCTACTGATGAAACCTACAGAATCCACAAATTCAATGAAAACTATGCAGTTTTAAAAAACAGAGTTCACAGAGTGACTTGAACAAAAAGGTCAGCCTCTCTGATCAGGAGGAAATTTTCCAGTAGACCCCCTTCAGATGTCACCCCTGCCACTGGCTCAAGCTGCTTCTTTTCCTGTAGGGAAGCCTGGCTAACACAGCATCCACTGCTGCTATCGCTGTATTTACATCTGCCGTTTAATTTTATGTTTTTGCAGGTCTGTTGTTGCTCTACTCTTCCTTTGCTGCGTGCTCTCTGTTGCCATAGTGAATATTTCTAGGGTACCATTTTAATCCCTTTAAGGGTTCTTTTCCTTTTTTTAAATTTAGGATTGTTTTTTCATGGTTGTTCTAGGGTTTACCATATACATCCTAATTGACCAGGATCTACCTCGGATTCGCACTGTCTTCACGCTATCGGTAACAGACGCGTTACTTCCACAGAGCTCCGCTCACTCCTCTCCCCTTTGTGCTATTAACGTCATACACGTCCCCTCTATAGATGCTAAAATCCTAACAATACATCACTATAGCTGAGACAAGAAAGGGGGCAAAACATTTATTATATTCACTTTATTTATTTACTTACTTATTTGGTGGTGATGTAGATTGAACTCGGGGGCATCGTACTTCTGACCTACATCTCCGGCTTTTTTATTTCCAATTTTGAAGCTGCTGAGGCTGGCCTTGAACCTGTGATTCTCCTTTCTTAGCTCTCTCACGTACTGAGATTACGAGCATGTGCCACCGTGCCCCGCTTTATATCCATTTCTTCTTCATTAGTTCTGGTCCTCTTCATTTGTTCCTGTAGATTTTTAAGTTGTCACCCACTGTCATTTTCCAACTCTGGTACAGCTCTGCCCCCGCCCAGCTCCTGTGTGCCGTTGTCATTGTCAAATATAGTGAATTGCTAAACTTCTCTGTTTTAATACAACAAACATATTGCATTTTTATGTATCATAGGCCTAATGCATAATTACATGCATGTTGTTTTATATACTTATTTCTAAGATTAGTTAAGAGAATAAAGGAAAAGTATATATTTATACTGCAGCAAAAGAAGGCAGTCTTTTCTATGGAAGGTCCAAGGTCCCATGGCAAGGGGCTTCCGCGCTGTAACTGTAGCCTAGGTTTCCACTTTGTGCTTTTGGACACGTGTGTTTGCTCCACTCCAGGATGCACTGCATTTGTGTTTCTCTTTTTGTAAAACCTACCCAGTGAAAACTAGCCAACCAGATTACATTGCAAAAGCCAGACTCTAGCCTATGGGGAACATAGAGGCCTCGGAGTTAGGGAACAAAAGGCTGAGTAGACTGTTCACCCAATGTGCAGAAGCCATTTGCCTTGCCCCGTTACTTCTGATTGCTTTTGATTTCATGAGTGTGTGTGTGTGTGTGTGTGTGTGTGTGTGTGTGTGTGTGTCTTCCTTAAAATCCATTTCTAACACTATTGTATTGGGTATTTATTTATTTATTTATTTATTTTGGTGGTACTGGGATTCCTGGAAACCCTTCTACCTCCGAGCTACACTCTCAGACCTACTTTATATTTTTTATTTGGAAACAGGGTCTCTTAAGCCAGCGCAACTGGCTTTGAACCTGCGCCATCCTCCTGTCTCCACCTCCCAAGAGTGGGGATTACAAGTGTGCACCACTACCACGCCCGGCTTGTATTGTTTTTTTAATACAGATTTAAATTTTCATTTGGGTTTACTTGCTTTCAGCCTAAAGAACTTCATTTAGAATTTGTAAAGCATGTATGCTATCAAGAAATTCTCTCCAGTGGTTTTGTTGTTGATGTTGTTTTTGAAATGTGTTTTTCCTTCACTTTTTTTTTTCCAAAACTGAGGATTGAACTCAGGGGCATTCTACTTCTGAACTACACCTCCAGCCCTATTTTTTACTCTTTATTTTGAAATAGAGTCTCACTTAGCCGGGCGTGGTGGCGCACGCTTGTAATCCCCGCGCTTGGGAGGCTGAGACAGGAGGATCGCGCAGGTTCGAAGCCAGCCTCAGCTACTAAGTGAGGCTCTCGGCAACTTAGTGAGACCCTGTTTCCAAATAAAATAGAAAATAGGTCTGGGAGTATAGCCCGGAGGTAGAAAAACGACTGGGTTCCACCCCCAGTACCACCAAAAAAAAAAAAAAAGAAAGAAAAGGAATAGAGTCTCACTAAGTTGCAGAGGACCTCACCAAGCAGCTGAGGCTGGCTGTGAATCTGAGATCCTTTTGTCTCAGCCTCCCAAGTACTGGGATTGATTACACGTGTTCACCTTCACATCTGGCCTTTCCTTCCCTTTTGAAAGACAGATTTGCTGTATGGAAGATTCTTGGATTCTTGGTTGATAGTTGATGTCAGCACTTGAATATGCTGTCCCGCTAGCTCTGGCCTCCATGACTTCTGAGAACAAGTCAGATCTTAATTTTATTAGGTTCCCTCGTAAGTGACAGTCATTCTTCTCTTGCTGCCTTCAAAATAGTCTCGTGTTTGACATTCAGCACTTTACTGTGACACATCTGTATTTGTAGATTTCCCTGTGTTTATCCTGTTTGGAGTTCTTGAGCTTCATGGTGTTTAGACTGATATTTTCAGCAAATTTGGTAAGTTTTAAGCTGCTATTTCTTTTTTTTTTTCTTTTGCGGGTCTGAGGATGGAACCCAGGGGCTTTTGACCTTCGAGCTATACCCCCTGCCCTGTTTTTTATTCTTTATTTTGAAACCGGGTCTCACTGAGTTGCAGAGGGCCTCACTAAGTAGCTGAGGCTGTCCACGAACTGCGATCCTCCTGTCTCAGCCTCCTGAATGCTGGGATGACAAGGGTGCACCATCACGCTCGGCTTTTAAGCTGCTATTTCTTCAAATATTTTTTTCTGCTTCTTTCTCTCTCTTCCCTTTCTATTTTTTTTTTCCATTGTGCACCTGGAGGGCTCCCAGTTTCCTGAGACTTTTTTTTCCATTTTATTTTCATTCTCTTCTCCGGATTGTAACCTGTATCAGTTTGTCAAATTTGTATATTCTTTTTCTGTCACTTCAGATCTCCTGTTGAGACCTTCTAGGGAATACTGCATTTCAGCTGTATTTTTTAAACCCAAGAGTTTCTATTTGGTTCTTAAAAAAAATGCTTTCTACTTTCTTATTGCATGGTATTGCCTTCATACCTTATTTTACTTCTTTAAGCATAGTCTTAGCTCTTTTATGATGTTTATAATGATTAAAATCTTGCTATATTTAGCATCTGGACCCTCTCTGAGGTATTTTCTGTGCCATTTTTTCCCGCTTGTGAATGGGTCATATATTCTTGTTTCTTTGGCTGTCTTGTGATTTTCTGTTGAAAGCTGGATATTTTAGGTGATGTAGTGCAGCAACTCTGGTTACTGATCTCTCGCCCCTTTTCTGGGGTTTGCTCTTTTTATGTGTGCGCATTGTAGTCATACATCTTAATGGAGTACAAGATGTCAGAGGCATCCACGCACACATCACCTTAGCCCTTCCCCAGCTCTCACCCCAGTCCCTCCCCTCCCTCCTTCTCATGTTTGGCTTAGTGATTGGTTTAGATATGTTTGTTTGTTCTTCTTGTTGTTTGCTTGCCCGCTTGTTTTGTGAGTTGGCTAGACTATTTTAGTAAAGTCTACTTCCCCTGTAATGAAGCTTTTGATGTGACTCCTCGTAGGATGCAACCTTAGGTGTCACCCTACAATTACAGTAATTTTAGCAGAGCTGGCTGTAATCGTTCCTTGGCTTTTCTGTAAAGCTGCCTATTCTTTGGTATTACACCCAGCAAAAGGCTCCATTAATTGTTTTATTGTTTTGGACAATGCTCTGGGGCATAAATTGCTCAGCAGTAAGATCCAATAGCACTGTGCTGGGGTACTTTTTAATACCAGTTCTGATGTTTGTTCTTGTCTAAAAAGGGCCTTTAAAGCCCCCTTTCCTGGTTCTCTCTGCTGAACTAGCTGCCTCTGCTTTAGCTTACTGCACTTTTTTTTTTTTTTTCAGTACTGGGGATGAAAGCCAGGGGCATTCTACCTCTAAGCTATACCCCCCAGCTCTATTTTTTATTCTTTATTTTGAAACAGGGTCTTCAATGAGTTGCAAAGGGCCTCACTAAGTAGCTGAGGCTGTTGGCAAACATCTCTCCTCCTGTCTCAGCCTCCCAAATGCTGGGATTACAAGCGTGCACCACCATGCCCAGCTCTAGTTCATTGCTCTTAATTATGAGGTGCCATTGTTTTCAGGAGCAATCTTAGGCTGGAATTTCTCATTCTGTTTAAAAAATTCAGTGTTTTGCGGGGAGAGTATATATATATTTTTATGGAGCTTCTCTCCTCTGGGTTACTCCCTAAGCCATGACTGGGGCTGGGCAGTACAGTAACCTCTGGTCTTCTTTGTTTACCCCTCCTATTCTATTTGCTCTCACTTTTGACTCTGGATGGTTTCCTTTGCTGCACAGAAGCCTTTTAATTTAATGCCATACCATTTGTTAATTCTTCTTTTAATTTCCTGAGCTTTCAGGGTCTTTTTAGGAAGTTTCTACCAGTACCTGCAAATTAGATATAGGTCTGACGCCCTCTTCTAGTAATTGCAGCATTTATATTTTTCCATTTATACATCTAATTATCCCTGTAACACTTACTAAAAGACCCTCTTAGCAGAGTGTGGTGGTGCACACTTGTAATCCCAGCATTCCGGAGGCGGAGACCAGAGGATTGTGGTTGGCAGACAGCCTCAGCCACTTAGCGAGGCCCTTTGCAACTCAGTAAGACCAGTTTCAAAAATAAAAAGACTAAAAACTAGGACTCAAGATACAATGCCCCTGGGTACCATCCCCAGTAATACACACACACACACACACACACACACACACACACACACACACAAGACCCTCTTTTTCCCTACTGCTTTACTATGCCATATTTGTTGAAAATAAAATGTCCATATATGTGCAGGTTTGTTTCTGGGCTTTTATATTTTTTATACTTTTATATATTCTTAGTTTTTTAATATTTGTCCTCATATCAGAAAATAACAGTCTAAATTACTATTCTTTATTATAGCAAGTGTTGACACCTCATAATGCGTGTGTCATTTTTGTTCTTCAAAAATGTCTTAGCAGAGCCGGGTGTGGTAGTGTATGCTTGAGACAGGAGGATCACGGTTCAAGGACAGTGTCAGCTACTTAGTGAGGCCCTTTGCAAAGTGAGTGAGACCCTGTCTCAAAAATAAAGAATAAAAAATCAGGCTGAGGGTGTAGACCCAAGGTAGAATGCCCCTGGGTTCCATCCCCAGTAACAACAACAAATAATGTTTTGGCATTATTTGCTCTTTATATTTCCTTATACATACTAGATTAGAATGAACTTTCCAACTTCTACAAAGATACCACCATTTGTTAGGATTTCAGTTCAGCCTGCACTAAATCTGTCACTTAAGTGTTTGAGGAGTGGTATCTTTATAATTTGAGTTCCGATCCATTAACATGATAAACCTCTCACTGTTTTGGTTAGCTTTTCTGTCACTCTGACCAAAATACCTGAGGAGCACAGCTTAATGGAAGAAAGTTAATTAGGGGCTCACTGTTTTGGATATTTTAGTTCATAGTTGGCTGCCTCCAAGGCAGAAACTGCACCAGCAGGGAAAAAAAAAGCTTCTCTCACATCATGGTGGCCAGAAGCAGAGAGAGGGTGGGAGGAGATGGCCTGCTCAGGTAAAGACAGTCCCTAGCTACACCTTAATGACTCATCCTCTCCAGCCACGCCTTAAAAAATGGCTGTTACCTAACGTATGAGGTTTGGGAGAGAACATTTTAAATCCAAACCATAGGATTCACTAACTTAGGTTTTCTTTAATTCATCTCATTTATTTTTGTAGCTTTCCTTATAGAGTTCTAAAATATCTTTCATTAGATTTTTTTTTTTTTTTTTTGGTGGTGGTACTGGGGTTCCTGGAAGCCCTTCTACCTCCGGGCTACACTCCCAGACCTATTTTTACATTTTTATTTGGAAACAGGGTCTCCTAAGCCAGCGCGCGTGGCTGGCTTCAAGCCTGCGCGATCCTCCTGTCTCTGCCTCCCAAGCGCGGGGATTACAAGCGTGCGCCACCACGCCCGGCTTTCATTAGATTTTTTTCCCCTAAGTATTTGATGATTTTGGTGCCATTGTACATGAACTGACTGCCATATAAAAGATGGCTAACAGCAGAAATAGCAAGGAGATTTCTTTTGGGGAGTCAGTACTCAGCAAGGCAATCATGGCTCTATAGGAATTCTCCATGTCTAATTATTAAATCGTCCCTGGACTCAAGTTGGGATTGATAGTGGTACAAGGGCTATGGACCTGCCATCCAGGAAGAAGACATTCTATGTAGCTCTAAAAGGGAAAACCAATGTGTAGAGGTTATAGGGGGCCACTTAAAATGCATATAAGCAAGATATTGTTAACCTGAATTATTTTTTAAGTGACTGGCATTTATTTATTTATTTATTTATTTATTTATTTATTTATTTTGGTGGTACTGGGGTTCCTGGAAGCCTTTCTACCTCCGGGCTACACTCCCAGACCTATTTTATATTTTTTAATTTGGAAACAGGGTCTCCTAAGTCAGCAAGGCTGGCTTCGAACCTGCGCGATCCTCCTGGCTCCGCCTCCCAAGCGCGGGGATGACAAGCGTGCACCACCACGCCCAGCAAGTGACTGGCTTATAATGCAATGGATTTTCCATCTTTAGAACTATTCAAACAGAAACTGGATGACCATTTTCCAGTAATTGAGTAATTGAGATTACTGCATTAAACACATTGTTAAATCAGAGAAAACTTACTATTATGAGATTCTATGATTTGTCTATCTTCTTAGTTTCATGAGGTGGGTGAAGAGAGCATCCAATTAAATTTTATAATGAGAAACATGATGGGATATTTATATGACAATCAAGTGCTAGAGATGGCTACTGTCACAGTGATTGGGGCACATCACTTCCTCTCTCTGATAATTTCTTTTTATAAAATGTTGGTATTCACTAAATGATTTTGTTATTCTCTCTAGCTTTGCACTTTTCAAACTCCAAGTCCATAAATAAATTTTTACAAATAAATTTATTAAAAAGGTCTAAAAGGTAGGATAAGACACCTGCTCAAACACACAGAGTCACATCTCTGTGGCTCCACACGCAGGTCAAACCTTTCTTCTCTTGTTCCCTTTTCTACACGAGCCTCTCTCTTTTCCTTTCTGTAAAGACTTTGGAAGACATGTGTAGCAGATGTCAGGGCCACAAGATATAAGGAGCTTGAGTTTCTGAATCATGCTCAGATGACAGCTATTGTTTGGACTTCTTGTGTGTGAGACAGTTTTATTACACCAACGCACTGACATTTACGGGCTTATCTATGATTGAAGCTGGCATTGTCTTAAATGATAGAGTTTTATATCCTTGGGATCATTTTTGTAAACATACATCAAACATAATGTTAATGTAAAACATAAAAAAAATGTAGCTCAGCCATTGAGGCATGGGAGAGGTCCTGGTCGGTGATCCTGAGTTCTCTCTTGGCTTCTGGTGAGGATCTCCGTTTAGCCTGGGCATCTGATTTGGGTAGCGTTTGGAAGCATTCTTGGACAGGGGAGCAGGAATGATGGCGCATCACAAGTTTTAATCCTCATTCAATCGTTTTACACTGGCCAACTCAAAGGATGGACAAATAGATCCAAGAGCTAGAGGCTTGCTGATATGAGAGCAGGAGGTGATCACCATCTCTTCTTCACTTTATCCTCATCCCCAGGAGCTGTTCAGTTAAGTCATTACAGACCAACATTTTATGTTTCCTTTCTGAGTTACTTTATACAGTAACTGCAAAAGACATGGTCTTTGTCCTAATTCTTATCCTGTGGACAGTACACCATATACAGTAATATTTATTTTTCTTTTTCACTTACTATAGCCTGAAGATCTTTTTATGACAGTACAAAGAGAAAACTCATCCTATCTTTAACACTGCATTTATTCCATGGTGTCAATAAACCATAGTTCACTTCACATCCCCTATAATAAGTTTTGGTTATCCTCAATAATCTGCTATTGTACACATACCACAACAAATATTCTTATACACATATCATTTTTTATATGTGTGTGTAAGATCAATTTCCAGTAGCATGCTGCTGAGTTAAAAGAGTAAATAACGTATGTAAATTTTATAGATATTGCTAATTTGCCCCCCAAGTGATTTATTGTATACTTTTATAAGCAATATTTGAGTGAACCCATTTCCATACAATAGATGAAAGTTATAGGCATTTGCTTAATCAAGAAACAAAACAAAACATGGTATCTCAGGAGCAGGTCATATGAAGGAACTATGGCATCTTCTCTGGCTCTTTATGGGCCCAGCATTGCCAGACCCAATAGTTTTTAAGAAAGCCTAGGCTCTAGGGATCTCCGATCTAATCTGACATTCTTAATTTGACACATGTGGAAACTGTGATCCCAAGAATTTCTAAGGAACTTATTCAAGGGTGCACAGGCTAGTGGCAAGACAGGTATAACACTTAATATCCTGCCCTCAGTCCACTGAACTTCCACGGCTTCTGTAAGGGCCCTCAGAGATGGCTGCACTCCAATTCCCAGAACCAGTGACTATGTTGCTTATGTGCAAAAGGACTTTGCGGTGCAAGCCATATGGTTTCATCTGGAGAGTGCTCACTAAGTAGGGAACAACCCTACCTAATGGTTCTGAGATAGAAGAATGTCTGGGCTGTGTGAGGAACAGCAAGAAAGACAGGGAGAAGTAGGAAGCATGTCAGAGAATGAGAGGGTAGATCCCAGGGTTTGGAAGGACTCAGGGGCAAGAGATACTGGAAAGTTCTGAGCTGAGGGGCAGCATGATCTTATCTCTTCTGGCTGCCAGTGGACACGTGACTATTGGGAACGAGCAGACACAGGGACAACCTGAAGTCCACATCTACTGTAGGGATGATCTGATGGTACCGATGGAGGCGCTGAGAAGCAGCTGGACTCACTACACACTTGAGAGGAGAGCCAACGGTACTGTTGGTGGGTTTGGCTGTAGAATATGAAAGAAGACAGATTCAAGGATGCCAGGTGGGTTGCCCCCAGAGAACTCTGCCTCTAATCTTAATGTCCTCATACAGTTCCTTTCTCTTGAGTGGGATGAATCTTGGTTTAAGCAATAAATGGGGCAAAAGTGATGCTGAGCCAGTCTGAACCCAAACCCTAGAGATTTCTGCTTTTGTGATCTTGGGAACATTGAGCTACCAAGTCTTTTACACAAGAAGGACCAAGCCTGAATCTCAGTGGCCCACTGAGCCCAGCTTCCAGGTCGCTTTTGGCTAAGCAAAACATACCAGAGACTACCAGTAAGAGCAGAAAACCCACCGAGAATAGCCACATCCATTTACAGAATTGTGTGTAAATAAGATAGGTGTAGTAGCTTAAGCCATTAAGGCTTGAAATGATTTGTCATTCAGCCACAGAAATGTGAAACAGAGCCAGGTGTGGTGGTGCACGCTTGTAATTCCAGCATTCAGGAGGCTGAGACTGGAGGACAGCCTCAGCTACTTAGTGAGGCCCTCCGTAACTTAGTGAGACTTAGTGAGACCCTGTTTCAAAAAATAAAAAGACTAAAAATAGGGCAGGGGCTGTAGCTCGGAGGTCAAATGCCCCTGGATTCAATCCCCAGACCTGAAAAAAAAAAAAAAAAAAAAAAATGGCCCCAAGGGTTTCGGCCACAGTGCTCAGGACAGAGTTACCATTAAGCGGATGGGAAGACTTAGTTGACAGGTTTGGCGAAAGAACCTAAAACTTTCAGTTCTTCAAAAATGGAAAGAAATGTGTTTTTCTTAATAAAGTCCTCCATCTCTTAAGCAGTGCTAGTTTTTTTTTCCACAGATGGGGAAGATGATAGGATGACAGTGATAGCAGAGGTCAAAGAAATTATTTTGATTTTTTTCTTCCCAGCTTTTGAAAGTCTGTTGACAACAATCAGAGAAATCCTCATGACGGTCCAAGGCGGGGAAACCCTCGCCCAGACGTCTGGCTTCCTCACTGTGGTTTCAGGGTTTGGGTGACTGCACCATGTACAGGAGAAACCGCTGAGGTCACATTCCGTCCTCGCTCTCCACAGCTGGTCACGGCCAACCACCTTGGGCTTGGCTTGATGGTCCTCTGGAAACAGAGCGTGCTGCTCTGGAGGGAAGCCCTTGCCAACTGTAGATTTAATCCTTCCTGTGGCCTTACACTCTAGAGACAGCAGTATGTGGGAAATGAAAAACTGCCTGGTCACCTTGGTTAGCCTGTGGGTCTCTGGTCATAGACAAGTAGGCTAATATCTTGTGGGTTTAACCTGAGTGTTGGAGAGAGGTGGTGCATTCCTTAAGAATTCTCAATGTCCGGGGATAAATACGAAAGTAAAGGATTAGTTTTATGTTGATAGCCTCCCATTCATTCCCACCTCACATTCACCTACCAAACAGTCTTCCCTGGTTACTTCTGAGAAAGGCTGAGAATTAAACAAGAGTAAAACAAATTAACCATATCCATAGGGTTTCATTTGTTCATGGTTCAGCATTTTCTTGGCCCATATTCCTGGGTGGGAGGAGCGGTTTCCACTTTCATTGCCGTTGGAGGTCCTCTACTCCAAGCGCTGGACAAGAAGACCATGCTTCAGCACCAAGGAACTCACAATGTTCACTGCACAGGATTTATGTCAGAACAAAGTCTATGTGTTTGACTTAATATACAGTCTTAGTTATAAAATTGTGACATGAACATCTATCCCTGAGAGATCAGGTTATGGCCTGCTTATCATAGAGATGTGTTCATGGCACAGGATGCTGGCTACCACTGTTTTGGGAGTCTCTTTTTATTTATTTTTATTGGTACATTGTAGTCTCTTAAAACAATGGCATGCCTTTGGCTAAAGTTTCTTCGGACTACTGTCAATGCAATTCCAGGTTGTTCCTCTAAGATGTCCACCAGTCTTTGAGGAGATGCTTGATGAAATGCTGCCATTTATTCACCAGCCCCTTGAAAGTACACACTGGTCCCCGGCAGGCTGGTGTCTGTTAACACTGACTTAGTGGCAAAGTTCTTTCTTTCTTTTTTTTTTTTTTTGGTGGTACTGGGATTCCTTGAAACTCTTCTACCTCCGGGCTACACTCCCAGACCTATTTTATACTTTTATTTGAAAACAAGGTCGTCTCTTAAACAAGCAAGGCTGGCTTCGGACCTGCGCGATCCTCCTGTCTCTGCCTCCCAAGTTCGGGGATTACAAGTGTGTGCCATCATGACCGGTGTTAGTGGCAAAGTTCTTAAACTTTTGTGGCATATCCAGAGTTGCTTCTGGGAAGTGTAACGAATCCCTGGTGCTTGTGACCTGGTATGCTTAGGAACAGGGCAGCTTTCCACAGTTCCAGAAAAAGACCTCAGCAATAGAAATACAGGTATTAGTTGTCTGGGCACACCAAAACAGTGGGGTTCAAAGGCCATGACACCAAGTCTCTAAGCTGCCTTTCATTCACCAAGACCTTATCAAGTGCTCACACCACACACTAGAACCTCAGAAAATAGATACTGACTGTACTGTTTGGTACCATCATGGATTTCTACTACATCTTTAGGATGAAGATGTACGTATTGACCTCATTAGACAAAACCAACATGGTACAGAAGGTTGTATAAAAGACATATTGTTCAAACCGATAGGTATAGATTTTTTTTATGATATTCTTAAATAAAAACTACATGTTAAATAACCCTACTTGGGGAATTCAATATAACACCATCTCTGGGTTAGAAACACAGAAAATTTGTACATAAAAAGAGTCTATATGGTGTTAACTGTTGCTTTGAGGGAAGAAGGGTCGTGAGTTAACTTTTCTCTTGATTCCCCTTATCGGTTATTTCATAATAAAAATGGTTTACTTTTGTAGTAACAATCACCACATCTTTAAAAGATTTCAAAATAATTAAATATAATATCAAAATTCAAGAATAATTAATCTTAGCACCTCCCAAATTCTTTTCTTCCTCACTCATTCCTTTCTCCTTTCTCTCCCTCCAATTAGTGTCAAAACAGAGCAACCTTGCTTATCTGCAAGTAACTGATATGTAACATCAGCACTCTCAAATAGGGAGAAAACTAGGAATTGGTGCAAAAACTAGAAATTAGGCAGCCCAAAGAGATACCCCCATATCTGTAAATAAAAGGTCACTTTGCTAATAGACCAAGCACTTTAGATTAGCATTCTGAATTTGTATATATATATATATATATATATATATATATATATAATTAAATACAATCCTAAGAGGTATATCAAAATACCTGAGTTCCATTTCACATTTAGACAGGGAGGGGAGCATGGTGGTACACATTTATAATCCCAGCATTTGGGAGGCTGAGACAGGAGGATCAGGGTTCACAGTCAGCCTCTACTTAGTGAGGCACTGTGCAACTCAGTAAAACCCTGTTTCAAAATAAAGAATAAAAAATAGGGCTGGGGGGTGTAGTTCAGAGGTAGAATGCCTCTGGGTTCCATCCCTGGTATCGCAAAAACAAAACAAAACAAAAAACCCCCAACAATTTCATATTTAGAAATGAGTTAAAATTGAAAGCACTTGTCCTCAGTCAGCACAGGTGCTCCAGGTCCCTGGAAGGAAGGAACACACCTTACTCCTCACCATCCCTGACACTTTACTTCCAACCCAAAGCAGTGTCATATGCTGGTCATGGGACATTCAGGCCAGGCTTTATTATATTCTAGAGAATACAACATCCAATCCTCAGCCTTAAAAAAGAAATTGGATATAGGCTTAGAGTCAAATTCCACATTAAAATTGGGCATTTTAATGTACAGCTTCAGGATCTGGGTGATGTAAGCCAGATTAGGGTATAAGGTTATTTCCTCTTATGTTTCTACCTTTTCTACTTTTGTGTGAAAAAGTTGATCCCTTGGCATCGTGTGCCATATCTGATCTTATACTAAGGGAGTTTATATCCATTACAGTTTTGCTTCCATGAGTCTGTATATCACTTTCCCCCTCCCCTCCTGAATTTACAATATTCCTTAAATTAAAAAAATATTTGGCGAATAAAGCCTTGGAGAGATGGTACTCTTTTATATTGACCAGTTTTTAAACTCTTCATAAAGGGCTCTTTAACAAGCTCAAAGTTTTAAATATGAGTGGAATAAAGTCAAAAGGAGATGAAAGAAATGGCATTCCTGGTGAAATAGGTCAGATGATTTTCAGACTTCGAAGTGTCCTGATAGTTTTATGTGATCCAGTCCAGTTCCAAAAAAAAAAAAAAAAAAAAAAAAAAATCCTGCCAACAGGTAACAGGACTTTGAAAGCTTTTGAAGCCACACGCTCCCCACCAGCCAGCCCATCTCTTACTAAGTTCTCAGCCTCATTAAGAATGAGAAACAGATACCACGGCACCAACCTGTCTACAAGGACACAGCGAGACAAATGTAATTGCCTCTGAGAAATATACATCTGCAGCTCTCAAATCATTCATATTTACACCCTCTCCATTTTGGTTGTCTTTCCTTTATAATTTGGCCACACATCGATGTCAAATGTATAATTTCATCTGGGGCTTTATCAGGTACCACCCAGAGCCATGATTATGGTGCAGGGAAACTTTCTCCCCCTGAGACAGTCTATCTTTAGTAACTTTTTGATAACCACTTCTTACATTAAAAAAAAAAAATCAAAAGGAAAGTCTTTTCTTATGTGGCTCTGGAATTCCTAAATATAACAGTTAGAAGCAATCTATCAACTTTCAGCTGCTGCTACTATTTTTCAAAGCAAAGTGTTCCTATTCCTTCCCTTTGTTATTTTTATCAAGTTGCAATGGAACTTTTAGGGATTTCCGTATTGAGGATTCAAACATGTAGTCAGTTCAACTTTTGTCTACTACAGCTGCACAGAGATAAAGCTGGGTTGTGAGTTACTGGATAGGCAGAAGATGGGTAACGGCAGGATTTCTGGAAGAAGTAACTTTCGACAAACACAATGAAAAATAGGTCTCCAATCTAGGATTCAAAAGATAATTTATTAGTCTGAGAAGAGAAGCCACACACTATACCCAGTAATATGCTTCTTTTATTTTTGTGCCTTTATCTTAAAAATATATTTAAACAAGAAACAAGATAATATTGAATTTTCCCATAAACTTTGTCTTCTTATTTACAGTGTTACATTGTAAATAACATTCCATTATACACAACAAGGACTGTGCATTACTGTACTTTCTCTTTACATATTCTTTTGTAATATAGTACATATAGCTCGAAGCTATGCAATATTTAAGCTTAGAAAAGCTGAGGAAAGAAGTACAAACTTTATCAATAAGACTATGATTTAAAAAGGTTCTGACCTTAAATCTCTGCTAGTTTGTTTCACTGAAACCATTCTTTGTTAAAGAAAAGTGCCCCATATGAGGGAGGAGAACAACAGTTTAAGTTACCACAGGATCCACTTAAACTGGCTAGCAAATAAAAACACCTTATTACTTATTACTGTTATTCTATGGACCACTAACACTGTCAAACCATTTAGACAGGCAGAGTTATGCTTCAATTCAGACACATCACATCAATGACAGCTGGTACCTCTTCACAAAGTAAAAGATTCCTGCAGGTTAAAGTTTACTTGTAAACAGTTAAAACACACATTTTGTCAAGGTAATTTGATCATTCCTGGTCTCGGGTTACACAATGAGGATCTTCTATTTCATCCAGGGAGAAGCAAGCACACACGCCGCACACGCCCCACATGCACACCCACACTCATGCCCACTCACCCGCCAAAGGCCCATGTGTCGCCAAGCGCTGACTGCAGCAGCGCTGGCGCCTGGAGTGGTGTACACAGTTGCAAGAGGAATTATAAAACAAGGAAGATAAAACATCCAACTTCTGCCCCCACACCCCAAAGCGCAGGTTCTGAAATGCCCCGGAACACTCTGTATTCAGCCCGAAGGGTCAGTTCACTGGGCTCTCCAGGCGGCAAACCCCGCCTTCGATGGCAACCGACTGTCCTGCCACTGCGCCAGGAGGGAGTCTTGAAATGTGAGTCTGCAGAGAAGGAGAAAGCAGAACATCAGAGGCGTCCGCACTGGCTGACAAAGGCAGAGCAGGCTCTAGAACGTCACACCTGCCTCCACTTCTGAGCACCCGCAGGCGACGCTGGTGCTACTGTGGGGCACTGAGACTAAAAGACGCCTCCGATCCCCTAGAGACACAGAGAAGACCGAGGCAGTGTACAGACGGTGTGCAGCGTACAGTTCAGTCACATTCATGGCAGTAACACCAACTATACTGAGCACGTTCCAGTTATCTAAAAACGAGCAGTGTGTACCTATTGTCCTCTACAGACTCAAAACAAGTAACAACACTTAATATTTATATCCCAATTTATCCACTAAAGAATGTAAGTAGCTTATAAAAATTCAGAGAATTAAGTAACCTTGAGGAAATAAGAACATAAATAAGGTAAAGACAGGAAAAAGGGTCACACAAAAAATGGAAGCCAGCACTGGAGGCAGACTGCTGTCTTGCCTCGGAGTTTCCTGTGGCCAAGGTCAGGGAGGTGGTCCACACGATAGACAGGAGCAGAGCTAACCACCTACTCAGTGGAGAGCACCTGTGCCTGGCTCTGGGGCCAGGAGCCATCTCTCCCACGGGTCTTCATAAAAAGGGTGCTGTGTATAGGGAATGAGTGAAGACACCCACTATACAACAGGGAGTTGTGTAGTGCTGAATCTTATGACCTCACTCAAAGGCTCCAAGACTGAGGCCGAGCCCAAGAGGAAGACTGTAAATCTATTCCACATGGGATAGGATAAGAAGTGTGTGTGTGTGTGTGTGTGTGTGTGTGTGTGTGTGTGTGTGACAGAGAGAGAGAGAGAGAGAGAGAGAGAGAGAGAGAGAGAGAGAGAGAAGGGGGAGGGAGGGAAAGAAGAGAAGAGAAGAGAAGAGAAAAGGCAGAGATATCTGGCTTATTAATCCAAGGAAACTTAAATTTTGGGAGTTTTTGAGAACAGAGGAGCTGCATATTCAATTCCCCTTTATTCAACCCAAAATGAGGCCAGTGCGTGTTTTAAATAGAATAATAAGCTAGTTGGCTTGTAATCTGAGGATGGACACTATCCTGAGTTTAACAGCAGAAGTCCAACGAGAGTAGCTGATGTAAGTTAACATTTGGAAAGGTGTGGAGAATAGGAAATGTTCCTTGTCATTTGGTTTTCCATACGCAAGTCAGAAAGCAACCTGTAATGTATAGGGGTGAGGTTGGTTCACTTTGGAGTGTGAAGCTGGACAAAGCAGGTCTCTGTGGCACCCTGTAGGACCCAATTATCTTTGAGTTCATTCACCAGACTCATGCCTCTGGGTGGCTATAGCTCACCTAAGAAGTACACAGTAAAACAAACATGGATCTTTGTTTCTTGTGATGTCTCATCAACCTAGGGGAGGAGTTAGAAGAGGAAGTACATTTTTCTACTACTAGCAACCCTTGTCATACTAGATACAAAATGCTCAAATCCTACAACTGCCCCAAGTTCAGAATCAATGAGACCAGATTTACCTTTTCAATAATGCATCGACATCAGGTGACAATCTCCCCCCTCCACCAAGCTATCATCTATCAGGTTTTGTTTAAGTTTTTCCTAACAAAAAAGATCCTGAGAATAGGAGTCCCTCGGTTCATTTCATCCCTAATCTCATCATTTCCTCATGAAGACAGGCCTGCAACTACGACAAGGATTAAAGAAGAAAGCAGAACCACCATGGAACAGAGTATGGTAGAATTATAAAATTTTAAACATAAAATCATATGATCCCCAAACTCTACTTCTGGATATAACCTCCCCCCCCCCAATAGTGAAAGCAGTGACTCAGATTTATATACCAGTGCTCACAGCAGCATTACCCACAAAAGCCAAAAGGTAAAAGCAACCCCAATATCTATCATGGATGAAAAGAATGTGGCACACGATGAAATATTGTTCAGTCTTAAAAAGGAATGAAATTCGGACACATGCTACAACATGAATGAATCTAAAAAATATTATGCTATGTAAAATAAGCCAGACGTAAAGAGGGTAAAGATTGTATGGCTCTACTTTAAGAGGCATTTATCAGTCAAGTTCATAGACAAAGAAAGTAGAGTGCTTGCCAGGGACTGAGGGAGGTCAGAAGGGAGGCCATGTTTAACAGGCAGAGTTTCACTGTGGGACGATGTCAACTTTCTGGACACGGATGTGGTGACAGCCACACAACATTATGAATGTACTCAAAGCCACTGAACTGTACCCCTAAAATTGGTTAAATGGTAAATCCTATGTTGTGTATTTTTTATCACAATTACAAAAGACAAGCAAATAATCAAAACATAAAGCAAAAAATAACAATTTACCTGTTCTAAATTTCTTTTAATAAGAAAAGGGGTTAGCAAGAAATTATCCATGATACAGACCCCATGGGAGAAACATCATCACCACTAGCTCTGCTCATAGATTGGAATTTTTCAAGCAGGTCAAAATATCTGTCCTTAAGAGAGAGGCTTACAGAAAATTCTGTTCTCAGATTTCCCAGCGATTCAGGGAGAATCAAAAGTACCCTTTGGAAGTCCTGATGTTTCAGGCACCAGAGGCAAAAAAGAACAAGATAATAATTGTTGAAAAGATTAGAGTGACAGTATGACCAAGCAGAGAGCCTGCAATCTGGCCAGGGAACACTGGTCTTACAACCACAGATTTCCTGCTAACCAAGGGAAAATCACTGAAGCAGAGGAGAAAGCCCTGCTCTGTGGACACGGGACTTAGTAGCAAACCCCTGAGGTTTATAAAAACACAAGAGGTCAGCTCAAAATTACACCCAATGCTCCCATCCCTACCAAGTTTATGATAGAAAAACATGCAAATAAGGTGAATTAAACCAGGAAATATGAAGAAAATTTAGGAAAGAAAAAAAGGGAGACATTAGAAAAGGTAATAAGGTCTTGCTATATTTCTTAGTAGTATGTGGGCAAAATATTAGACATAAACCTTTAGGTTTGGGTAAACTGAACTTTTTGCACAAAACACAAATGTTATAAAGAACGAGATACACTACTTGTTTAGATAATTACAATGCACTAGTAAACTATATAAGAAAGGATTTATCTCCTCGGCCATCTTCTAGTACATGAAGATTTTACAACTTTTTATTTTTATTTAGTTTTTTAATTAATTAATTAATTTTTTTAGTAAATGGCATACATTTAAACTGTACTTGGTGCCCCTCCCACTTTCTCTTCCCCCCTCCCAACAATGAATGCCCAGGGTAACCGTGCTATATTCATACTTTTACACATATTCAGAAGTAGCCCTTCATTAATCAAGTTTGGCCTTCTTCCTCTCCTAGCTTTCCATTCAAACTTTGCTGAGATTTCCCTTCCATTATCTGGAGTCCCTCTGGTATCCCCGATGTTCCCTAGTTTGGGCATATTAGAGGAAACATATGTCCCTTCTCTTTCTGTGTTTGGCTGATCACACTTAACATAATGCTCTCCAGGACTTTCCATCTTCTTATGAATGACATTTTGTTCTTCTTTACAGCTGAATAGAATTCCATCATGTGTATTTCCCATAATTTTGCAAACCATTCATCTGTTGATGGGGACCTAGGTTGTTTCCATGTTTTGGCTATTACAAATTGTGCTGCTATGAACATAGGTAATGCATATGTTGTTGTAGTTCTCTGATTTCAAACCCTTGGGAAAAATACCCAGGAGTGGTAAAGCTGGATCATATGGTGGATCTATTCCCAGCTTTCTTAGGAATCTCCACACTGATCTCCATAGCGGCTGAACTACTTTGCACTCCCACCAACAGTGTAAAAGAGTTCCTCTTTCCCCACATCCTCACCAGCATTTGTTGTTATTTGATTTCTTTATGCTTGCCACTCTAACTGGGGTTAGATGGAATCTCAGCATACTTTTGATTTACATCTCCCTGATGTCTAATGAAGAAGAACATCTTTTCATGTATCTATTGGCCATTTGTATCTCTTCTTTTGTAAAGTGTCTATTCAATTCAATTGCCCACTTCTTGATTGGGTTGTTTGCTTCTCTAGTGTAGGGTCTTTTGAGATGTTTATAAATTCTGGATATTAGCCCCATATCAGAGTGGTGACTGGTAAAGATCTTCTCCCATTCTGTAGGCTTCCTCTTTAGGTTCTTGATGGTTTCCTTTGATGAGAAAAAACTTTTTAGTTTGGTGCCATCCCACTTGTTAATTCTTGCTTTAATTTCCTGAGCTTTGGAGGTTTTGTTGAGAAAGTTACTGCTTGTGCCTATATGTTGTAGTGTTGAGCCTATGCTCTCCTCTAATAACTTCACAGTCTCTGGTCTAATTTCTAAGTCTTTAACCCATCTTGAGTTGATTCCTGTGCATGGTGAAAGGTAAGGAATTAGTTCCATCTTTCTACAAATGGATAGCCAGTTTTCCCAGGACCATTTGTTGAAAAGGCTGTCTTTTCTCCAGTGTATGAGTTTGGCCTCTTTTTCAAAGATTAATTGACTATAGGTGTGTGGATTTGTTTCCGTATCTTCTATTCTTTTCCACTGGTCAGTATACCTGTTATTGTGCCAGTACCATGCTGCTTTTACTACTATTGATCTATAGTATAATTTGAAGTCTGGGATTGTAATGACTCCTGTGTGATTCTTATTGCTGAGAATTGCTTTGACTATTCTGAGTCTTTTCTTTCTCCTTGTAAAGTTCATGATTGATTTTTCTAGGACTGTGAAGAATGTTGTTGGTATTTTAATGGGAACTGCATTGAATCTATAGATCACTTTTGGTAGAATGGTCATTTTGATATTTATTCTGCCTATCCATAAGCACAGGAGATCTTTCCATCTTCCAAGGTCTTCTTCAGTTTCTTTCTTTAATGTTTTATAGTTTTGTTGTAGAGGTCTTTTACTACATCTTTGGTTAGGTTTATTCCTAGGTATTTTATTGGTTTTGAGGTTATAGTGAATGGAATTATCTGCTTTATTTCTTTCATTGTGGATTCATTGTTGATGTAAAGAAAAGCCACTGATTTTTTTTAGGTTGATTTTGTATCCTGCAACTTTGCTGAATTGGTTAATCAGCTCCAGAAGTGTTTTGGTTGAGTTCTTTGGGTCTTCTAGATAAAGGATCATGTCATCTGAAAATAAGGATAATTTTAGATCCTCTTTTCCTATTTGATTTCATTTGATTTCCTTCTCTTTTCTTATTGCTGCAGCAAGAGTCTCAAGGACTATATTGAAAAGGAGTGGTGATAGTGGGCATCCTTGTCTTGTTTCTGATTTTAGTGGAAATTCTTGGTTTTTCCCCATTCAATATAATGTTGGCTTTGGGTTTGTTGTATATTGCCTTAATGATATTGAAGTACGTTCCTTCTATTCCAATTTTCTGCAGTGTTCTTAACATAAATGGGTGTTGGATTTTGTTGAATGCTTTTCCAGCATCTATTGCTATGATGATGTGGTTTTTGTTTTTGGTTCTATTTGTGTGGTGAATGACATGTATTGATTTGCGTATGTTGAACCAATGAAACCAACTTGGTCGTGGTGTAGTAATTCTCTTGATATGGTTTTGAATGCATATGGCTAGTATTTTGTTTAGAATTTTTGCATCTATGTTCATTAAGGATATCCGTCTGTAGTTTTCCTTTCTTGAGGAATCTTTATTGGTTTGGGGATTAATGTGATACTGTCCTCGTAGAAGGAATTTGGGAGAGTTCCATCTCTTTCAATTTCCTGGTACAGGTTATGAAGTATTGGTATTAGTTCTTCACTGAAGGTTTTGTAGAATTCAGCTGGAAACCCAACTAGGCCTGAGCTTTTCTTTGGTGGAAGAATTTTTTATTGCCATTCCTATTTCTTTGTTTGCTACTGGTTGGTTTAGGCTTGCTATGTCCTCTTGGTTCAGTTTAGGTAGGTTAACTGTGCTCAGGAATCTATCAATTTCTTCTGTGTTTTCTTGTCTATTGGAGTATAAATTTTTTAAATAGTTTCTGATAATTCTTTGAATTTCTCCACTATCTGTGGTGATGTCTCCTTTTTCACTTCTGATTGTAATCATTTGAGTTGATTCTCTTTTTCTTTTGGTTAGGTTGGCCAGGGGCTTATCAATTCTACTAATCTTTTCAAAGAACCAACTTTTTGTTTGGTTTATTCTTTGAATTGTTTTTCTTTGTTCTCTATTTTATTTCTGCTCTAATTTTAATAATTTCCTGCCTTCTGCTGGCTTTTGGACTGGACTGTTGCAGTCTTTCTAGGTCCTTGAGTTCTGTCAATAGGTTCTGTACTTGGTGATTCTCTGTCCTTATGTGGGCACTCAATGCTATAAGCTTTCCTCTTAATACTGCCTTCAGAGTGTCCCATAGATTTTGGTAAGTTGTGTCTCTGTTTTCATTTATTTCCATAAATTTCTTTCTTTCTTAATTTCTGCTCTTACCCATTCATCATTCAATAGTGTATCATTCAATCTCCATGTATTTGCATAGTTTCTTTTGAATTTCTTGTTGTTGATTTCTACTTTCATTCCATTATGGTCTGAAAAGATGCAAGGAATTATATTACATATTTTGAATTTGGTGGTGCTTTCTTTGTGTCCCAGGATGTGATCTATCTTGGAGAAGGCTTGATGGGCTGATGAGAAGAATGTGTATTCTGTAGTTCCTGGTTGAAATATTCTGTATATGTTTATTAGGTCTATTTGGTTTATAGTTTTCTTTAGTTCTAAAGAGTCTTTACTCGTCTTTGCCTTGAAGATCGATCCAGTGGTGTGAGAGTTATGTTAAAGTCTCCCAGAATTTATTTTATTTACTTGAGATCTTATGTCCAGAAGGGTTTGTTTTTACAAATGTGGCTGCACTTACATTTGGGGCATAAACATTTACTATCATTATATCATCTTGGTGTATTGTTCCTTTTAATAAAAGGAAGTGCCCTGATTTGTCTCTTCTGATGTGTTTTAGTTTTAAGTCTGTTTTTTGGATAGCAGGGTTGCTACCCCTGCCCTTTTTTTCTCCAGTAGCATGGTAAATCTTTTTCCATCCTTTCACTTTCATTCTGTAAATGTCTTTGGCTGTGAGGTGAGTTTCTTGCAGACAGCATACATTTGGATTATGTTTCTTAATCCACATTGCCAGTATTATGTCTTTTGATTGGTGAGTTAAGTCCTTTGACATTAAGAGTTATTATTGAAATATTTTTGTTTTCTGTCATTTTATGTTCTGTCTTCTGTCTGGTAGCTTGTTCTTTCTTCTTTACTTAGAAGCCCCTCTGATCACCTTCCACTCTTCTCTCGTTCTGAAGTCCGCTTCTTTTGTCTTCTTTATGGTTTATTTCTTTAAGTATTTTCTCTAGTGTTAGCTTTGAATTCATAAATTTTTTTAAGATTTTGTTTATCTTGAAACACTTTTGTTTTTCCATCAATTTTTAATAGTAATTTTACTGGATATTGTAGTTTTGGTTGGAAATTATTTTCTTCCAGGGTCTGAATCACATCGTACCAGTCTCTTCTAGCATTCATGACCTGGGTTGTATAGTCTGGGGTGATTCTTATTGTTTTGCCTCTGTATGTCACCCGGCCTTTTGTTCTCCCTGCTTTTAAGATCTTTTCCTTAACCGCTATGTTAGTCATTTTGACTATTATGTTGCATGGGGAGGACCTTCTTTGATCTTGTCTTAATGGTGTTCTGTATGTCTCCTGGACATGAAGATTTATGTCACTTTTCATGTTTGGGAAATTCTATGAAATTATTTATTTGAAGAGATTATGGATGCCTCTGGTCTGTACCTCTATCCCTTCTTCATTGCCTTTTTATCTGTAAGTTAGGATGTTTCACGCTGTTCCAAATTTGCTGGTTGTTTAGATTTTGTTACTGTAATGACTTCTGTATACTGTTGACTGTGTTTTTGGTTTTGGACGTACTGTCTTCTAACAGTGATATTCTACTTTCCATTTCATCTATTCTTCCAGAATTTCTTTCTGTTGCTGTCTTCATTTCATTTATTGACTCTTTCATTTCATTCCAGACCTCTTTCTGATTCTTAGTATTTCTAGTTCATCTTTCATCTCCTCTAGACTTGTTTTAAATCCTTTCATCATATTGTAGATCAAGATTTGGAACTCCTTTTCTTGCATTTCTTGTAGGTCAGTATTGGTGACTTCTTTCATTTCTCCACTATTCCTGGTTCTCATATTTTCAAAGTTTTCAGGCCTGTTTTTCTGATGTCTTCCCATTGTTTGTGGGTATTGTTTAGTCTAGTCTAAGTAGTAGGAATTTAGAAGAGTCAACTGTTAAGCAGTACTTTTTTGAGTAGTGAGGGTTGGGTGATGGTGGAGCAGCTAGGGTGACGGGTGCAGGAGGTAGGTAAGGTAGAGGATAAAATTAGCTTGTGTAAGAGTTTAAGTATAATAAGGTTGTGTCAGGTTGAGAATGGAAGAAGGTTAGATAGTAAGGCTCTTGTATTTATTGGAATATTTACGTATGGTGATGTGAGAATCTTTGTGTATTAAACAAAGAGTAGGGGACAAAGAGAAAGTTTTGAGGGAAAGTAGTATCTAGCCTAAATTGAAGACTTTGTAGAAGGAGTGGGGGAAAGGAGCAAACACAAACGTATAAAGTAACAAAATAAGGTACAAATGGTAACTATTATACATCACATATAAACAATAATGTCAACAAAAACAAAAAGAGACCGCCAAGAGAGAACAAGAAGGGTTAAGAGAATAAACAGGATAAAAATAAAATAAAATAAAACGAACAAACAACCATGTGGTATGAAGTGAAAGCACCAAAGAAACCCAAATAAAAGTAAAAAAAGAATAAAAAAATATCTCCCCCAAATCCAAAACAAATCCAAAGGCCAAAAAATAAAACAAACAAAACAGGAAAAAAAAAATATATATATATATATAATAACAGTTCTACTACTTTACAAATGTACGGTGTATATATCAATGTCTCGTATTTGCTTGGAGCTACCCCTTGTGGCCCTGTGCAGGTATCACAATTTAAGTGCCCTTCCTGTGACACTGGGATTGAAAATGCCCCCTCAATGTACACTGGCGCCGACAGTTATCTCCATGTCTGGTGTCACTCATTGTGTGCGCCCCTTGGGTCCTATGGTTCTTCTGACCTCACGTTGTTACCTGGCAGCCCAGTCTGGGGCTCTGAAGTTCTGGCAGCTCTTCCATATCCCGCTGATTCTCTGCTCGAACGGTTAGCAGGTCCGCTTCCAGGTCCCTGAAGGTCTCCAGCACCTCTGTGGGGGCCACCTCTGGTGGGCAGGCAGTGCTGTTCAGGTGCTTGAGTGAGCTCACAGCTTAAGATGTTGGGGCTCTACGGCCACTTTCAGACTCTAGGACAATTCTCGCAGTGTCAGGGACTGCCGCATCCAAAAACCCTAATTGGGCAGGCAGCCCAGTGGCCATCTGCGTCTGCAGCTCACTTCTGCTTTCTTTGTGTGTTGTGGTGAATCTTGCAGGTCAGAGTTACTGGATTTCTTCCACCATAGTCCCCAGGTCTGTTTTGGGTCATATGCTGAACTTAATTTTCTTTATTAAGACGCTGCCTTCTCAGTACTTGAACTTAATTTGCTTCAGCTAGTGAGATATGCTGCGTCTCTCCGTCACCATTTTCTCTCTCTCCCAGATTTTACAACTTTTTAAAGAATGATGTTGGTGTTGAGGAAAATCAAATGGTTAACTATATAAATGTCAATGATTTTCTGACCATGAGAAAATAAGTGACCTTGATCTAAAAAATGTTTAATCCAAGATGTATTTGAAGCTTCTGTAGTGGGTTCAGGGTATCAGATCATAGAAACAGTGGGAGCTGTTTATGAAAACTTCCTTAAGAACTGGGTAATCCAGGTACTTTGGGGGCTGAAATAGGAGGACTGCAGGTTCACCACCAGCCTCAGCTACTTAGTGAGGCCTTCTGCAACTTAGTGAGACTCTGTTTCAAAATACAGAACAACAACAACAAAAATGGACTGGAGGTGTACCTTGGAGGTAGAATGCCCCTGAGTTCAAACCCCAGTACCACATAAAGAAAAAAAAAAGAAGAAAAAAAGAAAAAGAAAATTGCTTCATGTGTTTATCTCTAAAATATTTTTTTCCTTAGAAAAGTGGGATTGAATTTCTCGAGTCTAAAAAACAGACAGCTTTCTACAATAAACTTGGAAGTCCACATTAGAAATTCAATAAAGTATTTTTTATTGGATTATCTAAGGACTGTATAGACTCTAGGGTATCCTAAAAGCAGAAGAACTTAACAAGGTACCTTGACAGCTGGCTGGCTGGTCTATCTATCTATCTATCTATCTATCTATCTATCTATCTATCTTGTATCTATCTATCATCTATCTATCTATCTATCTATCTATCTATCTATCTATCTATCTATCTATCTATCTATCTATCATCTAGTGGTACTAGGGATTGAACCCAGAGGCATCTACCTTCAAGCTATAGCTCAGGCCCTAATTTTATTTTTAGTTTTAAAAAAGGGTCTTAGCCAGGCATGGTGGCACACACTTGTAATCCTTGCGCCTGAGAGGCAGAGACAGGAGTATTGCACAGGTTCAAAGCCAGATGCGCTGGCTTAAGAGACCCTGTTTCCAAATACAAAAGTATAAAATTAGGTCTGGGAGTGTAGCCTAGAGGTAGAAGGGTTTCTAGGAACCCCAGTACCACCAAAACACACACAAAAAACCCCCCCAAAAAATCAAAAACAAACAAACAAAAAACCAGAGGGGTCTCACTAGATTGTTAAGAGACTTACTACTTGCTGAGGCTGTCCTTGAATCTGTGATCCTCCTGTCACAGCCTCCTAAGTATTGGGATTACAGGTGTGTACTACCATGCCCAACTGCCTTGATAGCTATTTAAACAGCAATGTGATTTTATTGGAATTTGGAACTAATAATATACAAGAATGCAACAAACTGATCCATTTGTGATCATCTTGTTGAATGCCCCAATCATATAGCTCCCTAACCGTGATTTTATGCCTTTAATATCCTTTGTGGGCTCTTTCTCAAGGAAAGACTTTCTCAACCACATTATAGTTTCATCCAAAGCTCTCCTTCTAGCTTCTATAGCAGTCATCTGACCATTTCTCATTGATGATATCTTGGTTTTGATCTGTTTTTCAATTTTTAATTCTTTGTCATTGAAAGTCAGCTGGAGGCAGGAGCTTGTCTGACAGACCTCAGTATCTCCTGTACCTGTTAGAGTCCCTGACACAGAAGCACATTCTGGTGCTTACTGGGGGGTAAGTGACAAAATATACCCTCCAAGCCTGTGTTCATGTACACAATGAATCTAAAATGTTTTAATTAGCATGACAAATCAGTTTGGTTAAAAAAGTAAATCAAACTGCTTTGCCATAGTAAAGATCCTTCTTAAATTTTTTTAAAAGAATAGGATGACTAAATTTTTCCATTTTCCAGTTGATTGTGGTGTTACAGTAAAGACGGAGCTTTAGTGATCTAAGATTCAAACAGCTCCACATCTGTGGAATTCAATGACCTTGTTGCTGTAATTCTTTGATTTCTTGCTAATTTCTCGACCAGCACAAACAGATCCTTGAGGTTCATACTCCCAAAGAACTACAACCTATAAACTAAAATGATTATTAAAAGTCAAAATTTTAGGACTTTCTTTAAAAAATACATCTAGCTGGGCGTGGCTGCACATGCTTGTTATCCCAGTACTTGGGAGGTTGAACCAGGGGGATCATGCAGGTTGGAAGCCAGCCTCAGCTATTTAGTGAGGCTCTCAGCAACTTAGTGAGACCCTGTTTCTAAATAAAATCTAGAATAGGTCTGGAAGTGTATCCCGGAGGAAGAAAGCCCCTGGGTTCCACCTCTCAGTACCAAAAAAAAAAAAAAAAAAAAAAAAAAAGTCTAGCATGAGGATTTCAAAATAAGAAAGTTAAAGAAAAAAACTAAGAAATAATAACTTTATATCTAAGTAGTATCTGAGATTTCCTATCATTCATATGCACATTTTAAAACTTTTTAAGACCACCTTAGCTCTTCTGTGGTTTCTAGGAAAACTACAAATATATGATTTAAAATGTCTCAAAGCCTTAATTTAGCAGTTATATTTTAATCCTGTCTCTCAACATACAACCCTTTTCCACTTTGGGGAGATTTGTTTGAGATCGTCCATGAGAGTCAAGGAAAGATGTTCTTAAGTCATTATTCTACTTTGGTGGAGTCAGGAAAACAAAATCCAGACAGACATTATCCAAAATAATCTCTTGGAAATATTTTGTTCACAAGTTTCATAATTTTGAGGGTTTGATTTTTTTTCTTCCTTTCTTTTTTTAAGTGTAGAGAACTTAAATGAAGATACAGGTCCTTACAAATAGAACAAATGACAGGGGAAAACATTGACAGTGGAGAAACTTAGGAAAGAGCACTGCAAAGCAGAGTTGGAGGTGTACTCATCGACCATCAGCTAAGCAAGCACAGAAAACATGTGACATACTAAGTCTAAGTCTAAAGTTAACCTTCAGAGCCATCCTAATGGCTAAGAGCATGGCTTGAAGAATCAGAATGCCTAAGGTTCTTGGCTACCTCTTACTCTCCCTGGAAAAAAAATCTCCATTACATTTTACAGCCTCCTTTGCAGCTATGGTGATAGGGCTAAAATGAAGTTAGTAGACTAAGGGTTTTTTTTTTTTTAATTTTTTGGTGGTACTGGAGGTGGAACCCAGGGTCTCACTAAGTTGCTGAGGCTGGCTTTGAACCTGTGCAATCCTCCTGTCTCAGCCTCCCAAGTGCTGGGATTAAAAACATGGGCTACCATGCCTGGCTAGTGGACTAAGGTTAGATGCACCATTTCAAAGCTTGGCAGAAGATCTTCCTGTGCTCCATTATCCATGTTTTGAGGACCTAGAAGCTTGTAAGATGGGAGGACATGAAACTACATGTGATAGTTTGGGTTCAAAATGTCCCCTCATGTGTTAAGCTATGCAGCCAGGTTCAGAGGGAGGGCATGGCCTTAGGGACTGGTCTAAGCCCTTTGCTCCCTCCTCCTCCCCGCCCCCGCCCCCCCCATCCCAGTCTTCCTAGTACCATGCCAAGGGCCTGCCCAAGGACAAGCTGCCTCAGTTTCTGAAGCTTGTGAGCCGGCCAGTCAAGTAATGACCTCTGAGACCTCCGAAGCATAAGTTCCATACATCAGTTGTTCCTATCATGTATTTAGGTTACAGCAACAAAAATGAAACTTTATCACCCTTTGGAGGAAAGCTTTTTGCCAATCAGAAACCTCAATTTGTATCTTATGTGACTGAGAGGTATACTTATGTTGTTTCTGAGCAACTATGCATTTGGGTGTTGGTTGTTAGAGCAGCTACTGTTATCTTAATCAATATTGGTTCATTCCAGGCTTCTGCACCTACTAGCTATGTAACTTTTGCTGCTTACTTAACTTCCCAGGCTCCTGCATACATGAGTAAGACAGTAGCATTTATCACAAGTTTGATACAGAGCATATGAGAAAGTGCATGCAAACAAAGTGTGTCTTACTATTGTACACCAAAAGGTAAGATTGACGATAACAGATATTTTTTGGCATTTTTGATGCTATTTTGCTATTACTGACAACATAACAATTGCTATTTTATAGTTTTTATTACAGTTCTAAGTTTGCTATATAAGTTTTTGGAGAGATTTGTATAAATTAAATAATAAAGATAATATTTAAGTTATAGACCTTAAATCTCTGAAAATAAAAGCCTACATATTCCCAAGACTGACGTAAAATATGGAAATAGCATAATCTGACATCATCTGTTCATTTAATGTACACAATTATACTCCAGCACATCTATTATCCTATTCCAGAGAGAGACCACTGTAAGTGCCAGCAACCTAAGCAGTGACCAAGTGGGAGCTGTTGTGCAGTCCTGCATTAGTGAAATGTGGATGAGTCCAGCACCATTAGAAATATGGAAAGCCCTAGGGAATGAGCATTTTCCCTTCAGAAACACAGGGCTCTAGCCCGGTGAGATGCAAGTGTCTAAAGAGATAGATATCCCTTTTCTTTGCCAGTTTTTCTTCTCTTATGAATTCTGCCTTATTTTAAACTTAGTAAGCCCCAGATAACTTCTAGTTTTTCATATACTCTTAGTGCCACATCAATTTCTTAAATATGATCTGGAATAATGTATAACATACTTTATAGAACAAAATCCATTTAACTAGAGGTACAGCTTCCCTCCTGCATTTGTCATGCTACCTGGGCAGTACAAATTTGGTTGTGAGATCACTGTGTGGGCTGACATACCTATACCCTTACCTAGTGAACTTTTACCTGATCACAGATCATAGTCACTCTTGACTTTGAGAGTAGGACTACTGAGTAAGTATGTCTGGTTAGCGTTTATTGCCTTGTTTCTATTGTGTTGTCTGTCTCTCCCTTCCTCTCCCTCTCTCCTCCCCATCACCACCTCGAGTGGAATCAGAAGATACTGCCACCCCTGTCTGTTTCCCAGGGGTTCCTGCCCATCGCTTTCAAGAGCTGTCTTTCAAGGAGACACAAGTTGTGAATCGGTATATTTTGAGCACTCTTTGTGTGAGGCATTAAACCTGGGAATGTAGTTAACTACTCTAAAAATAGCCTGCTCTTCAGACCTCAGCCTGAAAGCATATGTACTCTACTAGCTGACAATTTCATATGAGCCTTCTTAATATGGAAGAAGTGTGTCTGGACTAGTGTGTATTTTATAGAATAAAAACCCATTAACTGTAGCCAAAAGATCTGAGTGCTCACTCCTTGGCCTGCGTGACATTAGGTAAAATACGGACTCTGGGTTAGCTACAGCTAGAGCATCCTCTCAGAGTCTCAACACTCTCTAACTCTCTAATGCTGCTTTCACTCAGTTTTCATATACATTGTTAATGAGTCAAAAACTGAGCATTTACTTGTACCCACTACTGTCTTAAATTAAAAGTAGCAAAGAGGCCAGAGCTCTTTGAAGACCTAACCCCCAAGCTCAACCTAACAAATCAGAAATAGTAACAAAATGAGAAATTAATGCCACATGTTCATCATTTTACTGTGTGTTGCCCCTACCTCGCTTTCCACATTTAAAACAAGGATACCATAAAAGATCCATTGGCAAATGTGGACAAAACACAAAGACAGCATTATGGTAAGTTTCATTGTTAGCACTGAAACAAGGCTATATAAAGAGGGAAAAGTTCTATTGTTCTCACATATAAATATCATGTCCAAGGAGCCTTAAAATAAGATTAAAATGCTGTCTGATGAGAACGGCATGTTGTTGCAGTCTCATGGCCCATTGGTTTCTTCTTTACCATGCCTACTGACACCACACTTCCAGACAAGAGCTTCTCCTATTTTTAGCTTAAAAGCCCCATGAGGAAGCCACATAAACATGGCAAGTCCTATAGTAACTATTATCCCATCATTCACATGGAGAATTAGCATGAATATTACTTTTGCTAAAGGTGATAAAAGCTCTCCACTAATTAGCAACCATCTATTCTGCACTTCCTAGGGAGAACACATGGATTGTGATGTGAAGGCAGTTGTCTTTAGAGGACACAGGAATCTTAATAAATACACGTCTCTGTATCTATATAATGCTTTAGTTGTCAGTGCTTTTGTACTGATGAGATCTCAAAGTACCCACTGGGTAGAAAGATGTAGACTATACCTATTTTTCAGGCAGAGGGTGGGGGGAAGCAAGTCTTAGAATGGTTATGTGGTTTGTTTGTGGTCAGAGAGGAAGTGGAAAAACTGAGGTGTGAATGCATGCCTCTGGACTCCAAACCTGGAGCTTTCTTGACACCCACACAGCCTTCCCCTGAGGGTTCTAAACCTAGCCCTGTAAGAGATACACCTTTCATTGCAGGAGGCTTATGACAAAGCGGTGTTCCAGGGTGAAATGACACTTGCTAAGAAAAGTCACTGCCACAAATTTTAATGATTCTGGGACTCAGAGAACTGAGTTTAAGCCTTAATTCTGCTGCTGATGGACCGGATTGTCTCTGGATGAGGAAGTCACTAGCTCTCTGGGTTTCAGCACTCTTAGAGGTAAAAATTTCTTTTTAAATGATTCAATTATATTCAGAGTCCTTTCTGATTGCGACATGCTGTATCATTTTATGTTAGGCTGTCTCTGAAAATGTTTAAATATTTTTTTGAAACTCCACATGTCTGAACTAATTAGAATCCCAATAAGTCCTGGGAGTTCTGTCTGCTTTCTTTCTTTTTTTTTTTTTATTGGTGCATTATATTCATACATCATATTGGGGTAAAAAACTTGTGTGTACAGACATGCACACATCACTGATTTAACCCCTACCCAATTCCCACCCCATTCCCTCCCCTTCCCTCCCTCCCTTGCTTGGCTTAGTGGTTGACTTCGATATGTTTAAGTACATTGTGTGTTTTAGAGATTCTCCTCTTCCCCCCTCCTTTCTCCTCCTTTAGGTTGTCTTGTTTGCTCCTCCATAGGATTTTCTTTTTCATCTAGAGTTCCTCCTATGACCCAATTCTCCCTAACTCTCACATATTAGGGAAAGCATCTGATTTCTTATTTTTTGTGACTGACTAATCTCACTTAGCATAAGGTTCTCCAGTTCCATCCATTTCCCTGAAAATGATGTAATTGAGGTTTTTTTTTTTGATGGCTGAGTAAAATTCCATTGTACATATTCCACAGTTTTGTAATCCATTCATCTGCTTTCTTTATAAACTCTGTTAACCCAGAAAGGCAGTGTTCTGAGAGGGTGATCACCTACCAAGGTTCACACATCAAAGTATATCGGAAGTAGGGGTTCTTCTAATGGTAGACACCTTCTATACTCGATTCTGATATTTTTAAATGTTTTTAACTTTCTCAAATATCTTAAAAGGAACATGAACTATTTCTGTGAAAGTTTAAATAAAAATTGCCATTCTATGTTTTTGTTTTTGTTGTTTTATTTTATTTTTTGCAGGTCTGGGGATGGAACCCAGGGGCATTCATCCTCTGAGCTACACTCCCAGCCTTACTTTTTATTCTTTATTTTGAAACAGGGTCTCATTAAGCTGCAGATAGCCTTACTAAGTAGCTGAGGCTGTCCACAAACCGTGATCCTCTGGTCTCCACCTCCCAAATGCTGGGATTACAAGTGTGAGCCACCAAGCCCGGCTCCATTCCAAATATTTTACACAAGCAAAATTATGTAAAAAAAAAAAACACACACACACACACACAGCTGTAAGGCCAGACGTGGTGGCGCACGCTTGTAATCCCCGCGCTTGGGAGGCGAAGACAGGAGGATCGCGCAGGTTCGAAGCCAGCCTTGCTGGCTTAGGAGACCCTGTTTCCAAATTTTAAAAATGTATAAAAATAGGTCTGGGAGTATAGCCCGGAGGGAGAAGGGTTTCCAGGAACCCCAGTACCACACATAGCCACAAAAATCTTAGTTGTAAAATGTTAATAGTAAAGTGGAATAGCTCATTGGATCCTAGGGCATCCATTTAGGGTCAGGACTAAATAATTTTTTCCTGTCATTTTCCTTTATTTTCTAAATTATGTAGCAGGGTGAGTTAGTGAGTGTTTAATGGAGCAACCCAATTATTATTAATTGAGTAATTAGTCTGTGTCCTTTCCTTAATTCTTTACTGCTCTAGACTCATCTGCAGGGTACGGCTGCATCCCCACTTCACTCCTTAAAACTGCGAAAGAAAAGAAAAAAGAAAAAAGAAAAAAGAATGAACAAAGACTGTAATCTCCACACAGGACCAGAAACAACATCTGATAAGGGTGATTTCCACCTCTGTGAAACACGCTGCTTACTTGGTTTCTAGCATCCTACACTCCTTCCCGGTTCTCCTTCAAGATCTCTGGACACCATTTCTCAGTGTCCTTTGCTGGTTCTTCTTTATCTCTCCAATTTATAAACATGGGAGTTCCTAGTCTCTCTCGTTTTTTTTCTCTTTCCCTTTCCCTCTCCCTCTGTACTCTCTCCCTTGGGATCTTATCCAGTCTTGTATTTTAAAACATTTAGCCGGGCGTGGTGGTGCACGCTTGTAATCCCCCCACTTGGGAGGCGGAGACAGGACAATCACGAAGGTTCGAAGCCAGCTGCGCTGGCTTAAGAGACCCTGTTTCTAAATAAAAAAGTATAAAATAGGTCTGGGAGTGTAGCCCAGAGGCAGAAGGGTTTCCAGGAACCCCAGTACCACCAAAAAACAACAACAAAAACAAACAAACAAAAAAAGAACAAAAAAAATTTATATGGTGACATCCCAAAATATGCATCACCAGTTAAGTCAACTCCTAACTAAGTCATTATAAGCTTGAGTTCTGAGCTGGACGCAGTAGTATATGTCTGTAATCTCAGTTCTTGGGAGGCTGACAGGAGGATCCCAGGTTCAAGGTCAGACTCAGCAACTTAGCATGACATATTTTAAAATAAAAACTAAAGGATTTCCAATGTAGAATGCCACTGGTTTCAACCTCTAGTTAAAAAAAAAAAAAAAAAAAAAAAAAGAAAGAAGTGAGTTCTGGAGCTGAGATTTTTGGTCTTTGTTGCTGTGAGACCCTGGATAAGTACCTTAATAACTCGGCATTTCTTCTCTGAGGGGCAGGGAGGTGCTAAGCTAAGAGGAGAGGCTCTATAGGCTCAGATACAGTCGACCCCATCTTTGTATAGACCTGGGGCTTCCCTTCAGGTCTGTAAAGGAGGCTCTGGGCCACCATGTTCTTGGCAGACAGCAGTCTAGTGTCCTCTTTGAAGAGAACCTTATAGGGAAGGCTCAGCGTCCAGATGATTTGTGGGAGGTGAAAATTCAAAATGTCAGTTACAATCTTCGGGTTGGTGAGCTGCCAGATAACCCAGATTTTACTATAGCTTAAAAACAGCACCCTGGCTGGGGCCAGAGAGGCCGGCATCGGAGCCTGCCTTGAGGCAAGGCCGGTACTGGGGCCTCTGAGGCCGGGATCGGAGCCTGCCGAGGGGTTAGGCCGCTGCTGGGGCCAGTGAGGCCGGCATCGGAGCCTGCCGTGAGGCAAGGCCGGTACTGGGGCCTCCGAGGCCAGGATAAGAGCCTGCCGAGGGGTTAGGTCGGTGCTGGGGCCAGCGAGGCCAGCATCGGAGCCTGCCTTGAGGCAAGGCCGGTACTGGGGCCTCGAGGCCAGGATAAGAGCCTGCCGAGGGGTTAGGCCGGTGCTGGGGCCAGCGAGGCCGGCATCGGAGCCTGCCTTGAGGCATGACCAGTGCTGGGGCCTCCGAGGCCGGGATCGGAGCCTGCCGAGGGGTTAGGCCGGTGCTGGGGCCAGCGAGGCCGGCATCGGAGCCTGCCATGAGGCAAGGCCGGTACTGGGGCCTCCGAGGCCAGGATAAGAGCCTGCCGAGGGGTTAGGCCGGTGCTGGGGCCAGCGAGGCCGGCATCCGAGCCTGCCTTGAGGCATGACCAGTGCTGGGGCCTCCAAGGCCGGGATCGGAGCCAGCCGAGGGGTTAGGCCGGTGCTGGGGCCAGTGAGGCCGGCATCGGAGCCTGCCGTGAGCCAAGGCTGGTACTGGGGCCTCTGAGGCCAGGATAAGAGCCTGTCGAGGGGTTAGGCCGGTGCTGGGGCCAGTGAGGCCGGCATCGGAGCCTGCCGTGAGGCATTACCAGTGTTGGGGCCTCCGAGGCCGGGATCGGAGCCTGCCGAGGGGTTAGGCTGGTGCTGGGGCCAGCGAGGCCGGCATCGGAGCCTGCCTTGAGGCAAGGCCAGTACTGGGGCCTCCAAATCCGTGATCGGAGCCTGCCGAGGGGTTAGGCCGGTGCTGGGGCCAGCGAGGCCGGCATTGGAGCCTGCCGTGAGGCAAGGCCGGTACTGGGGCCTCCGAGGCCAGGATAAGAGCCTGCCGAGGGGTTAGGCCGGTGCTGGGGCCAGCGAGGCCGGCATCGGAGCCTGCCTTGAGGCATGACCAGTGCTGGGGCCTCCGAGGCCGGGATCGGAGCCTGCCGAGGGGTTAGGCTGGTGCTGGGGCCAACGAGGCCGGCATTGGAGCCTGCCATGAGGCTAGGCCGGTGCTGGGGCCTCCGAGGCCGGGATTGGAATCTTGCCAAGGGGTTAGACCGGTGCAGGGGCCAATGGCCAGCATCGGAGCCTGGCGTGAGGCAAGTTCACTCCTGCGGCCTCCAAGGTCGGGACCAAAGCCAGCTTAGGGGTTAGACCGGTGCAGGGGCCAGCGAGACCAGAACTGGGGCCTCCCATTAGGCAAGGCCGCTGCTTGAGCCAGCGAGATCTGGATCAGTCCACTGAGTAGCCAGGCCACTACTGGGACCATCAAGAGTGGGATTGGTACTTGCAACGCAGCATGCACAGAGAAATATCGCGGAAAATATAAATCAGACGCTTCTCTTAATCAGCAATAACTAGGAGGAAAAGGGCAACAGGAAGAGGTTGAGCTATAGAAAGGGCCCTATAGTGAAGCAACTAATGTGACCAATCAGAGGGTATGTAATACTGGAGGACGGAGCCTCTTTAAAACGCAGGAGGTACATAAACAAATGTATCAAAGTAAATCACCAAAGAAGTGTGGGATGGAGGGAGGGGGAGGGAATGGGATGGGGGCTGGAGGAGGGCTAATTGGATGATGTGTGCTTGTATATCCTCTCAAGTCTTGTACTCCAATGTGATTGATATATGACTACAATGCACCAATTTAAAAAATAAATTAATTAAAATAAAAATAAATAAATAAATAAAATTTAAAAAAAAACAACAACAACAACAACAAAAAAAACCAGCACCCTGTATTTGAAAAGACGTGAAAGGCCAATGTTTAAACAATCATAAAGAGTGAAACTACTCTTTGGGTGATGGACTATTTCCTGAGAATCTCAGTTGATCTGTCAGTGAGGAATTTAGTAAACTGAAAACCACCAACAAACTCTTTGAAAAAAAGTTTTAATTGTCAAAATCGTCTCCTTCCTGACTCCTCATTGACCGGATCCAGCAATGCCAAGGAACTGTTAAAGCACCGTGGCCCAACTTGCAGCATTTCCTGAGCTGATTTCTGCTGGGTCCCCAGCAGGTGTGTTCTGAACAAAATAAACCTTGGCAAATGTTAGGGAAATGCTGCAAACTTACTGGTCGGTCTCACTCCTCTCTTCTTAGAGCTACTAGGGCACATGAGCACAAAAAGATTCAGACATCCTGCAGTCAAGAAATCTGTGTTACTCTGTTTAAACCAATTTGCCAAAGAGTAAGGTATGTCTGCTTTTAATATTAGCTGTATCCACAAGTAAGACATACCTTATGTTACTCCAGTATTGAACCTCTGTTTCTCACTGGTTTTTCCTCATCTCTGAAAACCAGTAAATGATGGAATATCCCAGAACTCCATACATTGTACTTTTTCCTACTCATTCTATAGAAGAATATATCTGTGAAGCATTTTTAGCCATTAAGTGAAGCATCTGGTTGCACTGAAAGAATAGGTAAGAGTAATAACTTTCTAAACTTACCTCCTCCCTCCAGCTACCACTGCATTTCTTTACTTCCACTTAAGTCCTTTGAAAAAGTTTTCTTCTCCTCCTCCTCCTCTCTCTCTCCCTCCTCCTCCTCCTTCTTTTTTCTCTCCCTCCCTCCCTCCCTCCCTCCGTGTGTGTGTGTGTGTGTGTGTGTGTGTGTGTTACTGGGGACTGAACTCAGAGGCATTCTACCTCTGAGCTATACCCCAGCCCTATTTTATTTTATTTTAAAACAAGGTCTCACTGAGTTGCTGAGGCGAGCTGTGAAACTGCTATCTTCCTGTCTCAGCCTCCCAAGGACTGGGATTATAAGCATGTGTCACCATTACCAGCTTCCATTCTTTTTTAAACCTCTACAATCAGAGTTTTTGTCTGGACTATTCCACTAAAACTGTTTTTGTCAAGATAAGCAATGAGTTTTAAAGCCAAATCCAAGAACCCATCCTTAAACCCAATGTCAGGAGGCCCAGCGACAAAATATGATAATGTTGATCACACTCTTCTCCTTAAGTGGTTAGGAGACCAGATTCACTTGTCTAACTTTTGAGCTTTATGAGCATACTTCTTCATCTCCGTGGCTTGGTTCTCCAGCTTAGAACCACAGATTTCCTTTCTCCTTTCTATATTCACTCCATTGGTTATATCATCCAAGATTCTCAAATAGACATCTCCAGTTTAGCCCTCTCTACAGACACATGAATCCAATTATCTAATGGACATGCACACTCAGTATCCAACTGGCATCTCAGAATTAACATATCTAAAACAGCTCAGCTACTTCCCTTCACCCAAGTAAATGGCAACTCAACACTTCTGTTTAGGCCAAAGTTTCAGAAGCCATCACTGTCTTTTCTATTTCTTTCATCTCTCTGTCCAAACCATCAGCAAATTCCACTGGCTCTGCCTTAAATCATCTGCAGAAGCCATCAGCTTCTCACCCTCTGTGTGGCTAATGCTCCAGTCCACTCACTTGAATGACAATTAGCTTCTAACCTGCTCCCTTTCCACAGCTAGAGTGTGTGAGTTGGGAGAAGGATATTGGAGACTGAATTCAGGGCTTTGCCAGTGCCAGGCTAAAGCTCTGCCATTGACATATATCTCTAACCTTTTTTAAAATTTTTATTTTGAGACAGGGTCTCACTAAGTTGCTCAGACTTACCCCAAACTTTTGACACTCCTGCCTTAGCTTTAAGAGGGAGGCCTCTTAAAATGTAAGTCAAGGAGCCAGGTGTGGTGGCTCATGCTTGTAATCCCAGCACTCGGGAGGCGGAGAACTGAGAATCACAGCTACTTAGTGAGATCCTTCACAACTGAGACCCTTCACAATTCAGTGAAACCCTGTTTTAAAAAAAAATGTAAGTCAAGCCAGGCACTGTGGTATACACCTGTAATCTTTGGAGACTGACAGGAGGGTCACAGGTTTGAGGTAGCCTCAGCAACTTAGCAAGACTATTTCAAAATAAAATAAAAAATAGGGCTGGGGTTGTAGCTCAGAGGTAAGAATGTCCCTGGGCTCCATGGAAGAGGAAGAGGAAGAAAAGAGGAAGAGGAAGGAGAAGAAGAAAAAGAAGAAGTAGTAGCGGTAGTCTCCATCATCTTCATCTTAAAGGAAAAGCTAAGAGTGTCTTAATTGAGAAAGGTTTACCAGGGCCTGTATGTTGAAACAATGGTCCTATGCCCTCTTCTAGTAACTACAAAGTTTCTGGTCTACTTTCCAGGTCTTTGATCCATTTTGAGTTGACTCATTTGCAGGGTGAAACATTGGGATTTCATTCCATTTTTCTACAAATGGATAACCAGTTTTCCCAACATTGTTGAAAAGGCTGTTTTTTTTTTTCTCCCCCCTCCAGTGTAGGTTTTTGACACCTTTGGCAAAAACCAATTGAACATTGTGTTTAGATTTGTCTCTGAATATTTTGTTTTGTTCCTTTGGTCTATGTGTATGTTTCTGTACCAATACCATGCTGTTTTACTATATCCTTGTACTATAGTTTGAAGTCAGGTATAATGATGACTCTAATATAGTTATTATTGCTCAGGATTGCTTTGGCTATTCTGGGTCTTTTGTATTTCCATATGAATTTTAGGCTTGATTTTTCTAGCTCTGTGGAAAATGATATTGGTATTTTAATAGGGATTACATTGAATTTGTAGATCACTTTTGGTAGAATGGCCATTTTGATATTTATTTTGCCTATCCAAGAGCATGGGAGAGCTTTCTATAAGGTCTTCTTCAATTTCTTTCTTTAGTGTTTTATAGTTTTTCACTGTAGAGATTTTTATTTCCTTTGCCAGGTTTATTCCTAGGTATTTTATTGTTTTTGAATCTTCTGTGAATGGGACTGTTTTCTAGATTTCTATCTCTGGTTTCATGGTTAGTGTACAGAAAATCTATTGATTTTTATAGATTGATTTTGCATTCTTTGCTGAATTTATCAGTTCTAGAAGTCTTTTGGTTAATTTTTAGGATCTTCTAAGTATAGGATCATATAATTGAAAACAAAGACTATTTCAGTTCTTTTTTCCCTCCATGTATTCCTGTGATTTCCTTCTCTTGCCTTATTGTTCTGGCTAGAGTTTCTACTACGATACTGAAAAGGAGTGGTAAGAGTGAGCATTATTGTTTTATTTGGCAATAAATTACAAAGCTTCTGTGCAGCAAAGGAAATAATCAAGAATCTTATGAGAAAGCTGAGAATGGAAGATCTTTGCAAGCTATTCCTGATAGAGGACCACTACTGAAAATATACAAAGAACTTAAAAAGATTTAACATTTAAAAACGCCCAATCAAGAAATGAGCAACTGAAATAGCCACTTTACAAAAGAAGAAATATAAATGGCCAATAAATATATGAAAAAATGTTCAACATCAAGAGCAAACAGGGAGATGCAAATCAAAACTACCCTGAGATCCTACCACCTCCATTAGAATTAGAGTCATCAAAAATACAAACAACAAGCCGAGCGTGGTGGCGCACATGTGTATTCTCAGCATTTGGGAGGCTGAGACTGGAGGATTGCATTTCACGGACAGCCTCAGCTACTTAGTGAGGCCCTCTGCAACTCAGTGAGACCCGGTTTCAAAATAAAGAATAAGAAATAGGGCAGGAGGTATAGCTCAGAGGTTGAATGCCCCTGGGTTCCATTCCCAGACCTGGAAAAAAAAAATACAAACCACAAATACTGGAAAGGATATGAAGACAGGAACACTGATATATTATTGGTAGAATTGAAAATCAGTGCAGCCACTTGTTGATCAGTGTGGAGGGTCCTCAGAATACTGGGAATGGAACTACTATATGACCTAGCCATACCATTCCTGGGTGTCTTCCCAAAGGGTTGAAACCAGACTATGATAGTGATATATATATTTATAGCACCACAATTCACAATAGCCAAATTATGGAGTCAGCCTAGATATCCAGCAACAGATGAATTATGTCATTATGGGATGTATATACAATGAAATCCATAAATATGAACAAAATTATGTCATTTTCAGGAAAATGGATAGAATTAAAGAGTATTATGCTAAGTGAGATCAGCTGGTCACAAAAAATAAGGGTCATATATGTTCCCTTATATTTGGAAGCTAGAGAAAAATTGGGATACAAAAGGGACTCCAGATAAAGGAGGAAAAGCCCTAGTAGAGTGATGGAGAGTGAAAAAGGGAGGGAGGTGGCTGGAAGGAGTAGATTCGGGGCAGGCTCTTTCCTCAAGCCCATCAGAGAGTTGATACCGGCCATAATATGTTGTAAATATTCTTTCCTCTTTTGCTAGAATAAATAAAATAAATGATTTATAGAGCTCTCAAAAAACTAGATTATTATTGATTTCCTATTTTAAGTTAAGAGAAAGCTGTTTCCAAGGACACTGAGCACCTCCTAACAGCAAAGTGTTAATACAGCCCTCATTCTAAATTAAGTTTTTCTTTATCCCTTCAACACTGCAGCAGACAGTGCAATCCAAACATGTAAGTCAGTGATGACAGCTCAAAAACATGAAAGTAAATTGTCAGTACCTACCTCTCATTGCATCCTTAAGTATTGGAAAGGAATGTAAATAGAACAGCTCAACCATAGCCAAATGTCTCAATTAGTGAATACTAAAATGTGAAGTTTTCACCAGTTTAGAGTACTACTTTATAAATGAGATATAAAGGCCATATATTATACCTATCATAAAAGAATTTCAGTCCTTAAGATTAAGTTGAATGGACAATCCAAGATAAAGACCTTAAAAAAGACACAAACTATACTTTTTGGTTGGTGATACTGGCAAGAAAATGTAATCTAGTAAATCAACTTGGATTAGGGCTCAAAATCTCTATCACAGGAGTCACTCTTAAATGCCTGGGGAGCAAGCAGGTTAGGTAGGACCATCAAAGAAATGGGTAGGCCTCGCCAAACAGAGTGGATATTACTTGGTTCCAAACAATTATTGGCATGCCGGGAGTGGGTCGAAGTACTGTGAAATCTTCTGCTCTTATAGAAGGATAAAAATCAGAAAAAAAAATCACATTTTATAAAAAATGTAAAATGTTGCTGGCACAAGCTTGTAATCCCAGCATATGGGAGACTGAGACAGAAGGATTGCACAGGTTGGAAGCCAGCCTCAGCTACTTAGTGAGACTCTCAGCAACTTATCAAGACACTGTTTCCAAATAAAGCATAAAATAGGTCTTGGAGTATAGCCCAGAAGTAGAAAAGACCCTGGGTTCCACCCCCAGTACCACATACACACACAAAAATTAAAATGTTTAAATCTTATGCAAAATTTAGTATTTTATGTAAATTAAACTTTCTTAGGCAACTTTTTAAAATTTAAAATGTTGACTGGGACAGGCGTGGTGGTGCACACTTATAACCCCAGTACTTGGGAGGCTGAGACAGGAGGAGAGCAGGTTCATTGCTACCCTCAGCTACTTAGTGAGACCCCTGTTTCAAAATAAAAAAAATAGGGCTAGGGGTATAGCTCAGAGGTAGAATGCCTCTGGGTTCAATTCCAAGTACTGAAAAAAAAAAAACCTGATTTGATTAATCTTTTCTTGTGTATGTGATATTGAGGATTGAACTCAGCGAGTGAGATACCTCCAGCATTATTCTGTTTTTTATTTTAAAACAGGGTCTTACTAACCTGCTGAGAGGCTAAGTTGCTAAGTATAGCCTCAAACTTCTGATCCTACTTCTCTCAGTTTCCCAAGTACCGGGATTATAGATATGTGCCACCATATCAGGCTTTAATCTACCTTTTGATCTCAAAGGAAGGTCATTGGGAAGGAAGGACTGTGGGGACAAAATCTTGTGTCCAAACAACCATCTTGACTTAAAGTTCTACCCTAAACTAATCGTGGAGTCACTTTGTGAGAGATGGCCATCAAATGCCTACGAAGTGCTGGCCCTGTGTGGCCGCTGGTCCTTCTACGTACGCTGTACTCTAGTAGTCCATTCTTGTCACCCAACTATTTAAGATAATAATGTGATGAAAGTTGTTATAATATAGTCAGTGGGGATCCTGAATATTTATCATCACAGAAAACAATGCCTTCTTTCTAGTTAGGAAGTCAGCACAAAGTAAGAACAACATGACTGAGATTATGGTCTTTCTTATGTTTTGAGATTATCTAAAAAAAAAAAAAATGTTTGTCTACTGCTTTCCAACCAAGAGAGAAAACACCATTATGTAATCATTATTCACTGTGTGTAGATATTAAGGTCATTCTTCTAAAGTACAACTTATCTCATTTATATGCCATGGTTATGTGTCCTGGGAGCAAATAGCAGGCCAGGCTTGTGTCTACTTGGAAAGACACATATTTGCCTAAAATGTTGGGTACAAAAAGGTAACAGAGTGGGACAATCGAGGTTCACAACTGTGATTTGTAACCATGTAATGTATAGAAATTAATGCTGTCATTATTTTTCATGTTGTTATAACAAAATAGGAATTCACTCCCTTTCAACATGGAAAATCTACAAGCCCAAGTAATAGACAGTTATCTTTGTGTGAATCTAACCATAAACAATGATTAAAATGAGATTTACTTGAATAAATATGGTTCATACCTCTGAGAAGATTTACACTCTTGCCAACACAGTAAATTCCCTCTTTGTGGTTATTCTATTTATTCCTTTGGAACAATGTCAGATGAATCATTTGGAAGAAATTGATGGCGTAACACTAATTAGGCAAAAATAGAGTTACCAGCCACTCTTAGAAACTAACTTGAGGCTAAGGAAAGTTCTGCCTTACAGTTTGTTTTACACATACTCAATTTTCTGCAATCTCCTGTTTGTCTAAAGGGCTTTCTAAATAGACCCAATGGGATCCTACTGGCAGCCCTACGAGCATGGAAAAGGAACACGATTTTCTACATTTGAAATTCTGGACAAACTTAAAAGGTACAAGTAAAATCACTGATTAACCACTTTTCCTGTGGTCTGTAAGTATACTTGCCAAACTTAGCTGTCTGGGATGTTTTCTTAGTACATAGCTGTTTGGTGGCACCTAAACGACCATCCTGAGGCAGCTGGCTTCCTGCCAGGGATCAGATATCTTCAGCAGTTGGGTAATATGAGGACTACATTATCAAAACCAGTTACAATTTGGTTTAGGCTATGGCCAAGTTATGTCTAGGTGGCTCTTGATAAATCTAAAATATAGTCCAACAGATCCATAAGCACTAATAAGCCCATATGATCCAATAAATCCAGTCACCAGCCACTATAATGAAACTGAAATATCTTTTAAGTAGTGAAGTAATGCATGGTTACTAAACCTCACGGTCCAATGCTCAGTGGAATCCAAGAGGACAGCCTGTCTCCTCAAGGTTCATGTGGGATAAATTTAACAGTAGCTAGTAAGCCACATTTCCCCCTTCTACTTTAAAAAGAAACATTATTTGAATAGGTGAGATTAATAGAAATGCTGCAGGCAAATCTTAGATTTAAAAACAAAACAAAACAAAACCAAGTTGTGATACTACTAAGCTGTTAAGCTTCTAGCCAGATTTCGTAAGGGCTCTATTACCACCATATGGGCCTGAATTGCAATGCTAAGGGTAGGGAATTTATTCTGACTTCTTCAATCAGTGCTTTGTTTTAACTGGGCATGGTGGCACAGACTTGTAATCCCAGCATTTGAGAGGCTGAGACAGGAGGATCCTGGTTCAAGGACAGCCCCAGCTACTTGGCAAGGCCCTCTGCAACTCAGTGAGACACTGTTTAAAATAAAGACTATAAAAGTACAGCTGGGGGTATAGCTCAGAGGTAGAATGCCCCTGGGTTCCACCCCCAGTACCGCAAAACAAACAAACAAACAAACAAACAAACAAACAAACAAACAGTGTTTTATTTTTCCTATTCTGGGATCTCTGAGTTTACTTGCCAATTCATTCATATTTACACGTTAGAGTTAGGTTTCACCCAAATCAGCCATCTCCAGCAGGTGATCAAAGTGGAAATCCAGAAGGCATTGCCCATCACGATCAATGCAAATGGCACCTTCGGGAGCAGAATTGTAAGAGGGGCCTGAGGAGCCATGCGGTGTGATTTTCCACAAATTTTGCATCTTCTGCCACTCGCATAGTCACCAGCACCATCATCATTAATGTAGCATCTATTACATACACTTCCCTCACATTATTCAATTAATTTTCCGAATGCTATCAAAACACTGGTGGCAGACCCTCTTTGAAGATAAAGAAACTAAGGATGAGAGTTGTAACATGCTCCAGGTAACAAAGCAGGAACTCTGGGAGTTAAATCTGACTAAATCCAAGGCCCATTTCTTCCCATCATTTCACCATGGTATGGTTTCACTAATACCATCTTTTTAGATGTTCAAAATATAGGGGCACAATGTACAAAAATAAAATGCCTATATGTAAAATGAAGGGGTCAATGGCTTCCAACAATGTGTATACCCACAAAACTAAAACATAAATGGAAATATTCCCATACAGAACATTGTCCCCCCCATTCTCTCATGCCCCTTTCTTGAACATTTAAGCCTATCTTAATTTTCCAGAACTTGGTATAAATGGAATAATTTACTCAGTGCCCATTTGTGTCTTTGTTCAGTTAACATAATGCTCTGTGTGTGTGTGTGTGTGTGTGTGTGTGTGTGTGTGTGTATAAAAGAGAATTCATTTAGCTCTGTGAGGTTTTACTGCTTTATTTAGGTAAATATTTAGGATGAGTTTTTTTATGTATTAAATTTGAGAAAGTTGATGGTCATTAGGATTCAAAGTGGTAGAAAGTTTGCCTAGAATATGTGAGGCCCTGGGTTTGATCCCCTACATTGGAAAAAAAAAAGGATTTATATTCATAATCACAATCAAAATGGTAAAATCAAACAATAAAATACTACCTTTGCACTCCTCAAACATAATGAATTGTACTTTCTAGCTAAGCATTTATTCCTATTCTATATTCATTGTGGTTTTCTAATTTGTTTTCTGAATGTAGATTACAAATAAGCTTTTGTTATCTTTCTGATCTCAATATTGCAAAGTCACCTGTTTTACCTTGCTTGTACTTTTACACTTATTAAGCCAATTATATACCAACAAAATTGTAAATGAAAAAAGTTAGAAATTAAAATAAAAGCCAGGCATGGTGGCACATGCTTGTAATCCCAGTACTTGGGAGGCTGAAACAGGAGGATCCGGATTTGCAGCCAGCCTCAGCTACTTAGTGAGGCCCTCTGTAACTTAGTGAGAACTTGTTTCAAAATAAAGAATAAGAAATTGGCCTGTGGGTGTAGCTCAGTAGTAAAATGCCCCTGGGTTCAATCCTCAGCACCATACAAAAAAGAAAGAAATTAAAATGGGGTCATTATTTCACAGACTTTCATCCAATTTCAGAAAAAATTTCTCTAAAACAGCAATTCTGCCTGATAAATTCTTTCCATCTCTAAACAGACTAAAATACAAGTGAAATTATAGGAAACCTGTAATATTTTACTATAAATTGTATATTTTCAATGGTTTAATAAAAGTAATGCTTAATATGAATGCATTAATAGGCTAATATTAAAAGTGTACATTTTGATTTAAATACATTATAAATACACAAACAATTAGGTAAGCTTGATCCATCTAACTGTTTTCTTTCATGTTTGTTTGTGTTTTTCTTTGTGGTACTGTGGACGGGTCCCAGGGGCACTCAACCTTTAAGCTATACCGCCAGCCCTATTTTATTTTTTATTTTCAACAGGGTTTCATTCAGTTGTGGAGGACCTCACGAGGTTGCTGAGGCTGGCAGTGAACCTGTGTTCCTCCTACCTCAGCCTCCCAAGTATTGGCATTTCAGGCATGCATCAGCACACCCAGCTTCTCTTTCAAACGAGTGATGTGTGCATGTATACCTCTACCATCTTGTACTCCATTAAGATGTATGACTACAATGCACCAATACAATTTTTTAAATTAATAAATACTATTTTAGTAAAGTCAATGAGTATATAATTTCTCATCTATCATTTTAGAAGTCTTTATTACGAAGACAATTAGTCCTTCAGATGACCAAATCCACCCACAAAGCCAGTTTCTATCTGTATTTCTGAGTCCATGTTTGTATAATTTCTGCAGCGTCTGGTGAATCTTGCTACATGAGCAAAGCTGTCAGTTTCTTCCCTTAGAAAGCTGTGAAGCTGCAGAAGACTGGGATGGGACTCCTTCAGATCTCAAAGGTTCTGATACATTTTGTTCAAGATGGGTCTCTTCTGTCCAGGAACACTGGCTTAATTACAATAGCTTTATGATGAGTCATTAAAGTCCAGTATGATAAGTCCTTTGATCTTCTATTTTAAAGTTGATTTTTGCAAATCTAGGTCCTTGAATTTTCACATAAATTTTAAAACCAGATTGTTATTTTTTCTTTTTCTTTTTCTTTTTTTTGCGGGTCTGGAGATGAAACCACGGGGCATTCGACCTCCAAGCTACACCCCCTGCCCTGTTTTTTATTCTTTATTTTGAAACAGGGTCTCACTAAGTTACAGAGTGCCTTACTAAGTACCTTTGGTCTCAGCCTCCCAAATGCTGGGACTACAAGTGTGTGCCACCACACCCAGCTGTTATTTTTTCTTAGACACACACACACACACACACACACACACACACACACACACCTGCTGAGAATGCCTTGATTACATGAATAGGTTTGGGAAGAATGCTATCTTAATATTACTGAGTTTTCTAATCCATGAACATGATATATCTCTCCCCTTATTTAGGTTTTCTATCATTTCTCTTAGCAAGGATTTTTAACTTTCAGGGCACAGATCTTTAATTCCATGCCATCTGAGAATAACTACAAATATACATTACTTCTTTCCCAATTTTCATCTATTATTTCTTTTGCTTGCTTTATTATAGTGATTAGGAAATGTAGTAAAGTACTGAATAGAAGTGATAAAAGTGAACCTCCTCACTGCTTGTTGTATTAGAAAAAGGATTTTAATACTTAGTATGATTCTGGCCACAGGTTTTTTTTTTGTTTGTTTTGTTTTTGTGGTACTGGCGATGGAGCTCAGAGGCATTCTGCCTCCGAGCTACACCCCTAGCCCTAGTTTCTATTCTTTTATTTTTTATTTATTTTTATTGGTGCACTGTATTCATACATCATAATGGTATAAAGAAAATACTTTTGTAGACATACATGCATGCACACATCGCCCAGTTAGCCCCTACCCGATCCCCACCCCATTCCCTCCTTCCCATGCTTGGCTTAGTGGTTGACATCTAGTATTATAGAAATTTATCCAATATTAACTATGATAATCTCACATAACAGTTTCATTTGTCTGATACCAAGCTTTTGATGACTTAAAGATAACATTTCAATATTTCTTTTTGCTTTCTTTCTTACCAGAGAATATTTTTTCTTTTTTTTTAGATGAAACAATCATACATTTATTTATTTATTTTTCAGAAAAAATCTATCCTGATATGGAATATGGACTCTAGATACCCAAAACAATCTCAAAGAAGAACAAAGCTACAAGATGTATATTTTCTGATTTCAAACCATATAAAGCTACAATAATTGAAACAGTGTAGTACTGTTCTAAAGGCAGATATATAAACCACTGGAGTTAAATAAAAGCCTAGAGCTAAATTCTTCCATATATTGTCAAGTTATTTTTGACAAGGTTTCCACGAACATTTGGTGGTGGAAATAATAATCTTTTAACTAAATATTGTTGAAAAATAATAATTACATGAAAAAGAATAAAATTGTACCCTTACCTAACACCATATACAAATATTAACTCAAAATAGATAAAAGACCTAAATATAAATCTTAAGACTATAAACTTTTAGAAGAAAATCTGGGTCATAAAACCTCACGACATTGAAATTGGCAGTGATTTCTTGGATATGATTTCAATGGCATAGGCAACAGAAGGGTAAACAACTCCCTAAAAAATAAAAAAATATTGTATATCCAAAGACAATGTAAACAGAGTTAAAAGTTACTGATAGAATGGGATAAAATATTTCCAAATGCTATATCTGAAGGTATATTAATATTCTAACTAGAAATCCTAAAAATTAGCAAAAATAAAAGCAAACAATACAATTTAGAGATAGGTAAAAGACTAACATAAATAATGAATCTCCACAGATAACTAATCTTAGTTGTCTGTTGGATGGAAAATCTTGTTTCTCTGGTTCTGGTGTGTGTTACCTATTTCTTCTTTGTAGTTAATCTCTTTGAGTATTTTCTCTAGCGCTGGTTTTGAAGACATAAATTCCTTCAGTTTCTGTTTGTCATGGAAGCTTCTTATTTCCCCATCTAATTTGATAGAAAGTTTTGCTGGGTAGGAAATTTTGGGATGGAAGTTGTTTTCTTTCAGAGTTTGGAATATGTTACTCCAAGCCCTTCTGGCTCTCATGACTTGGTTTGGGAAGTCTGGAGTGATTCTAATTGGTTTGCCTCTGAATGTCGCTTGGCCCTTTGTTTTTGTTGCCTTTAAGATTCTCTGCTTGGCTTCCACATTGGTCATTTTGACAATTATATGGCGTGGGGATCCTCTTCTCTGATCCTGTCTAAAGGGAGTTCTATAAGTTTCCTGGACCTGTGTATCAACCTCTTGCTCTATGTTTGGAAAATTTTCTGCTATTACTTCCTTGAAGATATCGTTGATCCCTTTGGTTTCACCTTCTTTTCCCTCCTCTATTCCAATGATTCTTAGGTTAGCTCTCTTACATGTTCAAGGTGTTGCCTGAATTCTCCATTATAGTTATAATTATTTTCCCCACAAATAGTAATAAATCTCTGGAGAAAAATTTTTAATGTTACAAAATAATCCTCAAGAATAAATTTTTATTATAGTAGACTATTATAATAATAAGTGACCCTACATATTTTTTAAAAATCCTATGTTACTTATTGTACTTGTGTAAGTTCCATGCCAGTTTAAATAGCTGTTTTTATTACAGTAGTTCATGGATACTGGGTATTTATTAAAAACTGTCTACGTAACAATCTGCTGAATAGAATACAGGTAATATGTTTTTTAAATTCCACTAGTAGCACCGAACATGTTGGCACATGCCTGTAATCGCTGTACTTGAAGGCTGAGACAGGATCATCACAGGTTTAAGGCCAACATGCAGGAATTTAGAGAGGCCCTATTTTAAAAAAGAAATTTCTTTACCTTATACTGCAGAAGAGGTTCAAAAATTAATTCTTTTAAAAAAAAAGGAGAAATTTGTAGCACTGGGTGTGGTGGTGCATGCTTGTAATCCCCTTGGGAGGCGGAGACAGGAGGATCGCGTAGGTTTGATGCCAGCCATGCTGCCTTAAGAGACCCTGTTTCCAAATAAAAAATTTAAATAATTGGTCTGGGAGTGTAGCCCAGAGGTAGAAGGGCTTCCAGGAACCCCAGTACCACACACACAAAAAAAAAAAAAGAAAGGAAGAAAGAAAGAAAGAAAGGAAGAAAGGAAGAAAAAGAAAGAAAGAAAGAAAGAAAAAGAAAGAAAGAAAGAAAGAAAGAAAGAAAGAAAGAAAGGAAGAAAGAGAAATTTGTAAAAGAATCTAGTAAAGCCAGGCATGGTGGCACACGCTTGTAATCCCAGTACTTGGGAGGTTAAGACAGGAGAATTGTAGGCTTGTGGCCAGCCTCAGTTACTTTAGTGAAGCCCTCCTCCACAATTTAGTAAGACCCTGTTTCAAGATAAAGAATAAAAAATAGGGCTGGGGGTATAGCTCAGAGGTCAAATTCCCCTGGGTTCCATCACCAGGTACCACAAAAAACAAAACAAAACAAAACAAAAATACAACAACAAAAAGAATCTAGCTTTTATCAAATTATGCATAGATTCTGCTCAAAATGACATTGATTATTATTCAGCCTTAGCTGTACGATTTAGAGGTGAGCTTTAATTCAACCTGAATGAAGCAAGGCTTAATCCCACATGCTGGGATTACAAGCATATACCACCATGCCTGGCTTATTCTTATAACACTAAAAAAGTTTTTAAATTTAAAAAGATGCTTTCTTACTCATTTTGCCACCCTGACTCTCCATATTATGGAAAAGCTCATTTCACGAAGCACTCACCATGGTGAAAAGCATATCGCCAACAATGTTTCAAATAAACCAGAACCCAGGAGTGAGAAGGGGATAGGCCCAAGGCTTATTCTCTTGAATGGAATACAAACTTTGCTCTAGTCACTTTCATTTTGAGCCCAGCTTCTCATCTAAAGTTCTGTCATATTTGCAATCTAATAAAATTCCAACATGTATGACTAAAGAGATTTTTCTGTGATCAATAGAATTGAGATGCCAAAGTATTAGTGCTTTTGTTGTTTTGTTTTTTTGAAAAGCAACTGTAGTCACAGGCTCAAAGAAGAAAGAAAGGGAGAGGGATTAAGCCTCTGAAAGGCAGGTTAGAAACATAACTTACAGGTGAGGCAAGAGGAGCAGCTGTATCTGCTGGCTCAACCAAGACTACCGGCTGGAGAGTTGACTTACACTATGAAAACCGCGGTCAACAGATGCCAAGCGCAACTGGAAGCCAAACATCTTAGGGTTCACTGCTGATCTCTCCACTTTATTACCATATTTCATGTTAAATGTTAAATAAAGAATGAAAAAAAAAAGTAAGGCGTCACTGGCAGAGATAAAAAAAATATTTTGATGCAAAGAACATTATAACAGGACTGTACCCTACCATATTGGCCTTAGTGCTGAAGCCTACATCACACATGTTCTTTTGTTAAGAAGTGATCTTAGATCAAGGTCAATATGTAAAGTGTGAGAGCAACATACATGGCTGCAAATCATTCTTGTGCAAAGATTCTTGTGGCTTATCAAGCTTGTTTTATATTTGGAAACTGTTTTGCCTTCGAGAAAAGAAGAATGTTTTAAAAATGCTGATTTGAATAACCATTTCTTCACTCATTCTTTAATCCTATACTGTTCAGTATGGTGGCTGTTTAAATAGCCACTAGCCACTTATGGCAGTTTAAACTGAAGTTTAAATAAAGTTTGAGCCAGGCGTGCTGGCACACGCTTGTAATCTCCATGTTTGGAAGGCTGAGACAGGAGGATCACACAGGTTCAAAGCCAGCCTTGGCTACTTAGTGAGGCTCTCAGCAACTTAGTGTGACCCTGTTTCCAAATAAAATATAAAATAGGTCTGGGAGTATAGCCCAGAGGTAGAAAGCCTCTGGGTTCCACTCCCAGTACCACCAAAATAAATAAAAATAAATAAATAAATGAAGTTTGAAATTCAGTTGCTCAGCCACACTAACCACATTTCAAGTTCTCAAAAGCGACATGTGTTAGTGGTACCCAACTAGACACCATAGATATAAAATATTTTTGTGGTCGTGAAAATTTGCAGTGCTGCTTTAAGCCCTTGTAGTACCTTTAAGGTGTGCAACTATAATTCCCTTCTTTCTTTCTTTTTTTTTTTTATTGGTGGGTCTGGGGATGGAACCCAGGGCATTTGACCTCCAAGCTTTTATACCCCCTGCCCTATTTTTATTCTTTATTTTGAAACAGGGCCTCACTAAATTGCAGAGGGCCTCACTAGGCAGCTGAGGCTGTCTGCAAACCGTGATCCTCTGGTCTCAGCCTCCCGATTGCTGGGGTTACAAGCGTGTGCTACTATACCCAGCTACGTGATCCTCTGGTCTCAGCCTCCCGATTGCTGGGGTTACAAGCGTGTGCTACTATACCCAGCTAATTCCCTTCTCTATAGATTATGAAATAAAGCAATCTTTATACATCCTTTTATGAAATAGGTCTATTAATAAAATATTAGTATTGTACTGGATGAAAGCAAACAGAAAGAGGCTTTTATTTTGACAAACATAAGTCAACCCTTCTCAGATAAAATGGTCTTATACACTACACTCACAGAAGTTCAACTCACTAGATAACAAATAGATATCAGTCTGGGTGAGTATTTGATTTAAAAAGAAGCAATAAACTCCAGTCATGTCCTGTTTAATGGTAGGAATACATTTGGAAAAACTCCTTGTTAGGTAGTTTTATCATAGAGTAAACATCATAGAATATACTTAGGCAAACCGATAAGTCTAGGACATCAGCAGGCAATATAAGGGACCACTGTCATATACATGGTCTGTTGTTGACCAAAATGTCATTATGTGAGGCATGACTGTATTCTTTATTACATTTATTTACTAATGATTCAATATGTGTCAGTTTATATCAGAAGTTTCTTGACTCAGTATTTCCTAAAATGTAAAGTAAATCATTTCCTTTAGAAGAGAGGCTGCCTAACTTCATAGCTTTTCAACTGAGGTACTTTCATGCCAAGTAAATGTCATATGCCACAGCTGTTTCTAAAAATTATGTGAACAAGAATATGAGACCAATATAAAATAAAACCCACAAACTATGTATTTTACTCCCAGACTCAAGCATCGTAAGTGCAGAGAAGCCAAGCAACTTCAGAATCAGTATGTGGACACCTATGTGGTGGCTGTGGCTCACCGAGGGATATGCACCACAGGTGCAAGGCACACAAGGGCAAAGCCTGCGGCAGCCCAGAAGACCCACACCCGCAGGCAGGGCGTGCGGGAGACCCTGGAGATGAACCAGGTGGGCTTGTGAGCTGGACGGCTGCCTCTGCCATCAAACACACGTGGAGGCTTTCCAGGGGCTAATCTCATGTTGACTGTCCTTTATCCATTCTAATACTTCCTGTAGAATGGTCCCTCTATATTAACTTACCAGCTTCACTCTCATTTTCTCTTCCTAATCCCTAGGAAGGGATATTTCTTTCTCAATTATTCATTATGGGCAATTTTTTTAAGTAAAAGTTTTTTTTTTTTCCTACTTTCCCTTGCTATATTATTACCAAAAAAGAAAAGAAAAAGAAAGAAAGAAAATTGGCTGTCTTTCTTTGGAGTTGCTGGTCTTAATCTGTATAAAGATCATAGAGCGACTACCCAAAATAGGTGAAAAAAAAAATACAAAAACTCATCCATACCAATATGGACTTAGCTGGCTAAGGGCTTCTGCAGTGGCTTCAAGGTTTTCGGGTTATGACCCAGCTTTTCCCGCTTACCTTGGCTTTCCCATCCTGGGCTGACATATATCCAACACACATGCTCTCCGTCGTGTGGCTCCACAGAAATTCCACTTCGTGAAAGAGAACACAAATAGGCACATTCAGATCACACATGGAAAATAAATCTCTGCTTTTTAATAGAACAGTTAAAGATAGCTTTTTATTTAACACACTCAGTTCCCCACTTTCCATTCACTCCTTCATAAATGTCAAGATGATTTAGTATTCAAACTGTGTAATGCCATTAACTGTGAAATGAAAAATGTATTTCTTTCTTGTCAAAACTTATGATTATTACATGTAAAATAAATGCTTGTCTGTTGGAAACTTATAACATTAAACACACATACACTCATATATACTGTATGCAATTGCAATGATTTAGTTAATGTAATATTCCATAGCCTTTTTTTTTTTTTTTTTGTAGTGCTGGGGATGGAACCCAGGGGCATTCTACCTTTGAGCTACACCCCCAGCCCTGTTTTATCTTTCTTTCTTTCTTTCTTTCTTTCTTTCTTTCTTTCTTTCTTTCTTTCTTTCTTTCTTTCTTTCTTTTGAGGTACTGGGGATGGAACCCAGGGGCATTCTACTTCTGAGCTACACCCCCCAGCCCTATTTTGTATTCTTTATTTTGAAACAGGGTCTCAATGAGTTGCAAAGGGCCTCACTAAGTAGCTAAGGCTGGCCATGAACTGTGATCCTCCTGTCTCAGCCTCCCTAATGCTGGAATGACAAGCATGCGCCACCACACCTGGAGCATGGCTTCTTTTAAAGCATACACACACACACGTACACACGCATACACACACGCGCACGCACACACACACACACACACACACACACACCTACAAACATACACAGAGCAGGTTTTGGTTTCTAAATATCATTCTCCAAGAAAAGAAAGCAGGATTCCTTGGAGAAATGTCCATTACAAAGTGAGGACAGAGGAGATGTGAAATGAATCTGGACACCTTGTGCCAGAAAGTAAACAAATACTCAAAGAATGGGGGCTTATCATAAAGAACTAGGGGTCAGCCTAAAGGGCTCCTGCTGACCACATCTGTGTCTATCAAAATAAATGAGAGCAATGTATTGCCACCACTGAACAAAATAAGAACCAAAGAGCCTATGTGAATCCAAAAAAATAAACGAAGAAGTGGCAGAGAAGACAAGCTTTTCCTTGAAGCAGAAAGCCAACAAATACGTATAGAAGAAATAATCAGAGTCAGAAGTATGGTTGCTAAAACTAGTGTCTCTAAAATTCTTAAAACATTCTCATAAACATAAATTGGGAAAGTGTGGAAGTTCACTGTAAAAAACATGATGGATTTCAATTTTATTTAATTATCAAGTTAACTTGATCAATTAAGGCACAAATCAAGATCATGTGACTTTTCGCTGAGGGTAGCAAGTTCAAGGCCAGCCTCAGGGAAGCTCTCAGCAACTCAGTGAAACCCTGATTTAAGATTAAAAATTAAAGTAGGGCAGAGGGAGAATGACTGTGGGTTCAATCCCCAGTAACACACACACACACACACACACACACACACACACACACACACACACGGCATGTGCCTTTTAACAAGACACCTTGAAACACTTCTGTGGTGTTCTTCTAAAAATGCCTATTTGGAACTGAATGAGGAAACAATAAACAACCTGACATAGCAATACCCTATACAGTAACTCGTCTGAACTCCTCAAAAATGTCAAAGTCAAGTATCACAAAGTAAACTTAGAAAATGTTTCTGCTTAAAGGAGGCCCAACACTAAACGCAGCATGTCATCCTGGACTGGGGTGATGCATAAGATATTATATTAGAATGGACATTACTGAGACAATTGCCAGACTAAAAAATGGTTGAACAGTGTCTCATCAATCAATAACAAACGTTAGGATTGTGATATTTGTATTATGATTTTGTAGAAGGAGGGCCTTTTGTTCTTATAAAATACACACAAATAGCGGGTGTGATGGCACACGCTTGTAATCCCCGCGTTCGGGAGGTGGAGACAGGAGGATCGCACTGGTTCAAAGCCAGCCGCGCTGGCTTAAGAGACCCTGTTTCCAAATACTTTTTAAAAAAGTATAAAATAGGTCTGGGAGTGTAGCCCGGAGGTAGAAGGGTTTCCAGGAACCCCAGTACACCAAAACAAAACGAAACAAAACAAAACATTAAGTATCAGTAATAAAGGAGTTTGATATCTCTGCCTTGCTCTTAAAATAGTTCCAGGGAACGCATGCACACACGCGTGTGTACAGAGAAGGGAAAGAGAGAGCAAGGATGGGAAAATATATATATATAGGGAAGTAAAAACAACAGGTGAATATGGGAGAAGGAATCATGTGCTCCTTCTACTATTCTCGAAGTTTTTCTGTAAGAGATTATATCTAAATAAAGTGTTATGAAAAGAAAAATTCAAACATACAAGAACACACATAAAATTGCCAACTTCAATTGCATATTTTTTAAATTGTGAATTTTTAAAGCCTTCATGCACTTTTCCAACAAAATAAAATGACATTGCTCAACACTAAGCCCCTGCTATCCCAGGCCATCCATCTGTTTCTATCTCTGAGCTAATTATGCCTGAAGACAAGTGTTTGAGTTGAGACACAACTGTGGGATGAGCGGTCCTCCACTTGAAGGCTTTGCCAGACATGTGGGGAGAAACAGCAGCAAGGGGCAAACTGAGCTCCTCAGACCGGTGGCTCATTCCCTTGTCATTAATTAATGATCAAACCTGCCAACCTGCTCGGCAGACACTCGGCTGAAGAGTGCAGGAAGACAGCATCACGCAATGAAACAACTTCTCTCCACCAGATGTTTTTTCTTCCACACACATCTGCTTTGAACTTCAAAAATCTTGATGTTCAGAGCAGAGTCTGGGATAGTCTACACTGCTTAACAGAGCAAAACCACCGAAGTTCCCCCAAAAGTAGAAGCAGTAAATTATATTTAAATGCAAAGTTAAGGCATTTCTGAAATTGTAATTTATGATTTTGTTCCAAATATTAAGGTGAAAACTGCTCAGGAATGAGATTAAAAAAAAAAAGAAGAAGAAGAAGAAGAAGAAGAAAGGAAAAGAAAAACCAGCCAACCAACAAAAAAACAAACCCTGGAAGTAAAGGCAATTTAATCATGAGAGTGAAGGATAAAACATTTTGCTTTACTTTTGTGTGTAGCGGGAAGGACTAGGGTGGAACCCAAGAATTTTCTACCTCTGAACTATACTCCCAGACATATTTTATTTGGAAACAGGGTCTCACTAAATTGTGGAGAGCCTCAATAAGTAGTGGAGGTTGGCCTTGAACCTGTGTGATCCTCCTGTCTCTCTCCCAAGTACTAGGATGACAAGCGTGCACCACCATGCCTGGATGTGCTTTACTTTTTAAAAGATCATTTTAAAATTTATTATTCTCCATAAAAATTGTACTCTTTCAGAAAATGTTATATGTAGACTTATATGTAGTCTATAGATTTATGAAAAAGATTAACTTCTTTAAATTATCATTCTTATATTGAAGAGTTTTTGATAAGTTTCTAAATATAGAATTTAGGAGTTCTTAAAGAAAGTAACTCACTGTTTAGAAATTCACTTTTTACTGTTTATTACTCCCCCAAAGGTGGTACATTATGCCAACACGTTATTTCATACAGGCAATTCAAATCAGTATACAGTGATGAGGCTAGCTTGAGAGACTCAAAGAATTGTCTGATTGGAATTACAGCATGTTTTCAGAAGAAATTGTCTTATTATTTCCAGTGCATGTATAATGCAATTTAATTTGAAAAGTTAATTCTTGATAGAGGACATCAGGGAAGCAGAAGCGAGAAACTAACTAGTAGATCATTTAAGCCCAGCAGTAATCTTCCCTAGAAGAATCCAGCAAAGCAGAGATGGGGAATGGAGGCTCAGAGAAGGGATGTGGATTGGATTAGGCCATTCAGTAAGTGCATAAACTGGAAACCAAGCTGTATTCCTGGATCCCAAGACCTGTGTTCTATTACTTTGAAATTAAGTACTTATAATTAAAATCACATATTAAGAAGATTAACTTCCTTACAAATGCCAAAAGACCACAAAATACCAAATCACTCTTTAAACATTTTAAGTATTGCCCCCCTTTGCTACTGGGGATTGAACAGTGGGGCATTCTACCTACCTCTGAGCTACATCCCTAGCCCTATTTTATTTTGAAACAGGTTCTCACTAAGTTGCAGAGGGCCTTGCTAAGTTGTCAAGGCTGGCTGTGAACCTGCAATCCTCTTGTTTCAGCCTCTCAAGTACTGGGATTATAGGCATATACCACCATGCCCAACAACATTTTAAGTATATCTTAAGGGAAACTTTTAAAAACCTAGCCTTATAAGGTACTAAGATCAATATATTTAACTCTATTACTTCAAGATCAATGACAAATTTGGGGAATTATTTGCAATTTATAGCACAAAGAACTTATTTTCAAATCTATAAATATCTGCTCCAAATCAATACAATAAATAAATATCCAAAGAAAAATAAGAAGTCAGAGGTTCTCCTTAATATGCTGAAGCTAGGGAGAAAAGAGGTCATAGGAGGAACTCTAGATGAAGAAGGAGAGTCTGTAGCTGAGCAAATAAAGGCCACCTAACTGAAGGGATAGGAGGGAGGAAGAGGGAAATTCCCTAATGTACATTAGATACATTCACAAACATATCAAAGTCAATCATTAAGCCAAACATGAGAAACACAGAAGAGGGAGGGGATGGGTTGGGAATTGGAATTAAAAAAAAAAAAAAAAGATCTGGGCATGGCAGCGCACTCTTGTAATCCCCGCGCTTGGGAGGCGGAGACAGGAGGATTGCGCAGGTTTAAAGCCAACCGCATTGGCTTAAGAGACCCTGTTTCCAAATTTAAAAAAAAGTATAAAAAAGGTCTGGGAGTATAGCCTGGAAGTAGAAGTGTTTTCAGGGACCCCAGTACCACCAAAAAAAAAAAAATATATATATATATATATATATATGTATATATATATATATATATATATATATATATATATATATATATATATTAACCAAAGGGAATATGACTAAAACAGGAAAAGATGTTCTAGTAAAAATAAATAAATAAAAAAAAATTATAGTTACAAGATAAAATTATTCAACTATCAGGCATCATATCCAAAGTCTTGAAATAATATTGTGTTAGTTGAGTGGGAGAAGATGGCAGTCTCCTGTAATGACAGCGAGATTAGAGCCATTTTAGAAATACGGTCTCATGTTCATGGGAGTTATGCTCTGTAAGGCTATAATAAAAATGCAATCAGCAAAGACTGAGCCACTGCTCTTAGAGGAGATTCACACAGGTCCCTGTGGGCGCCTGGTCACGTTTTCAAGACTTATCAGTTAAGTTAGTAAGTTTATTATAAACTTACTTTATGTTTGTTTCTGCTTAAAGAAACCTTCTTTAGCATATCTATCTATCTATATAGATAGATATAGATATATGTATCTATATCTCTCTCTATATATACACATACATACATGTTATTAATTTAATGCAGTACTTCTTTGTAATAAAACACTAGCCAATAAGGGTTTAACATTTTCTTGGCCCTATAGAATGTATCTACAAATTTCTTTGGCTCTCAAAAGTCTTCCAACAACACTGTTCACTATGCTTTTTTTTTTTTTTTTTTTTTAGTTGGTGATCATTTCATGAATTTATGAATTTAGCCGCTTTCCCATCCTTTCTATATCTTCACATACAGATGTTACTTTAGCACTTTCTAAAGCAGCCTCACATACAGACTGGTGAATTTCTTCTTCATTCCTCTAAATGTACCATATCATTCATTCCCTAACAATGACCCCATAGCAACAGCACGAAAACTTGTGCCTGAAAGAAGCTTATCCAACAAGGACGTACATTTTTCTCTCTAAGATATCACCATTTTTTCACACTTTGAAACACTATCAACACGTTAACACTATGTGTATGGGCCTTTAAAAAAAACAAATCATCAACAAAAAGCACAAAAATGTAAAAAAAAATATGGCACTAAAGAGACCATGAAAAGGACAGGTTTACAGTATAAAAGTCTAAGCAAGAAGGCAGAAGGTTATCTTGTTCAACTTTGCTGGGAATATATATAGCAGATGACTCAAAATTTTCAACATTTTAAAACAAAATGACTATGAATATGTTGACAATACTGATTTTCTGGTTACAGATAAATTTTGGCAAGTGGGAAAAATAACAAATTTGGAATTTAGGATCAATGAGGATTAACTATTTTTATTAAAATTACACATGGACCTTTGATGTAGAAATTTTACTCCTAAGAATTTATTCTGCAAATATGCTCTTAATATTTAAAAAGCCTTTTCTTGAAGCAGTTTAAATTAGCAAAAAACTAGATACAGATTAATAGCTTACTGGTGGAGAGAGGTATGAATAACTGGTGCTTTATATACTTAGTATGCAAGAACTAAAAAGAAATAAGCTCTAAGTAACTGATATGGAACTGTCTATACTGTTTTTCAAAAAATTAAAATGATATACAGAGAACTCAAGAAACTCAGCACTAAGAAATTAAACAACCCAGTCAAAAAATGGGTAAGTGAATTAAATGAACACTTCATGAAAGAAGAAATTCAAATGGCCAATAAATGCATGAAAAAATGCTCAACATCATTGGCAATCAGAAAGATGCAAATGAAAACTACCCTGAGATTTCACCTAACTCCAACTAGAACGTCAACCATTCAAAACACAAACAACAACAAATGCTGGTGAGGATGTGGAGAAGTGGGAACCCTAAAACATTGTTGGTGGGATTGCAAATTAGTGCAACCACTTTGGAAAACAGTATGGAGAATCCTCAGAAGAATGGGAACAAATCTACCATTTGATCCAGCAATAGCACTTCTGGGTATTTACCCAAAAGAAAGGAAACCAAACTACCAAACTAATGCATGTGTATCTATGTTCATAGCTGCACAATTCACCATAGCCAAACTATGGATCCAGCCAAGATGTCCATCAACAGATGAATGGATTACAAAATTGTGGGATATGTACATAATGGAATTTTACTAAGCCATAAAGAAAAATACAATTATATCATTTACAGGGAAATGGATGGAAATGGAGGACATTATGCTAAGTGAGATTAGTTAATCACAAAAAGAAGAAATCAGATGCTTTCCCTAATATGCGAAAGCTAAGGAGATGGGTAATAGGAGGAAGTCTAGATGAAGGAGATCCTAGAGGAGCAAATAAGGCGACCTAACTGAGGGGATGGGAGGGGGGAAGACTGAAACTCTCTAAAGCACTTTAACAAACATATCAAAGTCAATCACTAAGCCAAGCAGGGAAGGAGGGACGGGGAGGGAATGGAGTGGGGACTGGGTAAGGACTAATTGGGTGATATGTGTATATATGTCTATACAAGTCTTTTAACCCATTAAGATGTATGACTATAATGCACCAATAAAAAATTAAAAAAATAAAACTCCATACGTTGCCACTTCATAGATCATTTATAACTGAAATAATATTTCACAAAATAATATTTGTTCTCTTACTTGCATTGATTCTACAGGGCTCTTTATCTCTGCTCATTGCATTTAAAAGATTCTGCTTGTGACTCACTAAATTGACACTAGAACTCATTAATGTGTCATAATGCAGTTTGAAAAAACACTAATCACAAGATAAAGTGTTTATCTAAAAGAACAAGGAGGAAGTAGGAAATTATGTATGGGGACAGCACTGCCATTTTTAGTGTAGAAAAAAAATGGAAATGGACCATATATAAACCTGTTCATAACTACATGAGGCCTCTCCGGGAGAATATCTTAGAAACTGGCAAGAATGGTCGCTACTGAAGAGGGAACTAGCGACCAAGGGACTTGAGTGGCAGCCAGCCCATTTTTCCTTACATATTCCTTCTGAAATTTCTGCATTTTTTTCCTGTTTTAATTTATCCTTTTTTATTTTTATTTTTATTTATTTATTTATTTTTTTGGTGGTACTGGGGATGGAACCCTTCTCCGGGCTACACTCCCAGATCTATTTTATATTTTAATTTGAAAACAGGGTCTCTTAAGCCAGCAAGGCTGGCTTCAAACCTGCACAGTCCTTCTGTCTCCACCTCCCAAGCGCGGGGATTACAAGTGTGCACCACCATGCCCGTCATTAATTTATTTTCCTTTTTAAAAAAATGTTCTCAGGATTGATTACCCTCTTAATCCATATTACTATGAAAATTTAATTTCTTCTGTTTATATGATGATACTTCAAATAACTGAAATTTAATGTAATATTTCCACATATTTTCAATTATCCATTATGAAAGTGCTTTATAATGTGATTCTCATCTAAGGTTTCCGAAATGTTTATCTCAGACTACCTAAAACATAACTAAATCTTATAAAGGTGATAAATATATCTGTACTTAGAGGAAGCATTGCTATGGTCAAAGAACAATCAAAACAAACAAAATACCTGATAATTCCCCAAACTAATTTTCCATTAGAAATAAAAACGTCAAAGTAATTGTTGTAGAAAATGAATAGCAAACATCTATCTCAAAATTGCAGTTTAATTTCACAAAAAACTGTCAAAATTATTTTTTAAATTTTTTATTGGTGCATTATAGTCATACATCCTATTGGGGTAAAAAACTTGTGTGTACATACACATCACCGATTTAGCCCCTACCCAATTCCTACCCCATTCCCTCCCCGTCCCTCCTTCCCTTGCTTTGCGTAGCGGTTGACTTCGATATGTTTAAGTACATTGAGTGTTTTAGAGAATTTCCTTCTTCTCCCCTCCCATCCCCTCATTTAGGTTGTCTTGTTTGCTCCTCTATAGGATTTCCTTTTTCATCTAGAGTTCCTCCTATGACCAATTTCTCCTTACCATTCACATATTAGGGAAAGCATTGGATTTCTTCTTTGTGTCATAAACTAATCTCACTTAGCATAATGTCCTCCAGTTCCACCCATTTCCCTATAAATGATGTAATTGAGTTTTTTTTTAATGGCTGAGTAAAATTCCATTGTGTACATATCCCACAGTTTTGTAATCCATTCATCTGTTGATGGACATCTTGGCTGGTTCCATAGTTTGGCTATGGTGAATTGTGCAGCTATGAACATAGATACACATGCATTAGTTTGGTATTTTGGTTTCCTTTCTTTTGAGTAGATACCCAGAAGTGGTATTGCTGGATCAAATGGTAGATTTGTTCCCATTCTTCTGAGGATTTTCCATACTGTTTTCCAAAGTGGTTGCACTAATTTGCAATCCCACCAACAATGTTTTAGGGTTCCCACTTCTCCACATCCTCACCAGCATTTGTTGTTGTTTGTGTTTTGAATGGTTGCCGTTCTAGTTGGAGTTAGGTGAAATCTCGAGGTAGTTTTGATTTGCATCTCTCTGATTGCCAATGATGTTGAGCATTTTTTCATGCATTTATTGGGCCATTTGAATTTCTTCTTTCGCGAAGTGTCTAGTTCGCTTGCCCATTTTGTTATTGGATGCTGTGTTTTTTTTAGTGTTGAGTACTTGAGTTCTTTGTATATTCTAGATATTAGTCCTTTATCAGAGGGATAGGTGGCAAAAATCTCCCATTCTGTTGGCTCTCGGTTGAGGTTCTTGACAGTTTTCTTTGCTGAACAGAAGCTCTTCAGTTTCATGCAATCCCATGTATTGATTCGCCATTTAATTTGTTGTGCCTTTGGGGTCTTGTTGAGAAAGTGTTTATCTTTGCCTATCTGTTGCAGTGTTGGACCTATGCCCTCTTCAAGGATCTTCAATGTCTCTGGTTTGATTTCCAAGCCTTTGATCCATCTTGAATTGACTCTTGTGCAGGGTGAGAAAGTAGGATTACTTTCCAATTTTCTGCATATGGTTAACCATTTGTTGAAGAGGCTATCTTTTTTCCAGTGTATGTTTTTGGCCCCTTTGTCAAAAATCAATTGGCTGAAAGTGTGTGGACTTGTTTCTGGGTCTTCTATTCTGCTCCATTGGTCTATGTATCTGTTTTTTTTTTTTTTTTTTTTTTTTTTTTTTTTTTTGCCAGTACCATGCTGTTTTTATTACAATGGCTTTGTAGTATAAAGTCCGGTATTGTGATTCCCCCTGCATGGTTTTTGTTGCTGAGAACTACTTTGGCTATTCTGGGCTTTTTGTTATTCCAAATAAATTTAAGAACTGATTTTTCTATGTCTGTGAGGAATGATCTTGGTAGTTTAATGGGCATTGCTTTAAATCTGTAGATCACTTTTGGAAGGATGGCCATTTTAATGATATTTATTCTGCCAATACATGAACGTGGAAGATCTTTCCATCGTCTAAGATCTTCTTTGATTTCTTTTTTTCAGTGTTTTATAATTTTCTTTGTAGAGATCTTTTACCTCCTTGGTTAAGTTTATTCCTAAGTATTTTATTTTTTTGTGGGGAATCCTGAGTAGAAGTGTTTTCTGAATTTCTTTTTTCAGTGGATTTATGGTTGGTGTACAGGAAAGCTTCTGATTTTTTGAGATCAATTTTGTATCCAGACACTTTGCTGAATTTGTTGATCAGTTCTATAAGCCTTTTGGTTGAGTTTGTTGGGTTTTCTAAATCTAGTATCATGTCATCTGATAATAGTTAAAGTGTGAGTTCTTTTCCTATTTGTACTCCTTTGATTTCCTTTTCTTGCCTTATTGCTCTGGCTTGAGTCTCTAGTAATATATTGAAGAGAAGTGGTGATAATGGACATCCTTGTCTTGTTCCTGTTTTTAGGGGGAATTCTTGAAGTTTTTTCCCCATTGAATATGATGTTGGTGGTGGGCTTATTGTAGACTGCCTTTATGATGTTAATATATGTTCTTTTATTCCAATTCTCTGCAGTGTTTTTATCATAAGTGGATGTTGGATTTTATCAAATGCTTTTTCAGCATCTATTGAAATGATCATGTGATTTTTGTCTTTGATTCTGTTTATATGATGAATTACATGGATTGATTTTCGTATGTTGAACCAGCTCAAAATCATTTAGTTATTAGGTAAGTCCTGCTTTATAATTACAATGCAGCGAAGAATAAATACAAATTTTGCTAAAATACAGTTACAAAGAGAAAAATTAATATTTCAGTAAAAGTAGTATTTCTCACCACTGCCGATATCTAGAACTCTACGGCTTATTTCCTGAGTTGGGGGACTATATTGTGGCATACTGTATTAAAAAGTGATTTTAATTATATAACAAATCTGGGAAATGCAACTTGACAGTGCTGGGCTTTTCCTCATGTACTTTTTACATGCAAGGGACTATAAATTCAGGCAACAAGCAGGGTAAACGAATGGCCTGCAGTGACACGTCTGCACCTGTGAAAGGGCTGGCTGTAACGGTCTTTGGTGTGGTCAGGTCCAAGGTTATTTCTGTGTAAAGAAGCTCCTGGCCTTTTGGTAATGACCATTTTCCTTTGGTAGCAGCCAGTGACTGTTTACAACCTCCACTATTGATTCAAAAAGACATATGTGTTTTAGAAGTCCAAAGCCCAGGGATTCATGAGGGTATTAGAAATACATCATGAGAAGATCTGCATCAGAAAACACTATGCCTATGCCAAAATAAACTCCTGAATAGGTTCAGCACATGGAAAATGGACTCTGGAATTTGGCACCAAGTGACTTCTCAATGTGTCATGCCACAGAAGCATGATGTGAAAAAATGCCCATACTATGATACTGTGGAAATGCCAGAGAATGGGTTAGAAGGAGATGAGCTATGCATGTGCTCCTCAAGAATGACAGGTTCATGGAACCACAGGGACATTCTGAAAGGATCTGTACCTCATCTTAAAAGTCCCAGCTTTTCAGAAAGCTGTGTTTAAATGCTTTGGAAAAAGAGAGTTCACCCTTGAGTGCAATGCCCAAGAGCAGTTTGACGTCAATGTTAGAGGTGCCTATTGAACGAGGCGGCCCTGAGCTGCTGTGCAAGGTTTTGCCTCCCAGTGGCATCTAAATCACCAACCTCACTGATTCATACTGTAGCTACGAGCTACCCTTTGCATGATGTTTCTTCTCCCAGGACAACTCCTCTTTCAATATCATCCACAATAACATCATGTTTAAGTTAAATAAAATAAATTTTTCTTACCAGGTTGCAAACAAGTTTTTTCTATCCAAATGAATTCTCTCCTTTCTGACCAAAGGAGCCCTTGGCCACCCCGTATTTTAAGAAAAAATATTGTCCTCCAATTGTTAACAATCCCCAGATGCACTGGCTCCTGCACCCAGTTAAAACCTCACTGCTTGGCTTCACATCTCAGACTTTCTTACAAGGAAAACAGAACTCTAAAATCAGAACCTTCTTGGGCTGGGAAGCTGCCAAATTAGCTGCCGCTCCTTAGCCTCAGGTCGAATGGCATACCCTTGGACATTTTGCACAGCACCTAAGTTATTCTTTATTGAATAAAAAGGTCATTTTTTAAAATGGGAAGGAGGAGGAACTGTAAACAAGAGCCTCTCTTATCTCTACAGGTTTTCCCACTGGTCGTTAGGTTCTCCCAGAAGAGAATTCATTGTTTCACAAAAATAATGAACAAAAATGCTTTACTCTTCTCAAATGGAATCCTTAAGATTCAGAGAATGCATGTCTCATTATGATCATGAAGTAACTGAGTTGGCATGCTGGACTGAAAAACTTTCACCACTGAACTGTCTTAGGAGTAATGGAGATAGGGTTCTATAGAATCCTAGTTACATGAAGCCAAGAAAATAATCATTTCCTCGAAAGAATTTCCCTTGAAAACAAGGCTCACTTAGATTTGTTCAAGACTCTTTAAAGAAAAATGCTGGTTGAAAAAAGAGGGAAGTAGGGTCAAACAGTAACACAAGCCCTGAAGGACATCTTAATTCTCTTCCTGTTTTATCATGTTATTGTGTTAGACACTGCTGGAAGTAGGGGGCCATAGGGTGGGACTTGAAAGTTCTCTGTCGAACACAAAACCATTCAGTAAAATAAGTTTTACTGAAACATGATTTTATTCATTTGACTTTTTCTTAGGATTTATATCATGCTAGAGTGATTTCTATTACCCTTTAGGCAGATAAAAATTGACTATAAAACTTACCAAAATGTTTTCCTGGGAGTTTTAGAAGAACCACCAGTAAGAATTACATAATCCCTAGAAGGTTATTTTTAAACCTTTATATTCTATATTTCAAATGGAAAATTTTGTAGCCAAAAAACAAAGCAAATTTTTAGTTAGATAATAGCTAGAACTATACTTTTCATCATGGAAAAGAAAATTACAGCTGAAATGCTACATCTTAAATAGTGTATTCGAAATATCTAAAGGAAGAAATGTCCAATTATAAACAAAGCAATAGATGATAGCTACTTGTAATCAACAGCTTAGTGTCTTGAAAACAAAAACTATTTCTAGAAATATGAACCCCACTACCTCAAAGATTAATGTTATTCAGTCATCGAAAAGTTTGTCTTTTGGTTCTTAGATAAGAGTGAAAAATGCCAGCCTATCACTTAAAACTGGAGCAAAGATATAACAATCCCAAAACTTTGCTGAGACACTGAACAAATGACTTTCTATCACAGAAGCTCATTGTATCCTCAAATAAAGCACAGTTTTAATTTCAATTTTCAGGTAAATTATTAACATCCAAAAAGCATCCATAAGGCCTCTTTCATTGAACAAGCCTAAAAGCGATGTTGCCTTTTCTTTGACGGCTGGTTTGATGCTGTGAGCCCTGCAGAAATGCCTCGTCAGAAGTGCTCGCAGTGGTGTGTGCCCTGTGGTGGGAACAAGTGAGACCGCTGGTGCCCTGAGGAAGAAGCTCCTTTGAAGTGAATGTGTTTATATGTGCTCGCCAAATTTTTAATGCCAGTAAAACTGAAAGGCGGTTGGAATTTTAACTTACAGTAAAATGACCTTTTATCTTTTTAATGTTCCAGGAAGCATCAATTCAATCTAACTTTTTTTTTTAAACCACAGCATGCTTTGGTAACAGCAAAAACAACAACAAAAAGTACTCAATAAAAGAACTTTGTCCGTTCTGAAGGGGAGTGTGGACACTCCATTTAAGTTCTTACTGGCAACTAAAGAATAGTTTTACTTGATAAAGTTAAGCCTAAAATGATAAAGAAGCTCACCAACCTTTCAGGTAATTATGAAAGAGACTTGAAAAATTATCATAGAATAAACCATGTATTATTTATATAAAGTTTGAAATCAAGCAATGCTAACCAGCATATCTTTTTGGAATACATAGAAATGTGAAAAACCCAGGGGTAAATTAATATAAAGGATGGCGGAAATAAAGTAGTAAGATCGGAGAGGCCCACAAGGGGGTTCAAAGATAGGGGTAATGGGCAATTTCTTCAACTGGGTGGCAGGTCCACAGGTGTCCATTTTACTATTATCCTTTATAACTTAAAATTTATGATGTATTTCTTTTAAAATATATGAAAGATTTCATACTAAAAGATGAAAAAAAGACAACAGAAAAAGGGGTAGCTGGGCAAATGGAAGTAGTATCATATACCAAACTTAATTATCAGCATCATAAACATTCCCAGATAGAAGAAATCTTGAAGTTATTTTTGGAGTAAGGTGGGGTAAACTTAATGGCAAAGTAACAATTAGCATGTGTGCTCATCAGGTAATTGGGCTCTGGGTAAATCGGGCCTAAAATCTGTTAGGTTGAAGGCCTCCAACACAAACTTGGACCAAAGGCCACTGGCCAAATACACAAACTCTTTCTACTCCTAAGAAGCCCCTGTGCATCTGTCCTGCATTGCTGGAGATTCTCAGATATACAGTCTGTTTCTCATTTGCCTTAATGCTCACTGTTTCCTACTAGCCTCTGCAAGACAGGAACCCCTGAACTTCACAAGGTCAAACAGGCTGCAGTCTACATGCCAGGTACAGGGTACAAAAGAAGAACTGGACCCTGTGCTAAGAATGGGTGTTCATAGCTGGGTGTGGTGGTGCACGCTTGTAATCGCAGCATTGGGGAGGCTGAGACCTAGAGGATCACGGTTCGCGGACAGCCTCAGCTACTTAGTGAGGCCCTCTGCAACTCAGTGAGACCCGGTTTCAAAATAAAGAATAAGAAAAATAGGGCAGGGGGTGTAGCTCGGAGGTCAAATGCCCCTGGGTTCCATCCCCAGACCCGAAAAAAAAAAAAAAAAAGAATGGGTGTTCATGCCATATATTTGCATGTATTTTAATTACCTGATTCTAATCACAACCTTAAAATGGCAAAGAACTCACTGTTTCCATAGGAAGGCTCAACACGTCTTTGTGCATTTCTTAACTTTACCATACACAGCAGACTCAATAAAGTACTTCTGAAGAGGCCTGGAGAGCGCGAGCAATTATACTTCAGCAGGTAAAAATATATTGGCTGCTTTTTTCCCCCCCTCTAAAAACAGAGAGAAAATTAATTCTTTTCAGCTGTTTCATCCAGGAACAAGCATTTGCTTTGTGTTAAGTTTGCGATGTGTAGGCTGGGCTTCACCAGCATCTCATGATCTGGGGAGGAAGGAGCAGCAGGGACAAGCGTCTCAAACATGTTCCTGTCCAAACACGCTTGTGCAGGCTGCTCACAGAGAGGTCTTCTGAGACCCACTTAAACTGTCTCCAGCTCTTCTTGTTCCCTAACATTCTTTACCCAAATTTCTGACCCATGTTGTTCAAGAGCATTATGAGGATATTTCATGAGACATTTCATTTTTCTGGGAGAGGAGTCAACTTTTAAAAAATGCTCTGCTTGATAATCAATAAGAAACCTCTACTTGACACTTAATTCATGTGTCTAACAATGACTGGAATCCAAGTATACGAGGTGAGTGCAGGGTTCAACATGACACAATGTCTGCCCTCAAATGACTCAAGGTCTGCTGGTGTAATTCTCAAAAGAGTTTTTTTTTTTAATTGCTGCATACTAATTATATAGAATTGTGAGTTTCGTTGTGACATACTTGTATATACATAAAAACATAATTTAATCACTTTCACTCCACAATACCTCTTCCACCTTCCTTCCTCCCTCCCCCAACCCTCTTTCTCTACCCTGATGGTCTTCCTTCTATATTCATGGTATCCATCTTTTTTCTGTTTTCTCCCCTTAGCTTCTACATGCATGAGAAAAATATGATAATTTTCTGAATCTGACTTATTTCACTCAATATTATGATTTCCGGTTCCATTTATTTTCTTAAAAATGACCTAATTTTGTCCTTCTTTATGGCTGAGTAAAACTCCATTGTGTATATATATATATATATATATATATATATATATATATATATTGCATTTTTTTTTGTGTGTGTGTGTGTGTGTGGTACTAGGGATGGAACTCAGGGGCATTCTATGGCCCAGCTATACCCCCAACCCTATTTTTCATTTTTTATTTTGAAACAGGGTCTCACTGAGTAGCAAAGGGCCTCACTAAGTAGCTGAGGCTGTCCGAGAAACGCGATCCATTTTCTTAATTCATTCATCTGTTGACCAATAGCTAAGCTGAACCCCTAAATTGGCTATTATGAATTAAGCTGTGATAAATAACCATGAGTATCTCTAAAATATGCTGACTTAAATTCTCCTAGACAAATACTATGGAGTGGTACTGCTAGCTCATAGAGTAGTTCTATTTTAGTTTTATGAGGAACCTCTATACTAATTCCCATAGTGGCTATATCAATTTATTGCATTCCTATCAAGAGCACCTGAGAGTTCCTTTTTACTTATACAGTACTGGTACAGCCACTATGGAGATCAGTAGGATCCTCAAAGACTGGGAATGGAATATGACCTAGCTATACCACTCCATCTCTTGGTATTTTTCCAAAAGAACTGGTAAGAATACTATAGTGATACAGGCACATCTATGTTTATAGCAGCACAATTCACAATACCCAAGTTATTATATTAACCTAAGTGTCCAACAACAGACGAATGGAAAATGTGATACAGATACACAACAGAGTTTTACTCAGCCATGAAGAACAAAATTATGTCATCTGCAGAAAAATAGAGAATATCATACTAAGTGAGATAATCAGGCTCAGAAAATAAAGGTTGAATGTTTTCTCTCTTATGTTGAAGCTGGGAAGAAAAAGAGAAAGAAAGAAAATGGACCTTATGAAAATTAGGAAAGAGACCAGTAGAGTAGTAAAAGGAGTCAGGAGAGGGAGAGAAAGAGGGAAGGGGAGGGATGGGAAGGAAACAGACCACATAGTGTTGTGTGCATAAGTGAAAGCTTCCCTGTGAATCTATCAGGTACAATTATGATGCACCAATAATTCTTTTTTTTTTTTTTTTTTTTGGTGGTACTGGGGATGGAACCCAGAGGCCTTCTACCTCCAGCCTACACTCCCAGACCTATTTTTTATACTTTATTTGGAAACAGGGTCTCTTAAGCCAGCTGAGGCTGGCTTCAAATCTATGCGATCTTCCTGTTTCAGCCTCCCAAGCATGGGGATTATACCAGTAAAAATTTTTAAATGTTACTTAAATGTTTAAATAATTGAATACCCAGCAGTTTTGAAATTTGATTTGCTTTGGAAAAAAGAACATACTCAATCTTTCATCAAAAAAAGAACTATGTGTGTTTTGTCAAGTGTGCTTCTCAAAGCAGAATACTATGTGGGTAATAACTTCCTAGGTTAAAAAAAAAAAAAAAAACTTTCCCCTGCACCTCACCGGCATTAACTGGTGTAAATTTCTGTATTTTGATGACTGCCTTCATGATTGCCATTCTAACTGGGGATGGAATCCCAGTGTAGTTTCTATTTGCATTTATTTGATAAACATTCTGAGAATGTCTGTTCAGTTTATTTTCCCATTTATTGAGTGGGATTTTTTTTTTTTTTAGTTTTTTAAAATATATATCCTGGAAATTAATCCTCTCAGAATAGGCAAAGCTTTTCTCCCATTTGGTAGGTTGTATCTTCACTCTAGCTGTTTCCTTTTCTGTGTGGAAGCACATGTGTGTGCAAGCATGTGTGGTATACTGGGGATTAAACCCAGAGGCATTCTATCTCTAACCCTATTTTATTTTAATTTTCAAACAAGTTCTCACTAAGTTGCATAGGGTCTTACAATATTGCTGAGGCTGGCCACAAACCTGTGATCCTCCTGTCTCAGCCTCCCACATACAGACATCTACCAAGAAGCCCGGCTATGCAGACGCTTTTTAATTTGATGCCACCCCATTTGTTAATTCTTGCTCTTATTCCCTGAGCTCTAGGGGCCCTATCAGGAAACGTTGCCTTGCACCAATATGTTGAAGTGATTCTTTGATTTCTTCTTTTAACAATTGCAAAGTTTCTTGATGTCACTTTGAGTTGACTTTTGCACGTGGTGAGAGATTGGGTCAAGTTTCAGTCTCCATCATACAGATACCCAATTTTCCCAATAACATTTGTTGAAGAGGCTCTCTTTTCTCCAATGCATGTTTTTGGCACCCTTGTCAAGAATCAAATTACTGTAGCTGTGTTGTAAGTTTATCTCTATTTCTTTTATTCTATTCCACTGGTCTACATGTCTATTTTTATGCCAGATATAATACTGAAGTGTGCACTGAGATCAGATGAGGGAAGGGTTTTTCCTATCAAGTTAAGAGGTTCCTATCTATCCAGGAGGGAACTGACCAACAGAGGCAGGGTATGTATATGTGTGTATGTCCTGGTGGGATATTAAAAGTAGGGAGCATGACATGTGGAATCTAAAAACCTTGATCTCATAGACGTCGAGAGCAGAATAGTGGGTAAGCAGAGGCAATGGAGAAAAGTGCAGTTGGGAGGACAGGGAAAGTTGGTCAATGGACAAGATATTACCATTAGACAGAGGAAAGAAGATCTGGTGCTCTGTCGCACAATATGGTAAATATAAAAAAAGTATATGCAAAAGTAATGCACTACATTATTAAAAGTAATGCACTACATTTTTTTTTTGTTCATACGGAAGATTACTTAGGGGCATTCTACTTCCAAGCTACACTCCCAGCCCTTTTAATTTATTTATTTTTTATTTAGAAACAGTCTCGCTAAGTTGCTGAGGGTCTTTGCTAAGTTGCTCAGTATGGCCTTGAACCTGGGATCCATTTATCTCAGCCTCCCAAGTACTGGGATTACAGGCTTGTGCAGCCATGCCCCGCATGCACTGGGTATTATAGGGTAGCTAGAAGGAAGGATTCTGAATGTTTTCAACAGAAAGAAATAATAAAAGTTAAAGGTGACAGATAGGCTAAATATGATTTGACCACTATTCAAATATACAGGAAGACTGAAACATCATCTTGTATCCCATAAATATGTATAATTGTTATGTGACAATCAAAACTTTATAAAGTAAAAAGCAGCTTGGCGTGGTGGCGCACGCTTGGTAATCCCCGCGCTTGGGAGGCGGAGACAGGAGGATCGCACAGGTTCAAAACCAGCCGCGCTGGCTTAAGAGAC